>NC_090438.1:246129888-246847062 GCF_031143425.1 Pleurodeles waltl
GATACTGGTAGTTACTGACTCTGACTTTGTTCTGGGTACTGTTAACCAGTCACAGGGCAAGTGTTCTGTGTAAAATGTATTATGCAAATAAGGACAATTATAATTGGTTGTATCAACTTACCTGTAAGTCCCTAATATATGGTAGGCCATGTAGGTTTAGGGTCCCCAGCAGAGATAGTACTCCCATAGGCACACTGTTGTGGTGCCCAGTGTCAATTTAAAGGCCTTGCTGGCTGCTTTCAAGTTAGAGTTAACTTTAAATTCGACTTTGAAATTAAAAGTGCTTCCACAGTCCTAATCTACCTTATTTTTTACATATAAGTCACCCTTAATGTATGACATAAGTTCCTCCAGGGTTGGGTGCAGTGTAAGTATAAGCAGGGATTTTATAAAATATGTTTTTCTAAGCCCTGGTGAGGTAAAAATAGCTAAGTTGGGGTTTCCCTTTAGTAGTGAATAGGTTCCATAGGCTAGCATGGAGAGAATTTATTTTATAATAATAAAGTCTTATTTTCCATATGAAGTAAATATTGAGTTAAAAATATCATAAAAAAAGAATATTAATCAAATCAAGAGCCACAAAACATTACCTATACCTCGCCACTCTACAATGCACTGTGTTCCCACAGAAGATGTCATAACTATTATTGCATTTATTTTTATTTTATTTGGTGCAGCTGATGTAGAATAAATGGATATTAGACATGCATGGAGCTATAGTAAATGTACTGAGGCAACTACAATGGAATAGCTTAGAATAGAGTGCAGTACAGTGGAGTTGCTTACACTGGAATAATGTGGAGTGGAGTACAATGGAGTGGCATAGATTGGAGTGACATACTGTGGAGTATTGTAGAATGGACTGGCATATATTGAAGTGAAGTGGCGAGCAGTGGAATCATGTAGAGTGGAGTCGGTTATACAGGAGTGGCATACGGTGGAATAGTGTATACTAGAGTAAGTAGAGTGTAATAGCGCAGAGTAGAGTGGCATACAGTGGAGTAGCATAAAAACGAGAGGCATAGAGTGGAGTAAAGTACAGTCTAGTGTCATACAGTGGAAGAGCATAGACTGGAGTGCTGTAGAGTGGAGTAGCATACCACCTAGTGGCATATATGGTGGAGTGCTGTGGACTAGGATACCATAGAGTGAAGTGTTGTAGAGTGGAGCATGGTACAATGTAGTGGGGTAGAGTGTAGTTGTGTAATAACATACTGTGGAGAGGCATAAAGTAGAGTGTAGTGGTGCAGAGTGGAGTGGCATGCCATTCAGTGGCATAGAGTGCAATAGTGTACAGCATTGTTGTGTAGAGTAGAAAGACATTGAGGGCCTCATTTACGAGGCCCGGTGTGCAGGGCAGCATAGCAAGTACATTGCTGCACTGCCCTGCACCACCAGGAAAGGACAGTAATGTGCTGTATCTACAACAAATGGGGCATTTTTGTCCTCCTACACCGCGTTGCCGCACACATTTCTGCCTAGCATGGTGCAAGGGCGCTGGTGTTCTGAAGATGATTGTTTTTGTGCAGGAAGGAAACAATCACAAGAGATGTTTTCCTCTTTCTATGTATGCTGCAGAACGCAGCACACATAGTGTGAAGAGAACCACGATTTCGAACCCTTCTTACCTGGTGTTAGAAATCGGGTCTTTGGTTGGCAGTCAGGTTACCCCTGTCCAAGCAAGGACCCACACTCTAGTCAGGGTAAAGGAGAATCACCTTCAGCTACGCCCGCTTACCCCCTTGGTAGCTTGGCACGAGTAGGCAGGCAGGCACTGTTAACGTTGAAAAGTAGCTGGGTAGCATCAAAATAACATGCATGGGCAAGTGTGTGTCAAAAAAGGTTAGCGATGCGTCAATTTCTCACCCGCAAGCAAGACCGTGTGACGTTTCTCCTTCTCTGGTCGGGTTGTGTGTGTCGTTTTTCCTCCCTGCGGGAGAGCAACATGTCAATCCGGGCAAGCACTCAGGTCCGGGCAAGCTTTGCATTGTTGCTCCACGCCCAGCAAGGTTTACGTCAAAAATCCTGAAGCAAGGTATCAACTTTATCATCCTTAATCAGCAGGTGTTGAGCGTTGTTTCTCAAGCTGCATGCGTCTATCTTCCAGCTGCAATGCTGGTGGAGCATCGATTTCTGCTGCGAAGCAGGCGGCGCATCGTTTTTCAGCCGTGTTTCGGAAGGTGCGTTGATATTTTCCCCGCACGGCGGTCTGTGCGTGGATTTTCAGTCTTGGTCTGCCAGCTTCACCTTCCAAGGCCCCAGGTACTGGATAGGGCACCACTCGGCAGGGCAGGTGTCTCAGCAGAGAGTGCAGGTGCTGGCAGAAGTCTTTGATGGCCCTGAGACTTCAAGAACAAGAGGCAAGCTCAGGACAAGCCTTTGGAGATTTCTTCACAAGCAGGAATGCACAACAAAGTCCAGTCTTAGTCCCCTTGCACAGGCAGAAGCAGCAACTGCAGGATAGCTTCACAAAGCACAGTCAGACAGGGCAGCACTTCTCCTAAGCTCTTCAGCTCTTCTCGGGGCACAGTTTACTCTTGATGTCCAGAAGTTATCTAATTTTCAGGGGTTTGGGTGCCCTTCTTATACCCAGTTCTGCCTTTGAAGTAGGCATAGTTCAAAAGAAAGTCTTTCTTGTTTGTGAAATCCTGCCTTGCCCAGGCCAGGCCCCACACACACACCAGCGGTTGGAAACTGCATTGTGTGAGGGCCTGCACAGCCCTTTCAGTTCCTCTCCCTCCCTAGCACAGATGGCTCATCAGGATATACAGGCTACACCCCAGCTCCCTTTGTGTCACTGTCTAGAGAGAGGTGCAAACAGCCCAATTGTCAAACTGACCCATACAGGGAATCCACAAACAGGCAGAGTCACAGAATGGTTTAAGCAAGAAAATGCCCACGTTCTAAAAGTGGCATTTTAAAACACACAGGGCCTCATTCTGACCGTGGTGGTCTATGACCACCAGGGTGGAGGCCGGCTAAAGCACCGCCAACAGGCTGGCGGTGCTTCATTTTTTATTCCGACCGCGGCTGTGAAGCCGCGGTCGCCCAGCCGGGTCCGGCGGAAAATGCAGCGCCGCCATGGGGATTCCGACCCCTTCCCGCCAGCCTGTTTCTGCCGGTTTTCACCGCCAGAAACAGGATGGCGGGAACGGGTGTCGTGGGGCCCCTGGGGGCCCCTGCACTGCCCATGCCACTGGAATGGGCAGTGCAGGGGCCCCCTAACAGGGCCCCATAAAGATTTTCACTGTCTGCTTAGCAGACAGTGAAAATCGCGAAGGGTGCAACTGCACCCGTCGCACCCCTGCAACTCCGCCGGCTCCATTCGGAGCCGGCTTCCTTGTTGCAGGGCCTTTCCCGCTGGGCCGGCGGGTTCTCTTTTGACGGTCGCCCGCCAGCCCAGCGGGAAAGCTAGAATGGCATCCGCGGTCTTCTGACCGCAGAGCGGCCATTTGGCAGTTCCCGCCAGGTGGGCGGCTCCCGCCGCCCGCCAGGGTCGGAATGACCCTCACAATCTTAACCCCTTCGCTGCCAGGCCTTTTCCCCCTCCTGTGCCAGGCCTTTTTTTGCCTATTTGGGGCAGTTCGCGCTTAGGCCCTCATAACTTTTTGTCCACATAAGCTAACCAAGCCAAATTTGCGTCCTTTTTTTCCAACATCCTAGGGATTCTAAAGGTACCCAGACTTTGTGGGTTCCCCTGAAGGAGGCCAAGAAATTGGCCAAAATACAGTGAAAATTTCGTTTTTTTCAAACAAATTTGAAAAAGGGGCTGCAGAAGAAGGCTTGTGGTTTTTCCCCTGAAAATGGCATCAACAAAGGGTTTGCGGTGCTAAACTCAGCAGCTTCCCAGCTTTCAGGAACAGGCAGACTTGAATCCGAAAACCCAATTTTTCAACACAATTTTGGCATTTTACTGGGGCATACCCCATTTGTGCAATTTTTTGTGCTTTCAGCCTCCTTCCAGTCAGTGACCGGAATGGTCATGAAACCAATGCTGGATCCCAGAAACCTAAACATTTCTGAAAAGTAGACAAAATTCTGAATTCAGCAAGGGGTCATTTGTGTAGATCCTACAAGGGTTTCCTACGGAAAATAACAGCTGAAAAAGAAAAATATTGAAATTGAGGTGAAAAGAACATCAATTTTTCTCTACTTTTTACTCTGTAACTTTTCCCTGCAATGTCAGATTATCGAAAGCAATATACCGTTACGTCTGCTGGACTCCTCTGGTTGCGGGGATATATAGGGTTTGTAGGTTCATCAAGAACCCGAGGAACCCAGAGCCAATAAATGAGCTGCACCCTGCAGTGCGTTTTCATTCTATACCGGGTATACAGTAATTCATTTGCTGAAATATAAGGAGTAAAAAATAGCTATCAAGAAAACCTTTGCATTTCCAAAAAGGGCACAAGATAAGGTGTTGAGGAGCAGTGGTTATTTGCACATCTCTGAATTCCGCGGTGACCATAGTAGCACGTGAATTACATGGAATTTCTCAAATAGATGTCTTTTTTACACACACCCCTATATTTGGAAGGAATAAATGTAGAGAAAGACAAGGGGCAATAACACTTGTTTTGCTATTCTATGTTCCCCCAAGTCTCCCGATAAAAATGATACCTCACTTGTTTGGGTAGGCCTAGCGCCCACGACAGGATATGCCCCAAAACACAACGTGGACACATCACAGAAAACAGAGCTGTTTTTAGCAAAGTGACTACCTGTAGATTTTGGCCTCTAGCTCAGCCGCCACCTAGGGAAACCTACCAAACCTGTGCATTTCTGAAAACTAGAGACCTAGGGGAATCCAAGGAGGGGTGACTTGTGTGGCTCGGACCAGGTTCTGTTACCCAGAATCCTTTGCAAACCTCAAAATTTGGCTAAAAAAACACATGTTCCTCACATTTCTGTGGCAGAAAGTTCTGGAATCTGAGAGGAGCGACAAATTTCCTTCCACCCAGCATTCCTCCACGTCTCCCGATAAAAATGATACCTCACTTGTGTGGGTAGGCCTAGCGCCCGCGACAGGATATGCCCCAAAACACAACCTGGACACATCACAGAAAACAGAGCTGTTTTTAGCAAAGTGACTACCTGTAGATTTGGGCCTCTAGCTCAGCCGCCACCTAGGGAAACCTACCAAACCTGTGCATTTCTGAAAACTAGAGACCTAGGGGAATCCAAGGAGGGGTGACTTGTGTGGCTCGGACCAGGTTCGGTTACCCAGAATCCTTTGCAAACCTCAAAATTTGGCTAAAAAAACACATGTTCCTCACATTTCTGTGGCAGAAAGTTCTGGAATCTGAGAGGAGCCACAAATTTCCTTCCACCTAGCGTTCCCCCACGTCTCCCGATAAAAATGATACCTCACTTGTGTGGGTAGGCCTAGCGCCCGCGACAGGATATGCCCCAAAACACAACGTGGACATATCACAGAAAACAGAGCTGTTTTTAGCAAAGTGACTACCTGTAGATTTTGGCCTCTAGCTCAGCCGCCACCTAGGGAAACCTACCAAACCTGTGCATTTATGAAAACTAGAGACCTAGGGGGATCCAAGGAGGGGTGACTTGCGGGGCTCGGACCAGGTTCTGTTACCCAGAATCCTTTGCAAACCTCAAAATTTGGCTAACAAAACACATGTTCCTCAAATTTCTGTGGCAGAAAGTTCTGGAATCTGAGAGGAGCCACAAATTTCCTTCCACCCAGCGTTCCCCCACGTCTCCCGATAAAAATGATACCTCACTTGTGTGGGTAGGCCTAGCGCCCGCGACAGGATATGCCCCAAAACACAACGTGGACATATCACAGAAAACAGAGCTGTTTTTAGCAAAGTGACTACCTGTAGATTTTGGCCTCTAGCTCAGCCGCCACCTAGGGAAACCTACCAAACCTATGCATTTCTGAAAACTAGAGACCTAGGGGAATCCAAGGAGGGGTGACTTGTGTGGCTCGGACCAGGTTCTGTTACCCAGAATCCTTTGCAAACCTCAAAATTTGGCTAAAAAAACACATGTTCCTCACATTTCTGTGGCAGAAAGTTCTGGAATCTGAGAGGAGCCACAAATTTCCTTCCACCCAGCGTTCCCCCACGTCTCCCGATAAAAATGATACCTCACTTGTGTGGGTAGGCCTAGCGCCCGCGACAGGATATGCCCCAAAACACAACGTGGACATATCACAGAAAACAGAGCTGTTTTTAGCAAAGTGACTACCTGTAGATTTTGGCCTCTAGCTCAGCCGCCACCTAGGGAAACCTACCAAACCTGTGCATTTCTGAAAGTTAGAGACCTAGGGGAATCCAAGGAGGGGTGACTTGCGGGGCTCGGACCAGGTTCTGTTACCCAGAATCCTTTGCAAACCTCAAAATTTGGCTAAAAAAACACATGTCCCTCACATTTCTGTGGCAGAAAGTTCTGGAATCTGAGAGGAGCTACAAATTTCCTTCCACCCAGCGTTCCCCCAAGTCTCCCGATAAAAATGATACCTCACTTGCGTGGGTAGGCCTAGCGCCGGCGACAGGAAACACCCCAAAGCGCAACGTGGACACATCCTAAATTTTGGAAAAAAACAGAGGTGTTTTTTGCGAAGTGCCTACCTGTAGATTTTGGCCTCTAGCTCAGCCAGCACCTAGGGAAACCTACCAAACCTGTGCATTTCTGAAAACTAGAGACCTAGGGGAATCCAAGGAGAGGTGACTTGCGGGGCTCGGACCAGGTTCTGTTACCCAGAATCCTTTGCAAACCTCAAAATTTGGCTAAAAAAACACATGTCCCTCACATTTCTGTGGCAGAAAGTTCTGGAATCTGAGAGGAGCTACAAATTTCCTTCCACCCAGCGTTCCCCCAAGTCTCCCGATAAAAATGATACCTCACTTGCGTGGGTAGGCCTAGCGCCGGCGACAGGAAACACCCCAAAGCGCAACGTGGACACATCCTAAATTTTTTAAAAAAACAGAGGTGTTTTTTGCGAAGTGCCTACCTGTAGATTTTGGTCTCTAGCTCAGCCGGCACCTAGGGAAACCTACCAAACCTGTGCATTTCTGAAAACTAGAGACCTAGGGGAATCCAAGGAGGGGTGACTTGCGGGGCTCGGACCAGGTTCTGTTACCCAGAATCCTTTGCAAACCTCAAAATTTGGCTAAAAAAACACATGTTCCTCACATTTCTGTGGCAGAAAGTTCTGGAATCTGAGAGGAGCCACAAATTTCCTTCCACCCAGCATTCCCCCACGTCTCCCGATAAAAATGATACCTCACTTGTGTGGGTAGGCCTAGCGCCCGCGACAGGATATGCCCCAAAACACAACCTGGACACATCACAGAAAACAGAGCTGTTTTTAGCAAAGTGACTACCTGTAGATTTTGGCCTCTAGCTCAGCCGCCACCTAGGGAAACTTACCAAACCTGTGCATTTCTGAAAACTAGAGACCTAGGGGGATCCAAGGAGGGGTGACTTGCGGGGCTCGGACCAGGTTCTGTTACCCAGAATCCTTTGCAAACCTCAAAATTTGGCTAAAAAAACACATGTTCCTCACATTTCTGTGGCAGAAAGTTCTGGAATCTGAGAGGAGCCACAAATTTCCTTCCACCCAGCGTTCCCCCACGTCTCCCGATAAAAATGATACCTCACTTGTGTGGGTAGGCCTAGCGCCCGCGACAGGATATGCCCCAAAACACAACGTGGACATATCACAGAAAACAGAGCTGTTTTTAGCAAAGTGACTACCTGTAGATTTTGGCCTCTAGCTCAGCCGCCACCTAGGGAAACCTACCAAACCTATGCATTTCTGAAAACTAGAGACCTAGGGGAATCCAAGGAGGGGTGACTTGTGTGGCTCGGACTAGGTTCTGATACCCAGAATCCTTTGCAAACCTCAAAATTTGGCTAAAAAAACACATGTTCTTCACATTTCTGTGGCAGAAAGTTCTGGAATCTGAGAGGAGCCACAAATTTCCTTCCACCCAGCGTTCCCCCACGTCTCCCGATAAAAATGATACCTCACTTGTGTGGGTAGGCCTAGCGCCCGCGACAGGATATGCCCCAAAACACAACGTGGACATGTCACAGAAAACAGAGCTGTTTTTAGCAAAGTGACTACCTGTAGATTTTGGCCTCTAGCTCAGCCGCCACCTAGGGAAACCTACCAAACCTGTGCATTTCTGAAAACTAGAGACCTAGGGGAATACAAGGAGGGGTGACTTGCGGGGCTCGGACCAGGTTCTGTTACCCAGAATCCTTTGCAAACCTCAAAATTTGGCTAAAAAAACACATGTCCCTCACATTTCTGTGGCAGAAAGTTCTGGAATCTGAGAGGAGCTACAAATTTCCTTCCACCCAGCGTTCCCCCAAGTCTCCCGATAAAAATGATACCTCACTTGCGTGGGTAGGCCTAGCGCCGGCGACAGGAAACACCCCAAAGCGCAACGTGGACACATCCTAAATTTTGGAAAAAAACAGAGGTGTTTTTTGCGAAGTGCCTACCTGTAGATTTTGGCCTCTAGCTCAGCCGGCACCTAGGGAAACCTACCAAACCTGTGCATTTCTGAAAACTAGAGACCTAGGGGAATCCAAGGAGGGGTGACTTGCGGGGCTCGGACCAGGTTCTGTTACCCAGAATCCTTTGCAAACCTCAAAATTTGGCTAAAAAAACACATGTCCCTCACATTTCTGTGGCAGAAAGTTCTGGAATCTGAGAGGAGCTACACATTTCCTTCCACCCAGCGTTCCCCCAAGTCTCCCGATAAAAATGATACCTCACTTTCGTGGGTAGGCCTAGCGCCGGCGACAGGAAACACCCCAAAGCGCAACGTGGACACATCCTAAATTTTTGAAAAAAACAGAGGTGTTTTTTGCGAAGTGCCTACCTGTAGATTTTGGCCTCTAGCTCAGCCGGCACCTAGGGAAACCTACCAAACCTGTGCATTTCTGAAAACTAGAGACCTAGGGGAATCCAAGGAGGGGTGACTTGCGGGGCTCGGACCAGGTTCTGTTACCCAGAATCCTTTGCAAACCTCAAAATTTGGCTAAAAAAACACATGTCCCTCACATTTCTGTGGCAGAAAGTTCTGGAATCTGAGAGGAGCTACAAATTTCCTTCCACCCAGCGTTCCCCCAAGTCTCCCGATAAAAATGATACCTCACTTGCGTGGGTAGGCCTAGCGCCGGTGACAGGAAACATCCCAAAGCGCAACGTGGACACATCCTAAATTTTTGAAAAAAACAGAGGTGTTTTTTGCGAAGTGCCTACCTGTAGATTTTGGCCTCTAGCTCAGCCGGCACCTAGGGAAACCTACCAAACCTGTGCATTTCTGAAAACTAGAGACCTAGGGGAATCCAAGGAGGGGTGACTTGCGGGGCTCGGACCAGGTTCTGTTACCCAGAATCCTTTGCAAACCTCAAAATTTGGCTAAAAAAACACATGTCCCTCACATTTCTGTGGCAGAATGTTCTGGAATCTGAGAGGAGCTAGAAATTTCCTTCCACCCAGCGTTCCCCCAAGTCTCCCGATAAAAATTATACCTCACTTGTGTGGGTAGGACTAGCGCCCACGAAAGGAAAGGGCCCAAAACACAGCGTGGTCACATCACATTTTTTTATAAAAAGCAGTGCCTACCTGTGGATTTTGGCCTGTAGCTCAGCCGACACCTGAGGAAACCTAGCAAACCAGTGCATTTTTGAAAACTAGAAACCCAGGGGAATCCAAGATGGGGTGACTTGCGGGGCTCTGACCAGGTTATGTTACCCAGAATCCTTTGCAAACATCAAAATTTGGCCCAAAAAACACGTTTTCCTCTCATTTCGGTGACAGAAAGTTCTGGAATCTGAGAGGAGCCACAAATTTCCTTCCACCCAGCGTTCCCCTAAGTCTCTCGATAAAAATGGTACATCACTTCTGTGGGTAGGCCTAGCGCCCACAAAAGGAAATGGCCCAAAACACAACGTGGACACAACATATTTTTTCACAGAAAACAGAGGTGTTTTTTGCAAGGTGCCTACCTGTGGTGTTTGGCCTGTAGCTCAGCCGGCCCCAGGGGGGGGGGGCAGAAATGCCCTAAAATAAATTTGCCCCCCCAACCCCCACCCTCCCCCGCCGGGAGCGACCCTTGCCTACGGGGTCGCTCCCCCTGCGTGACATTGGCACCAAAAAACAAATCCCCGGTGCCTAGTGGTTTCTGCCCCCTTGGGGGCAGATTGACCTAAAATTGGCCAATCTGCCCCCAGGGGGGCAGAAATGGTCTAAATACAATTTGCCCCCCCAGGGGAGCGACCCTTGCCTGATGGGTCGCTCCCCATCTCTAAAAAAAGAAACAACAAAAAATAAAAACACAAAAAAAAAATTGCCCTGGCGCCTAGAGTGTTCTGCCCCCCCCCCCCGGGGGCAGTTCGGCCTAATAATAGGCTGATCTGTCCCCCGGGGGCAGAAATGGCCTAAAATAAATTTGCCCCCCCAACCCCCACCCCCCCCCCCGGGAGCGACCCTTGCCTATGGGGTCGCTCCCCCTGCGTGACATTGGCGCCAAAAAACAAATCCCCGGTGCCTAGTGGTTTCTGCCCCCTTGGGGGCAGATTGACCTAAAATTGGCCAATCTGCCCCCAGGGGGGCAGAAATGGTCTAAATACAATTTGCCCCCCCAGGGGAGCGACCCTTGCCTGATGGGTCGCTCCCCATCTCTAAAAAAAGAAACAACAAAAAAAAAAAACACAAAAAAAAAATTGCCCTGGCGCCTAGAGTGTTCTGCCCCCCCCCCCCGGGGGCAGTTCGGCCTAATAATAGGCCGATCTGTCCCCCGGGGGGGCAGAAATGGCCTAAAATAAATTTGCCCCCCCAACCCCCACCCCCCCCCCGGGAGCGACCCTTGCCTACGGGGTCGCTCCCACTGCGTGACATTGGCGCCAAAAAACAAATCCCCGGTGCCTAGTGGTTTCTGCCC
This sequence comes from Pleurodeles waltl, assembly GCF_031143425.1. Classification (NCBI taxonomy): domain Eukaryota; kingdom Metazoa; phylum Chordata; class Amphibia; order Caudata; family Salamandridae; genus Pleurodeles; species Pleurodeles waltl. Next base: position 246,140,820 of record NC_090438.1, read on the forward strand.
CCTTGGGGGCAGATTGACCTAAAATTGGCCAATCTGCCCCCAGGGGGGCAGAAATGGTCTAAATACAATTTCCCCCCCCAGGGGAGCGACCCTTGCCTGATGGGTCGCTCCCCATATCTAAAAAAAGAAACAACAAAAAAAAAAAAACACAAAAAAAAATTGCCCTGGCGCCTAGAGTGTTCTGCCCCCCCCCCCCCCCGGGGGCAGTTCGGCCTAATAATAGGCCGATCTGTCCCCGGGGGGCAGAAATGGCCTAAAATAAATTTGCCCCCCTACACCCACCGCCCCCCCGGAGCGACCCTTGCCTACGGGGTCGCTCCCCCTGCGTGACATTGGCGCCAAAAAACAAATCCCCGGTGCCTAGTGGTTTCTGCCCCCTTGGGGGCAGATTGACCTAAAATTGGCCAATCTGCCCCCAGGGGGGCAGAAATGGTCTAAATACAATTTGCCTCCACAGGGGAGCGACCCTTGCCTGATGGGTCGCTCCCCATCTATAAAAAAAGAAACAACAAAAAATAAAAACACAAAAAAAAGAAATTGCCCTGGCGCCTAGAGTGTTCTGCCCCCCTCCGGGGGCAGTTCGGCCTAATAATAGGCCGATCTGTCCCCTGGGGGGGCAGAAATGGCCTAAAATAAATTTGGCCCCCCAACCCCCACCCCCCCCCGCCCCGGGAGCAACCGGGAGCGACCTACGGGGTCGCTCCCCCTGCGTGACATTGGCGCCAAAAAACAAATCCCCGGTGCCTAGTGGTTTCTGCCCCCTTGGGGGCAGATTGACCTAAAATCGGCCAATCTGCCCCCAGGGGGGCAGAAATGGTCTAAATACAATTTGCCCCCCAGGGGAGCGACCCTTGCCTGATGGGTCGCTCCCCATCTCTAAAAAAAAGAAAGAACAAAAAAAAAAACACAAAAAAAAAATTTGCCCTGGCTCCTAGAGGTTTCTTCCCCCCCTGGGGGCAGATCGGCCTAATAATAGGCCGATCTGCCCCCAGGGGGGGCAGAAATGGCCTAAAATAAATTGCCCTCCCCCCCAGGGAGCGACCCTTGCCTAAGGGGTCGCTCCCTTTGCGTGAAATTCACGCAAAGAAAAAACTCCCTGGTGTCTAGTGGTTTCTACCCCCCTTGGGGGCAGATTGGCCTCATCAAAATAGGCCAATCTGCCCCCAAGAGGGGCAGAAATGGGCAAAATATAATTTTCCCCCAAGGGGAGCGACCCTTGCCTAAGGGGTCGCTCCCCACCAAAACAAAAAAAAATGAAACAAAAAAAAAAATATGGTCCCTGGTGCCTAGAGGTTTCTGCCCCCCCTGGGGGCAGATCGGCCTAATAGTAGGCCGATCTGCCCCCAGGGGGGGCAGAAAAGGCCTTCCCAAAAATATGCCCCCCCTGGGAGCGACCCTTGCCCAAGGGGTCGCTCCCTTTTGTCAATAACAATAAAAAAATAAAAAAATCCCTGGTGTCTAGTGGTTTCTACCCCCCTTGGGGGCAGATTGGCCTCATCAAAATAGGCCAATCTGCCCCCAAGGGGGGCAGAAATGGCCAAAATATAATTTTCCCCCAAGGGGAGCGACCCTTGCCTAAGGGGTTGCTCCCCACCTCAATAAAAAAAAATGAAACAAAAAAAAAAAATGGTCCCTGGTGCCTAGAGGTTTCTGCCCCCAGGGGGGGCAGAAAAGGCCTTTTCAAAAAAATGCCCCCCCTGGGAGCGACCCTTGCCCAAGGGGTCGCTCCCTTTTGTCAATTTCAATTTCAAAAAAAAAAATCCCTGGTGTCTAGTGGGGTTTCAAAAGCCGGATTGCAAGCAATCCGGCTTTTGAAACCCTCGGAGGGACTTCAAAGGGAAGGAAATACTTTTCCTTCCCTTTGAAGCCCCTCCGGGCCTCCCAAGTGATTGAAAAAGAAATGCTTTTGCATTTCTTTTTCAATCGCGCTGGAAGCAGAGCTTCCAGCGCGACGAGGGAGGCCCCTGTGACACATCAGCGCGCGCGCGCGCGCTGACGTCACAGGGGGGGTGGGGGGGGTCGGGGGTGGAAGGGGAAGGTCTTCCCCTTCCATCCCCGACTTGGGGGGGGAAGGGGGGTGCACGGGGGGCGCGCTAGCGCGCCCCCAAGTTCCCCTGTGCCATGGACGAGATGATCTCGTCCAAGGCACAGGGGAACTGTAGCCTTGGACGAGATCATCTCGTCCAAGGCACAGAAGCGGTTAAAACCAACTTTACTAAAAGATGTGTTTTTAAATTGTGAGTTCAGAGACCCCAAACTCCACATGTCCAACCACTCTGAAAGGTAATCTATGCTTTAATTATATTTAAAGGCAGCCCCCAAGTTAACCTATGAGAGGGATAGGCTTTGCAACAGTGAAAAATGAATTTGGCAGTATTTCACTGTTAGGACATATAAAACACATTAGTATATGTCCTACCTTAAACATACACTGCAATCTGCCGGTGGGGCTACCTAGAGCCTACCTTAGGGGGGTCTTACATGTAAGAAAAGGGAAGGTTTAGGCCTGGCAAGTGGGTGCACTTGCCAAGTTGAACTGGCAATTTAAAACTGCACAAACATATACTGCAGTGGCAGGTTTGAGCCATGTTTACAGAGCAACTAATGTGGGTTGCACAACTAGTGCTGCAGGCCCACTAATAGCATTTGATTTACAGACCCTGGGCACCTCTAGTGCACTGTACTAGGGACTTACCAGTAAAAAAACAATCAACAATACAATTTACACAGAGGGCACAAGCACTTCAGCACTGGTTAGCAGTGGTAAAGTGCTCAGAGTTCTAAAGCCAAGAAAACCAGGTCAGAAAAAATAGGAGGCTGGAGGCAAAAAGATTGATCCCCAATCTTTTGCCTCCAGCCTCCTATTTTTTCTGACCTGGTTTTCTTGGCTGGTTTTCTTGGCCTGGTTTTCTTGGCTTTAGGAGCCTGCATAAGGTAAAAATTCCAACACCTGGTGTATCGTCAGAGCCCCCATTTTCCACCCAGTCTTTGACACATCTAAAAAAAGAAAACAAAACCACCAATCAAGATGAAGCAAAGGAGGAAACAACAAAGACATTAGCAAGGGGCTTATGTTTTCAGGAGCAAAGCCCTGGAAGCACTCCCAAGCAAAGCGCCCTGTATTGGGGAGAAAAGCAGGAGGGTGGTTTATTAGAGGCACTTCTGAAGTAGAAGATGCTCACCAGAGCTTGGATGTCTGGAGGAGGATAGAAGACAAATGATGGAAAGATACAGCGTTACAGGGGAGGACCCTCATTCTAGTAGCACTGAATCAACCCGTGAGAGGGAGCCGGATGTAGTCAGAGAAAGCGATGCAGACAAGGAGGAGGAGTTGAATACATGGACAGAAGAGTGGTGTGCCCAGAGCTTCCAAAGGAAGCGATAATGCCTGCCACAACTCCAGGAAGAGTTCTCGCACATGCAGTGAGTAAATAAGGGGCTGTTGGTTTATTCAGTTACAGGGGCCACTCGGTGGAGGCATTTCTCTATTTGCCTGCTGTTTACATAAATATTTGCATTGTTTTTGTTGTTCTGTAATAGCCCGAAACATGCTTGACACAGAAAAGGAGGGACGGGACGGCTAAATAGGGGACAACACATGTATAACTTTTTACCCGTTTCCAAACGGCCTACACTATCGAACTAAGGACATCTTTTTTTTTCTTTGTCTGAAACCCTTTCTGAGGTTTTTTTCTTTTTTTTTCTGGAGTGTTACCACACTAGGTGATATGGTGGTGGCCTAAAGGAAATTACAAAGAGAATACAACACTCACCGTACTGTCACTTTCTCCCGAGGGTGATGGCAGGTGACCAAAAGGGCACCTAGAGAAAAAGAAAGGGAAAAAGAAGTGAATCACCATCTTGACTTCATCCTCAGCGGAAATCAACCCCTACACCCTGTATACTCTTTGTGAATAGTTTCAAGAAAATGCAATATTCAGCAAAACCCAAAGCCTCCTAAGCCTTATTTCTGCCCCAGCCTCAGACACATATTAAGAGGAAAAAGCATGCAAAAATAAAGATGGTACTCCCTGTTGCATCATTCTAATGACACCCAAGAGGTGGCTTAGGAATCTGACGCATTCCCAGCCTTGTACATCTGGGAATGCATCAGATTCCTTTAGGTTCCAGGGGTGTTACTTGGGAACACCCCAAGCAACACACATAGAATGCTCCTTTCATGCAGTGTTATGCATGAAAGGGGTCCATATTTACAAGGCCATGAAAGCCACGCAAGGTGGCTTTGCATGGCCTCATAAATATAGGTCGGCAGACTGCGCCACTGGTGGCACAGTGTGTCCCTAGGACTCATAATTGAGGCCCTGAGTGTTACCGGCATACGGTGTAGTGATATGGAGTGGAGTGGAATAGCATAGAGTACAGTGGCAAAGAGTGGAGTGTTGTACAGTGGATTATTGTAGAGTGTAGTAGAGTGGATTGGCATAGAGTAGAGAGGTGTAGAGCATAAAGTGGAGCAATGTACCATGATGTAGTGTGATAGCTTACAGTGGATTGTTGTAGAGTAGAGTGGGGTATAGTAGAGTAGTGTACAGTGGTGTGGAATAAAGTGCAGTGATGTACAGAGCAATAGCATAGAGTGCTCTGAAGTGGCAAATAGTAGAGCAGCATAGAGTGGAATAGTGTAGAGTGTAGTGTTGTAGAATGATGTTGAATACAGTGGAATGATGTGCGGTGGAGTAGAGCCGATTGGAAAAGTATTGGTGTACACTGAAGTGGCATAGTGTGATATAGCATGCAGTGAAATGATGTGGAGTGTTATAGAATAGAGTGGGGTAAAGTGGAGTGGTATACAGTGGATTAGTATAGAGTGGAGTGGCATACAGTGGTGTGAAGTATCGTGGAGTGGCATAGAGTGTAGCGGCATACAGTATAGCATGGTAAATGAAACAGATGTAGTATGAAAGTGTGTTAACAGTTGTAGATGTATTGTGGTTGTAAAATATATTATTTGGTGTAAATGGACTTTTTTGATAGCATGTGTGACTAGTGTGCGTTGTTTTTAAGTTATCATTTTTAAAATAGTTATGTTTTGAGCAGTGCCATACTGTGGTAAGTTCACAGTATAGCGTCTCACACACATGCTAAGGCAGTATGTAATTAGCTAATGGCTGTGTTCTACACAGGTATGAGGCAGCCATATTGTTTTCAGCATATTTTGTCTGCATTCTGCATTTCCTTGCATTCTAGGTTAATGCCACAGATGTAGGCAAGCAGTAGGCTTTACTGCTGTTCCCTATTATCACTTTGTTAAAGTGTTAATAGGTAGAAAAATGTAGTTATCATTTTCTATATATTTTTACAGCAGTTTTGGAAGAATTGTACATTTTTTAATTTTTTAAAGAAACCTTACGTTATTTGAAGGTATTATTGCTGTACACTGTAGAATTTTTACTGACAATTTAAATGTTTAAAATAGAAAAAACACTATTATACACTATGGCCCTCATTATGACCTTGGTGGCCAGGTGACCGCCAAGCCGGCAATGGCGTTAGTACCGTTACCAGGCGGTGGTTATGACTGCCAAATAATGACCATGGCAGTGATCCCTCCCATAGGCAGTCAATGTAGCACACCAACTGCCAGTGCGGTATAACCACTGAACACCGCGGTAGCCCACCATATTATGACATAGCACACCGCCAGGATTTCTGGGGCAGTAGCAATGCCACCAAAAGCCTGCCGGAAACAAATCATATAAAAGGAGAACCTCACCTCCAGGGACACAGAGGAGTCAGCGGCCACCATGGGACCTGAACTGCAAGTCTTCCCGATGCTGTTCCCTGCCATGGCCGTCCTGGATGATGCCGATCAGCACAGACACCTAGCACACAAGGGAAGGAAGGGAGAGTGACACACACATGCACAACACACACCATACACACACCACACACCCAGAAGCAGCTGCAGAGTAAATCGACTTTAACATGACCCAGGAGCAAAGAAAGCCAGGAAACAACCACTATAATCCTATTGGATGAAGAGTCCAAATCCAAAAATTACAGAACTGCATATTTACATGCAGGTCCAATGGCCAGTTCAAAGTCTGCAATGCCCACAGGGCAAATTATAAGCCCAAACTTGACTACTGACAACACTGGGACTCCACTGTTCAGGGGCATCATGTTAGAAAGGGGCAGGCACCTCAGGTGGTAGGAGGGAGTGGGGTGGGTGGACGGGAGTTTCTCATTGGGAGGGGGCTCCTTAGCCTCTGACTCTGGAGGGGTTTCCTTGGCCTTTGTTTTGGGAAGGGTCTCCTTGGACTTTGTGTTGGGAGGTGTCTACTTGGCCTTAGTTTTGGAGGGGTCTCCTTGGCCCTTTGTTTTAAAGGTTACTCCTTGGTTTTGGCTTTTTGTTTGGGAGGGAGCGGCACTTTAAACCTCTGTTTTGGGGGCAGTGACGTGTCCTTGGGGTGCGGTACGGCATGGCACTCATGTGCCCCTTAGTGGCAGCTGAAGAATTTAGGGGAGGAACAGGGTCAGACTGGGAGCTGGAGGTACTGGGCTGGGCAGGACGGGGGAGGGGGAGAGAAGAGGTCAAAGTGGGAAAGGAAAAACTTCTTAGGACCAATGGGGTGGGATGTGGGAGGAGGGATGGGAGTGGAGGTAGAAGGAGTGGTTGTAGAAGGAGGAGGTGTGCTGGACTTGGGTACAGGTACATAGACAGTGTGCATGTATGAGGTGGATGGCTGTTGGGGGTCTGAGTGCAAGCGTTTGTGTGTCTTTGGCGAGGAAGACAGGGTGGGGAAGGTCAAACAGGATGTGTGGATGGATGTTGTGGTGGTGTCTGCAAGTGAGGTGGGTGTGCTGCATGAGGTGGTGATAGTAATGGTGGTGACTGCACATGTGGTGTGTGGGGTGTATGTCTGCATGTCTGCTGTTTGTGGTGACTGTGGGCAAAGCTGTGCAGGTGGCAGGTTCAGGGACTGTTGATGCAGTGCATGCAGGTGTGAATGTGGATGTGATTGTGAGGTAGGAGGAGTAGGGGGAAACAGTGGAGACAGTGGATGATGTGTGTGCATCTGTGAGTTTGCTGTGTGAGTGCTTATGGACTGAAGTGTGCTGCCTGTGTTTGTCTGTACGAGTCGTCTCTGTTGTTTTGTGTCCATGCTTGTCAGAATGTGTGCCTGGGGTGGGTTGGGGGTGAGGAGCCTGGGACTGGGAAGTGGTAGTTGGAGGGGGAACAGAAGAAACAGGGATACTGGCTGCTGTCAGTGAAAAGGCCAGATTCTGAAACGATCTGTGTAGGGCTGCCAAGCCACTGTCAATGCCCTCCAGGAAGGCATTGCATTTCTGCATCTGGGATGCCAGCCCCTGGATGGCATTCACTATGCTTGACTGCCCTACAGAGATGGTCAATAGCCTCCTTACTGAGGGCAGCAGGGCTAACTGGGGCAGGGCCTGAGGTGCCTGGGGCAAAGGAGATGCCCACCCTCCTCAGTGAGTGGGCATGGGAAACTCGGTGGGGGCTACTCAGAGGGCAGTGCTGGTAGGGGGATGGCAGTAGAACCTGTAGCTGGGGTGGTCCCAGAGGGGACAGCCACCACCAGTTAGCTCCTATAGGAGGAGGAATCAGAGTCAGTTGCATCAACTCATGTCTCCCCCGTGGTGTTCCCCTCACCCTCCGTCCCACTGTTCCACTCTGCATCGGTGGACTCTGCCTCCTGGGTCCCATGGGCTGCAGCTCTCTCACTCACTGGTGCCCCTGCTCCTTCGCTAGATGATGCTAATTCACACATAGATATAATGACAAAAGGATAGAGGAGGGGAGGAAAAAAAGGGAGCACAGGGTAGATCACTGCATCAACAGCACAGATGGCATATACATCACTGTCACACACTGAGACTGCTTACAGGCAGTATGGACCACACTGGCATACCATTGGCTAAGTACAACAGCAGGTAAGAGCCAAACACTGCCATCTGCACACCAATTGGGACCAACTAAGCCCTGTCTGCCATGGAAAGCCAGATAGCTAGCTAGCTATAAAAGACATGCATTTTACCCAATAAACCTAAGTTGGACCATGCAGCAATGTCTAAACTGGTGTATTGGGGCTTCAACTGACCAGCACCCTGCACCCACATCCCATTCCAGGCAACAGAGATGGTTGTCAAACACACTGTACTTACCTCCTTGTGGCTGCTGTGATTCCCTCAGGCGCCCATCCAGCTCTGGGTAGGCACCCACCCCTCGTTGGGACGCCATCCCCAGCTGGGCCTCGGTGGTCTTCCGAGTCCAGCATCTCAGGTCCTCCCACCATTTCCTGCAGTGGGTGTTCCCCCAGGGTCTGCACATCCTTGAAGATGGCACACCACAACCCCTTCTTCTTAAAGGCGCTGCCCTGCGGAGGAAACACAAACAGAGGGACACTATGAACCAGACAATCCAGCCTGTCACGCATATGGCTTACAAACTGCATTTGCTCATTATCAGGCAAACACATGACCCGTACCTCTGCATTAACACTGCCACCAGCTATGCCCCCAAATGAAACACTGCCAGCACAAACACACATCTCTATGCAGCCATGTTGCATGCAACATACCCATGGTGTACTCACCTGTTGGTATTGAGGCCCATACAACTGCCCATACAGGGGTAGGACCCCATCCACAAGCCTCTCCAATTCCTCCTATGTAAAGGCTGGGGCCCTTTCCCCCATTTCACGGGCCATGGCAGGTTCCAGACACAGGTCACCAAAGCACATGCATTGGAGATATGGTCTTGTGGAAAGTCAGGAATCAAGTGAAGTGGTAGAAAGAAAATGGCAGTCACGTCCGCATCGGTGAACATTGATCAACATTGATTGATCATCATTGGTTCTCATACTCCATAGAGGGCCTTGTTAGCCAATGAAGACTAGCCCGGCGGTTTAGACCACCTCCCACCATGACACAAACGCCGGCGGAGTGAGGTCACTTACATCTGTCCCTGCATAAAGGATAGGCGGTTGCCATTTTCTACTGTTAGTACACATGTACAGATTTAAAAGTGTGTCATTGTAGTCAAATGTAACCACCTAGACAGTTCCAGTGCCCAACATACAAGCATGCTCTTTGTATACTGCTGTAGTTTGCTCATAGTTCCTGATGTCACTCCCTTCTTACTTTTCGGTCCCTTAGGTACCAACCACTGCAGAGGAATAGAAGGAGGAGGCAAGCACCCATGTACAGACCCCTTATGGACTTGACTACACTGTAGGACAGGCACATCATATTCACCTATCATCTGGACGGGGCCACAATCACAGAGCTGTGTGCACAATTGAAACTTGATATGCTACCTGCTATCCGTTGCACAACAGCAATTCCTCCTCTTTTGCAGGTACTCTCAGTGCTCCATTTACTGGCAACTGGCTCTTTCCAGATGATAGTGGGCTTGGCTGCAGGAATGTCACAGCCAATGATCTCTATTGTGCTTGCAAGGGTTTTGGCAGCCTTGCTCAAACACATGTGCAGCTATATCGCATTTCCCCAGGTAGATGGATTACCCACTGGAAAGGCTGGATTCTATGCAGTGGGACATATACCACATGTTATTGGTGCCATTGATGGGATCCATATTGCCTTAGTTCCCCCAGGGCCAATGAACAAGTGTACATGAATAGGAAGAGGTTCCACTCACTCAATGTCCAGATGGTGTGCCTTGCTGACCAGTACATCTCCCACATCACTGCCAAGTATCCTGAGTTGGTTCATGGTGCCATTCGTCCTGAGGAATAGCAGCATCCCACAGCTGATGGCACAAATACAGCGACACAGAGCATGGCTTATAGGTGAGCCTGAGTCCCCACCCAATGTATGTCAGTGTATGCCTTCAGGAGTCATACTCCATGCCATTGTGCAAGGCTAATGTGTGTCCCTCACTTCTTGCAGGTGATTCCGCCTACCCAAACCTGTTCTGGCTCCTGACTGCGGTTAAGAATCAGAGAACAGGGTCTGAGATTAGGTACAATGATGCTCATGGGTGTACCAGGGGGATTGTTGAAAGGACCTTCAGTCTCCTGAAGGCCAGGTCCAGGTGCCTCCATCTGATAGGTCATCCTATGCTACTCCCCTGAGAAGGTCTGCAGGAATTTTGTTGTGTGCGCATGTTGCACAACTTGGCACTCAGACGCCATGTGCCCTATCTGCAGGAGGAGGGGGACTGCAACTGTGGCAGCAGTGGACACTCAAGACAGTGAGGAGAAAGAAGTGGAGGAGCGTGTGGACAACAGGACACATATGATACAGCAGAACTTCCAATGACACTCAGGTAAAACTGTTGAACTAAACATCTCTACATTTCAGTGTTGTGCTGTGTGGCTATAACATAATGCCAGTCACTACCTTTGCATCCCATCTGACTGTCATCTATGCCTTCCCTTATTGCAGATATTGCTGTGGTTACAACAGTGTAACGCTGTGATGTGCACAGATTGCTGAGACACATTTGTAGGATGGATCAACATATTACTGGACATTTGCACAGGATCATGCAGCTCATTACAGTTCAATACATTGTACATAACCTTCAGAGAAAGCACTATCACTCAAGTTGTGTCCAAGGGTGTTTATTAAAAATTGGTTTACAATGCAAAAGGCAATAGAGTGGGGTGATGGTTAGGAAAAGTCCAGAGTAGTTGGTCAGGCTGTTTGTTGCACAGGTTCAGTGTCCAAGGACCCATTGGAAGGGGAGCAATGGCAGTTCCAAGGAGGCACAGTGTGACAATATTGGGACATTCAGGAGGGGCTCATTTCCTTGCGGTGGTCTTGGTCTGGGCAACTGTCTCTGGTGGCTGTCTGGGTTGCAGGGACCGTTTCGGGAGTGGTTCACCTTCTGCCGGGGAGGGGTGCTGGTGGCCTGTGGATCCTGTGGCAGGGCTTCCTGTTCACTAGCTGCAGCAGATGTGGAGTGCTGGTCAGTATACTGGCTAGTGGAAGGGGGCCGCTGGTGTGTAGTGTACTCACTCATGATGTTGGCCATGTCACCCAGCACCCCTGCAATGGAGACCATGGTGTTTTTCAGGGCCTGCAATTCTTGCTTGATTTCCTGGTGTTGTTCCCCCTGCAGCCGCTGGTTCTCCTGCATGATGTTTATCACCTGACCCATCTTGTCCTGGGATTGTTGGTAAGCCCCCAGGACATTAGTGAGTGCCTCCTGGGCATTGGTTCCCTAGGCCTGTCATCCCCCTGGCACACAGCTGTCCTCTGACTGTCCCTGGCCCCCTGTGCCTTTCTCCCTGAACAGTGTGCCCAGTCACACTGACCCCAGGACCCTCATTGTCTTGCCTGTGAGGTGTGGTCTAGGGTCCCTGTACAGGTGGGCACACTACTGACTGACGTGTCCTGGGGACAGAGGTCTGGGGCCATTGGGTGGCTGCTGTGGTTTGGGATTCTGAGGGGGGAGGCTCTGTAGTGGACCGGGTGTAGGATGGGGTAGCCAACTGACCAGTGGTCCCTGATGGGCCAGGGAGTTCATCCAGATCCAGAGCTCCAGAGTTGTTGTCATCACTGGGGGCTTCTTCTGGTGGGGGACTGGGAAGCTGAGGCACCTCCTTGGTGCTGAGAATGGCTGGGGCACCTGTGGGGATGTGAGTGGTGTATTATGCTACACGTCTGTGACATATTCTGCATCACTAGCTTCCCCACTCTTATTGCTGTTGCCACTGCCATCTTTGCTTTTGTATGGTGATGGATTGTGGGGTTGTTAGTTCTTTATGCTGTGCATGCATTGGTGGTGGGTTTACATGCAGGACTGGAAGGGATGTGCATGCAGTGGGTATGGCATGCAGGGCTTGACATTTAATTTTGATAATTGTGGTGGTGGACTGTGTAGGATGGAGTGGGGTGATGGGTGTCAGGATGAGAGGTCATGGTGGCATGCAGGCATGGGGGTTGATAGGTAGTAAATGTTGACTCACCAGTGTCCAGTCCTCTGGATACTCCAGTGAGTCCCTCAGGATGCCTCCTTCCTCCTATTTTTTTCAGACCTGTTGTTGATGGTTTTAGGCCTCTGGACACTTTACCACTGCTGACCAGTGCTAAAGTGCAAGTGTTCTCTGCCTAATTTGTATTGGTGGGTGAATCCTCCATGATTGGCACATTTGATTTACTAGTAAGTCCTTAGTAAAGTGCACTATGTGTGCCCAGGGCCTCTAAATCAAATGCTACTAGAGGGCCTCTATCACCGATTCTGCCACCCACTTGAGTAGCCCTGTAAAAATTCCTTGGATCTTCCACTGCAGTGTCTGTGTGTGCAGTTTCAGCTGCCAATTCAACTTGACAAGTGCACCCACTTGCCTGGCCCAAACCTTCCCTTTTCCTGAAAGTCATGTAAGTCACCTGTAAGGTATGCCAAGGCAGTCCGATGGGCAAGGTGCAGTGTATTTAAAAGGTAGGACATGCACTAGTCTGTTTTACATGTCCTTATAGTGAAATACTGCTAAATCTATTTTTCACTATTGGAAGGCCTATCTCTTCCATAGGATAGCCTGGGAATTGCCTTAAAATAAATTTTAAGTATAATTTCCTATTGGGAGCAGATAGAGATTTGGAGTTTGGGGTCTCTGAAATCACAATTTAAAAATGCATCTTCTGGTAAAGTTGTTTTTTAAATTGTAAGTCTGAAAATGACACTTTTAGAAAGTGGGCATTTTGTTCCTTAACCAGTTTGTGGCTCTGCCTGGCTGCTGAGTACATGTGTGGGTCAGACTGATAGTTGGGCTGTTTGTGAAGTCACACAAAGGGAGCTAAGGTGTGTCCTGCATTTCCTGATGGGTCTTCCTGGACTTGAGTGGTGGGAGGAGCTAACACCTGCACTTGCTGTATCTATCCACACACAATGCAGTCTCCAGCTCCCTAAAGTGTACCAGGGGACAGGACAGGGAGAGGCAGGATCTTGTTGACTGCAAAGACTTTCCTTTGAAGTTTGGCTATTTCAAAGGCAGAAATGATATACGTATTGGACTGCCGATTCCACAATTTCAGAACACTGCTGGACTGAGGACATTCTGCCAGGGAGAAGAGCTGTGTGCTTGAGGAGGAACTGCCACTCTGCTTTGCTGTGCTGGCCTGCTGCTGCTACTTCTACCGTGGGAGTGAAAGGACTGGACTTTGCTTTCTACATCCTGCTTTCCAAGGTTCTCTAAGAGCTTGAACTGAACTTTCCTCCTTTTAAGAGTCTCAGTGACATCAAGGGCTTTCATCTGCTGCTGGCTGTGCTTTCTTTCTGAGACTCCTGACTTGCCAAGTGGTGCCAAACCCAGTTCCTGGGCCTTTGGGAGTGAGTTCTGGTGAAAAACAAGAAGAACCAGACACATCGACTCCAAGCGACTTCAGAACTGGTGCCGCTGCTCGACTTCACACTGCTACCTGCATCCAAAGCTGTTGTCCCCGCTGAAGTGCAACAACTGTGACCCATGCTGCAGACTAGGTGCCATTGGCCTGAAACCCCAACAGTGCCTCTGAAATCCCACAATATAGTGAGTCCCAAGAGCCATGTCACCGACGTCTATGACACCAAACTCTGCTGCGGCACCTATGGCCTTGTGGTATGACCGCAACCCCGAGCGGTCACTCCATCTTGTCTTGACCCACTGGATTCACCAACCCCACCAGATTGTAAGGAACCGATGCCTCATCAAGGATGCCAAGTTACCTCCCCTGCAACCATAAGGGATGGACGCCTCACCTCCCCGGTAGCAGTAAGGTACCAACGCCACACCAGTTCCAGTGACGCCTCACCTCCCCAATTCCGTGCAACATCTTTGTTTTCCTTGTTACTAAGGTACTGTACCTGGGGTCCATGTAACTCCATGACCCCTGGGGTCCGTGTGACTCCATGACCGGCTCCGCACTTCCCAGCAAATGGAATTGGACTGTGAGAACATCTCCGTCAACTACGCTGTTATAGCCCCAGTGGGAGCTATTGTATTTCTAAGCACTTTATTGGGTTTTATTATTTAAGAATCCATATCTTTGCTTGTGTATGTTGGATGTTTGTAATTTTTATGTTGTTTTACTTAGATAAATATTGGCTATTTCTCTAAACTGGTGATGAGTATATTTGTGGTGTTCTCACTGTGTTACTATGTGTGCACGTGTACAAATACTTAACACATTGCCTCTGTGATAAGCCTGACTGCTTTTGCCAAGCTACTAAGCGGGCGAGCAGAGGTTATCTTAGGTGTGTGACTCCCTTACCCTGACTAGAGTGATGGTCCCTACTTGGACAGGGTGCAAACCTCTTCCAACTAGAGACCCCATTTCTAACAACTCTCAGCAGTTGCTCTCAGACAACTACAATTGCATGGCTGAAGTTGTGGAATCACAGTAACCATTCAACAAGTAGGAAACCTCGTCACCCTCAAATGTTTGCCCCATGGAGCAGACTTCAGTTGGCAGTTGTTTTACAATAGTAGGCAAATCCCAAATGCATTCCCACAGATCCCACACAAGGTCATACACCCATATATTTGCCACATTGATAATGACCCAACAATATGAAATAATGCTCTAAAATCCTGCCATGTTGATGGCAAAAGTACGATTGCCTGGTGGTGACATTGAAATTTCCATGTCACACTGAAAACATATCATCAATGTTCACTTCACCAAGTTATATTTGTCCCAATAGAGCAATAACCAAGCAATATGACCTGTACTGACCCCCTTGTGACTGCTGTGTGTCCTCTAACACCCTTTAAGCACTTGATAGGTCATCACCAGTAACCGGGCCATTAGGAGGGTCATGGTCTGACAGGCACCTGGCCTGTGTTGGGAGGACATCCCCAGCTGGACCTCAGTGAATTTCCTGGCCCAGCGTCTCAGGTCCTCCCACATTTTCCTGCAGTGGACACTCCATCAACTTGTACAATGGGTGGTATACTGGTCAGATACTGAATAACTGGCACTGGTTAGATACTTAATAGCTGGCTCCCACTATTATTTGTCTATTTGGATGGTACAGCAGGATGATGTAGCATTATTCCTTGGTCTGAAGGTATGGCAGTGGGTGGTAGGCAGCAGGTTGTCACATCCTCCCTCTCCAGGGGTATCTATGTATGACAAGAGATGATTTCTAGCATTAGTCAGTGTGTCCACAGCAACATACATGAAGCATTTCAATGATGCTATGTGACATGGCATTACTGAATATATAGACATGGCAAACAATACACTTCACAGCTGCAAATAACACAAGTGTCACATGTAGCCACCAAGCATTTTCCACACACAAAGATGTGCAACACAATTTTCCCTCAAAATGTGACTGGATATCCCTATCCCCAAAATGACCATTGGCGGTGGTGGACTGTGCCCCACTGTTAAATGCCATCTGTGCCTTGCAGCCTGCTACAATGGTGTTTGAGTAGTAGGGCCTACATGACAAGACAAGATAAGCCTGTTTTTAAGGTCAAAAATCAAATTTCACAGGTGTGAAGCAGTAAATATAGTCTGATACAGCATTTCAGGCTGCCAAAATGGTGGTTGTCTGACCTACTCCACTGGACATTAGGAAATGCCTGTGACCGCCGGCAGAAGTCCTGGCACAATGGCTAAGTCTGCTGGTGGTGACGACTGTGTACCTTGTGAACATGACCACTATGTTCTGCAGATTCACTCACTTGACTCCTGACACTGCTGCCAGCAAGTCCTCCACAATCTGAGCTGCTGTGTGATGCCTTAAGGAGAAATTATGCCATGTCCAGCAGGTGGTAGGGGCCCCTGCCTTCCCTCCAGATGTGCTGGAGAGGCTAGTGAATGAGGTTCCACCCCTGTATGAAGAAGCTCTATGGCTCATCAGAGGAGCAGGTAAGTCCCACAAGTGCACAATTTTCTCTGTAATTATCCATCCTTTCCTTCCACACAGGCTAGAAAGTGCATAGGTGTGCGAGTTTCACTATTTGTGTGCCTGTTGTTATAGTCTCTGTGGCATCAATGCAATGGACAATATGCAGGTATTGATGGTCAGTGCCATATGCTAGGTTCAGGGCACATTGGGTTGTGTGAGTTTTTTCAGTCCTAGTTCATCCTTGTTTTGCATGACAGTACTGCCATCCACTGACATCACTTTCCTCATGATTGTGGTACAAGTCAGACAACATCCATATGCACAATAGCATAAGCTGAGTATTTATGTTGTATGAGTCAGTTGAGAGTCATGTGAGCAATATCTATAGTGCCAAAGATCTTTCAAAACACATCTGCCCTTCCTACACTGTTGTGTGGAAGGCATATCATGAATCACTCTGCCCTTCAGGTTGCCACACAACATACAGTGGTCCTATCTGCTGGCATCTCCCAAACTATATTCAGTCTTGTGTGAAGGATGTCCTGTCAGCAATGCTGAAAAACTTGGACAGTTATATCCAGTTTCCCGACGTGAGGATTTAGCCCATGTGAATGCTGACTTTTATGGTTTTGCATGCATCCCACATGATGGCACACATGTTGGCTTAGTCCCATCGTGAGGCAAAGAACAAGTATACCACAATAGAAAGAACTTAAATTCCATCAACTGTACCCAGAGAGGGCCTGGCTGGTTGATAACTCACATGTGTCCTGTTTGTGTGTGTGAAATGCCTAGGTGCCACAATCATAAACTGAGTGACTCAATGTTGCACATATGTTCCATTACTTAACAGGAGACTCCAGACATCTAAACTGTCCTCGGTTGTTAAAGCCATAAGGAATCCTACTACGCCAGGGGAAGTCAGCTTCAATTAGGCCCATGGATGAACACAACAGGTAGTGGAGCAGGCTTTTTGGCTCCTGGAGGCCAGATTTAGGTGTCTTGACCAGACTGGTGAGCCAGTGCTTAATTTGTAAACATGTGCCTGCTGTAATTAAATGTGGAAGCATGGAATAATGAGGCAACCTTATCCTAAAGCCATCTCAGGCCTCTTCAATCCATTTAAAGCCGTCCCTGGCCCTTCAGCATTCTGCTTTCTCCCATTGCGATGCATTTTTCTCTTCCTCCTTCTTTCCCATATATGTCTTTTGCTCACAGTAAATGCTTGAGGTAGAAAAATAAGTGCCAGCCCTTAATAATAAGTGCTGGTGCGCCACACCAGAAATAACAAGCACAAATTAAGCACTGGGTGTCAGATCACTGTGGCTTGCTCCACAACATTGTTCTGCAGAGGAATATCCCATACATCTCAGTGAAGGGGGAGCCTGGAGAGCCAATGGGGGAACGCCCTGAAATGCCAACTGAGGATAACAGTGATGCGGAGGAAGGAGCTGACTTGCTGGAAGATCTCATCAACAGCTACTTTTCATGAGTGTTAGTATGTGGCATGATGTAATGACTGTGACTATACAATGAACTGTGCAACACCTAGGGAGCTGAAACTCTGCAATATTGAGCCAAAGGCTGCTTAAAGGGGCAGTCTTTGACATATCCCGGGTTGATGATACTGCTTTGTTTATCAGTTTCATTGCATGTAATTTCATTTCCAAATGTTTGCTGTGTGTCTTGTGTAATAGCTATGTTTTCAAGCCTATAGTCCTTGCTTTGTGTTTGTACAGATACCTTCACCATGACATCCTCATGTGGGCATTTCAGAGTTGTGACATTGGCAGATATTGTATGCTGTTCTAACATACAGAGTGGGCATGGATTATTCCAGGTAATGTAGGTCACAGATTTCAAGTGTATTAGACCTGTGCCAAAGAAGCTTTAAGTGTTTGGGTGGAAGGTCAGAAGTGCACATTGGAATAGTTTAGTGTGCTGTGCTGGGCCGATGGCATCATCTGTGTCATCATTTGGGCATGAAATACGTAGTCATCAATTGCAAGAAAGGAATTCACCCTTCACATTTGCTAAGCACTCTTCTTGTATGACCTCTATATAGTTCTAGCTGTGTTTCATCATTGCAGTCCAAAATGCCTGTGCCAAAACACTGACATAGGTTTGTGTCATACCACCAGATGCATGGTCATTGTATAACGATGAGCATGTGATCAGGAACTGTTGTACTACCATCTGTCTTTAACTTAGATTATATCATGTTGGATTACTTTGATGTGGTATATGATAAGGGTCAAGCTGCTGACACCAACCACTTTAATGTTTGCCTATTCGACAGGATGTCAGACAAATCCCTCCCTTCCATGGTGTGGGGGGATGTACCCTGTAATATGTACTTTGACTCAGTATGAGTCACATATTCTTATGTCACAAAGGTCCAGACATGTGGACAGCCTATGTGTTGTACACTGGAATAAAATGTTTATTGACCAGACACTTTTACTGATTTGTTTGTGTTTAATAATTATAATCCTGAGCAGGACACTGTGACTAGTGCCATATCCCTCCTTACACAAGTAAGTCATGTCTTCATGATATGGTTCACATGGTCTTATGTCTCTACAAAGCAAAATGTTGAAATTAAGCAAGCTGCCAATGAGTTTGTGATGGGTGGATTTATTACAGTGCTGATGCATTAAATCAAATTTGGACAGTAAACAAAATTAATAAAGTGAAGGTTTCAGTCAAGGTGAATTAAATCATTGGAGGAGATGCAACACCATTGGGAATCCGAAGTCCAGAGTACTCCTCCCATTGGAACTGGTGAGTAGTTCAGGATCAGTTAACAGAGTGATTGTGTGGTGCACAAAGGAGTTCCTTTATGAAGAGGTCACTTGCTGGCAGTAGTGGATGTCTTGCCATCCGCACCTCCTGGATTCTTTTCTGGATGTCCCTTCTTGCGTGTTGGAGGGGATCTGCTACTACAGAGGCAGGGGTGTCTTGGTCTGGTTCCTCTGGCAAAGCCTCCATTGTAGTGGCTGTCACAGATAAATAAGGACCTGGTGTTGATTGGCCAAAGTAAGGGGTAGAGTGGTCTAGAGCCCTGCTCTGGGTTGTGTTAATGATCCTCGTGATCCCTGTTAGGGAGGCCATGTTGGTATTGTGAGACTCCCACTGTTCTCACATGTCCCTATGCATGTGTGTCCATAGCTGCTTGACTTCCCGGAGTTAGGTCAGTATCTGGCCCGCCACATCTTCAGACTTGTGATAGACCTCAAGACGTGGCTGATGGTGTCCAGACCAGGAGCATCCTCTGTGGCCTCACCCTGCTGGTCCACAGCATCCCTCCCTTGCTCCCTACCCCTACGGCCCTATGCTTTAGCCACAGGGTGCCCTCTCCCACTCGGTTCTGGAACCTCAAGTGCTGGGTTGCAACACAGGGTTCAGGACTGGGGAGCATGAGATGGTAGACAGTATGCTTGGAACACAGTTTGGGGGGGAATGGTTGCCTGTGGTATAGAAGCAACCAGGCTAGGAGGTGTTGATGGGCCACAGTGAGACTCACTGGTGGTGTCTGACCAGGTTGCCCAAATGGGCCAGGACCATTCTCTGCATCCAGAATTCCAGGAGTGTTTTCTTCACTGAGGGCTTTATCCACTGAGGTAGTAGCAGTCTGTTCTGTGGCCCCTGTGTACCATGTGGCAGCTTGACCTGTTGATGGGAAAGAAACAATGTTACTGGTTGTATTGTGACATCTACCTCCAACAATTCAGTTTTACATTAAGCATGGTCCTTGTAAAAAGCTATTTAGCAGCTAATCTTATTCTGGCATGTAGCCATGACATTGGTTTTATTGACATTGACATGCCATTTGAAGAGCATGCCAGATTTCTTTAACTGAAACAGCTGCTGAGGTGTGCACATCATTAGCACCTGGGGTGATGGCCTGAGAATGTCATCTTGCCACCATTGCCGGCAAACAGTGGCTAGGGAAGATATGTCTTTGGCCATTTTGAGGCCTAGTTGACTGGAATGCAGGCTGATGCAGGTTTTTGTTGTATATGCGAATGGAGCCATCATTTGGACAGTGCATTGTGAATGTGTCCGCTGAAAATACTATTCTGGTGCTGCATCTCGAGGCCTTTGGGGTCATTGTTTTGCACACTGGGTAAGGTGTCCTTCCTGTTCTCAATAGTTTCATCTTGGGTTAGCTGGTCAAGATGGAGCTAGATGGCCAGACACAGCTCAGAGTTGGGAATGATTAGTAACTCCGTCCCTCCCTGGATTTCAATTTCAATTTTCAATTGGGAGCTAAGACACAGGGGTATTTGGACATGTGACCACTGGGCTTGTGTTTGGAGTAATAGAAACAGAGCCCACTGGCCTTAGCAGTCATGTCACTCCTTCTACTTCACACACTTGATAACTGTTCTCCCCCCAGGTGAGTACACATCCTTTGTGAATTACCAAACAAGGGTATTTGGAGAAGAGGACAGCAGACTGGTGGTTGGGGTGACAGTTAGAGAGCCTCCATAGAGTTCCAGTCATGTAACTCCATGTACTATACTCACTATATACATGTTTTTCTCCAAGGTGAGTACACTTCAGTTGAAAGCTAAGACACAGGGCTCCTTGGATGGGAGAAAACTGTCCTGGTGTTTGGAGTTACAGATACAGGGCCTTCTGGGAGTTGCAGTCATATATCTCCCTGTACTACCACACTATACATATATCATCCTCCCAAGTGAGTAGCCTTCAACTGAGAGGTACCAACCACTGGCCTTGTGGTTGGAGTTAGAGAAACAGTGCCTCCTGGGAGTTGCAGTCAGTTCACTCTCTGTAGTACACACATTTGACCAATGTTATCCCCCCAGGTGAGTAAACTTCATTTTACAGTTCACCAACAGATATATTAGGGCATGTGACCACTGGTCTGGTGTTTTGAGTTAGAGAAACAGTGCCTCCTGGGAGTTGCAGCCAAGTTACTTTCACTACTCCCCAATACTTGACAAATATTATCCCCCAAGATGCGTACACTTCATCTGTGAAATACTGGCTTACTGTTGTTTCTAGTTACGGAAACAGTGCCTTTTGGTAGTTGGAGTCAGGCCAGTTCTTGTACTATGCACACTTTATACATATTCTCCCCTCAGGTGAGGGCACTACAATTCAGATTTGAGACACAGGGGTGCATGGACAAGAGAACACTGTGCTGGTGGTTGGAGTTACAGATACAGGGCCTGCGGTGAGTTATAATCCGGCCACTCTCTCAGCTACACACACTATACAAATGTTATCCTCCCCGGTTGGGCTGATGGCTGGTTTTACAGACACAGGGCCTTCCTGGCCTTAGTAGTCATGTCACTGTCTCTGCTTCCCACATTTGACAAATGAGATCCTCCCTGCTGAGTATTCTTAACTTGTGAGTTGGCAGACAGTAGTCTTTGGGCAAGTGACTACTGTTCTTGCATTTGGAGTTGCTGAAACAGTGCCTCCTGTGTGTTGCTGTCATGTCACTTTCTCTAGTACACACACCTGACCAATGTTTTCCAGCAGATGAGTCCACTTCAATTGAGAGTTCACTGACAGATGTATTGTATCATGTGACCACTATTCTAGTGTTTATAGTTACGTAGTTACAGGAATAGTGCCTCCTGGGAGCTGCAGTCCGTTCACTCTCTTTAAATCCCTCATCTGACAAATGGTATCCTCCTAGGTGAGTGAAATTAATTTGTGTTTTTCCAAACAAGGATAGGTGGACAAGTGGCCACTGGTCTGGAGGTTAGAGTTGTAGAACAGTGCCTGCTGGGTGTAGTAGTCATGTCAGTCCCTGTACTACACATACTATACACCTCATCTCCCCAAGTGACTAAACTTCAAATGTGGGTTGCCAACTAGAGGTTTTCAGACAGGTGGACACTGGGCTCGTGAGTGGAGTGACAGTAACCATGGCAAAAGGTGAGCTGTGGGCATGCATGACATAGCATTTTGGTGACTTTTTTGCATTGTGGCTTACTGGAGTCCACCCCCTGCAGGTATTCCTGTCAAGCCCTCAGGATGCAGGATGGCTAAGACCTTCTCCTCCCATGGAAAGGGATATAATGGGGTACTGAGTGTGCCACCACCAGTCTTCTTGGCCTGCAGACACCTGAGATTGTTCCACCTCTTCCCAATGACCTCCTTTGTGTGCAGGGTGGCACCTACAGCATTGACTCTGCCGGAAATTTTGCTTTTCCTACTGAAAGGAGAATGCTGAATGCTGAATTTCATCCACCATGAGTCGTAACTCATCCTCATCATCATTTTTAAATTTGACATGGTGGGAAAAAAACTTGAGACAGTGACTTACTAAGGGGGCCCAAGAAGGCTGTGGCAGGGGGGCCATGCAGCACCTTCCCCTATAGTGTTGTATTTGGCCCTGGAGCGTATGGTCCCTTGCACCTTTTAAAGCTCAGTAAGCTCATGGAAGCTCAGGGAGGTGGGCTGCTTGCCCCCTCCCCTCAATATATATGTTTTGGCCCCAAGAAATTGGGTTCCTGGGGCCTGAAGACCAGCCCTATGCTGCACATGCCAAAGGTTGGCAGCTTGGCCACATAGCCTGGGAGAAACACAAGCCCTGTGACCAACCCCCTGCTGAGCACGGTCTATGCCATTACACATACAACTCACTTAGGTGCAGCAAGTACATATTATGTGCAACATTGGCCATATACCTTACACTTCATGAGTAGCTTAGTTCACATTAACAATCAACCACAGATATGTGAGAAACCCTCATTGCACACAGTGTTTAATATGGATACAACTGTTCATAGAAAGCCATTTTCCTCAAGATACTCAATTCTGTTTCAAAATGAATGCCCTACTATAGACAACTTTTATCAGTATCAACCCCCTCACAGTCACCGAACATACATTGAGAAATTAAGTTGATATGAATAGAAAAGTCGATACTGTGAACAATATTTACTCTATGGAGAGTGTTTACTCACTAAAACAATATTTGCAGACAGTGAAACTCTCATGAGCAATCCACCACAGAGTACTAAAAATGTATCTTAGAAAAGAAATGGTGGTTGATGCTCCCCGTTGCACATCCAAAAACACTCTGAAGGTAAAAACAATTTTTTCTAATTAATCACTACAGAGGGTGCCATCCTGGTCCGGAAAACCCAACCACCACGGGTTTTAAAAGTACACACGAACACAAATGGAACTAAAACCAAAGAACCACCTATGTTGAGTGTTGTACATACAAAGTGCAAGAAAAAGTGAACAGGATCAAGGCACTCCACAAACAATAATACGGCAGAAGTAAAATGCAGTTGCTGGAAATGTTTTATTCCTTTAGAAGATGGATATGAGAAGTGTTCAGTGAGTACAATTGTTCAAGAAAAATACAACAGAAATCAGCCAACACGTGTTTTGTCCTATCGGACTTCTTCGCTGGGGCAATGGCTGCTTCCACTCCTCAGGTTATTTAGAATTTTCAAGCGCTTGTGTTGTATGCCCGTGGGTCACGCAAGGTGATGCAAGGAAAATGCAAGCGCTTGATACAGATTCATTAGACCACAGAGAGCCACACAAGGTGGCTCTGCGCTGCATAGTAAATATGGAACAACGCAAGGCAGCACAAGACTAGACCTGGGAATGCGACAATTCTGCAGCACACATAGAAAGTGAAGAAACCCTCACCTGATTGTTTTTGTGTAGGAAGGTTCACCTTTCTGCACAAAAACAATCCTGGCTGTAACCATGGTGCAAGAGTCCATGCTTCGTTGCTTGGCGTCCACAATTGTGCCAGCACAGAGTGACAACAGGAGTGCCCCATATCTTAATAGACATCCCACATTTCCCCTCTCTCCATCTGACGCAGCACAATGCAGCAAGCTTTCTTGGTGCATTGCACCAAATATTATTGAATCTGCTCCTTAATTTAGCTAGTCGTCTTTGTCTTCATGACCCATGCAGCTGTCCTTGATTTAGCTTAAAGGACACTGTTCACGCTGCAGACTGTAAAAGCTCTACAAGTAGCTTTATGGGAAAGTTGTTGTCAATAAAAGAAATGGTTCAGACGGAACTCATTGTCGATTGACTGCATCGAGCTATTTGTTGGAGACAGAAATTATTCATGTTAACACTTAGTTCTGTTGAAAGTTTATGGATGCTGTTAACAGAACATAAATTGGCAGTTAGTTCATTCTGAATGTCTTGCTACATTAGAAATAAACAGTCATTATGTTCTGAAATAAAATCTTTCGCAGCAGCGCACAAAAGGAAATACCCAAGTTTCTAATTTCTTTATTTGTATGCGAGAAAACCAAATGTTTCCTCCTGGGGCAAAATACTATCAAGAGTTTATTTTGTAATATGACATGGCAGTCTTGATAGTTATTATAACTCAAAGTGTGAATGTAATGGTTAAACCTATTCAACCAATGTTGAACTGTCTTCAAATATCTTGAGAGATACGCACACGGAAGCGTATCATATTCAGTTTGCTATTTTATCAGTGTCAGTCTGTTGAGGTCTGGTAGCTTACTAGGTCAGTTGGAGTGATTGCGCATAGGACATGCGCATTGACAGCAACATTCATTCACTTCATGTCTAGATATCTAGATCTTTATATTTATTCGAGCTACACATAAAATCTTTCCCCCTTCTGTTCAAATAAATTGTTAATAAAGCAACATCCCTTTGCTGTTATGACCAGCTATCACCAAACACGAGTCAGTTGACAACATTGCTGGCCTGGTTTGTTGGTGATCATGCACGGCCACCGTCTTGATAACACCAAACATCCACAGCGTCAGTCTCCTTTGGAATAGCTAGTTTTCGAACGTCTGAAGATGGGGGCTGCTTATTAAGGCCCATATTTACTATTATGTTTTGTTAGGATTGCGTCACTTTTGTGGTGCAGGCTCAATGCAAAATATTTTTGTCATTTAAAAATCCAGGAAAAGCCACTTTATGTGACTTTGCATGGTTTAGTAAATACAAAGTAATAGCATAGTCTTGCGTTACTTTGCGTCAGGTCAACATTACATGGAATGCAGGGTTATAAAACTTTGGCAATTAGAAGTTCCCTTGATTCTGTCACATAAATACGAGAAAAATAATTTGATCTGTATTTTGATTTTCAGGAAGCATTTTTGGAAGAAGGTAAATTGACAGAACTGTGGAGGCATTTTTCATTCTTTGCAGGAATCAAATGTGCAAAGAGTTTCACCGACCTTTGGACTCAGAAGGATGTGTGGTGAACCATCAATATTTCAACACCACCCCAATAATTTAGACACCATGACCAATGTGGCCACAGAAGGAAAACTCCAATCAGGAAGATAGTTAAAAGATTTATTACAAATAATAGCTCAAAGTCATGTAGAGAGTGCTCATAACAAGCTATAGAGATACATAGGCCCTCATTACAACCCTGTTAGTCGGTGTTAAAGTGGCAGTAATACTGCCAACAGGCCGGCGGTAAAAAAAATGGGATCACGACCACAGCGGAAACTCCCAACACAGACAGCCGCTTTAACATTCTGACCGCCACGGCGGTAGCAACAAACACCGTGGCGGTCACCGCCAACAGACAGGCGGAGGACAATGTACCGCCCACCACATCACGACCGGTCAATCCGCCAGCTTTTCCGGGGCGGTACCAATGCCATCAAAAGCACAGCGGAAACAGGAATTAGAAGGGACACCACTCATCGCTTGACACTCAATGAAGAACCAGGACACCATGGAGCCCGTGCTGCAGGTCCTGCCGATGCTGGTCTACCTCCTCATACAAGAGGAACATCAAAGGCGGCGGCGACGACCACGATGAGTACTGCACCAGCACACAGGGGACAGGGGGGAGGAAAAAGAGAGTGACACACACAACATGAAACACCCCCATCCCCACCCACAACAGCATACACACAAACACATGCAGCAACAGTACATTTACACCCCGTTGCCCCCTGGAAAAACGCAAGGACAAAAGGAATTGAGTGAAATAAGTTATATTTTTGAAATAGTCAGATATATGTGACAAATAGAAAAACAGTATATACAAATATTTACAATAAGTACAGAAGACCGTACGCTGTTTTCTGCAAATGTCCATGACTTACTTGGCCAAAAATCATGGGCCAAGCCTAAACTCCGTAATCCTGCCTCAATACGGAGAGAACACTGCAGGGGAATCAGGTCGAAAACACACAGGCACCTCAGGGGGACAAGGAAGGGGGGGCACCTCAACCGGAAGATGGAAGAACGCCACTGCTCCTCGAGGGGGCTCCATGCCCACAGCGATGTCCTGGGAAGTGCAAAGCCACAGTCTCTCAAGTCTCTCAAGTGGGTAGTTTGCCCACTGCTAGGTCCTGGGGAGTGCAAAGCCACAGTCTCTCAAGTGGGTGGTCTGCCCACTGCTTGGTCCTGGGGAGTGCAAAGTCACAGTCTCTCCAGTGGGTGGTCTGCCCACTGCTTGGTACTGGGGAGTGCAAGGCCACAGTCTCTCAAGTGGGTGGTCTGCCAACTGCTTGGTCCTGGGGAGTGCAAGGCCACAGTCTCTCAAGTGGGTGGCTTCTCCACTGGTTCTGGAGGGGGCTTTGTGCTCAGTGTGCTTCATCCTGTCAAGGATAGGGTGAGTGGATGCAGTTCTCCACTGCTTCTGGAGGGGGTTTTGTGCCCAGTGTGCTTGATCCTGCCAAGGATAGGGTGAGTGGATGGCTTCTTCCACTGGTTTCCGGAGGGGGCTTTGTGCCCATTGTGCTTCATCCTGTCAAGGATAGGGTGAGTGGATGTAGCTCTCCACTGGTTCCGGAGGGGTCTTTGTGCCCAGTGTGCTTCATCCTGCCAAGGATAGGGTGAGTGGATGCAGTTCTCCACTGGTTCCGGAGGGGCTTTGTGCCCAGTGTGCTTCATCCTGCCAAGGATAGGGTGAGTGGATGCAGTTCTCCACTGGTTCCGGAGGGGGCTTTGTTCCCAGTGTGCTTCATCCTGCCAAGGATAGGGTGAGTGGATGCTTTTCTCCGCTGGTTCTGGAGGGGGCTTTGTGCCCAGTGTGCTTCATCCTGCCAAGGATAGGGTGAGTGGATGCAGTTCTCGAATGGCTCTGGAGGGGCCTTTGTGCCCAGTGATGCAGCACTTGGGGTGTGGCAGTTCACATTCCCTCACCTGGGTGTCTGAGGAATGAGATTTGCAGGGAACAGGTAGCATGATACTCCATGGAGGCAGGGCCAGACTCCATCCTGCGGCGACTAAGGCTGCACACGGGTGGTAGTGCCAGGGCTGGTGGGGGTGCTTCCAGTGGTGGTTGGAGGCTCCAGGCCGTCTCCTGCAGCCTTGGAGGGACGCACACTGGGGCTGCTGCTGCTGGTAGTGGTCCTACTGTCAGCGGTGCAGGTGGTGGTGCTTTCAGCTCTGGTGGTGGGCACAAGGCCCTCACCTGGAGCCTCCGAGGCCTGAAGTACCTTGCCTTCACTTTTCTGCCCCTTCCTCACCTTGGCAGATGCTGCTGGGAGCTTGGCTCTGGCAGCTGGAGTTTTGGAGGAGGCCTTGCTGGGTGGGTTGTGCTCCTTGGTCTTGCTGCATGCTGGCCCCTTTTTAACCTTGGCAGGTGGCGGAATTGTTTGGCCCTTTGCAGGGGTTGGTGGCACACTGCCTGGGCTGACAGGTGCCCCCTTTTATCCTCTGGGAGTTGCAGGTGCACAGAGGATGCTGACTTGGTGGCTGAGGTGCTGGCCTGGGATCTGGACACCCTGGCCCAAGGGGAAGGATGGGGGGAGGGGTAGGGGACAGGTCAATGTCTGCCATGACATTTTTGTAGACACACTGGGACGGGAAGATGGAGAGGGCTTGGGATTGGAGGAAGAGGGAGTGGTTGTAGGAGGTGTATGTCTGCTGAGTTTGGGTGAAGGTGCATGGGCTGGATGCTGTTGTGAGGTGGATGGCTGTTGGCTGGGTGGGGACTTGCGTTTGTGTACTTTGGGAGGAGGGGTCACAGGGGACGTGTGCATGGTTATAGGGGTGGTGACTGCTCGTGAGGGGTGTGTTGTGATGGGCGTGCTGGTGATGGAGGTAGTGGATGAAGATGTAGTGCATGCAGGTGTGAGTGAAGACACTACTGGGAGGGAGGAGGACGAGGAGGAGGGGGACACAGTGGAGGCAGTGGATGTTGGTGTGTTTGCATTGGGATGGTGCTTGTGTGAGTGCCTGTGAGATGAAGTGTGGTGCTTATGTTTGCCTGAGACACTTTTGTGTGGTGATTTGGGTGAGTGCTGGTCTGCAGGTGTGCTTGGGATAGGCTGGGGTTGAGGGGTTTGGGTCTGGGTAGAGGAAGTTGGAGGAGGGAGGCTAGGTACAGGGACAAGGGCTGCCATCAGTGCTGAGGCCAGAGCCTGAAATGCTCTCTGTTGGGCCACCACACCAGAGTGAATGCCCTCTAGGTATGCATTTGTTTGTTTCAAATGCCTCTCGACACCCTGGATTGCATTCAGTATGGTTGACTGCCCAAAAGAGTGGGATCTCAGGAGGTCAATAGCAGGGCTGACTGGGGCAGGCCTCAGGTTCCTGGGGCGAAGGAGATGCCCACCCTCCTGGGTGAGCGGGCACGGGAAACACACTGATGGGCTGCTGGGAGGGCGGTGCTGGTAGGGGGGTGGCAGCTGTACATGTTGTTGGGGTGGGCCCAAAGGTGTCCACCACCGCCAGGGAGCTTCCATCGGAGGAGGAGTCGCTGTCTGTGGTCTCCCCTCCTATCCCCATCATGGTGCTCCCCTCGCCCTCCGTCCCACTGGTACCCTCACACTTGGTGGATTCGGCCTCCAGGCCCATGTGGGATGCAGCTCCCTCCCTCACTGGTCCCTCTGCTCCTCTGCCAGATGATGCTAATGGGGGGAAGAGACAGAGGATACACTTGGTCAATGCCAGCAACACCACTACCATTGGCGGACACAACACACAGGGAGCAGCCCTATGCACTAGGCCATGCCCAACCATATTCTCAGACAGTCACCAGCCCATGGGGATACAATGCCTAACACCAGCATCTGCACACTAGAAACTCACAGGACCCTGCCCAGCAGTAGATGGCCACTTACACTATTGGGGTAGGAGTGCGCCAGAGCCTTCCCAACAAAGGACCTACCCTGCCATGGCCTAGGGGCACCCAAAGCCCACAACCCCCACCCAGGTACCCCCTAACGCGTGCACAGTCAGCTTTCAGATTCTGTACTCACCTCCTTGTGTCTGCTGTGATGCCCTCAAACGCCCATCCAACTCCGGATAGGCCACAGCCAGGAAGCGGAACTTCAGGGGGGTCATGGTGCGATGGACACCCCTTCCTCGTTGAGGGGTCAGCCCCAGCTGGGCCTCCGCCGTCTTCTTTGACCAGCGGTGCATGTCCTCCCATCTCTTGCGACAGTGGGTGTTCCACCTGTGATCGACTCCCAGGGTCCGCACCTCCTTGGCGATGGCATGCCAAATACCTTTTTTGTGGTGGGCGCTGACCTGCATGGAAAAGACAGCAGAAAAGGGAATTATTCACCCGTCCATACCATCAGACTCATTGGCCACCAGTTCCCACTCATCCCCTGATGCACCAAAAATGACAACCTTACATGCTGCACTCTGGCCAGGACGCCTCAGCACCCCCCAACGTGTGGCTTACATCCACAGCACTCCATACATTCATGGCCCACACATCATGCTCACAATGCACTCCTCTGTTTGTCTGGAGAACTGTAGAGAAAAGTGTACTGGGGTAGGACCCCATCCACCAGTTTCTCCAACTCCTCCGAGGTGAAGGCAGGGGCCCTTTCACCAGACACATGAGCCATTGTCGCTTCCAGACCCAGGTCACAGCAGCACTTGAAGTGTAGGTCCTCTCCTGTTGAAGGGCAGGTAGCAAGTGAGTGAATAGATAGAAAATGGTGGTCACATCCGTGGCGGTGCGTACTGTCACCGCCGGCGTACATCACCATTGACTCCTGGAACCCATATGTCCCAATGATAACCAATGCGAAGTTGCGCGGCGGTTGTCAACCGCCTACCGTGACAGTACACAACGTCAGCGCAATTACCTCATTTCCACTTGTCCCTCCTCACAGGTCAGGCAGCCGCCATTTCAGGGGGCCACAGGGCATGGCACCTAACTGCGTCACAGCATACATTGGCATGGCAACTGAATCTAGGATTCACATTTTTTATCTGTAAAGTTGAAAAAACCGCATTAGTGTAATAGATGTGCGAATGTGACCCTCTGCTGACCGTTCTCTTCTACAGGCTTCAACCGCTGAGGCTGCATATGAGATGGAGGCATCCTCCGGTGTACAGACTCCTGGTGGACCTTGCAACAGACACATTATCATTACCTACAGACTTGATCATGACAAAATCCAGGAGTTGTGTGCCCAATTGAAGCCAGACCTGATGTCAGCTATCCGGCAGCCCACTGGTATCCCCCTTCTAGTTCAAGTCCTGTCAGTGCTCCATTTCCTGGCAAGTGATTCCTTCCAAACAACAGTGGCCATGGCATCTGAGATGTCTCAGACAATGTTCTCTGACGTGTTGACCAGAGTGTTGTCAGCCCTTCTGAAACATATGCTCAGCTACATCGTGTTCCCCCAGGTAAAGGATTTGGCCACAGTGAGAGCTGACGTTTATGCCCTGGGACATATCCCCAACATCATTGGTGCCATTGATGGTACACATGTGGCATTTATCCGCCCCGGAGAAATGAGCACGTTTTCAGGAGTAGAAAAAGCTTTCATTCTCTGAATGTGCAGATGGTGTGTTTGGCGGACCAGTACATCTCCCATGTGAATGCCAAATACCCTGCTCTGTCCATGACGCCTTCATCTTGAGGAATAGCAGCATCCCATATGTGATGGGCCAACTCCAGAGGCACCGGGTGTGGCTAATAGGTGTGCCCAAGGTCCCCACCCAGTATATGTTGGTGTATGGGTATGGGGTTGTCCCTAAGGGTGAGTGTGTGTCTAACAGGTATCCCTCGATATTTGCAGGTGACTCTGGTTACCCCAACATCTCATGGTTACTGACCCCAGTGAGGAATGAGAGGACAAGGGCAAAGGAACGTTACAATGAGGCACATGGGTGTACAAGGAGGATTATTGAACGGACCTTCGGCCTCCTGAAGACCAGATTCCGATGCCTCCATCTGACTGGTGGATCCCTGTACTACTCACCCAAGAAGGTGTGCCAGAGGAGCGTTACCTGTTGCATGTTGTCCTACCTGGCCTTGAGACGCCAGGTGCCTTTTCTGCAGGAGGATGAGCCTGGAGATGGTCTTGTGGCAGCAGTGGAGCCTGTTGACAGTGAGGAAGAGGAGGCAGAGGAAGAAGATGTTGACAACAGGAGCAACATTATTCTGCAATACTTCCAGTGACACACAGGTAAGACATTGTACGTTCATATTACATTTCATTGAACTGTTGCACATTGAACAAGACAGCCTCTTACCCTATGTTTCTGACCAATGACTTTATCCTTTGCCATGTCTATTTTCAGATACCTGGGCCCCACCCTGGTTCCTGCTATGTGTACAGCTGCCCGCTACAGGTCATACCAATGTATATATAATTGGACATTTGGATTGAAATGTTTACAGCTTGTTAACCTAATACATATTATAATCAATTGACAGTCTCTGTACTTGTTTTTGATCCAAGGGTGTTTATTTCAGTGTTCATAAGTAGAGGGGGATGTGCAATGGGCAGGGGTGATGGTGCAGGAAGGTCCAGTTAGAGTCCAGTCTCTTGGTATCACAGATGCATTGTCCAATTGGGCATAGGAAGAGAAGTAATGGCAGTTCAAGGTGGACAGGGTGACAGAGTGGGACAGAAGGGTGACAATCAGGAGAGTCTTATTTCCTGGTGTGGTCTTGGCAATGTTTTCTGTCTTCTGCCTGGATCACAGGTACCGTTTGCGGGGTGGTTCTCCTTCTGCAGGGGGTGGGGTGCTGGTGGCCTGTTGGTCCTGTGGTGGTGTCCCCTGTCCACTAGCGCCGGCAGAGGTGGAGGGCTGTTCATCTGTGTGGCTAGTGTTAGGGGCCCGTTGTTGTGCCACTGCCTCCCTCATGGTCTTGGCCGTGTCACCCAGAACCCCTGCAATGGTGACCAGGACGGTGTAGATGTTTGTTAGGTCATCCCTGATCCCCAGGTACTGTCCCTCCTGCAGCCGTTGAGTCTCCTGCAGCTTGGCCAGTATGTGGCCCATGGTCTCCTGGGAATGGTGGTATGCTCCCATGGATGTTGGAGAGAGCCTCGTGGAGAGTGTGTTCCCTGGGCCTGTCCTCCCCTTGTCGCACAGCAGTCCTCCCAGCTTCCCTGTTGTCCTGTGCCTCTGTCCCCTGAACCGTTTGCCCACTGCCACTGACCCCCAGGTCCCTGATCGTCCTGGGTATGTGGGGTTGCCTGGGGTCCCTGTAGTGGTGGACAAACTGCTGATTGACGTGTCCTGGGGACAGAGGGATGGGCCCGCTGGGTGGGTGCTGTGCTGGTGTTTCCTGCGGGGGAGGCTCTGTGGTGGTTTGGGACTGTGGCAGGGGAACCGACTGTCCTGAGGTCCCTGGTGGGCCAGGTTGGTCATCCTGATCCAGGCGTGCAGAGCTGCTGTCATCACTGTGGGCCACTTCGGGGGTGGACTGGTTGTAGCTGGCACCTCCTCTCCAGTGACAATGAGTAGGGGTCCTGTGGGGATGCAAATGCAGTGTTAATGTATCTGCAGTTCCCTGTCAGCTTGGCCTTGTGTTCGTGGTGGTTTTGTGGGCTGGGTGAATCTCTGTGATGGGCATGCTGTGGTGATGGGTGTCCATGCAGGTCTGTGATGGGTGTCCATGCTTTGGTGTTGCATGCAGGGCTTGTCATTGGGATGGGTGGGTTGTGATGGTAGGGTATATGTGAGGTGGTGGAGTGATGGGAGTGAGGGTAAGGGTGGGGGTTTGTGATGGAATGCGTTGGGGGGTGGATAATGTAGTAAAGATTTGACTTACCAGAGTACAGTCCTCCTGCTACTCCTGCCGGGCTTTCAGGATGCATTATTGCCAAGACTTGCTCCTCCCATGTTGTTAGTTGTGGGGGAGGAGGTGGGGGTCCACCGCTAGTCCTCTGTACAGCTACCTGGTGTCTTGCAACCACAGAACACACCTTCCCCCGTAGGCCATTCCACCTCTTCCTGATGTCATCCCTTGTTCTTGGGTGCTGTCCCACGGCATTGATCCTGTCCACAATCCTCCGCCATAGCTCCATCTTCCTTGCAATGGACGTCTGCTGCACCTGTGATCCGAATAGCTGTGGCTCTATCTGGATGATTTCCTCCACCATGACCCTTAGCTCCTCCTCTGAAAACCTGGGGTGTCTTTGGGGTGCCATGGATGTGATGTGATTGGTAGGTGTGAGAATGTGTGTTTGGTATATGGGTGATGGTGTTCTGTGCCTCTGATTAAGTGGGTGCTCCTGCCTTGTGTCTCTCTCTGCTTGCTATCTTTTTTTTGCTGTAAGGGGTTGTGGGTAATGTGGGTGTGTGTTTTATAGTGTTGTGGGTGTGTCGGTGTGGTGTGTGTATGTGTGTCAGATGTGTGTAGTTTGAATTGTCCAATGTGGTGTAGTTGTGTAAGTGTGTGTGTGTTTTGAGTGCAGCAGTGTGTACCGCCAATGGTTTACTGCGGTTGAAAGTCTGTTACTGTGATTCATGGGTTGTGATACTGTGGGCATGTTCCTGTTGGCGTATCGGTGTGGGTTTTGGTACCGCCAATTTATCACTGACCTTTGGTGTGGAGGACTTGTGTGGGTGCCTGTACTGTGGCAGATTTCTCTGTGTGGGTCATAATACCTGTAGCGGAATTCTGCCGCGGTCATGGTATGTTGGCGGCCGTCAGCACGGCGGTAGGTGGCATTTACAGCCAGGGTTGTAATGAGGGCCATAATCTCCAAGGGTTACCCAAGGAGAAAAAATAGATTCAGGTATATTAACATTAACAAAACTTGGCATTCAAGAAGAATAATTCATCCGGTGCTCACATTGCACAATCATAAGTAATATCAATTACGGCAGAGTCAATAATCCTTTGCTGAGCACAGGTGAACCCTACAGATAACCAAATTAGGGCAATATATGTGTGGGGAAAAGCACATGTGGACAAAATACAAAAATACAAAAAGGGCAAAAATAATTTGGAAAAGAATAACTCATGCTACAGATCACTAACTAAAAGTAAATAGAAAATAAGAAGCATCAACATGGTGGAGTTTCTAATCTAAAGACCATTTCAAAGGGCAGTGGCAAAAGGCAGAGAGGAAGATACCTCTCCAAGGGGTACAGCATTCAGGGAATCTTCACCAGCAAAGCATCTGGTGAGCAGGGCATCTGCAAGCATCAGGAAAGTGTCTGTCTTTGACCGGGACAAGGGCAAAAGTTCGAAAATCCAACGCTATAATAATCCACATAAAATGTTCCGATTTGTCAAAGGTGTCAGTTCATATTACATTGAAGGGGAATTACTGTAGAAAAGTGACTTTTTTGATGACACGGTTAGCCCCCCCCCTTTGTCTGGTGTGTGATGTGGTTTTAAAGTTGTAGTGCCCAAGGCCCCTGCTAAACGGGATCCCTGGGCCAGATCTCTTTTCCAAAACTGTTCTGATGCATTGGCACAATAGGCAACACCTTTAGCTGCCATCATAAGTCCCTAATAAAAAGTACTTAGGTACCCAGGGTATAGGGTTCTAAGGGTAGGCCCATGAGGGCAGCAGCACAGATTATGCAACCCTCAGTGACCATTCATCCAAATGCACCCAGCACTGCCATTGCAGGCTGAGTGTCCTGGAGCAATCTTAAAATGCAAATTCAACATGGTGCTCAGCCTGTGTGACCTGTCCACTACATACTAAATGCAATATAGGTAAGCCACTCCTCTGGCAGGCCTTCCAGCCCTATGGCAGGATGCACTATACTGCATGTGTGGGCATAGGTGCATGAGCAATATGCACCTACTGGGACCTTTCCAAACCTGAGACATAGTAAGTGCACAGAGCAGCCATTTTAGATGCATGTGCTAAACACTGGTCAGTAAAGGTTTTACAGCTACATGATGGCCAATCTGAAACAACTCATAATAATAAATCCAAACTGGTACCAGTATTGGATGTGTTGCAAAATGTATCTAGGGGCCAACTTAGAGGTGACCCTTGCAAAAGTTAACTAACCCTGGCATAATTTCTGGCCTGTCCTAACCAGCAAGCCACCACTAGACAATCAATCAATCAGGGGATTTGTAAAGCACACTACTCACCCATGAGGGTCTCAAGGTGCTGAGGAGGGGCGGGAGGAAAAGGAGAGGGGGAGGTGCTGCTATTGCTTGATGAGCCAGGTCGTGAGAAGTTTCTTAAAGGTAAGGAGGTCTTTGGTCTGGCTCAGGCGGGTGGGAAGAGTGTTCCACGGTTTGGCGGCGAGGTGTGAAAATGATCTACTGCCGGTTGTAGCTCTGCAGACGTGTGGGACGGTTGCAAGGGTGAGGGCAGCGGAGCGGAGATGTCAACAATGAGGCGTGGGGAGGCGTTCTGGATGCGTTGCATCTTCTAGAGTTTGGCCGTGGTTCCTGCATAGAGGGCATTGCCGTAGTCCAGTTTGCTGCTTACGAGGGCTTGGGTGACTGTTCTTCTGGTTTCAGTGGGTATCCATTTGTAGATGTTTCGGAGCATGCAGAGGGTGTTGAAGCAGGAGGAGGAGGTGGCGTTGACTTGCTGGGTCATGGACAGTAAGGTGTCCAAGATAAATCCTAGGTTGCGTGTGTGGTCGGTGGGAGTTGGAGCTTTTCCGAGAGTGGCAGGCCACCTGGAGTTCTCCCATGCGGAGGGGTGGAGCCAAAGATAAGGACTTCCGAATCCCTGGGGCGAGGGCCCTTGCTCTCTGGGACCAGAAAAACAAAGTCTTTCCTGGGCAGAGGTGTTATATCTCCTCCCTCAGGAATGTTCACACCCCTGCCAGCGAGCATCGAAGGGATTGCTGCTCTTGAAACTTGAGCCCCAGCACTGCTGCCAGCAGCAGATGGCTGCCACCATTGCAAACCCCCAGTTTTGGCAGGAGCAACTGTGAGAAAATACACAAAGACCAGGAGGAGCGGCCACCACATGCCTGCACCACCCCTAAGGTGTTGCAAGTGATGTGAACCCTCCATTTCATTTTCCTCCTCTTGCGTCAGAAGAAAATAGCCAATCAGTGATAGGAAAGTGACCTCTTCTCACAGGAAGTGATCACATAGTGGCCTAAGGTGGATGGTCCATTGGCCACTACTGGGTACTCCCCTAAGCAGCCCCTAAATGCAGTATTTAGTGAGCATCCCAAGATCTGAAGAGAACTGAAGTCCTTCAGCAACAAAAAAAAAGGCACCAAACCCTGCCTGCTGCACCCAGGACTCGACAATTGGTGCTGAGGGGTTGACTGAACATTGGACATACTCTAAGAAACTCCAGAGGACCTCAACCCTTTCCAAAATTGCCAAGGACCTCCCTCCAGGGTGAAGACATCACTCCCTGCAAGCAAGAAGCAGAAACCAGTAAAGTCCAGTTTACTGACCAGCCGCTGACCTAGAAACCAGACAGAGAAGCCAGACCAAATTTCACTCTATGGACTTCGAGGACAAACCCTGTAAGTGTGCCAAGTTTAGTAGCACTGCCTCCTCCAGTGCTTGAACCGTGCAATAGCCAGGGATACAGGACCACCAACGCCACACACCCAGAAGAAAAGTCCACTCTGGACTCTCCAAGGACCAGAGACAAGCACTAGTTGAGCAACTTCATATATAAGAACCACGCCCCAGAGTGGCCCTGCTGACCTGCATACTACCCTCCAAGTGACCTGCCTCCTGGTTCCAAGGACACCTATGTGCACAGCTCTTGCCTGACATACCTGCTCTGCACCTGGCCTCCCTGGCCCCTACAATGGAGAATCAGCTGTGCTCTAAGGGTACCCTATCCCTTGTGACCTCTATACTCCAAGGGGACCCACGGGGCTCACCTTGAAGCCCCACTGTGCAGTGCATTTCCAAGTGGTCCTCCTTGCCTGTACTGTACCAGCTCCAAGAGTTTCAGAAGCTGCTCTTGCTTGAATCAGGAGAAGCCCAAACTTCTCCAGCTGGCCCACAGTACCCCTCAATGACCATGACCTAAAAACAAAAGGAGACATTGGTAAGCACATTGCCTTATTTAATATGCATTTTGTAAGTTTTCTCCAATTGATTCCTATGGTGCATAATTACACACAAAATGACTATTTTTGCTAAACTTTGGAAAATCATAACATAAA
Organism: Pleurodeles waltl; assembly: GCF_031143425.1. Lineage (NCBI taxonomy): Eukaryota > Metazoa > Chordata > Amphibia > Caudata > Salamandridae > Pleurodeles > Pleurodeles waltl. The sequence goes on from NC_090438.1 coordinate 246,177,886, forward strand.
AAGTACTTTCCCAATTTTGATAAAATTTGTCTTAAAACTTTTATAAAAATCTGAAATATTTTTGTAAATTGGTCTTGAGTTATTCTTTTGAGTGTGTGTCCACGCTTATTGATACTGTGAATACAACAAATGTTTAGCACTTCTCCAAATTTGGCCTAAATGCTCGACCAACCTACAACAAAAATTAGAGCATTAGGTGGTCTAGTTTTCACCTCTATAAACCAAGGTAGGATTGCTTGGACTCTCTGCACAGTCGACATCATTTTTGCACACTCTTTAGAGAGCTAGCCTCCTACAATCACCCAATTAAAATAGATCACCAGACTTCAGGTTGCAACAGTTCAAAATTTTTCTATGTCTGTCATGGGAAATCTCCTTTCTGTGTGACTTCAAACAGGATGAAACATTTGTATACAATTTCAGTCCATGTTCTTGACCTACAGAACTCTCAAGGCCAAATGCGTATGGCTTTCTACAGTTAGACAATAGAACTTTTACAAATGGGACTTTGCTTCTCATGGGAAGAAAATCTGAGAAAAGACTTCACAATATGAACAAATAATTCAACACTTTCACATGACAGCGAATTGCAAGCTCTGCAGGTCTCAGTTATGTTAACACAAGTTAAATATAAAATAAACTTACACTTAATTAATACTTCTTAGAAATCCAAATTAATTTCGACATGGGCTATTAGTTCATAGTCTATAATACATTTTAACATCAACTTTAACCTTCTAGCCAGTGATTTGATAAAAAAGGCATCTATGTGGAACTTTGAAATACAAGCAAAATGCTAATTTAAAAATTGTCTCATTGCAGCTTTCTACCTTAGTTTGACTCTCATTTACTTTTATAAACTGAAACTTGTCATATTCTAGTGACAGGAGGGATAGAGTGAAATTGTATGCTCCAAGAAAGTCCCTGATAACTTACCATCCGTTCATGGCTACTGTTAAAAATGGGGCCTTTGGTTGGCAATCAGGTTACGCCCTATCCAAGCAAGGACCCTAACTCTAGTCATGGTAAGTCGCACAAGATTCAAATTATCCTGTGCCCACCCTCTGGTAGCTTGGCACTGAGCAGTCAGGCTTCACCTAGAACGCAATGTGTAAAGTATTTGTGCAATAAATCATGCAATACCACAGTATAGGACTACAAAATACACCACACAGTGTTTAGAAAAATATATAATATTTATCTGGTAAGATGCAGGTAAAAATTATCAATATTCAATAAGCATACGTTGAAATATCACTGTAAAAATTATATAAAGTGTCTTTAGTCCTTTAAAAAGCAACAAGTGTCTTTTGCAAGCACAAAGTACCTGGTTTACGTTCAAATTATCCGCAAAGGGCCGCAGAGGAGGAGATACCTGGAAAACGGGGAGGTATGCGTTGATTTCTCCAGCCGCACACAGACGATGCGTTGTTTATTTTCAACGCATTGAAGACTTTGCGTGGATTTCCGGTGAACGGACTTGGATCCTCTTCGGGTTGCAGGGATTTTGGAGGCCCCGGGGACGATGCGTTGAAATCAGGCACTTGCAGGATGAAGGCACAGGAGCTGTATTGATCCGGTGGGCGATGTGTGGAAATTTCAGTCGTATGGCAGGTACTGCGTCGATTCCTCTCAGGAAGTTGGGCTGCGTTATTCTAGGTCGGCTTTGCATCAATCCAGTGGGCCGTGCATCGAAGTTCTGGTCGCAATGCTCGCGCTGCATCAATCTCCTCATCGGGAAGTTGGGCTGCGTCGTTCCCGTTCGGCGTGCAGTGAATTTTTCACTGTGATGCAGGCTGTGCATCGTGTCTTGCAGGCTGTGCATCAATTTTCACCACACAAGGAGTTCTTTTGCATAGATGAAGTCTTTTTGGTCCTGGTACTTCAGGGAACAGGAGGCAAGCTCTATCCAAGCCCATGTGAGAGCACTTCTCAGCACAGCCAGGGAGCAGCAAGGCAGCAGGGCAACAGCAAGGCAGCAGTCCTTCCCAGAAACAGCAGTCCAGGTGAGTCCTTTGGGCAGCCAGGCAGTTCTTCTTGGAAGGTTGCAAGTTCTGGTTCAGGTTTCTTGTCCAGGAAGTGTCTGAGTTGGTAGGGTCAGAGACCCTGCTTAAATACCAAAATGTGCCTTTGAAGTGGGGGAGACTTCAAAGAGTGGCTTATAAGTGCAAAAGGTCCCCTTTCAGTTCCATCCTTTCAACTAAACCTAGCCAGATGTGGATTGTAAGGCACAGAAGGATTTAAGTGCAGAGAAATGCCCTCTTCCTAAAAGTGGTATTTCTAAAATAGTAACATTATATCCAACTTCACCAGTCAGCAGGAATTTGTATTACCATTCTGACCATACTAAACATGACCTGGCTACTCATTTCAGATCAGAAGCTACCACTCAAACTGTATATGAGGGTATCCCTAATGTTAGCCTTTGAAAGGAGCAGGCTTCACAGCAGTGAAAAAGGAATCTAGGAGTTTTACACTACCAGGACATGTAAACTACCTAGGTACATGTCCTTCCTTTTCTCTACACAGCACCCTGCCCTAGGGGTTAGCTAGGGACCAATTACGGGTGATTTATATGTAGAAAAAAGGGAGTTTTAGGCATGGCAAGTATTTTATAAGTCGTGTTGAATTGGCAGTGAAACCTGCACACACGGGCTTTGCAATGGCAGGCCTGAGACATGGTTAAGGAGCTACTTAAGTGGGTGGCACAATTAGTGCTGCAGGCCCACTAGTAGCATTTAATCTACAGGCCCTTGGCACATATAGTGCACTTTACTAGGGACGTATACGTAGATTAATTCAGCCAATTGGGTATGATCCAATGTTACCATGTTTCAAGGGAAATAGCATATTCACTTTAGCACTGGTTAGCAGTGGTAAAGTGTGCAGAGTCCCAAAACCAGCAAAAACAGTATCCAAAAAGGGGAGGGAGGCAGGCAAAAAGTTAGGGGTGACCACCCGAAGGCTGTCAGATCTAACAGCTATCTTCCCTGGAAAGATCATGGAAACTGGGTATTTCTAGATATATATTTTTTTTTTTTCTTGGGCTTTCGGGGTAACCCAACATATTCAAAACCACACAATCCACACTACCCTGTATTCCACTTGATCACATAGTTTCATAAATACCCAGGAGTTGTAGGGTTTTGGAGGTGAAAGGTGCAGGCTAATGCTAGGATTGGCCAACCCTCACCTCATAGCCTTCTTTAAAACAAAATCCCTGTTATCTATATTCTTTCTGCTCCCTCTTGGTAGTACTAATTGGGGGGAAATTGCACATCATTTTTTCCCCTCAAGGAGTCAGAAATTCCGAAGTCTTGTTTTTTTAAATACAATCCCTTGCCTTGAATTATACTTCGGCTCTCTTGTACCAGTTTGCATTGAGGTTCACTTTCAATTAGGTGTGTCTAGCAAAAAAAGGGATAATGGAGCCAATTTCAACTAGCATAGTAAAGCCAATACATCTAGTGCCTCAATATGAGGCTGGCGGTCTTGAAACCGTCAGCCTCGCGGTAACAGATGTAGGAAAGTACCCTCTTTCTTGGCATGATTAACCCCTTTTTCTGCCTGATGTCAGTGTGTTTGACTGTGTTCACTGGGATCCTGCTAACCAGTACCCTAGTGAATATGCTCTCTCTCTGAAAAGTCTGTATTTCTGTATTTCACCTACAATTGGCATACTGACACCCCATTATAAGTCCCTAGTATAACCCAACTTTGTCTTCTTGGGTGCAGTGCTGACTCTTCTTCTTCAGTGGTTCTCCTTTTGCACCTTCATCCTTGTGGGTAGGGGCCCCTGCCCTTCCTGGACTCTTCTGTGCTTCTTGGAATTAGTCCCCTTCTTCCACCGGTCTTCTTGCCCAGGAATACACTGTTTGTATTTTGCCGTCTCTTCCGGGGTTTGCAATATTCTTCTTTACTTCTCTGTGTATATTCTGGGAAACTTACTGTGATTTTCTCCTGTTTTCCTGGTCGCTGATTTCTAACTATTGTGATTTTCACAAATTGCACTGTTTTCTAACTGTTTTATGCCTATTTCTGCATGCTAGTGTACATAAGGGAGTATAGTCCCTATGATATTTTTGTAATTGTGTCACCATAATAACAAACTTTTATTTTTGTAACACTGAGTGTTTTCTTTCATGTGTGTAAGTACTAAGTGTGACTGCAATGGTATTGCATGAGCGTTGTATGTCTCCTAGTTAGGCCTTGGCTGCTCATCCACAGCTACCTCTAGAGAGCCTGGCTTTTAGAGACTGACTACACTACACTACACTACTATAATAAGGGATACCTGGACCTGGTATAAGGTGTAAGTACCATAGGTACCGACCACAAACAAGGCCAGCCTCCTTCAGTGGTCAGGACCGCTGCTGCTGTGGTGGTCCAACCGCCACATTAAGGCCATGGTGGTCAGACCACCAGTGTTCTTCCGTTTCCGCTGGGATAGATGATCCTGACAGGTTGACGGCAGGTGGAGGTTGCAATCAGCCATGCATGAAGCGCCACCCTGCTAATTATAACCTCGCTCTCCACCAGCCTTTTCATGATGGTTTTACCACCATGAATAGACTGACGGAGAACAGGTGCAGGCGGTTACGGGTGCCCTGTACTGCCCATGCACTTGGCATAGGCAGTGCAGGGGTCCCCCTTCCCAGCAGAATCACAATGTTCACTGTCTGCTGTGAACATTGAAAGGGTGCAGGTACACTCTGCAGGCGACAGCATTGCCGCTTTCTCGATTTCGAGCTGTAGACAATGGTGCCGCCAGTTTCCCACTAGGCCGACGGGTAGAAACATCAGATTCCACCTGCCAACCTAACGGGAAACTCTCAATAGGTCCAGCAGGGTGGTTGCCACTGTGGAGGCAGCCACCCTATCGGGCGTTTGGCAGACGGATGTCCCAAACCAATAGCATATGTACAGGGAGATGGCCCTTCCTGCACGCACAGATACATCCACCTCCTGGGAAAATTGTGCTTTGTCAATACTGAACAGCTCAGTGCTGCCAACTTATGGAGATGTGTTGTGCATTGTCACCTACCTAATTCAAAAGGCCTCAGTGTCGCAATTCATGTGCAATGACACATGTCTAAATGGATGGGATGTTCAAGCCATGTAGTGCAACCATGTTACCACCACATCTGGACCCATTGTGTGTGTGGATGTGTCATGTCCCCTCAGTGAAAGTACATGGATAAATATGGGACACTACACAACACATGGTTCATACATACTGACCAACAGTTAGGAAACCAAATCATATATCCCAGGTCCATGAGCCAAACACAAGTTGTCATGTCCAACAACCCAGTGCTGAGAAGACCTCACAGAAGCTCAGGAATTCACACCATACCAAAAACACATATGAGTCTCAGACAACACAAGATATCAGCTGCCATGCTACATGACAAACCTGTAACAAGCACTAACAAAATACTCACTCCTATTATCTTTTGCAGAGGATCAGTGTTATGGGATCCACCCATGGATCATGACATCATTCCCCAACCAGAGCATGCATATAATGAGGCACATTGGGAGACAGCCTCCTATATGCCCCACACATTGTTTGTAAAATCATACTTACCTGTGCTATCCTGCACAGCATTTGTGTGAGGATGAACTTCCCATTATATGAGCCAGACCAATAACTGCCTGTGGAGGAGGAGGAGGATGGTGCAGGGAAAATGAGGGGTAACAGTAGAACACAGCTGCAGGAATGCGCCGCAGACAGCAAATCATACTCAACTTTTTCACTTTATAGTCACTCTACACACCTTGTAAAGATATGTAAATAAACATCTTACTTGATCACACAATCCTGCTCAGATGTCTTCATTCTCCATCACATGTACCTTAGGAATGTGAGTATTACCCGAGGGAGCATGTCACAAATAGAAACCTGACAACTTCTGATACAACATCACATGTGATGCGTATGATTGTACAGCAACCATCACACACATAACAAATAGACTCATCACTTGAATGTCACAAATGAAGGACACAATCAATGAACCACAACATATGAGTCAAATCCACATTGCCAACATGTTCAACTGTAGCACATGACACACAACCATGACATCTGCAATTATAAGGTGAACAAGTGCCCCATACATGCGGCAGTGGATGTGAAATATTAGGACAGGAATGTATGAACAGACCACTGACATTACTAAGTGTGACACTTGCAATGTCTGAAAGGAGCTTGTGTGATAAGTGTGGGCATCATTTGTGACAATGGATAGCATGATTGTCCCAGGTATGACAAAAAATGTTCACAACACTTACCGTGCTTAGTCCATCCCTGGATATCAGTCCTGCCCTTGCATTGAGCCTAATCCTGACACAGGGTACACATGCCTACACACTTGGACTGGACACTTCTGTGGAATGCACATCTGAAATTATGTGAACACATGAAGCTAGGGCAGCAGGTTCACCACAGCAACACAAGTAACATAGCTAATTGTAATGAGTCATTCTGATGTGTGCAAAACATTACATGGTTGCAATTTAGTAAAATGTGTCAAACACAGTGTGTACCAAATACGTACTCATGTCAGACATTTGTGAAGTCCACACACAAGTCGCCATGATCTCATAACCAACAATTAGAGACATATGAAGGGTATCATATCCTACATAGCACTCATCAATCATCATCAATAATGCTTGAGTTGTGTTTGTCATCTGAAATGTAATGTCCTCTAAGTCAAACAACTACATGCATCACATGAGTCAACACATTTCACAAACACATACTATGACTGTTGTAGGTCACTGACTGTCATCAAATGTGGATACACAGTTGGCACACATTCATACATATGCATGACGTCCAAAGTATTGCATGCCGTTCATTCAGAAACACACACCATGACGGACCATACACACCCAAATCACAAAGTGGCATGCTCTACCACATGTGGCCATACACCATATTACACACTTCAGCCTATACCATTTCATTTGCATGTTGATATAGAGTGCATCCATGGTAAATAGAAACAAATCAAACAATCACAGATAGAGTAAAAAATTTTGACATTAATGCGTCGAAAACACCCGCGAACGCAAACTACTGATACATGGGACCTTAGGGTGAATTCCACCCTCACACTACACTCATGTGGATATCCTGTGAAATCGAAGTCTACAGGTGATGCATCATATATTACCGCACACGTAGGTAATATGCTGAAAATCGTCATGCAAACATCTTATGCATCAAAAAAATACACACATGACTTAAAACGTGTCACAAGGGGACAGGAAGTACTGTAATAAGAAATCCTGTTAACAGGCATGGTACAATGGTTGTACTTTCACTTTCACTTTAGAGTATGTGCATTTGTTGACTGTGTGGCTGTGTCTTGGTGTTGCTAGTGTGTTGTAGGTGATTGTTGTATCTTTTGGTGTCTCTCCTGAACTCTGATTGTGACATGTACCAGTGTCTGTGGTCTTGTGTAGTTTACTGTATTTCACTTTATACTTGTACTGTGGGGTATCTGTCTGGGTATTAGATTAGTTGGGTTAGTTGTGGTTCATAAGTTTAGGGTGTGAGATTCCTTTCTTGTCATTTAATTTTTTTACTATTTACTGTTTCATATTGTGCATGAGGGACATGTCAGGAAGGGCGAGGCTGACATGGATGGGGAGGAGGAGCTTGGGGGCTTTGTGTGGCTGGTGTACCATTTCTTACATATGATGGTCAAGATGGGTGGCAGAGTGACACAGGGGTATCAGATGGAGGCGAGGTGGCTGCGTTGGGGGAAGGTGCTCCACCACCTGAAGAGGGTGGACCATACCAGCCCTAATGAGCATCAGCTAAAGCATTGCTGGGCTTACTTGCTGGCCAGAGAGCAGGATGTGCTGGACCACTTGGGTGTGGTAATCGGTGGCTCTGTTGGTGAGTATCCCATTGACATACATGTACAGTGGAATGCTCCTGAATGACAGTAGCAGATGTGCTGGTGTGCTGCATGCAATGCTTGTTGACAGCTTGAAAGCAACCAGAACAAAGTGTTACTATCCCAGTACTGAGATGGGGTCCACATGTCTATACATGTTAACAATGCAGGTCAGAGGTTTGTTGAGTCATGTACGACTATCACTTAGTCACACATTTCACGGGCCGCGGCAACACCTGTGCCCCTGCATTTTGGCAAATGATGATAAGTCATGACACTGACAGCAAGCCATATTTCACTGGATCCTAACAGCAAAGTGGGCAATCCATGTATAGTGCTACATTGTCATCATTAAACACACATGATCCCTGCCATTATGTTGGCAAAGGGGGCATCCGTGCCTTAGGGGACACAGGCAATGAGGCATTTGTTACCAACATACAATTGTGCCACATCAATCATTGACCACAGACAAAAAATTTAGCCCCATGTCAAAAAAACAGTTACTGAGTGTGCCTTGATGCACAAGCCGCAATACCTGAGTCACTTGTATTGCAGTGCACCAGGGAAGTGCCTTGGATTGTTCACCCAAATACAAATCATGACATGGAGAACCATCTTAAATGGACTGGCCACATATGATTGTTGTAGGGTATAGCACAACATGAGTCTTAGGTCCAGTGCATGTGTGCAGATGTGTGGCTCTCAATCACTGGAGTGTCAGTGTCAATGTGAGTTTGAGTTTGCAGTGGTATGCCGGTTGTACTGTCTTCAAGCAGGATCACTAGATCACTCATTTAAAATGTTACACACTGTGATATGTTGTCCACTCAAAGTGACAGTGATATGACACTGAGCATGTTTTTCCATCCATGTCTTACAGGTGGACCTGCCCCCTACACCATTGGAGAAGTAGCAAGATTTCAGGACCCAGATGTATCCAGTAAGTGTGATAATTGTCTGTCCCGTGTAGTGATTGCAGCTGTTGTGTGAGTGACTCTTCTGTGTTGCACTCAATGCTAGATATGATGAGCTGGAACATGATAAGATTACAAAATAGGCTGGATGGTGACATTGTGTCCCATGCAAAGGTTACCCATTCACAAGCAAAGAGTCATATCTTGGGAGTCTTGAGATGCACAATAGGCAGCAGTGTGTGAAAAAGGTGAATAGTAGCCACATCTAGGCCCACATATGACTTGGAAGTGCACACAGTCAGTATATTGGCAATGGGTCTTATCATCATTCTCACAACAGTTTTCCACACAAATTGCATCCCTGTATTGTATTGTACATGTAGGACTGGGAGGGTAACTGTCCACCAGCATGGTGCCCCATAAGTTGTACTCCATTTACGTGATACTTATGTGGTATGCAAAAGGAGTGCATGCAGGTCTATGCCAGACTTTTGCTGGCATCAATGTGGGTGTTTAGGGAATTGTGTTAGCAGATCAGGTGTTGATGGGTGTCCACACCTGGACACATGAATGTAGATGTGAATGACCTATGGATACCTGCTTCCTAGGTGGCAGCCCTCCTCACATGTGGTCCACTCCCTAACTCCATGTATAAGTGGACATGCCTTAGTGGTTGACCTTGAAAGTTGTGCTGATGGATTGCATGCCCATCCCCCCTGAGGCATGGGGTAGGGGAACAACATATATCTAGGTAGAGGTGATGGTCACAGTGTGGAAGACAGTCATGTCAATCAGGCTTTTATGAGTCCCAATCAACACGGACACCTTATGATTAGCAACTGCATACCATACTCCCAATGACATCTACTAGTTACTGGTGTTGTGTGGTTTAAAGTTGACTCAGATGATGAAGATTAGTAGGCCTGGCCCATGTGAAGTTGTTGCTTCCTTTGCATTGTGACACTTTGCACTAAATCAATGCACAGGTTAGTTTTTTTGGTTGTGCATTGCTTTGGTGTCAATGACTAGATGGGTAGGCAGCGTTGCCATTACATTCAGCAGGGACATTGTATTATCTGGAATGTGATTCAGAGTGCATGTGCAAATCGAGGCATAGTGTTAGAGTATCATCTGTACATACAACACACAATGCTGACACTGATGGTTGCCTGTCTCAATTTAACAGCTGCCAACATGGACAGTGAGGAACGCAGGGCGCTATCACCACATATTAGATGTGGAGTCTGGGTACCGCAGGATGGCACAACGGTATCAAAAGGAGTGAGCCACTGGGGAATGGTGGGCATTCAGCCAGGGGGGACCCTCACTGCCCACAAAGAGTGCACTGAGCACCTCAGCTACACAGGGGGCCACAGCTGCCACCATCACTTTTGCCCCACCTGCAACACCCTCTACATCGGCACCACAGCCAACACGCCTGCTGCAATGGACATGTCGGCAATGAAGGACCTACAGAGGGACATGAAACAGGTACTCAAGAAGATGGCCAGCCTAAAGAAGGAGGTGGGCTGCAACACAAGAGACTGAAGGCCTTCAAGATGACCTCTGAACTGATGCCTCCTGTTCACCCCCAGTTAAGTCCCCTCCCTCCTCATTCCTTATCATATTTTTTAGTGGGTTTTAGGGGGTTAGTCATAGGTTAGATTAGGTTAGTTGTTTAGATAGGATAAGTAGGGTTGAGGGTTGGGTTTTCTAATTATTACATGTTAGTTTTTGGGTGGGTGTGTGGGGGTAATGCTGGGGCAGTTGTGTTTAAAAAAACAAAAACAAAATGATAAAATATACAAACAAATATGTATTTGCTCAGGATTAGATAGTATATGTATTGGTTAGTATATGTTGTTTTGCATGTGTCTCGTGATATAAGGGGGATGGGTGGCCAATGTTTAGAGTGTGTTGTTAAATGTGTTAAGTAAATTTAGCATAGGCTAGTTAGAGCCAGTTGTGGGTAATGTATAGGTAGGATAGATTAGGTTAGGATAGGTGTTTAACATTATTTTCAGTTCAGTTTTCTACATGTATAAAAAAAGTTTGGGTACAACACTAACTGCATGTGTCATATGCTTGGATCTCAGGGTCTTACCATCAGTGTACAGTGCCAATTGTCTGTTGGCCTGGTGAATCCTACCTGCATCCAGATCCCTCTCTTGAAATGTTCATTCCCACTTCCAACTGAGCTGTCACATTGGCAGCTTCAATGCATCTACTTCTCAATGCATCTGACATCTACTGTACCCACCACTCAGTGTGACTATGGTTCCCATGTATTGGACAGGTAGGTGTGGTTTTTAAGCTGTCATTGTTTGGGTCCAGTGTTTGGATGTTGGGCACTGTGGGACGTCTGCCTGAAGCCTGAAGTTCATGTCAACACTGCTAAACTGAGCAGTGCTAAATTCAGATGAGGTTAAGTATATCCATTTCACACCAATGTTTTTCACTGGTACTCCCAGCTGACGTTATTGCCTGAGCACTCTTACACAGCCATTCTTGCTGTATGTAGTGGGTGAGGCATACATGTGTTAAACATATTTCACATACACAATGACTGGCTCATAGCAGATGTGGCCAGAATTGACGTTCATCATGTAGGTACCTTTTGCGTAGATATGTGCCCCCAATATTTCTGCACTCTTGTACTGAAACTCTGTGACTATAGACATGTGACATGCATCACAAATCAACGGAAAGGTAGATGTGTCACATTACACAGAGACAATGTGATTGTGTAGGTGTTGTTTATTTAAAAGTGCTGTAGTGCAATATTTACCTTGTCCAGGTCTGTGACCCCAGTAGTGAAAATCATTCTATTGTGACACAAGTCCAGGTTTGAGGGACATGTCATTTGACATGCTGGGGTGCAGTGTCATTAAGTCCAGGGGAACATGAATTGGCAATTGAGTAGTGAGAGACAATTGCAGCCCATAGTGTAAAGGTTAACAGTGTGTCTGTGAAGAGTGCAAGTCACCAACTGTAGCAACGCTGGCATGATGTCAGGCACAGGACAAAGGGAAATCACTGCCCATGTGGCATGGGCTGGTGCTACTGGGTAATCCTACGGGTGAAGATGATCTGTTCCACATCTTCATCCTCTGATGTGTGTGTTGTCTCCTCTGCCCTTGATGGTGGTGGTGGGGTTGAGGGGGGCACACACTCTTCAGTGGTTGGAGAAGTGGACACCAATTTCTAGGCAGCTGCCATCTGTGGAACTACATATGGCATCACTGAAGCAAGAAGGAGCTGCTGATTATTGAGTAGGGCAGCAACATCCCTGTGGTAGGCAGCCATGTCTGCCCTTAGGGAGGCCACTTCCTAGTGCATGGAGTCCAGCTTCTTATCATGTATGCAGCAGCGAGATGAGGAGGGCAGGTGTTATGTCAACTCTCTCACGGCAGTGGTTAGGTCCCTCACACACTGTTGGACTCCAAGCAGTGGGGATTGTGTGCCTTGTTTAGCTGCTGTCTGTTCAGTGGCTGTTATGATGCACATGCGCATACCCGCAAGGCTGAGTGCCATACTTTGCATGTCCACCCTCACCTCCTTGGCCAGCTCCAGCTGGACTCCCACTACTGTCCTCTCAAAGGTGGTCCCTGTGTCCTCAGAGTCCTCAGCTGTGTTAGAGCTGGCAGTTTGTACTATTATGGTGGTGGGTGGGGCCTCTGGGATGGCTGCTACATGAATGCTCCTCCTTGCGACTGGAGGTGGTGTCTGAGGGCTCCCAGGACATCTTGGACGGTTTCCTGGCTTCTGATTGTCAGCTGCTCATCTACGTCATCAGGGTAGTCTAGGACAGACAGATCAACAGGAAAGCAATCGTCCTCTGCAATGAGATATTGTACAATTAGTGTCTCTTTGTTGTGGCAGTTGATATGTTACGTCACTGACTTTCTATTGGTGGCACATTGTCATCTTGGTTCCCATACATTGTTCCTGTACTTAATGTTTGCAGGCTCTAAGCCCTATGCCCCACCTACATGTCACATGTAGGAAAGGGCAGTTTACGCAATTGTCTGTCACATCGTCTAGGTGTGGGTTCTGTCCTATTTGTGGCTTGCCACCTTCTTGTCCTCATCAACCTTCCCTATGCTTCCATTTGCATGGTGAGGCCTTCCAATGGGTGTTGCTGTGCTGATGCCACAGCACCACACATGACAACATGGCCCTGTCCCAGTCTTTTATGTTTCACATACACCTATGCGCTGCTGAGACCTAGCACCACCCCATGCATGGCATTGCCAAGACATAATGCACTTGTTACCATTGCTAGTTCCTCAGGTTGATGTTTGCATATGTGTGCTATGTTCCATTGCACAGATAGACCTGGCAGAGTTCCATGTCCTCTTACCTGTGCTGATGTGTTCGCCTTCCTACACACATATGTCCTCCCTCTCAATGCAGTTGTCCTTGCACTATGACACCTAAGATGCTGCATGGTGGCATTGCAGCTAATGTGGCACAGAGGTAAACTGAGGGATGGCCAGCATGGGTATGAAATTACTGCTGTGTACATAATTATGTATGTTACACTGCCTTATGGCTATTGAGTCTATTGACATGACCAGTTTACAGGGGTTGCACTTTGATAGGGATTGATGGGGATTGATCACTTAGTCATACTGAGCCCTCATTTCGAGTGTGTTTGTTCTATGGGCACCTAACTGCCATTTCCTAAATGAACAGTGCCAACAGCACAGGTAATAGTGGCAACTGTTGTCAATGAGGAATGCCCCTTGGTCCAATGGCCTGGCACTGGGCAGTTTCCTGCAGTTTACATTCTGGCAATACCAACTGTCCTGTGACACCAGACCAGTTTTACATTCAACTCTACCCTCCTGGTCTGTTTCAGCATTTCCACCAGCCATGGCATGGCAGTGAACCCTCATGAAGAGGTTGTTGGTGTTGTGTTGTGGTGTGGCATCGGCAGTGCAGTGGGGTCCCATGCCCTGGCTCTTTGCGCTTTCCACTGCCTGATTTGCAGGGCTGACATCCATTGTGTATAAGCTAAGTGCCTCCCCCTTCTTACACTTGAAATTTTGGCATATTTTCTCCCATGCAACTTACCCTGCATATGTGCTGTTTCCTGGTAGTCTGCGCTGTCCTGTCTTGGATGCCAGTGACGATTTCTTCTGGGATGACTGCTGCAACCATCTCCTCCATTTCGACCAGGTCCTCTTGTGGCATTGGATTCCCTCCTCCGGTCTGCAGTGCTGTCTACCTGTTCCTTGCCATTTTTTTCTGTGTTCTCCACTTGCAGTCATGGCAACATTTCTTGCACTCAGTGACAGTTCTCCTGACCTCTGCCACAATGTTAATCTTGTCCACTATCTGCTGCCAAATTTCCTCCCTCCTTCCAGTTGGCAATTTAGAGGTGATGAAGAGTTGATGTTGGTGCTCCATCATCTCTCTCACTAGTATTTCATGCTGCTCTTTGCTGAAAATACACTTCCTCTTTTTCTTGTCTCTCTCCTGAGTCTTATCAATGTCCTCCTGGCTGGTTCCTGGTTGTCTGGGGTCTCTCCTGGCTTTGTGGGTCTATCTTGCCTGTCCTTTGCACTGTTTGCGCCGTTAGCGTAACTTTTTGATGCTACTGTGGGCAAAAATTGCGCATTTCCATTTTGCAACGTGTTCACATGTGTTGTAAAATGGATTAGAGTCATTTTTTCTGCGTTAACGTCATTTTGCCTTATGACAAGACGCAATGGTCAGCATCAGGAAAAATGACTCTAACCTATTCTTAGCGCCTCCCAGCGTCATAGTATAAATATGACACCCCAGTGGTGCTAAGAAATGGCGCTAGTCAGCGCTAAACTTTTTGACGCAAAACTCAATTAAAAATTACATTTATCATCACAATTATGCCACATAACCCTATTGATAATCACACTCAACACTGTAAAATTTGTAATCTGCAACTGAAACTGCCAAACACTTCAGGAACAGCATTCTATCAATGTACAAACTTGGGCTTTGCTCAACTCAGCATTGATCTATTTTCGGGCACTTTTTAATTTTTGCAGCTCCTTTTTCTCTTTACCTAAACCTTAACTCTGCTACCAACTTTGTTGAAGTCAGACTTGGAATAAATAATTATTATTCTATCTCATTAAAATCCCCGCTTGTCACTCAACCCCAAAGCAATGAAATTTTGAGGCAAGTGAGAAGGGAGAGAGCTAAGAATCAAAAGCATTAAATGTTCTCATTTTATCAATGGCATTTCCTTTTAGGAGTCAATGATGAGAGTTTTGGGTTTATTTTTATATTTTTATTAAATCATTAGTTCATCAATATCTTTATTAGCAACTCAATTAAAAGCAATGCATATTACAGAACAGAACATATAGGATGTACCAGAAAGATCTTATGCCAACTCTGATCTAGTTTCAGGAAAAATATAGTTCAGCAGAACCCTCATAGAGTTATCATCTCAGCTGTGAAGCATGTAATTTCTAGTCGAGTATCTCACTGAGAATTTCAGTAGAATCTCTCAGTAACAAGTTCAAGCAGGTTGCAGATTTAATCCAAGATATCAGCAAAGATAATAGGATAAATTGTGCCAGAGTTACAGAGCTCTCTGAATAGAAAGTCTAGCAAGCATGGGAAGTCTAAGTCTCTCTGTCTGTTTGAGAGTCTAAGGCCCTCATTCTGTTTTTGGTGGTAACCTGACCATCACGCCGGCGACAGTGTAATAACCGCCGCCAGGATGGCGGTGCAGACCGCCATATAAGGAGTAATGCAGTGAACCCAACACAACACAGAGAACTCACCGCCAGCACCACCACCACCGATCAGCAGCATCAGGCGGCAGAAGCCAACTTCATGCTGGTGGAAGCTAATTTCCCGCCCACCATATTCAAGTCACCACACTGCCAGGATGTCCAGGGAGGGCTGGCCGCTACAAAAAACCTGGCAGAAACAGAAAGTACAAAAGGAGACACCCAGCTCCAGGCACAGAGACGCGGCCGCCATGGCAAGCAAACTGCTAGTCTTCCCAGAGTTGTAGCTCGCCATAACCTTCAGGGCCACCTACTACAACGAAGAAGACAACCGTAAGTACGCCTAGCACAGAGGGGAGGAAATGGCAGTCATACACTCCCATACATAACACACATTCCTTGCAGAGACAGAGGAGGCCACACACAGGAACACACTGTTGTAGTTTAGCAGCGATTAGATTAAGCATTAGCAGAAGACATCTTGTATTTGTAACTATTGTGAACATTTCGCGGAATCCATTGTGTATTCATGGCAGCCATTTTCTCTGCCACATGCTGCCATGTGCTCACCATTTGCTCTGTCCTACCTTTCTGTTAACTACTCTTGAAAATCTGCCTAGTGACAAGTTATATTTAGCATCTCCCACTTTCACACATGCTCAGTAAGGTCTGCAGCTGTTAGTCTTTGAAAACTGTTAGCTCCTCCTACCTGTCGACTGTGCATTTTCCACATGACCTTATATGTATAGAAGTCTTGCTTCTATAATTGTACCACCTCCTTTTAGCCCATGCGTGGGTATAAAAGGACCATGCTCTCTCAGTTCAGTGTGCTACTTCAAACATTACCGAAGGGTGCTGTTTGAACTGTAGTACCACCTCATGAGGTTAATAAACTTTTGTCTTTTATTTCAGTTTCTGTGCCAACTTCTTCCTACATGGTCTGAGGACTTTGTGCAGAGAAAGGTGAACCCCTTGCACTAGTAGGCCTTGCTGAGGCTTACTTCAACAAATTGGCGCCCGAACAGGGACTCATCGGCGACTCGGATGCCCAACTGATTGGTCGCGACGAAGGATTGGGATCTTGCTGCAGACGATCGATGCCTGAGGAGACCCGAGTCTTGGCAACCACGGCATTTTTCCCTTCCTTCTGATTTGACCATTTAGGTGGCGCCAATCCTCGACTGAGATCCTTTTTGTTCATTCATCATACAGTCACCATTTGGTCGATTTTAGAACTTGGCAGTTGGAACCTGGACACCCTGTGATTGGTAAGAGACGTTTTATGGCACTTGCTGTGGGTTTTGATGCCTTTGTTTGGTAATGTAGTGTAGCATTACTTACTGTGGCTCTCGTGTTTTGGGTGACTAGTCAATTTGTGTCCTTTGAATTGAAATATAAATTGCAATTTATATAGGCAGGTAATGAGGAGAATTTTCTCCAATTTAATTTTGATTTGAATGGCACCTTAAGTGCTACTTTGATTATAATATTGCATATTTTGCACTATTTTTGGCATGCCTGTTTTTAGCGCACTTCGTAGGATGTGTTGCTTGTAATGGTACCAATTTGAGACTGGAAGAATTGCAACCGGCACCCCCAGAGGGGACGCCAAATAGAGATATGTATGTTAAACATGGTCTTTCTTCTATAATGTACAGCACATTATGGAATAAATACACTCGTGCGGATCCTGAGTTACGTTGGCCTATGCATGAGTCATTTGATTTGCGAAAGATTGAGTATGTGGAACAATGTATGTGTAAGCGAAAGTCTAGGCAAGATATGTTTGACTGTGTGCGAATGTGGGAGAAAGAAGTGCGTGGACGAGTGAAGCATGAGCAAGCCTTGCTTGAGAAAGAGCAGCGGAAGAATGTACATGTGAAAGCATTGGAAATGAGAGAGAAAGAAAGAAATGACTTAAAGGCAATAGAAGAGAAATAACGTAAATTACAGGTAACTGGCCAATACACTGTTAGGCAACCTTTCTATCCTATCCTTAATAAACCACATGATGATTTAGTGTTACTAGATCGCCCTCCACCTCCGAATGTCGTCCCTTCTGTCCCTCATGAGTTAGCTAAGGTCTCCAGTTCGGAGCAACAGAAGATGCGAGACAGTCGCTCTATGTTGCTTGCTGACCGTGCGTCTGAGCTTAGATCTATTGCTCGTAAAACAATTCGTAGCGTTGTCTCTGCTTCTGAACTTTTAGATAACATGAAAGGATGGACGGAAAAGGAACAGCTATATTTTACTGAGGCATTTGGCACAGAAGTTATTGAACTATATCGGAAATATTCTGATGAGTTAGAGCCCGATGATGTTGCAGCTGATCATAAGCAAATGCGTGATGGTCTTTTTGTTTTCTCCCAGGTGGCTGATGCAATCAGGCGTTTGGTGAAATTATGTGTTACGGCAGTCCGCTTGCAAGAGGAGAAAAGGGCTGTGGTCGTAGTTGCACAGACATCTCAGACCAATGGGGTGCAAGCTTCCATCTTCAGAACAGATAAGATTATGATAGTTCACGCGAAACCAACGCAGGAGGCCGCGCCTTTGTATGTTCCTCCTAAAAGGATTGGGTACAAGTGATGATAAAACTTTTGTTGATGCTAAGGGTTATTTTATTTATAATTGGGTGTATACTCCTTGGAATAAGGCAGATATAATGGCACTTAAAACAGCATTACCTGACCCGCGGAAAAATACAGCCGCCTTTTATGAGGAAGTAGAGGGAGCAATTAGTTCTTGTACTATGACTTTGGACAACTTGATTCTTTTGTTTAGCCTGAAGGTGTGCTCTCATACAATATGTCGATGATATTTTGTTGGCAGCTGATACCCCTGAGCAATGTGAAAAGTGCACTTTGTCCTTACTTTCTTTTCTTGCTTCACACCATCATAAAGTGTCATGAAAGAAATTGCAATATTGTAGACCAAGGGTGACCTATTTAGGTCACCTTTTGTCTAAGGAGGGCCGTGCACTCACATCAGATCGTATTCAAGCAATTTTAGACACACCAGTACCCTCTTCTCAGAAAGATGTTCGGACATTCCTTGGTCTTACTTCTTTTTGTAGGCAATGGATATTAGGGTTTTCACACATTGTCAAACCTTTGCTAGCACTTTTGACTAAAGGTACTCCAATGCCCCTCCCATGGACAGATGAATGTGAGACTGCTTTCAGGCAGCTGCGACAAGCCCTTTGTTCTGCACCAGTGTTAGGTACTCCAGATTACATGAAGCCTTTTGCACTTTACGTACATGAGAAAGATGGATGTGCATTGTCAGTTTTACTGCAGACACATGGCGATAAGCAGCGTCCCTGTGCATATTTTTCAGCAGTACTTGATCCTGTCGCTCGAGCGTTGCCTGGGTGTTTTCGTTCAGTTGCCGCAACAGCTGTGTCAATACGTCAGAGTGAAGGGATAGTTTTGTCACAAAAGCTGTTGGTGTTAGTACCCCATGCAGTTGATGCTCTTTTAAATCAAAGACACAACATTTAACTAGCGCCCGTATAACGGGATATGAGTTGACATTGTTGGCTCCTCACATTACACTAAAGAGATGTGCAACATTAAATCCAGCCACTTTGTTGCCATATCCGGTGACTCAGCCTCAGTCACAAGAAACACATGATTGTATATTCCTTACCGAAGAACAGACAAAGGGTCGTATTGATTTACAAGATACGCCCCTTTTAGATGTAGACGGGGAATTGTGGGTTGATGGGTCTTGTTTGAAGTTGCCAGATGGTACGACCTCAGCTGCATATGCAATCACCACAATACACACAGTACTGGAGACAGCTCGTATACCACAGAAGTCAGCTCAAGCAGCTAAACTCATAGCTTTGACACGAGCATGTGAGCTTAGTACTGACTTATGTGTGAACATTTATACAGACAGCCGCTATGCTTTTGGAGTGGCTCATGATTTTGGTTTGCTTTGGAAGGAGAGAGGCTTTCTCACATTCCACGGGATGCAGATAATGCACGGAGAATTACTGCATAACCTCTTGACTGCATTGACATATCCAAAGAAAATAGCTATTGTGAAATGTAGTGCACATAAGAAAGTGACCGATAAGATAGGGCAAGGTGATGCTCTTGCAGACCGCGTAGCACGTGAGACTGCGATGCAGCGAAGTACTACTTCTATGTATGTAGTGAAGTCACAAGCTGAACGTTGGCATAATGCTAGACAAGACGTATTAGATATACAGAAATCTGCTTCTGTGAAAAAAAGTGAGCAATGGTCTGAAGATGGAGAATTGGATGATGAGGGCTGTTGGAGGAATAAGCAGATGGACAAATGGAAATTTCCTATAGCTTTTGTACAACCTATGGTTCAGATGGCACATGGGCTGGCACATGTTAGAGCTTCAACAATAACGAAGTTGCTTATGCAAGTTTGGGAGCATCCAGAAATTTCCAGTACAGCTAAGGGAGTAGTACAGTCTTGTTTGATCTGTTTACAATACAATCCTGGAAAAGGGACACGTACTCCTGCGGGAGGGTTTGCTACACCAACTGCACCTTTTGAAGTTCTACAAATGGATTATATTCAGCTTGAACACTGCAACAATTTAAAGTATGTCTTGGTGGTGGTATGTACCTTCAGTAAATGGATAGAGGCGTACCCCACAAAGGATAATACTGCCATTACCACAGTGCAGGTGCTTTTGAAAGAATTGTTCCCTAGGTTTGGTGTTTGCAGACTTTTATGGAATGATAACGGACCTCATTTTGTTGGGGAAGTTATTAAGTATGTCCTGAAAGGATTAGGGATCAAACAGAAGTTCCATGCGGTTTTCCACCCACAATCAGCAGGGTTGGTGGAAAGGTATAATGCTACTTTGAAGCTGAAGTTAGCGAAGATACAGGCTTCCACATCCTTAACTTGGACGGATGCATTACCGTTGGAATTATTGTCTATTAGATCAGTGCCATACTCTTGAATTGGCCTTACTCCCTACGATATAGTGTTTGGAAGGCCAATGAACATTTAGGGAGTTCCTAAGCCAAAATCTGTATATGATGTACCTTGTGTCCTGATGAATGATTATTTTGCACAGTTAACCGACAATTTGGTTTCTATTCATCAACAGGTTCGGGAAGCACTTCCTGACAGATCTACAGGTGAAGGCCATGAACTCCGACCTGGTGACCAGGTGATGATTAAGTCCTTTGAAAGATCAAGCAGCTTGGAACCAAGGTGGCGAGGCCCAGAACAGGTGCTCCTTGCGACAAGGACAGCAGTTCGAGTGACGAACAGAAAGAATTGGGTCCATAGTACTCACTGCAAGAGAGTGCTACCTACCTTGGTGAAACCTGCTGTGCTGACCGATCATCGAGAGATTTTGACTACGGAGAAAGGCCGTGCTATATCACCTGACGAATCTGCAGAGGGCTTCCCGGACCATACGACTTCTGGAGTGTCGCGATATAATTTGAGACCGAGGAAAGTGAGGATGTTTTGAAAAAAACTGGTTGAGCTACCGCCCTGGGTTAGTGAAACGGAGAGCCAATGTGGCAAGGGGGGTGGGATCAGCCATGCATTAGAGTAGTGACACCCGTCTTGGCCCGTGGTGAAGAAATCAGCGGCTGCCCAGGGATAAGAGCTCCAACGATTGTTTTTAATTCATTTCTGAAAGGGTCAATTATCACTGTTGCTAAAATGAATAACAAACTGATCATTAGTACTATGGGATTTGTTGTTGTTTTGGTGGTTATAGCAATAATCACCTGTTTTTTTTTAAAGAAGGCTCCTGCTCGTGAGTTTTTTGTTGCCACTACTCCAGTACCAGAGGATCACTATTACTTTACACTTCCCAATCAGGAGCAGAAGCACCGTCAATCGTACTTCAATAATACTTTCATTCAGATGTTGCATCATACTCATAATGCTACAAATACTACTAACTGTTGGGTATGTGGAATAATACCTGCGCATCAAAAGAAAGGAGGAACACCTTTCATTCCTCTTCCTTTTTCACACAATGGTTCTTGTCAAGCTTGGTACACGCTTTTGTTTGCATCTGGAAAACGTTCAGAGGGCGGACTTCTTTTTCGCCTTAATAAAGTATGCTATCAAGACAAAGATGGGCATCCCCAAGCCAAAGGAACTAAATGGGAATGGGAAGAGTATCAACCGGACAATGTTTCAATACCATATGTCTTCACAAATATAAGAGACTCTGACAAGAAAGAACAATTTGTGATTTCTGTTACAAAAACTAAAGCAGATTTATGTATACGTAGCATTGGGCGAATTCCAGTGGGGGTAAGCGATTGTACCTTGATTTTAACTATTGAGGGTGTAAATAATAGTAGTTTTACAGCTTCACATAATACAAATTTTGTTTGTGGTAACTATGGATATTACCAACTACCTGTTGGAAGGTCAGGTGTGTGTAATGATTGCAATATTTTTCACATGCTGTATCTGTATTCAGTGTGGTCCAATGTTCTGCTCCATGTGTATTACTGCTTGTATGCCTACCAAAATAAATATTACAGAAATGAAAGCACAACAAATGTTAGATAAAGAAATAGCTGAAATGATGAGCATAAATATACAAGATTAATATTTAGATTATCCCAGAAAGACTAATGTCTTCAGCTAATGGTGAAAGGGTCGTCTGTTGTAGTTTAGCAGCGATTAGATTAAGCATTAGCAGAAAACATCTTGTATTTGTTACTATTGTGAACATTTCGCGGAATCCATTTTGTATTCATGGCAGCCATTTTCTCTGCCACATGCTGCCATGTGCTCACCATGTGCTCTGTCCTACCTTTCTGTTAACTACTCTTGAAAATCTGCCTAGTGACAAGTTATATTTAGCATCTCCCACTTTCACACATGCTCAGCAAGGTCTCAGTTAGTCCTTGAAAACTGTTAGCTCCTCCTACCTGTCGACTGTGCATTTTCCACATGACCTTATATGTATTGAAGTCTTGCTTCTATAATTGTACCACCTCCTTTTAGCCCCTGCGTGGGTATAAAAGGACCATGCTCTCTCAGTTCAGTGTGCTATTTCAAACATTACCGAAGGGTGCTGTTTGAGCTGTAGTACCACCTCATGAGGTTAATAAACTTTTGTCTTTTATTTCAGTTTCTGTGCCAACTTCTTCCTACATGGTCTGAGGACTTTGTGCAGAGAAAGGTGAACCCCTTGCACTAGTAGGCCTTGCTGAGGCTTACTTCAACAACACAATATACGTTAATACCAAGTACCCAATACACACACACAAAGCCAAGCAGATATGTGCCAAACATACAACACAATGCACACAAACACCACCAACACACCCCATATTCACATAACAACGTTGTGCAATACCACACATACACATACACCATGAACTGTATGTAGCAATGACACACAATCATAGCAGTGAACTCATATCCAAACAATGACACAGATGACACATCACGTACAACTAACAATCAAGGAAATCCACACATGCAGCACCATACACACAGACACACAACACACCCCATACAATCCAACACGCAAGCAGTCAGACACATTACAACATGTCCATGGCACAACCCAACCACCCAGTGCAGGCAACAACACAGACACAACCCATACACAAACCTCACACACCATTGCACACAGATGTCACACCACCTTGTAGAAAGAAACTAGGATAAGCATCTCAACTTGACAACCACAGCAATGTGGACAGATACATTCAACAACAAAATATAAAAATAAACTATATACAATATGTGCCAATGGCAAGTCCAATGGCCAAGAGTTCATGGCACATTGTCCAAAAATCATGGCCCCAACTTGACTCCTGACTTCAAAAAGGCCTCCACGTCATAGGAGCATCAATAGGACAGACAGGGACCTCAGGGGTGGGGGGGTGGTGGGGGTGGCTTTGATGTGGAAGGGGCATGTTTCGGTTTGGGCTTGGGAGAGGTGAGAGGGTTGGATTTCTTGCTCCTCCAGAGTGTCCCTGGGTTCTGCCATCTTGTTTTCTGGATGTTCAGGGAACTCTGGGAGCATCTGAGTGGCCAGTGACAGCATGTGACATCAGAGACCCCTCCTGCTAGGTGCTTACCTGGTTAGGTGACCAATCCCCCTCTCAGGGCACTTTAGGGTTTCTCACCCTGGTGTTTCCTCAGATTCGGTTTTGCAAGAGTCCAGCAGGGTTCCTCTGCAACCTCTGCTTCACCTTCTACCATCAGATCAACCGCAGAACTGCTCCAGGAACTCTACAACTGCAACAAAGTATCCAAGAAGGCTACTGAAACTCTGTAACTTCAGCTCCTGACAGCAACTGCAACAGTTTCCAGGTCGTGCACGCTCCGAGGACTGCCTGCATTCATCCTGTCCCAGAATAACCAAAGGAATCTTCCGTTGAGTGACTGAATCACTTCCCTGCTTCAGCAGTCACCTCTCTGCAGTGATGACCTGTACTCTGGGTCTCCTCTCCTGATGACAAGCATGGATCCTGGAACACAGGTGGTAGGCCGCAGTGACCCAGACTGTCCAAAGGTTTACCTGTTCAAATTTGGTGGAAGTAAGAGCTTTTCTCCCCGAGCCAGACAGTACCCTCTTCTCTGCGTGTTTTGCAGCCCCCAGGGCTTCTGTGTACTTCTCCAAAGAATCCTTTGTGAACAGCGTAGCCCAGATCTGTTTATCCTGAAATGCTCAGCTCCCTCAGTTTTTCTCCAGTAGCGTGGGATCCCTTTATGTAGTGCTGCAATGACTGAGATTTGCAACTCCTTTGTCCCCATATCCTGGAACTCCTGTGGATGCTGCCTCATCTTCTGAGGGCTCTCTGAAGTGCAGAGAGCCCCTTCTGTCTCCTCAGTCTGAGTTGAGACCCCCAGTAGCGTCTTTTCCCCCCCAAAAACGTCTTTTGCATGAGCCAAGGCTTGTTGGCAGAATCCAACTACGGAAACCAGCCTGCATTTTTCTACTCGATGTGGGACATCTCTTGCACCAAGCTGGAACCCTCGGCTGTCTTCTTTGGTGCATCTCTGACTTTTTCTTCCAATCGGAGGTTCCACTTTTGCTCCTTAATCCTGGTTAGCAGGGGCTCCTGTTACTCCTGGACTCTTCAGCTGTGTTTGGACTTGGTCTCCTCTCTCCGCAGGTCTTCAGGTGAAGGAATACATCATTCATGTCTTGAAGTCTTGCTTGGTTTTTGCATAATTCTTTATCACAACTTCTAGTGTGTTCTGAGGAAATTTGCTGTACTTTACTCCTGCTTTCCTGGGCTCTGGAGTGGGATAATTTACTTACCTTTGGTATTTTCCTACACTCCCAAAGCCTCTCTACAAACTACACTTGCCTAAGTGGGAAACCGACTTTCGCATTCCAATATTTTAGTATATGGTTTGTGTTCCCCCCAGGTTCATTGTAACCTATTGTGATTTTCACTATTTGCACTATTTTATGACTGTTTACTTACCTGATTTTGGTTACTAGTGTACATTTTATATGTAATACTTACCTCCTAAGGGAGTAGAGACACATTCCATATTCATAGAATATAGTTTGTGTTGCGCCTAGACCTATTTTCTCCATTGCATTGTATAGAATTTCATTTTGTTTGCACTATCCTATGTCTAATTACTTACCTTATTTTGGTTTCTAGTGTATGTATTGCGTGTAATACTTATCTCCAGAAGGAGTATTGCCTCTATTTTTAACCTTGTGTCACCCAAATAAACTACCATTATTTTTGGTAACACTGAGCATTGTCTTTCTTGTGTGTAAGTACTGTGTGACTACAGTTGTATTGCAAGAGCTTTGCATGTCTCCTAGTTCAGCCTTGGCTGCTCTGCCTACAGCTAACTCTAGACAGTCTGGCTTCTAGATACTGCCTACATTTCACTAATAAGGGATAACTGGTATAAGGTGTAAGTACCTTAATTACCCACTACAAACCAGGTCAGCCTCCTACAGACATCACCTGCACTAACCAGGAACCCACATCCGTCTTCTTGGGTGCAGTATTGACTGTTTTTCTTCATCAGTGGTTCTTCTTTTGCACCTTCATCCAGGGTAGCAGGGGCTCCTGTTTTCCCTGGACTCTTCAGTGCTTCTTGGACTTGGTCCCCTTATTCCACAGTTCTTCAGGTCCAGGAATCCATCATTGGTGTCTTGAAGTCTCTTCTGGTTCTTGCATTATCTTGCATTATGTTCTATCACATGTTCTTGTTTGTTGTAGGAAACTTACTGTGATTTACTCCTGCTTTCCTGGGCTTTGGGGTGGCTTCTATTACTTACCTTTGGTGTTTTCTTACACTCCCAGTGCCTCTCTACACACTACACTTGCCTAGGTGGGAAACCAACTTTTGGTTTCCCACTATTTTAGTGTATGGTTTGTGTTCCCCCTAGACCCAATGCAACCTATTGTTATTTTCACTATTTGCACTGTTTTCTAACTGTCTTTACAGCTGTTTCTGCATCCTAGTGCATATACTGCGTATATTACTTATCTCCTAAGGGAGTATATTTCCTAGGGTATATTTGGCATTTGTGTCACCAAAATAAAGTCCCCTTATTTTGTAACGCTGAGTATTTTCTTTCTTGTGTGTAAGTTCTGTGTGACTAAAGTGGTATTGCATGAGCTGTGCATGTCTCCTAGATAAGCCTTGGCTGCTAAGCTACAGCTACCCCTAGACAGCCTGCTTCTGAACACTGACTACATTTCACTAATAAGGGATAACTGTACATGGAATAAAGTGTGAGTACCTTTGGTACCCACTACAAACCAGGCCAGCCACCTACAGGCATTTACAGGGAACACGGGGTGGTAGAGGAGTAGGGAAGAGGTCAAGGGTGGCAAGGAAAACTCTATTAGGTACACAGGGTGGTCACATGATTGAGGGTTGGAAGTGGAGGCAGAGGGAGTACTCATCTGACGTGTTTGTGTGCTGTACATGGATGCTGGTGTGTGCAATTGTTGTGGAGCCATTTTAGGTATAGCTTCATGCATGTTATTTTAACATACTGGGCCTGCCGCTGTGCACTTTAACCTAGATATATTTTATTCGGCTTTGCTTTATTATTGTTACAGTACACACTTTTACGGTCTTGTTTTATTTTCTCTCTATCTGACTGTTTTTGCCTAGGCTAGCACTCTGTCCTCAAACAAGACATACTTGCTCACTCTGTGCTTCTTCCAAGGCTAAAGTAAGATAGGTTGCCGGTGAACATGATATAAGTTTAGTCTCTGATATTCATCGAAAATACACATCCTTACCTAGGGACATTTTGTTTTGGAAGACCAGCTGTTTTATTATAAAAACACTTCCCTGTCCCTTGCACGTTAGAGGGAGATTCAAGCTAGAGAACCACAACTGTATGCTGATTGCCGAATGCTTCGCTACAGCTGTATTACAGACTTCAGGCCTTTGCTCAGGTATGGGGCATGATGTCTTCCCAGGGGAACCTGAAGGGCAGAATTAGAGCTTAACACACTGTGCTCTATCATAGTCTAGGTAGGAATTAGTCTATTTACTCTAGTGACAATATGGTAGCATTATTTTTATGTTTTACTCTCCTTGTCACATTGATAATCTTGTCATGCTGTATCGTCCTGAATATTGCAGTCCATGCTTTGCTATCAAAGATGCAGTCGCTTTATTAAAGTATTATTGAAATATATACCACCTCTGTCATTGTGTATGTGAGACTAATGTAAACGAGAGAAACGAATGAGACCTGAGTGACCACGGCTTCCCTGCAAAACGAGTTATGTCATGCGCTCGGCTGCCCAATCACCCCTGCCCTTGGGTAGAGATGAGGCACTGATAGTTAGCCAGAGCAGAATTGGAGTGGCAGGTGTCACCTGTAGTGAGTCAGACTCAGTCTCCCACACCGCAGAAGATTCCAACACTCAAAATCCAGCAGTCTCATTAGAATAATGAGAGCCTTCTCAACACAATATGTGCAGGTGTGTGGTGGGTGAATGTTGTGAGGGTGAGTGGGTACGTGTATCTTCATTGGGAGGAGGGGGGTAGAGATGCAGGGAGAGGGAATGGGAGATGTGTGAGCAACTTTTGCGGTGGTGTGTGCAAGTGAGGTGGATGTGCTGTAGATGGCTGAAGTCTGGGATAATCTGGAGGAACTTTGGGCACCACCCCTGGGATGGTGATGGACAAGGGAGTGGTCACTCCCCTTTTCTTTGTCCAGTTTCGCGTCTGAGCAGGGACTGGGGGTTCCTGACCTGGTGTAGAATGGCTTATGCAAGGAGGGCACCATCTGTGCCCTTCAAAGCATTTTCACAGGCAGGGGAGGCTACCCCTCCCAAGCCTGTAACACCTATTTCCAATGGGAGAGGGTACAACACCCTCCTCCCAAAGGAAATGCTTTGTTCTGCCTTCCTGGACTGAGCTGCTCAGACCCCAGGAGGGCAGAACCCTGTCTGTGAGGTGGCAGCAGCTGTAGCGGCAGTCCAAGCCTCAAGGAGCTGGTTTGGCAGTACTATAGTACCATAGTGGAGCCCCCAGGATGCATGGAATTGGCTCCCCAATGCCAGATTTTGAATTGCGGGCAATTCCATGATCTTAGACACCTTACTTGGCCATATTCAGGGTTACCATTGTGAAGCTACATATAGGTATTGACATATATGCAGTACGCGCGAGTAATGGCGTCCCCGCACTTACTAAGTCCGGGGAATTGGCCCTGGACTGCGTGGGAGCCCTCACACTTAGAAACTTTGCACCTAGCCTTCAGTAAATGAAGCTTAGACATATAGGTGACTTATTAGTTACTTAAGTGCAGTGAAAATGGCTGTGAAATAGGGTGTGCACTATTTCACGCAGGCTGCAGTAGCAGACCTGTGAAAGGGTTTGTCTGATCTCGTTATGGGTGGCAAAAGAAAAGCTGCAGCCCATAAGGATCTCCTGGAACCCCAATGCCCTGGGCACCTAAGTAGCATAGACTAGGGACCTATAAAGGGGGTCCACTGTGCCAATTGAATTTGGTAAATGAAGTTACTAGCCTATAGTGACAAATTTAAAAGCGCGGAGAGAGAGCAGTGACACTGAGGTTCTGATTAGCAGAGCCTCAGTGACACAGTTGAGCTCTACTGACAACACACACATCAGGCCACAAACTATGAACACTGGGATCCTGACCAGCAGGATCCCAGTGAGACAGGCAAAACACACTAACATATAGGGTTTTCACTATGAGCACTGGGGTCCTGGCTGGCAGTATCCCAGTGACACAGTAAAAACACACTGACACACACTCACAAACAGGCCAAAAGTGGGGGTAACCATGTTAGAAAGAGGCTACTTTCTCACATACTGCTCTCCATGTCAGAAGTGTGTACCCCTCCAAAGACAGTCAGCACTCTGCCTAGCATTGTTACCTATAGTCATGTTCCCTTTTCCACACAGGTGACTCTGGATATCCCAACCTGCCATGGCTCCTGACACCTGTGAGACATCCAACTACAGGAGGGGAAAACAGGTACAATGCAGCACATGGCCGGACGAGGCGAGTAATTGAGCGGATTTTCGGTCTCTTGAAAGCTATATTTTGTTGCCTCCATGTGTCCTGTGGTGTCCTACAGTAGCGATCAGGAAAAGTCTGCAAGATCATTGTTGCATGGTGCCTGCTCCATGATCTGGACCTCAAAAGGCACGTCCCACTGTTGGAGAAGGGGGACATTGATGCTGGAGCAGTGTTTGGGGCCGGTGTCTCTGATGCTGAGGGGGAAGCAGACGAGGATGAGGCACATGACAACAGGACTGGCATGATTTGTCAAAACTTTCAATGATGTAGAGGTATGTGTGAATTGTATGACATCTGCACATGGACGATGTATTGCAGAAGCCAGTCTGTAGCCAGTATTTGCAAGCGTCAAAGTGTGTGAGGGAACTACAGCATTCCATCTTTTTTTATGACCCTGAAAGGTAGTTGACTTACCATGAGGGGTAGTGGCAAATCACGTCTGTGGAATGCTGGTGCCATTGTAGTACAGCCTTATAGTTGTACCAAAGGTTTGGAGTCCTCAGTCTGCATGTTTGGAGGGATGTTAGGGGGACTTAGCAGTCTTCTTCTGCTACACAGGCATGTCATGCTGCATTGTCAGCTGCTGTGTGGCAATTACCTGTTCTTGAATACTCAGGGATGTGAATAATAGAGGAAGTTAGCTATTTTTCATCTTTCCTGTCCCACAAGTGTGTAAGTGCCTATGCAGGCCCATACATATGTGGTATCATAGCTGCTGAGCCAGTCATCCTTTGTATGTGTTCAAATGCTGTGGATGTATGACTTCGTTCACATGCCTTACAACATTGTGCATGATTCCATCTTGCTTTCCCTCTTCAGCTCAAATCTCTGTCTGCAAGCTGATTACCGTATTGCCTGTTGCCATCGTTGACACTGGATAGCATTACAATTTGGATGTTCTTACACACCTGCTGGGGTGTAAGTACATCCAAACTTAACATTTGTCACTTCAACATTGTTGTGGTGCCGACATGCGTATATATTTGCTGCTTGGTAACAGGATTGCCACTACATACAATAAGGAGACGTGCACCTTGACTTGTGTTAATTTGTGTTTATTAAGTGTATGATATCACCGTCCAGAGGATTGGGGTATTTGTCTGGGTGCTGATCAGAGTGAGTGGTACAGCTGTTTTGTCTCACAGCTCCTGTATCCATTTGTCCGGTATGATGTGAACTTGGTTTTGGACAGCCAACAGGGTGTAACAGTGGCACATAAGGGTGACAGTTCACAAGAGAGATCACTTCCTGGTGGAGGGATTGGTCTTGGCCTCAGGTCCTGCAGAATGTGTGGATGGGCGACTTCTTTTACAGGGGTCCTCAGCTGCGGGCTAGGGGGGCTGGTGGCCTGTGGGTCCTCCTGCTGGGCCTCCATTCCAGTAGCACATGCTGATGTTGATGGAAATAGTGTTGCCTGCAGGAAAGTACCAGCTTGCCTGGCATGTTATCCCCATTTTTACTTGTATGTCAGTTTGTTTTTGCCTGTCTCACGGGGAACCTGCTAGCCAGGACCCCAGTGCTCATAGTTTGTGCCTGAATGTGTATCCCTGTGTAGTGACTAACTGTGTCACTGAGGCTCTGCTAATCAGAACATCAGAGCTTATGCTGTCTCTAACTTTAAAATTGTCACTATAGGCTGGTGACCATTTTCACCAATTCTAATTGGCACACTGGAACACCCTTATAATCCCCTAGTATATTGTACCTAGGTACTCAGGGTATTGGGGTTCAAGGAGATCCCTATGGGCTGCAGCATTTCTTTTGCCACCCATAGGGAGCTCAGACAATTCTTACACAGGGCTGCCACTGCAGCCTGAGTAAAATAACGTCCACGTTATTTCACAGCCATTTCACACTTATAAGTCACCTATATGTCTAACCCTCACTTGGTGAAGGTTAGGTTCAAAGTTACTAAGTGTGAGGGCACCCTGGTACTAGCCAAGGTGCCCCCTCATAGTTCTGGGCAATTTCCCCAGACTTTGTGAGTGCGGGACACCATTACACACGTGCACAACATATGGATCAATACCTATATGTAGCTTGACAATGGTAACTCCGAATATGGCCATGTAACATTTCTAAGATCATGGAATTGTCCCCCCATGACAAATCTGGTATTGGGGTGCAAATCCCATACATCCCCGGGGCTCCACAATGGACCCCGGGTACTGCCAAACCAGCTTTCTGGGGTTTTCACTGAAGCTACCGCTGCTGCCACCACACAGACAGGCTTCTGTCCTCCTGGGGTCTGGGCAGCCCAGTCTCAGAAGGCAGAAAAAAGGTTTTCCTCTGAGAGAGGGTGTTACACCCTTTCCCTTTGGAAATAGGTGTTAAGGGCTTGGGAGGAGAATCCTCTCTCAGCTTCTGGTAATGCTTTGAAGGGCACAGATTGTGCCCTCCTTGCATAACCCAGTCTACACCGGTTCAGGGAACCCCCAGACCCTGCTCTGGCACGAAACTGGACAAAGGAAAGCGGAGTGACCACTCCCCTGTCCATCACCACCGCAGGGGTGGTTCCCAGAGCTCCTCCAGTGTGTCCCAGACTTTAGCCATCTTGTTGTCCAAGGTGTGGGGACACTCTGGAGGCCTCTGAGTGGCCAGTGCCAGCAGGTGATGTCAGAGACCCGCCCTGATAGGTGCTTACCTCACTAGGTGGCCAATCCTTATCTGAGGGCTATTTAGGGTCTCTCCTGTGGGCTTTTCCTCAGATAGCGACTTGCAAGAATTCACCAGAGTTCCTCTGCATCTCCCTCTTTGACTTCTGCCAAGGATCAACCACTAACTGCTCCAGGACACCTGCAAAACTGCAACAAAGTAGCAAGAAGACTACCAGTGACATTGTAGCGCATAATCCTGCCATCTTTCTCAACTGTTTCCTGATGGTATATGCTCTGCGGGCTGTCTGCCTTCACCCTGCACTGGAAGCCATGAATAAATCTCCTGTGGGTCGACGGACTCTTTCCCCTGCTCCAGCAGGCACCAAACTTCAGCATCACCAGCACTCTGGGACACCTCTCATCCTGATGAGCATGGCCTCTGGAACACAGGTGGTGGACCCAAGTGACCCAGACTGTCCAGTGGTCCAACTGTCCAAATTTGGAGGAGGTAAGTCCTTGCCTCCCCTCTCCAGATAGTAATCCTGTGTACTGTGTGAACTGCAGCTGCTAGGGCTTCTGTGCACTTTTGCAAGGAATCCTTCATGCGCAGCCTAGCCCAGGACCCCAGCACTCTTTCCTGCTTTGCTCAACTTGCTGAGTTGACCACCGGCTTCGTGGGACCCTCTTTTGTAGTGTTGAGACAACTGCTGTGCTCAGTTTTCTTGAACCCATGTTCAACTACTTTTGTGGGTGCTGCCTTCTTGTGCATGCACTCTCTGTGTTGCTGAGGGCCCCCTCTGTCTCCTCTTCCAAGTGGCGACCTCCTGGTCCTTCCTGGGCCCAGACAGCACCCTTTTTCTTCAACTGTGACCTTTGCAGCTAGCAAGGCTTGTTTGCAGTCTTTCTCCAAAGAAACAATGCTGCATCCTCCAGCACCCTGTGGGACATCTTCTGCACAAACGAAAAGTTCCTGGCACCTTTCTTTGTTGCATAATCTTCAGCTTCTCCATTCAGAGGCATCCATTTTGCACCTTCATCCGGGATTTAGTGGGCTCCTGCCCCTCTGGACACTTTTGTGACTCTTGGTCTTGGTCCCCCTATTTTACAGGTCCTCAGGTCCAGGAAACCAACTTCAGTGCTTTGCAGTCTGTTGTGGTATTTGCAGAATCTCATATCAGGACTTTAGTGTGTTTCTGGGGAAGTAGTATCAATTTACTCCTACTTTTCAGGGTCTTGGGTGGGGTATCTTGGACACCCTTAGTGTTTTCTTACACTCCCAGCGACCCTCTAAACACTACACTAGGCCAGGAGTCCCTAAGTGGTTTGCATTCCACTTTCTTAGTATATAGTTTGTGTTGCCCCTAGGCCTATTGCATCCTATTGTATTCCGCAGTGTTTGCACTTCTTTTCCAACTGTTTACTTACCTAATTTTGGTTTGTGTGTATATTTTGTGTATTTTACTTACCTCCTAAGGGAGTACATCCTCTGAGATATTTTTGGCACATTGTCACTAAAATAAAGTACCTTTATTTTTAGTACCTCTGAGTATTGTGATTCTTATGGTATAGTGTTATATGATATGAGTGGTATAGTAGGAGCTTTGCATGTCTCCTAGTTCAGCCTAAGCTGCTCTGCTATAGCTATCTCTATCAGCCTAAACCATTACCCTCAACTCCTCGTCTGTGAATCATGGGTTTTTTTGTGGCGCAATGGTGGTTGTGTTGTGACTGGGGGTGTATATTGTGCAGGGCTTCTGGGTGTGCTGTTTGTAGGTATAAGTTTGGGTAGTGGTATGGGTGTAAGCTCTGTGGTGTTTGTGGGCAGTCAGTGTGTTGTGTGATGCTTGTTCAGTGTGATGGTGCCTGTGATATCTAAGTGGAGTGCCTCCTTTCAGTGTGCTCTTTCCTCACTCTGTCAGAGTTTCTGGTTACAAAGTGTTCTGGTTATGTGTGGGGGTGTGTTTTGTAGTGCTGTGGACAGGCGTGTTTGTGTCTCAGGTGATGGGTAATGGTATTGTCCAATGTGGTGCAGTGCTCTGGTGGCGGGACCTTTTTTTCCCCGCAGAGGTTCAGACTGCCAATGGATTGCTGCCATGTTGAGACCGCTGTACTGATTTTTGAATCATTATTTGGCAGGTGGGATGTTCTCGGTGTTGCGTTGCTTGTGGTGCAGCCGCCTCCTTTGCTCCATCGTTTCGCCCGACGTTGTCATTTTTTTGGTGTATTTTAGGTGTTGTTGTGTGGGTGAATCGTAATGCAGCAATCTTCAGACCACCATCACTGGCAGTCTTTTGGCAGCTGCTTGCACACCGCCAAACTCAGAATGACCACTTAAGTGTGTAAGTCAATCTACAAAAGTGTCTTCTGTCGCAGTTTCTGACCTCAATTTTATAACATTATACACAGCAACAAATTTTAATAGATAATATTCAGCTCTAGCCAATCAACACTGGAGGACTTCATGTGAACAGGGCAGCTTCTTTTGAGATGGCAAGTTTTACCAAGGAACATTCTAAGTACACAATACATTAAACTATTATCTAAGTAGCAATGACATTTCCCACTGGTTAATGTCCCACCAGCAACGTGAGCAAGATACATTTCTTAAATGATCCCATTTCCATTCTCACTTCTCTTCTAGCAAAGCCTATCCATAAAGAAGCAGCTTTCCGATTAATCTAAAATTACAGTAATTATCTTCAGAGGTTAAAAAGTCATGAAACAAAACACTAATATTTTCTCTGTTCATTATTTGTCACAATGGGGCAACTGCATAATGAAATGTTATACATATGGCCATGACACAGGTCAAAACTAACAAATAGAAAATAAAAAGGAAAATGGGATTTTGTCCATATTAGCAGCTCAACTAGGTATATGTTATCGTGCAAACTTCAAATGCAAAATCCAAGTTCAAATGTACTATAAAATCCTTCTGTATGGATTAAAAATATTAGGTTTTTATTCTCATAAATGACTCCTTCTGAATCATTGTCATAGCGGATTCTTACATCACTTAAAATGTCCACATTTAAAGGGCAGTTCAGTTTTAGAATGTGAACACTCTTACGCTCTAAATTTTAAAAATACTATTTGTAGCTGTGTCAGGTAGGATAAATGTCCAAGTCTAGAACAGCAGAGGTCAAACAGCTACTATATGTGTCCTCCATGTGGAAACCTTCAAACATGTTTGGAGAATACGTTCATTGTTTGTTGTTCCAGCTGTTTGATTACAGAATTGTATGTTCAGACTAACCTTATCGTTAAGATGAACAATGTTGTGAACAATTTGAGTCCTCCGCAGTAAATAAAAATGTTAATCTAAATTCTCAGTAACTAGGTATTGCTATCGTTAAAGTATGGTTGTTAGGGATAGGAAGAACATCTGAAACCTACCTTTGAGCAATGGAAACAGGAACTTATAGAACGTGCGTGCCTGGTGCAAGAAAGCAAAAAAACACGTCGCATTGGGTAACCCACATTACCAGCCTCATCAGGGTTACTGGGAGCACTGGTTGAGACGAGAGAATCTACACAATGCACCATCTATTCCTTAACACCTGAGTGTGAGGTTGTAGTGTTCAATAAAACATCATGCTGCAGTGATACAAAGAAGTCTTGCCTGCCACAGTACAAAAATCTAATAGTTACTGATCATTTGAAGAATATATTTCCCCAAATTACACTCATCAATGAAAATAACATACTTTAATTATGATTGCGGCAACACTATAACACCAATTAGTTTTTAACAATAGTGAAACTGTGTGCGTTTATTTCAGTCCAATTCATTCAAATATATTTCTGAGCAGCCTACAATTTTTAAATATTCTGGTTACTGAAGCGGAAATCTGTACTTGAAGCAATTAAAAGTTGGCAAGACTCCAAATTAAAAGTCTGAGTAAGTAATTTTTTGTATTTATAGAATGATTTAGATGATCAGTATAGACGCTTCCTTTAATGGTGTACAAAAATGTCTGTCTTCTTCTATTAAGAATTCCTTTTAACAAAATATTTTGCACTTGTTGTTATAGTTTGCAACGGAAATTGTATTGCATCATTGGCGGTCATTTTACAATCCTAGTTAAGCTTTTCCATTTCTAGATGTTGCGCTTAAAATACAATGGGGCAGATTTAAGAGAAAGTAGCCTCTTTCTAGCATGGTTACCCCAATTTGTGAGTGCGGGGACACCCTTATAAGTGTGCACTATATATAGGTCATAACCTACATATAGCTTCACAGTGGTAACTCCGAATATGGCCATGTAAGGTGTCTAACAACTGGGAATTGTACCCCATTACTGATTTCAGTATTGGTTGCACAATTCCGTGCACTCTGGGGGCTCCACCATGGCCCCAGCAGTGCCATACCAGTCTTCTGAGGCTTTCACTGCAGCCCCAGCTACTGCCACCCCACAGACAGGCATCTGCCCTCCTGGGGCTTGAGCAGCTCAATCCCAGGAGTGTAGAACAATGCATTTCCTTTAGGAGAGGGGTGTTACACCCTCTCCCTTTGGAAATAGGTGTTGCAGGCATGGGAAAGGTATCCTCCCAGAGCCTCTGAAAATGCTTTCAAGGGCACAGATGGTGCCCTCCTTGACTCCCAGTCCCTGCTCTGGCACGAAACTGGACAAAGGAAAGGGGAGCTCCTCCAGAGTGTCCCTGGGGTTTGTCATCTTGAATTCTAAGGTGATGGGGCACTATGGAAGCATCTGAGTGGCCAGTGCCATCAGGTGACGTCAGAGACCCCTCCTGATAGGTGCTTACCTGGTTAGGTGACCAATCCCACTCTCAGAACTATTTAGGGTCTCCCCTCTGAGTGTTTCTTCAGATTCGGATTGCAAGACTCCAGCAGGAATCCTCTGCATCATTTACTTCATCTTCTACCGACGGGTCAACCGCTTACTGCTCCAAGAACCTCTGAGGACTGCCTGTCTTCAGCCTGCACAGGAAGAACCGAAGGGATCTCCCATGGAGTGACAGATTCACTTCCCTGCTTCAGCAGGCAACTCTCTGCAGCGACGACCGGTGGCTTGAACCCCCTCTCCAGACAACAGGCATAGATCTGGCAACACGGGTGGCAAACTAAAGTTACTTCAGCAGCCCCACTGTCCAGCTGTCCAACTTTGGTGGAGGTAAGGGCTTGCCTCCTCACGCAAGACAGTACCCCTGTGCATTTCGTGACTTGCAGTTGCTAAGGCTTGTGTGCGACCTTCCAAGAAGTTCTTTGTGCACAACACAGCTTAGGCCACCAGCACTCTATCCTGTGATGCACAGCTTCCTAAGTGGTTCTCCGGCAGTGTGTGAATCCTTTGTGTTGTGCTGAATGGACCTCCATTTACACCTCCTTTATCCCTGTGCTGTGGGTCTCCTATGCAGACTGCCTGGTCTTCTGAGGGCTCTCTGAGTTGCTGAGAGCCCCTCTGTTTCCTCCTCCTGGGTAGAGGCCACCAGGTCCCTCCTGGTCCTGGGCAGCGCCACTTTCCGCTATACGCGAGCTTTGCATGTGCCAAGGCTTGTTGATGGAATATAGTGATGCAAACCAGACTGCATTCATCCAGCGTGAGCCATATTCTGCACTAACCAGGAACCCACATCTGTCTTCTTTGATGTAATACTGACTCAGTCTTCTTACCGGTGGTTCTTTTTTTGCACCTTCTTCCGGGTTAGCAGGGACTCCTGTTTCCAGAGACTCTTCAGTGCTTCTTGGACTTTGTCCCCTTCTTCCACAGGTCTAGAAACCCCTCAGTGGTGTCTTGCAGTCTCTTCTGTTTCTTGCTTTATCACCTATCATGACTTCAAGTGTATTTTAGGAAACACGCTCTGTTTTACTCCTGCTTTCCTGGGCTCTGTTGTGGGGTATTTTAGTTACCTTTGGTGGTTTCTAACACTCCCAGCATCCCTCTACATACTACACTTGCTTTACCAACTTTCACATTCCACTATTTTAGTATATGATTTGTGTTTCCCCCAGGCCCATTGCAACCTATTGTGACTTTCACCATTTGCACTGTTTTCCTACTGTGTACTTACATGTTTTTAATTACTAGTGTATATATTGTGTGATTTACTTACCTCCAAAGGGAGTATAGCCTACAAAGTATTTTTAGCATTGTGTGACTAAAATAAAGTACATTTATTTTTGTAACACTGAGCATTGTCTTTCAAGTTTGTAAGTACTGTGTGACTACACTGGTGTTGCAAGAGCTTTGCATGTTTCCTAGTTCAACGTTGGCTGCTCTGCCTACAGCTACCTCTAGACAGACTGACTTCTGGACACTGACTACATTTCACTAATAAGGGATAACTGGACCTGGTATGAGGTGTAAGTACCTTTGGTAACCACTAGAAACCAGGCCAGCCTCCTACATTAGTGGTGCAGTTGTGGGATAAGTACTTGCAATTGCCTTATCACTCTGTCACCGGTGCTTTCCACAGGAAAGTGTACTTTGTACTTGGGGCTGTACAAAAGTATACCTCGTAATTGCACTTGCATTCTAAATTTCTAAAAGTTAGATAAAGTAGGTATTTTTGTTCCTTTCACTTTACTCTAACTTTTCTATCACTATGCCTTCCTCTGATGCCACCTCTAACGTTATCAAAACTACTTATGAGAACCTAAATTTTAAAAGTTTGAGGGGGCTTTGCTTAGAGAGAAGCCCAGGGATTAGGAAGCACCCTAATAAGGATTTCCTTTAAAATCTCCTTCTCCAGGATGACCACGGTCAATCTGGAAACCAGGTTGGGGAGAGGGAGGTGCATTCTAGTCCTTTGGCATCAGGAGATGAGGCAGAGGATTCAGGAGAGGGTCCTTCCCACAATCCTTCCACTAACAAACTATCTAGTGTAGCTGATGGTGGGAGGGGGTCAAACACAAAAAGAGATCCCTTCACACCTAGAGGAAAGGTCTCTAAGATTACACAAGTTAGGGAAAGATCCACTTATGCTCATTCCCATATCATCTCGGTCTGTGAAGGGTCTCAAACATCCAATCCTGTGGATAACTCCCTAGACAGGGAACTCAGAAAGCTGAGATTGGAAGAGGCTAGACTGAAGCTGAAACAGCAACAGTTGTCCCTAAATAGGGAAACTTTAGCTGTAGAAAGGGACAGGCAGGGGTTGGGGTTAGTTCCCCATGGTGGCAGCAACAATATTCGTTTTAGAAGTTATGAGGTCAGGAAGGACAACATTAACTCCAGAAACTTACACAAGATTGTTCCCCCTTACAAGGAAGGGGGTGATATCCAAACGCAACATTCCTCAAAAATCCATCATGGCTGAAAGTGATTTTTGGAGGTTACATCTGGCTGAGCCCACCCACTGGTGTGGCTAAAAATCCTAAACACACCCCTCTCCTGCCCTCTCCTAAACTTATCAAGGGGGCACCTAATATTCTGGGTTTGCAGGATGTGGGGGTGTTGATGAGTTGCTCCAAATGTCCTGCTCTGCCTTTGAAGACCAGTTTGGCAGCCCTCTCCCTTCCTGCCGCACCAACGGCTGAGGAGAGATCTCCTCCCACAGGCACATCTCTTCGTGTGAAGCCAGGCCACTTCACACCTCATCAAGGCAGCCTGACTAGGCAGCCAGATACTGGCCAATCAGAGCACAGCAGCAAAAACACTGCAGGGCAAAAGTTGGCAACTTTTCAGGTAAAGTTTAAAACTCTTTACCTGAACAAGTTATATTAAATCCAACAACTGGAAGTTGTGGGATTTATTATAACAATTAATTTGATACCAAACTTCTGGCATCTGTTACTTAAGGGCACTTTTAAAATTAAAATAAAGTCTCCCCATTCTAGCCTATGGAGGCCACCCACTACAATGAGGGAAAAACGAATATGGCTATTTTTACCTCACCAAAGCTTATAAAATGATTTTTATAAGGTCCCTGCTTGTAGGTACATGGCACCCAGCACTAGGGTCACATAGAGCACACCTTAGGGGTGACTTATATGTAAAAATAAGGGCATTTAAGACTTTGAAACTAATTTTAATTCCAAAGTCGAATGTGCATATAACTTTAATTTAAAAGCAGCCAGCAAGGCAGGCCTGCCTTCAAAATGACACTGGGCACCTCAGCAGTGCACCTATGGGTGCACTACCTATGCTGGGGTCCCTAAACCTACATGCCCTCCCATATACTAGGGACTTATAGGTAGGTTGACTTAGCCCATTAAAATTAGCCTAATTTGCATATCCACTTTACACAGAGCACTGGCCCTGGGACTGGTAAGCAGTACCCAGGGCACAGCCAAGAGTCAGTAACCACCAGTACCTGTCCAAAAAGTGTGGGGGTGACCAGGGCAAAAAGGAGCAATTTCCTACAATAATTC
Source organism: Pleurodeles waltl (assembly GCF_031143425.1). Lineage (NCBI taxonomy): Eukaryota > Metazoa > Chordata > Amphibia > Caudata > Salamandridae > Pleurodeles > Pleurodeles waltl. The sequence continues at coordinate 246,217,883 of NC_090438.1, forward strand.
TGGATTTTTACCTCTGTGTATGGACCCTGACATGTCACTTTGGCTTTCCATTTCACAGAACTGGGTCTCACTCTGTGCCCTCTGCTATGTTTACTGCTGCCCAACAACTATGTAACATTGGTATGTGAACATGAACATTTACATTGCAATATTTCTGAAAGGTTGCAATTACACATTTGTAAAAGTACAGACTGACTCTAGATTGATTTGTTATTCAAGGTTGTTTATTTCTGTGCTATTAAGTGGAGGGGGGGTGCAATGGGCTGGGGTGATGGTGGAGGAATGTCCATGGTAGAGTTCAGTCTCTTGGTCTCAAAGGTGCTTTGTCCAAGGGGGCATAGGAAGGGGAGCAATGGCAGTTTAAGGTGGACAGGGTGACAAAGTGGGACAGAAGGGTGACAATCAGGAGGGTCTTATTTCCTGGCGGGGGTCTTGGCAATGTTCTCTGTCTTGTTCCTGGATCTCAGGGACCGTTTGTGGGCTGGTTCTCCTTCTGCAGGGGGTGGGATGCTGGTGGCCTGTTGATCCTGTGGTGGGGCCTCCTGTCCACTAGCGCTGGCGGAGGTGGAGGGCTGTTCATCCTTCAGGCTAGTGGTCCGTTGGTGTGCCACTGTGTCCCTCTTGGTGTTGGCCATGTCTGCCAGCACCCCTGCAATGGTGACCAGGGTGTTGTTAATGGACTTCAAGTCCACCCTGATCCCCAGGTAGTGTTCCTCCTGCAGCCGCTGGGTCTCCTGAAATTTGGCCAGTACCGTGCCCATTGTCTCCTGGGAATGGTGGCATGCTCCCATGATGTTGGAGAGTGCCTCGTGGAGAGTAGGTTCCCTGGGCCTGTCCTCCCCCTGTTGCACAACAGTCCTCCCAGTTTCCCTGTTAACCTGTGCCTCTGTCCCCTGAATCGTGTGCCCACTGCCACTGACCCCCGGTCCCTGATTGTCTTGGGTTGGTGGGTTGACCTGGGGTCCCTGTAGTTGTGGACACACTGCTGATTGATGTGTCCTGGGGACAGAGGGATGGGCCCGCTGGGTGGGTGCTGTGGTGGTGTCTCCTGAGGGGGGAGGCTCTGTGGTGGCTTGTGATTGTGGCAGGGGATCTGACTGTTCAGAGGTCCCTGATGGGCCGGGCTGGTCATCTTGATCCAGGCGTGCAGAGCTGCTGTTGTCACTGTGGGCCTCTTCTGTGGGGGGACTGGATATGTCTGGCACCTCCTGTCCGGTGACGTTGGGTATGGGTCCTGTTGGGGTGTAAATGCATAGTTTTAGTACCTGTGTGTGCCATCTTGTGCGTTGGGTGAGTTACACTCTACTCCTGTGCTTGCCTTGTTGTGTTTGCCATTGTGTGATTAGTGTTTTGGGGTCTGTGTGGGTGTCTGTACTGGACATGCTTTGGCAATGGGTGTCCATGCTTTGGTGTTGCATGCAGGTTTTGGGATTGGGGTGGCTGGGTTGTGATAGTGGGGCATATGTGAGGTGTTGGAGTGATGGGGTGAGGGTGAGGGTGGGGGTATTTGATGGCATGCAGGTGGGGTGGGGGATATGGTAATAAAGATATGACTTACCAGAGTCCAGTCCCGCTGCTACTCCTGCGAGGCCCTCAGGATGCAGTATTGCCAAGACTTGCTCCTCTTATATTGTTAGTTGTGGGGGAGGAGGTAGGGGTCCACCGCCAGTCCTCTGTACAGCAGTCTGGTGTCTGGATACCACGGAACGTACCTTGCCCCGTAAGTCATTCCACCTCTTCCTGATGTCATCCCGTGTTCTTGGATGCTGTCCCACTGCGTTGACCCTGTCGACGATTCTTCGCCATAGCTCTGTCTTACTAGCAATGGAGGTGTGCTGCACCTGTGATATGAAAAGCTGTGGCTCCACCCGGAAGATTTCCTCCACCATGACCCTGAGCTCCTCCTCAGAAAACCTTGGGTGTCTTTGAGGTGGAATGATATGGTGTAGGTGATGTGTGAGGTGATGTTTGTTGTGCTGTGTGAAATGTTGTGTTGGTGCGTGTTGTTTGAGGTACATGGATGTTGTATGCGTGATGGTGTGATGTGCTAGTGGATGCTGGTGTAGTGTTAGCTATTCTCTCTCTGTGCTTCTTCACAAAAATGTCATTGTAAGGGGTTGTCGGTAATGTGTGTGTGTGTGTTTTATAGTGTTGTGAGTGTGTGGGTGTGGTGTGTGTATGTGTATCAAGTGTGTGTATTTCGATTTGCCCAATGTGGTTGTGTTTTGTAAATGTGTGTGTATTTTGAGTGCGGAGGTGTGTACCGCCAATGGATTACTGCAGTTGAAAGACCGCCACGTTGATTCGTGGGTCGTGATAGTGTGGGCATATTCTTGTTGGCGTGACGGTGTGGGTTTTGGTATCGCCAGTTTATCACTGACCTTTGCTATGACAGACTTGTGTGGGTGTCTGTATAGTGGCGGATTACAAGATGTGGGTCGTCATATCTGTAGCGGATTTCTACCATGGCCACGGTATGTTGGCGGCCTTCAGCATGGCAGTAAGCAGGATTTACCGCCAGGGTTGTAATACAATATTAGAAATCTCTATATTTCCATTCATTCAATTGGGGTTTGTCTAATGCATGTGACTTTAACACGTACATGTATTTTAGAAAAGCGAGGATTAGAAACATCAAAGTGCAAACATGTTTCCCAGATACAGAATAGCGGCATAATGATACTTGTCATGTGGGCTCTGACCACCGCTATCCAGTGCCAAAGTGCATGTGTTCAGTCAAATGCAAACAAAGGTAGCACAATTGAACACCCTCCATGTCTGCACAAACAAAACTTAAGCTGCCACACAACAGATTAATCTACAATCCATATCAGGGGAACAAGCATAAACACCATACATGTTCATATTGGACAACATAAGATGACGTACCATTCCAAACAGAACACAATGCTATGACACCACAATTTCATGTACACCCACATATCCATACAGTCAACATATACCCTTGTTTTGGGGGACACCAGCACTGCCCAAAAAGTCAGGTACTGCAAACAACAACAAATAGATCAGCAAGCAGACTGAAACATATGCAATTGTAGGCAGGCAACACAGGTTTCCCAGGAACAACATAAAGGTAGAAAAAGAATTGCAGGACAAATGTATACCTAAACAAAACAACTGTTTGAGTTTACTTAAAACCAGATTTTAATAGTCCAAGGTCATTGGCCAATCCATACGGTGTGATCCAGGTACATCATTGTGCTCTCACTTGACTGCTTTACAGGCAGGGAACCTCCACAGGAAGGGACATCAAGTGGGCAGGAAGGCACCTCAGGTTTCATCCTTGGGAGGCGGGCGGATTTGGGATGTGTGGGCTTGGGACGGGGGACTGCTTCTTATGAATGGTGGGCTTATCAGGGGGATGGGTATCGGTGTTTGCAGAGGGGGTAGGTGTAATGGGGGACTTGGAGCTGGAAGGGATGGGGTGGGTGGTAGGTGAAGGCCTCTTGGTTTTGGGACGGTGTGGAGGGAACAGGGGAATGTGCAAGCTCCAACAACAAATCAGACTTAGGAACACAGTGACGGTCATCAGAAGGAGGTGGGGTTTTGGAGGTCAAGGGAGTGGTTGTCTGCTATATCAGTGTAGATGTCTTGGGTGTCTGTGTGTGTGTGTGAGGTAGGCTTGTGTTTGGGTAGTGTCTGTTGTGTGTGAGAGTGAATGTTTTTGTCTGTCTTGGAGAGCTAGGAGGTGGAGGTGTTGGGTGATGTGGGAGTGGTAGAAGTGTGTGTGTCTGTTGGGGTGAGGTCTGCAGTTATGGTGGATATGGTGGATGTCTGTCTGTTGGGGTGGTGGCTGTGGATGTGCTGGATGTGGTGAGTGTGTGACAGACTGGTGTGGTGCTGCCTGTGGGTTTACTTGATGCTATGTGTTGGAGGTGGGGGGGTCTGGGGAAGTGGTGACTGCTGTTGTATGTGTGAGTGTCTGTTGAGTGCTTGTGTGCTGGTGAATTTAGTGGTGTTTTTGTCAATGTGTGCTGCTTTTGTGGGTTGAGTTGGGTCAGTCTGTGTGTTTGGGGTAGGAACAGGAATGGGGGATTCGAATTGGGACGAGGGAGGTAGAGGGGGGACAGAAGGTGGGGGGGGGGTTTGACTGGCTGCCATCAGTGAAGGCCAGAACCTAAAAAGATCTCTGTAGACCAGATATTGCACTGTGAATGCCTTCTAGGAATGAATTAGTCCATTACGTTGGATGGAAAATCCTTGAATGGAATTCACAATGGCTGCCTTAGATATTCCTCAGGAGGTCAATAGCCTCTTCACTGAGGGCAGCAGGGGTAACAGTGGCTGGGGCGGAAGTGCCTGTGGCAAAGGATACACCAACTCTCTTGGGTGAGTAGGCACCACCAACTGGGTGTGGAGCAACAGGAAGAGTGGTGATAGAACTGGGGGTGGCAGATAAAGATGGAATAGGGGTACATCAACTAATAAGAAGTTGCCACTTGAGGAATAATCTGAAGATGATGAGGATGTAGATCCGGTCTCAACTGGGGCACTCCCCTCACCCTTCCAGCCACTGGGTCCCTCTGTATCAGTGATATACAAAAAGAAATAGGGTCTTTGCATGTCTACTTGAACAACAGTTGTGATGGTCCAACGGGCACCCCGCACATGTGGGGAGGACATCCCCAGCTGGACCTCAGTGATCTTCAGGGCCCAGTGTCTCAGATTCTCCTTACTCTTCTGACAGTGGGTGCTGCACTGGCTGTGGACCCCCAGGTTTCACCCCTTCTTGGTGGTCACTCTCCATAGCTTCTTTTTCTGATGAGTGCTGAGCTGCCTGGATTCAAAAGAAAAATCAAAAGATTACAATCACCAATTTTGTCACAAATGGTTGTCACATACATGTCAGAAACACCAAGCTAGAGCTTTTCTATTTGTTAACACTCCCCAAGTGTGAAACACACAAGCCAGTAAGTACAGGGACATGATTACAGACATATGTATTTGCATCTGCAGACTAACCCACTACCCTGCTCATGGCCTACAATGACGAAGCAAGCTTACTAACATCAGATAATCCAAGCTCTAGCAACATGTACTGTGGTGAGAGAAACTGAAACACTATGCACAAATGTGACTTCCGAAGGGTAAACTCTGTGGGTATGTATGAACTAACACATTCACACACTGAGAGAATGTCTCAATGCATACAGTCCCTACAGGCATCTGCCATAGTGCAAACATCACCATTACACATGATTAACAATCTAGGGGCTGGCATGGTGAGTACAGGTAGTGTCTTCCGGGTCTATATTTAGACATGTGGAATAACAATCAATCAACCAGTTTTTATAAAGCACGGCTACTCACCCGTGAGGGTCTAAAGGAGCTGGGGGCCTCATCCGAAGAGCCACATCTGGAAGCTCTTCCTGAATATGATGAGTGATGGGCTTTGTCGAAGGTGCAAGGGGAGGTTGTTCCAGCTCTTTGTTGCAATGTAGGTGAAGGATCGTCCTCCAGATAGAACTCACATGACATTCCATTCCCATCACTTCCATGCATGACAACAGCAATTTGGCATGTTGTGTGCATGGCAACCTGAAGGGCAGAGTGAGTCATGATATGCCTTCCACACAACAGTTTTGCAAGCCCAGATGTGCTTTGAAAGATCTGTGGCACTATATACATTGCTCACATGATTCTCAAATGACTCATATAACATGCATACACAGATCATGCTGTCATGCACATACATGCTGTCTGATATTTCCAACAATCATGAGAAAAGAGATGTCAGTGGATGGCAGCAATGTCTCCTTACCTAATTATGTGCATCCAACACAAAGATGATCTAGGACCTCTAAAATGTCACACAACACAATGCAATGTGACTGAACTTAATATATGACACTGGACACCATTACCTGCAAACTGTTGATCCCATTAATGCCACATAGACTGCAACAACAGGCACACAAGAAGTCTAACTGTCACATAGGGGCACATTGCAGTCTGTGAGAAAGAAAAGGATGGTGAAGTACATATACAATTATGCATATGAGGTACTTATCTGCTCCTCTGGTGAGCCACAGAGCTTTCCATACAGGTGTAAGACCTCTGTCACATACCTCTCCAGCTCTTCTGAAGAGAAGAAAGAAGCCCTTTCAGCTGCTGGACATGGCATGATTGCTTCCATTTCTGGGCAGAAGTCTGACTCCGAAGTGGCGGTTGCATTGCCAGCACCACCACACCAGCAAGACTCCGCCTGCCATTTTACAAGCCGTAATACAGCTTGGCAGAGTCCTGCTGGCGTGGTGGTGCTGGCAATGCAAGACCGCCAGGACCCATCCCCTCTTGGATATCCTCCTCGACTGAGAAGGTAAGTGGGTGTCTGAATAGGATGGGAGAGGTGTCTGTGTGTTTGGGTGCATGTGTGCGTATCTGCAGAGGGGTGGTGGTGAATGCATGCATGTAGACGAGTGAATTTGAATGTGTGTGTGCGTCTATGTGAGCATGTATGGGTGTGCCTGTGTGGATGAATGTGAGTGAGTGGGGGCATCTGAGTGTATGTTTGTGAGTGAGTAGTGGTGTCTGAGTGCATGTTTGCGGGTGAGTGGGGTATCTCTGTGGATGTATGCGTGTGCTGAATGGGTGTGTATGTGAATGCAGGCATGTGGAAGGGGTAGGGTGTGTTGTGAGTGTGTGGAAGAGTGGAGGGATATATGCATGTGTGGGGACATGTGTGCATGGGTGTGCCGGTGACAGGAATAGAGATTGCTGTCGCCGGGTGCGTGACCACCAGGGTTTTCTTGGCAGAGTGACCACCACGGAAATCCTGGTGGTTTGCAGCCTTGTAATCCGGCCAGCAGGCTGAGGCCTGCTGCCGGGTTGGATGTCCTCATCGCCGGCTGCTGCAGTTCGACCACACCAGCGGACCAGGTGGGGTTGTGGTGGCTTGGCGTCTGCCAAGCCCTACAACCCGTAATGTGTCAGTACTTACTGCTGGCTCCCTTGCGGCAGGACCGCCACAGCGAGGACATGAGACCGCCAGCCTCGTAATTAGGGCTTTAGCCTTTTTCTTGAAGATTTTCTTCAGTGGGACAAAGTCACAAATCCGATCTGACCTCTCTGAAGCCCTCTTCAAATACGCAGTGCATGAGACCTTGGTAAAGATTTCAAACTTAGACAATTTTTCAGGATGAAAATCTTCTTCCGGGCCAAAGCTGAAACTTGGTCCAACATTGCGTGGGAAGTCCCAGTCAACTTTTCACCTTCGGACATAGTCACTTTTTTGGAGCTTTTTCTCTCTGACGCCGGCCGACCCTCCACAGAAAGTCGGTTTCGAGTTAATGTCATCGGATTGCCTTTCCAGGAGCCCCAAGTGAAATCCTGGAAGTCTGGTGCTCGAACGTTTTTCAGTGGGACAAACCTGCAAGTCAGGCCAGGTCGCAGTCTTGATGGTGGGTCACTTCTTTATGGAGCTTTTTTCCAAAAGTTCTCCAAACTTCTGCATCTTCTTCCAGAAGGTAATTGAATGTCCTTTCAGAGTCCACTGCTTCCCCAACATTCCAGCTCGCCGAATGCACCTGACTCAAACTCTAAAATGACTGCTGGCTGGTCAGCTCATCAGTTTCTTCAGGGTTTGATGCAAGGTACTCTGGTTAGCTATTTTTCACGTGTAGGAATCAGGGAGTCCCTTCTTGAACCAGTTGAAGCCAGGTGAAGTCCTTTTAGTTGTGAAGCCCATGTGTGCAGCTGGTGCAGTCCTTCAGAGTGCAGCATCCAGGTACAGGTCAGGGGTCCAGCAGGGCAGTCCTTCTTCTTCTGATTCTTCCTTGTAAGGATCTGAGGTGCCCCTGGGTTGAAAAGCGGGGGGTGACTGTCCAATCACCTGCAGGCCACTTCCCCCTTGGATGAGCACTTCCTGGGAAGTGTGGCAAAAATTAATCCAAAGGAGCAACATTCCTCAAAAATCCAACATGGCAGAACCTAATTTTTGGAGGTTAGGCCTAGCTGCTCCCACCCACTGGTGTGGCTAGAAATCCTAAACACATCTCTCTTCTGTCCTCTCCTAACCTAATCAAGACAGCATCTAATTGTCTGGGGTTACAGGAAATGGGGGAGATCCTGAGGTGCTTCAAATGTCCTTCCCTGCTTCTGAAGACCAGTTTGGCAGTTCTCCCCACATCATGTTTCACCATCTACTATCATGCATTTTTGCTGACTCAAACAGGCCATGTACGACAGCAAAAATGCATTTTTGTATGTATGAATTACAATTTGCAATTCAGAAACATGTTACTGAATTGAAATTTGGGATTGTGCATACATACTGATTCGATATTAGGAAGGGGCGTGCCTAGGGGTTCCTTCCTACCGAAATGCTGTCAGGAAACATTTGCATTTTACCACCTATTTCAAGAGGGTGGCAAGCCATTTGCAAATGGGAAGGTGTCCTTAAGGGACCCCTTCCACTTGAGAAAGGTAGCAAAAATGTTTTCTAAAGCAGGCAGTAGTCCCACAGACCACTGCCTACTCTTATAAAATGAAAAGAAAACTTTTCATAATTATTTTTTAAACACATTTTGTTTTCCTTTAAGAAAAAAGAGGATGCATTAAAAAAAAGATTGTTTTATTTATAAGCAATCACACACATGGTAGTCTGCTGAGACCAGCAGGCCATCATTCCTGTGATTTTTGCATTTCCTAATGGGTCACAAATTGTGAGGTAGGTCGACTTGAGACCCATCAGAAAACCCTAAATGAAACTCATGCCATTTCATGAATTCAAAAAGTGATTACCTACTTGCAATTCGCAGAGACTCACAATTAGGTAACCACAATTTGGAATAATGATACCTATAGCCCAAAATGTTTGGGGGAGCCCTGGAGAAAGGGTCAGGTCCAACATACCTAGACTTTCATTGTTCATTGGTCTTCATCATTTCAACCTCCTCATAAAAGAAGCACAACTCATACATTGTCTCCAAGCCCATCTTCAGATGAAGCTTAACCTGCCAAAAATCACATCACTTTTTATACATCCATGCCCTTACATCAGTGGTTATGCAGGGATGAAAATTGTGAACTGCCACACACATTGATATTATGTCTATAGTGAATATGAAAATTTTTAGACATGTCAACCTTAAAGGAGTCTTTCCCCAATCTTTTTTTCTGCTTGCCTCATAATTTTGCTGATTCTTTTTGTTGGGCTTAGGACTCTGAGCACATCTTGTCAATCAGTCAATCAATCAATAAATCAGTAATTTCTAAAGCGCGGCTAACTACCTGTTTGCTTGTGTGCTGCTCAATCAAAAAGCCAGGTCTGTCTGAGTTTGAGAGGTAGTATGTTTCTTATGTGGGCTGCAAGGTAGGAGAAGGATCTTCCTCTTGCTGTGCTTTTCTGGATCTAGGTAACAGCTGTGAGGACGAGCTGGGAAGAACGGAGTTGTCTGTTGGGTATGTAGAAGACGAGGTGATGGTTGATGTGTGCCAGTCCTATGTGGTGTAATGCCTTGTAGGTGTGGATCAGGAGTTTGTATGTGATAGGCTTGTTGACTGGAGCCAGTGTAGGTCTCTGAAGTGTCTGATTTGGTGGGGTCGGTGATCCTGTACTTATACCCGAATGTGCCTTTGAAGTAGGGGTATACAGTAGTATACAATTATCCTTTCTTCCTCAGTCCTGGCTCCAGACTATCAGTAGGAGGTAATCAGCCCTTTGTGTGGGGCTGACCAGCCCTTTAAACGTGTCTCAGGCTTACCACTGCACAGCCAGCATGTTCAGTTTGACTGCCACTTCGGGTTGGCATTTAAAAACCACTTGTCAAGCCTTAAACCGCCTTTTATTACATAAATGCCACCCCTAAGGTAGGCCCTATGTAGCCAAGAGGGCACGGTGCTATGTAACTAAAAGGTAGGACGTGTACTTTTAATTTTCACATCTCTGGTAGTGAAAAATTCACTACGCTGTTTTTTCACTACTGTGAGAGCTACTCATCTTACAGTTTAAAATGGGGAATTCCTTAATACACTTTCAAGCTGTAATTGCTGATGAGAAAGGAGCAGCTGTGTCCTGTTTCATATCTTTGGAATCATAGTGCTAAATCCTCTTTACTGGTCTAGTTGGATTTAACCTTGCTATTTTAGAAATGCCACTTTTAGAAAGTGGACATTTCACTGCAGTTGCAGCTCTGTGTATCTGCAGCTTGTCTCCAATCCATATCTGGGGTGGGTGACAGGTACACTTTCTGCATTCCCTATAGTCAGCAACAGACACAGAAAGGTTAGGTGTGTCTAAGTGCTCATCTGCATTTATCTGCATTCTGATGGCTTCTCCTGGGCAGGAACAATGGGCGGGAATGGCACTTACACCTGAATAGGTCAGATCTGTCTCCATATAAATGGCTGATTACCTCCTACTGATATTCTGCTGCCAGGACTGAGTACGAAAGGATACTTTTACACTTCAAAGACCCTTCTTTGAAGTCACCCCGAGTTCAAAGGCACATTTGGGTATAAGTACAAGATCCCTAACCCCACCGAATCACACTTCTTGACCTACAAATGGAATCTTTCAGGAGAACTGTTGTGCTGCATCAGGGACTGCCACTATGCTGGACTGCAGACTGGGAAGGACTTAGGGCCAGATGTAGCAAAGGGTTTTACCTATTTTGTGTCTATGGGAAAATGTGTTCGTACATATGGCCCTTATTTTCTTCTTTGCTTCTCTGCTGCCTGCTTCTCTCTGACCTTGCTGAGGGAGAGCTGGACTTTGTCTTGCACCCTGAAGTAATCGCTAAGGGCTTGTTGGCTTGCCTCCCGTTGCTAGAGACTCAGTGATATCAAAGTCTTTACCCCTGCTCCTGTGCTTGGTTCACTGAAGTGGACCCAGATACTTGCACCACTGAAATTGACACATCTCCTGCTGCTGAAAGCAGCAACCAACACATCAACCCTATTGCGGGAGTAAAACCAGTGCATCGCACTTTGGGCCTAGACAGAACCTCTGGAACCACTGCATTGATCAACGCATCCCCTGCCTGCTGGAAGCGGCACTTGGCGCACCTGCATCAATGCAGCATTAAAACCACCTCATCACCACCATTGCTGAAGGAAAATTGACACATTCCTTCAAGAGGATGGAGAAATCCAGCTCACCTGCTTCAGAATTTACACATCGTGGCTTTGACGCACGTCTTCAGAAACCAACACATCACCAAAAATGTATGGGAAAAATCAATATATTTCTCCACTATGAGAGTGATATTGATGTATCTACTAACGCCTCATCCCGTGTCTTTTGCTTGACCAAAATCAAGGTGCTCCGTTCCATGGGGCTGCGTGGCTTCTTTACCTGACCTGCTCTCCATCGCAGTCAGCTTGAACTGTTGACTAGTCCAGCTCGACCTTAAGTAAACTCTAATCCCCTATTTGCCTCTAAGCACTACAACTCCTTTATTCTTCTAAAATTAATATCTCAACATTTACTCATTGACTTTTCATTGTCTTGGTCTTGATTTATTTATACATTAGTGTCTTTTTTTCTAAACCTCTGTGGAGTCTTTTTGTGGTGTTTTCATTATGTTGCTGTGTATGTGTGTTGCACAAATATTTTACATATTGCCTCTTTAGATAAGCCTGACTGCTATGTGCCAAGCTACCAGAGAATAACCATACGTTATCCTTTAGTGTGTATCTGACTTATTCTGACTAGAGGGGTGGTCGCTACCTGGACTTGCATACCCCTGACAACCAGAGACCCCATGTCTAAAAACATCCTTTGTGTTTGCCGGTTTAATGAACTGAAATACCCAGCTGACCAATGAAAATAATTCTAAAATGTGCTACATGTGTGAACTATCACCTGGCATATGATATAGCTTGAACCTTGAAGGAAGATCAGCAGTGTCAATACTAAGAATAGTGTGCCATCTTCTGGTGGGGCTGAAGTTTCACTTGTGCTGTGTATTGGCTCACATCCAGAAATGGTCTATGGCATAGAACCACCATATCTCCCATTGCCTTTCCTGCATTGCAATGATTGTGGCATGCCACTATTCTTCTGCACTAACTGGTGATGACAATTACTGTTGCAGGATTCACTTGCCTGAGAAATGCCAATTGTGCCTCCCCAACCATTTTCCCCTCCGGTCCTGTGGATGGATTTGGAAGTTGAGTGAAATGTGAAACCAGTACCTTGATATGGAAAAGAATTGATTGGGAGTGACATATTGGTGAAGTGGGATCCTGCTTCCATTTAGCAACCACATCCATGCTCACATCTGTAGGGAAGCAGTGATTTCCCAAAACCTCCTTTTCATATATGCAAAATAAATTACATTCATCATCAAAGATCAGGTACTGCAGGAAACATTGATGTTGACATTGAGGAAATGTGTTTGTACCTATCACTGGCTTACTGATGTTGCTGACATATGTGAGACTGGTGTGTTAATGATGAGTAGTAGCCTACAGGAGATGAGAATTCCCTGTTGTCAAAAAGACCACCCCCAATGATTTTCTAAGTGAAGGTATGTGTTTTAAATATGCATTTTGTGTTTAGTTTGTGTTTACTATGCATACAGTTTGCAGTGTGATCACCTGCATCTGTATGTTTCAGTATTTTGTCCACTGAGGAACTGATTTACAAAGGTAACTTACAGATATGAGTAACTTTGCTACATTTGGCTATTCCTTGAAGGCCAGAATTATCAGGTTCTTGCTACTGTTTTTGTTGCATCACACAAGGTGACGGAAAGGCAGCGCAAGCCTTTAAATCAGCTTTACTGTGCCATGCAGGGCCACCTTGCAAGGCTCTGCGTGGCATAGTAAATCTGGGGTAACTCAAGGCAGCACAAGAACATCCCTCCATTGTTTTTGGTGCATTTCCAGATTTACTAAGACTAGTAAACCTGGAAATGCAACAAACTGCTACACCTTCCCAGGCAAGGCGTAGTGAAGAGAAATGTTTTTTTTCCTCATTATTTCTCCTTCCTAGATGTGCTGCACTCTGCGGCAAACACAGAAAGAAGAAAATGACACTAAGGATTGTTTTCCTGCAGTAAGGTGTCCCTTTCTGCGCAAAAACAATTCTGTCTGTAATGCAGGCACCATGGCACAAGGGTACCTGCAGTGGAGCTTAGCAGCCACAAGTGTGTCAGCTCAAAGAGTGAGCAGGAATGCACCATGTTTTAGTAATTTTGTCACAATCCTTCTCTATTTAGTTGACAAAGCGCAGCAAGTTGTCTTACTGAGTTGCACCAAATGTTGTTGAATTTGGCCTAAGAGTCTTAATGTTACCATGTATGTAGCCATGATTATTTATACATGTGATGATTCCACTGACAGTTATCTAATTATGCTTATTTTATCACAATTGCTTTTATCAGTCCTTTTGAGCAGTGTATGTGTAGATATAGTGATGACTGTTTGAGTGACAGCATTTTTCATTAAATTTTCATTTTACCTTTTGTTTCTTTTGTCCTTGGACTGTTAATTTCAACTCTCAAATACAATTCGCGAAAGCGATCTCTGCGTGATTTGTAGCTTCCTTTAACTCCGGGTGGTGTAACTTGGAGTCTGATTGGCATGAAGCACTACTTGTGCTATACTTGTTGTAAATATAGTGAACTGAGACTGATTTCCCTTTTATAGGAGTGTTGGTGAATTTGCATGTCCTCTCTGGGTCCCTCCTTGGTTTGTCCCTCACCCCGCTGACTCTAGAGGAGATATTTCCCTCTCTAAACCCATATTTACAGCTTAGTATTACATTTTTATAGGCAGATAATTTTGTCACGTTCTTTTAAATTTTCTAAACACAGTCAAGTACTGTTTCGGAATGAGGCTTCGTGGATTGCCGTCTTTGTATGCTTTGTATGTGCACATAGCGTACTATTCTACATATGCGATAATGGCTTTGTAAATAGTGATCTTACGTGGGCAAGTTTGAGCTTTTACATCAGTGGTTCAGTCTGCCATTTTTTATGCTTTCAGAGTGCTATGATCTAATGTTTGAAAATAAGTGTCGGTCCCACACTGTTGTGTCCACACTTATTTTGAGCTGACCCCTTCACAGTGATGAGCACGTCTACATCTCCTACAAGCTCGCTCTTGTGCACCACATACTAACAATGTATATGATGTAGCTGCAGGAGAGATTCCTAAAGGGAAATATCTGACTTCTTCTGTCAGGAATCCAATGCAATCGATTGGGTGAAATACAGAGCGGTTGACGTTTGCTACAGATGTAGTATTTTCCCACGATTGTCTTATTCAGAATTGATGGTGCTGCGGAGCTTGGCCCGGGCACTTTTCGCTGGTCCGAAGGCAGAAACTTCCGCAGGGGAGTTATTGACTTTTAATACAATTTGAGATTATTATAATCACGAACAATCTCACTGTGTTTCATACATTTAGTTTCTTCTTAGTAGCTATTTATTTACTCCCTGGACCAAGTTCTTATATAAATCTCCTGGGCCTATTTGAAAAACATACGTGTCCTAATGACTCGTCAATCCAAGCACAACCTTTGCCTTCCTCTCTCTCACTACACTGTGTGTCCCACACAGTCAAGTCCAGGGGTGTACATGCAGGAATGCTTTAATATTCCTAGGTGATATTTTCATTGTGGAACGCATCCAGGCGATGTGTTTGTAGTCCCTCCGGTGTGGATTTAAAGTTCCTAAATGGCTAGCACATCTCACCACAGAATGAATACGCATTAACCAATTTGAGATATTTACGTGTGCTTTTTTCCCGACTGCTCTCTGTCCTACTGATCCGTTTTCTATAACGTGTACCATGACAGTACTGATAATAACTTAAGGTAAGAGAAACGTATCTAATATTTACATATTGTAAATAGTGCTGGAAATGTGAGTGTAGAGGCAGCACACACGGAGGTCTCCAGTTGCCATGAAACGTGCAGTTTTTCGTTTTTTTTATCGAGCATTTTTCATATAGCATCCGATTCCATTGAACAATTACACATTTATCTTCCTATGTTGCTATTTTTTCTTAGAATATCTATAAGAATCCACCACCTGTAAGCCTCCACTCATTTCTGGTCTCCTGTACGCGACTGAAAAATGTGCCATAATACTGGACCTAACTATACTAAATTAAGGCAAGCAATTGTTCACATTTCACGGTAATCTGCAAATGCACAAACTGAACACTGATACAGGGGGGTAACGATATAAAATATGTAATACGGAGTAACCCAGTGCCAGACTGGAAATCAATGGCGACAAGCAAGGTTAGTGCATTTATTTGTTACAAGTGAAGCCTGACTGGATAGAATAATGTTTAAGAAGGCAGAGTTGACGATCACAGTTCTAGTGCTCCTGCATGTTACTTTTGATACATACTAAGGCCTGATATATTAGGGCCTGGGTCCAGTTCCAGGAATCTTCATCTGGGGGGGGGGAATAGGGGGGTACATGTGGTCTACGAGCCCCAGATTTACATCATTGCTTCTTCCAAACAGATTGCATGTAGCAAGTTATTTGACAGAAAGAGCTGATGTCTACTCTCTTATGTCCTCTTATGTTCAGCAGGACAGGCTTCAACACAAGCATCTGGATTCCAAACAGGTTGTTCTAGGTCCCTGTTACCACACCCAAGTCTTGACATTTCGCACTAGGAAGACAGGCTCCTTACAAACTGCCCAACCCCCATTTCTTTGCACACTGTGAACTTTCTAAATGCTTATTTTCATGTCATTATTTTGCAGTCTTCTTACATTGTTATAAAGTTTAAATACCAGCAATATGTTTGGAAAAAGAAAGCAGCATTTTTGGCAACTAAGAGGAGTTTTCATGCTTAACAAGTAAATGCAGTGAAAGAGGTAACCTTCTGGGACCGTATTACACAACGTCCCAGTTACAGAAGAGGCAGCAGATACTTCTGTGCCCCCTTCTGTAATAATGACAGCGCTTGTATAGCCCGTGCTATACTCAGAGGGCGCTCCCTCGTTTGCATGGGCCAAGACCCCAGACAATGAACAGATTGCTTTTCCTTTTAGCCGTCTGATATTACAGAATGAGGGCAAAAAGGCAAACAGGCACACAACATGAGAAACAAACAACAATTATCTATACTAACAGAATATTCTAGCCATTGTTGGGGTTTGTACCAGGCTAAACTGAATGCTCCATAAAGTGCATTTGCTTCTCTCATGTGATGTCATGTGTAAAGCTCACTCTCACCCAGGAGGGTAAGCTGGCACTGAGTAGTGACTTTAGCCAAAGCTAGGGCCTAATTTGGTTACTCACAAAGCCAGATCTGTATTTCTTGTGGAATTCAAGAAGTGTGGAGTCAGCAAGGATGTGTAACAGCACATCATTTCACATTTTAGGTGCGAGGTAGGAGAAGGTTCAACGATCAGATCTGGTTTTACATGAGTGGGATGTGTGCAAATAGGAGGCCTGTTGAGCTGTGTCTGGAAGGTTTGTGAAAGCATATGGTATTGTTGAAGTATGCTGGGCCAGAGTACCTTGGAAGTTTGCATGAGGAGTTTGAGCGGGGCGTTGACTTTGAGCCATTTAATAATTTTCTTCAGCATCTTCAGTATGTGGAAACATAACCTAATGCTGGTGTTTACCTGGGCTGTGATGTACAGTTTGCAGTTGATGATGATCTGAAGGGTCTAAGTGTGGGTTATTTAGTTGTGATGTAAATCAAGATAATTAAGTTTAACACCAACATTTGTATATCATGCCACATTGCATAACTTGTGGCAGCCTTTTATTGAACTAAATTATCATCAGTGCCATTGTACACATATTGCAAGTAGGTGTGGTTAGACAAAGAGTATCACTGTATCCAAGGGCCACTAAATGTATGTGTTAGGGCAGGATCAAGTTTTGTGGCATAGTTGAATAAATTATGAGGCAAGAAAAGGTCAATTGTGTGGCGTAATACAGCAAGATTTTGTGATAATCGTACTTCATCATTTTGTCTTTTTTTATAATTGTTAACACTGACTGGGCCAAGGTTGCACCTCGTTAGTAAAAATTCAACATGCAAATATAACAACAAGCAACTGGAAGGTGATCAATCAACCATTTCAAAGGGTCTTCAACTCTGTTACACTATGTGTAACAGCATTTTTTGTTTACTTTTTATCCCTTTGAGCTGGAAACATTTTTTTTTTTTATTCTGCAGATTATGCAGCTGATAATAAATTGTGTGGCAAATACAGCAAAACCATACTTTTGAGGAAAACACCACAGCCATAAAATTTCATAACCCTAGTGACGCTGACTTCAACCTGGAAATGTGCAATGCACTGTAACAGCACATCAGAATTTGAAATGTTCACATTTGTAATTCTGCCATACCAGAGACACTAAATTCAGCCCAACACAATATCTTATATAAGATAACATGGTTATTTACTTCATCACAGCATGTGACAGAAAACAAACAGAAACGCTTAGTGCCTGATTCACAAAAGTAAACTTACATTTTTGTGTAAGTTTACTATTCTTTTGGTATGCATAAACTACAAAATACATTTTATTGATAGTATTTTAATGACTGCAGAGACTCCACACTTGTGGCAGAGATTCCACACATAGAAAGATAGGCTGTCCTGTCTTTTTATCTGCGGAACTCTCTATCCCAACTACATCATCTACGGAGTCTTAAAATTACTGTTAGTAAAAATAATGAATGCAAAAGAAAATAGTAAACTTACACAAAAGTGCAAATTTACCTATGTGAATCAGGCTCTTACACAATTAGGCATTGTAATTTCACATTCATTCTTAGGTAGTGGGGGGAACATTTATGATTCCCTTATCCCCATGGCTGTTCATCCAATGAGGCATGTTCTACCTATAAATGAATAGTATAATAATACATGGCCCATCCTTAGAGTTTATTACTGTGTGCATCACAAACAAACTAAAAAACATAAAAAGTATCAGAACCCCTGCACAGACTGTAATTTAGATGAAGAAGGCTTGTCACAGACCTGGGCCCTGATGTCATTGTACCCGCAGCACCACTGGCAGGTAAACCTCTGTCCCCACTCTCCCAACTAGAGATGAGGGACCCACTGAAAGGTTGAGCTGGGAGGTAGCCTGAAGCCAGCTGTGGATCATCTTGAAGTCCTGTAGGAACTTCGAGTCCATCACAATATGAGCTTTAATGTACCTTCTGCCTGACACCCTCGATCTACCCAGGATGTGGCGGTATGAGTACAGCTTTCAACTCTGGAAGGGAACCAGCCCGATTCAAGCCTTAGCACTGGCTCAACATCCTGTGATTCTGGGCAAATATTAGGTGCATAAAAGAAATGAATGTGACCATGTGTAAAGGAACTAGGCCCATATTTTTACTTTTTTAGTGCCGCATTTGCGCCACTTTTTGGTGCAAAAACAGCACAAACTTGCAAAATACAATTGTATTTTGCAAGTTCGCACCATTTCTGCGTAACAAAATGATGCAAATGTGGCGCAAAAAAGTATAAGTATGGGCCCTAGTGTTTATGTAAGGTGCTCCAATATCTCTAGGTCGAGTTTGCACTATACAATAACAGCAGAAAACTTAATAAAGAGTTAAAAACAACTCATTAACATAAAAAGGACAAACTAATAGAGATTCATTCAGTGACTACTTTCAACACAGTTATACATTAAACCTGGATGAATTGCAGCTTCTCCACTTAAATTGTGTGATTTAAGGTAAATATTTTACTACATCAATACTCATTCTTCTTCTTATTCGTGCATGAAAGCATGTTCAAGTACGTGAATCTGAAAATCAACTGTATAAAAACCTATCAGGCTTGATCCTAGACTAATGTTGCTCTGTAATAATCTGGGCCACATACAGGGTCCATGTGAAACTATCTTGCCTCTTGATTCACTAATGACACTGTCACCAAACAATGTGAGGTCAGGGTAGGCGTTGAGAATAAGTTCATGTTTTAAAAATATCATTTTTAATAATCACTTTTCAGTGCATCACTATAATGCAAAATATTGATATTAAAGCTAATGTTAGTAATATGTGTTAAAGAAATACACTTTTTTGAATTTTGAAGATACTTTATCATATTTTGTGTGATGTTTGTTGTATGATTCACATAGCAAACCTTTTCAGAGCTCGGCTAATGCATGGGGTCTAAGAGCCAAGCCAGACTCTTTGGTTAAGAACCAAGCTAAAACTTTAGATCGGCTCAGGCTCAGCTCTCCCTGTTAAATTTATTGGTTCACCCACCTCTACCCCCAACACACATCGCCGATTTGCAGTTTGCCTCAGACATGAGACAGGGTTCCTACCTGCCCACTTTTGATGTATGAGTATGAATAGTATGATTGAGGTAGAGTGATATTTGTCTTTTATATACTAGGGAGTGGAATTCTGATGTCCTGATTTTTTATTAGATTATTGCCTAGGATTGCCTGTCTACATAATATATTTGTGAGATTTTATTTTTAGAACCTTTATTAGGAGGTGGGGTTTCTTTTTCTGTTGGTGTTTATTCCTGTCCCAGTCCAATATCATTCCCCTACAGGGAACTCTTTTTGTAGTGTTTCACACATGAGAGAATGACATCTCTATAGTGTGTGGGTAGGACAGGCAGTGACAGGAATGCTAAGGCCAGGAGGCACTGGTACTGCCACTACACTCAGCCACAACAGTGTCCTCTGCTCCAATGACTCTTCACCCTCTACTCAGCCTTTGAGTTGTACCCACCTGACAGGGTGACATCTGTATAGTGTGTGGGTAGGACAGGCACTGGCAGGAAAGCTAAGGCCAGGAGGCACTGGTACTGTCACTACACTCAGCCACAACCTTGACCTCTGCTCCAATGACTCTTCACCCTCTACTCAGCCTTTGAACTGTGCCCATCTGAGAGGATGACCTATGCGTACTGTGTGTAGTACTTGGAGTAATATGACTGTATATGCCAGGAGAGCCAGTTGCTGTAACTCCAATAAGCAATCCATTGTCCACATGACATTGTGCATCTGTCTGTGAACTCACAAATGAAGTTTTGCCACCTGGGAGGGACCATGAAACAGATTATGGTACACTATGTGATTTGGTAACCACCTAGATCCATCTTGAGCAGCTGCACCTAGATGAAAATATTGTGGACAGGAAGGACAGCTCAACCTGTGTGCCCAAAAAATTTGAGACAGATCAAAGGCCCCAAAATGCATCATATGAATTATAGTGTCAGCGGAAACATTCACAATGCACTGATCACATGATGAAAACTATCACATATACAACAAGGTTATGGGTCTGCCTGCATAACAGTCAACTAGGTCTTAAAATGACCTAAACCACATCCTGCCCAGCCACTGTTTAGCCTTCCCTGCTGGCAATAAATTAGTCTATTGCCATCCTTCCAAATGCTAATAAACTCAAATATTCTGTAGCTAGTTGACTGAAATGGAATTGGTCAGGTACTCAGGTGTCAGGTCAATACAATTGATAGCATGTGTACCTGTCACATTAAGGAAATCTGCAATTAAAATGTGCACTTGGCCTTAGCCAAATGTCACTGTTTACTATTGGAGGTAGGTTTCACAGTACAACCTTTATCATTGTATCTCTCTGTTAGAAATGGGGTCTTTGGTTGACAGTCAGGTTACCCCCTGTCCCAGCAAGGACCCTCACTCTACTCAGGGCAAAGGAGAAACACACCTGGTTAACCCCCACTTTCACCCTTGGTTGCTTGGCAAGGGCAGGCAGGCTTAACTCAGAAGCAATGTGTAAAGTATTTGTAACAACACACAGAGTAATACAGTGAAACACTACAAAATGTACACCACAACAGTTTAGAAAAATAGGCAATATTTATCTAAATCAAACAAGACCAAAACAACATAAATCAAACATACACAAATAAAAATTAGAATTTTCAAAAGAATAGGAGTCTTACTCAATGGAAAGCAATGGAAACAGTGATTTTGCACAAAATACCTGGTTGACGTCAAAAATAAAGGCGCACAGGCAAGTGCGCATTGGAAAAATCAGCAATGCGTTGATTCCTTTATCACAAGGGAGGCTGTGCTTTGTTTCTTTTCCGAATGGGTCAGTGATGTATCATTGTTCTCACTCACAAGAGAGTGATGCATCTGTTTCCGGACAGGGCACCTCGGATCCATGCAGAGTCTGGTTGACTTTGACACCCAGGGATGATGCGTGTAAAATCAGGTCGCCCTGTGTTAGAAAACCGTGCTGCATGGGGTTTGCATTTTTATCAGCAGCCGCAAACAGGTGTTATGCATTGTTTCTCCAGCCATGATGCATCAATCTCTCAGCCACAATGCAAGTGGAGTATCAACTTCAGCTGCAAAGCTGGTGGTGCGTCGTTTATCATCTCAGTTTCAGATGGTGCATCAAAAATTTCCCCACACGGCGTTCTCTGCATGGATTTTCAGCTCTTCTTTTGCCAACCTTACCTTTCAAGGGCCCAGGGACTCGGTAGGCCACCACGTGGCAGGGCAGGAGTCTCAGCAGAGAGTCCAGGTGCTGGCAGAGGAAGTCTTTGATGGCCCTGCAACTTTAAAACAGGAGGAAAGCTCGGTTCAAGCCCTTGGAGATTCTTTACAGGCAGTAATATACCATAAAGTCCAGTGTTTGTCCACTTTCACAGGCATAAACTGCAACTGCAGGATGGCCCAATAAAGCACAGTCACAAGCAGGGGCTGCACTTCTCCTCAGCTTTTCTCCTTGGAAGAGGTTCCTATTGAATCTAGAAGTAATCTAATCTTCCGGGGTTTTGGGTCCAATACTTATACCCCTTTCTGCCTTTCAAGTTGGTAAACTTCAAAGGGAAGTCTCTCTTGTTTACGAGATCCTTCCTTGCTCAGGTCAGGTCCCAGACACACACCGGGGGGGGGGAGACTGCATTGTGCAAGGGCAGGCACAGCCCAGTCATGTGTAAGTGACCACTCCTCCCTCCACTATAGCACAGATGGCCCATCAGGATATGCAGGCTACATCCCAGCTCCCTTTGTCTCACTGTCTAGGGCGGATTCACAAAGAGCCCAACTGTCAAACTTACCCAGACAGGGAATCCACAAATAGGCAGAGTCACAGAATGGTTAAGGCAAGGAAATGCCCACTTTCTAAAAGTGGCATTTTCAAACTAACAATTTAAAAACCAACTTCTCTAAAATATGTATTTTTAAATTGTGAGTTCAGAGACCCCAGACTCCATATTTCTATCTGCTCCCAAAGGGGATCTGCACTTTAATAATATTTAAAGGCAGCCCCCATGTTAACCTATACGAGAGAGAGGCCTTGCAGCAGTGAAATTCAAATTTAGCAGGATTTCACTGTTAGAACATGTAAAACACATCAGTACACCTTTAACATACTCTGCACCCTGCCCACGGGGCATCCTAGAGCCTACCTTGGGGGTGCCTTACATGTATAAAAAGGGAAGGGAAAGGCCTGGTAAGTGGGTACACTTGCCAAGTCAAATTAGCAGTTTAAAACTATACACACAGACACTACAGTGGCAGGTCTAAGCTATGTTTACAGGGCTACTAATGTGGGTGGCACAATCAGTGCTGCAGGCCTACTAGTAGCTTTTGATTTACAGGTCCTGGCCACCTCTAGTGATTTTTTTATAGGGACTTCCTAGTAAATAAAAAATGCCAATCATGGATAAGCCATTTTACAAAGGAACACTTGCACTTTAGCACTGGTCAGCAGTGGTAATTTTCCCAGAGATTCAAAAACAGCAAAAACAGAGTCCAGCACACATCAACCACCTGGGAAGTAGAGGTAAAAAGATAGGAGAGACCAAGCCAAGGATGCCAAGTCTAATACTCTCACATCAACAGGGCTAACTGCCAATGTGAATACCGAGCCCACTGAAGAGACTGCCACTATCCCCATGGATGAAGCATTATTGAGGACACCCCTCATGGATGTCTGGACTTTGAGAACAGTTCTGGCACATCCAGGCATCCTGGTCAGATGACACTAGTAAGCCTCACCGTGACCACGTCCAATCCTCCGAGCCCCATTGCTACAACATCTCAGGTAGCCAATCCACCCTAAACTTGAGTGCTGAGGACCTTGACCACCATCTCGTGCTCCCCAGTCCAGAATCCTGAGTCACAGCAAAACACTTCCAACAATGATGGTTCTGGAACCAGTGGCAGGTTGCAAGCTGTGCAAAGGGAACTGGCACATGAGGGCAGAGTGCATGGGAGGGATGGTGTGGGGATGTGGCATGAGGCTGCTGGGTTTGTCCTCGCCAGGACATCATCAGCCGAGTCTTGGGAGTGTAGGGCCAGGTACTTGCCAAACTCTGAGAGATGAAGCAGCTGCAGAGGGACTTCCATTGTGAGTCTCTAGAAAAGTAGGAGGCCACCAACACCATCCTGACCTCCCTAACATGGGGGTTCAGGGAGATCAGTAGAACTCTGATCAGGGACCGTGAGCAACACCACACCCCTGCATTTGGCCAAGCAACACCCGCTCCTTCAACATTTGTGGTAGCCACTGGAAGGTAAGCCCTGTCAGGGGAAGGACCCACCTCAGACACCCCTGCCTCTGTAGCAGCAGATTCCACCAAAAATGGGGGCCACTCAAGACACCAGTATATGCTGATGGCAAGATATCAACAACTGCCAGCAAGTGACCTCTTCCTGAAGGAACTCCTTTGTGTGCCACAGATTGACTCTGTTGACTGTTCTTTAACCACTTTCCATTTTCCATGGTAGTAGGACACTGGACCTTGGACTTTAAATGATATGGACGCGTAGCTGACATTTCTCCTAGGCAACAGCCCAGGGTGTGACTCCCTCCCCTGGCTTCCTGGCTCCCTGGCTCCCTGCAAGATATAATCAGACGCGACCTCGCGCAGCACGGGACGCATAGCTGACATTTCTCCTTGGCAACATCTCGGGGTGGGACTTCATCCCCCAGGCTTCCCAGCTCCCTGCAAGATATAAACAGACGTGACCTTGCACGGCCTCGCCCGTCATCACCTGGTAGAGGCCGGGCAGGGCGCAGCAACTTGTATGGTGAAGCAAGAGTCAAGTAAGAGTTAGAGAACTCTTTTCTTTTTCTGTCCGGGCTGTCAAATACATTTACTTTATTAACTACTGTGGGGAAAAGGAAAGCCATTGATGCCCCTGTGCCACTGAATGGCACCAAAGAACTAAAAAAACGCTCTAGTAAACAAGTGATTTAGGTCACTTCTCAAGGACCGAATTCCCTTGATGAAATTGATTTATTGTTTAAGGAAGTAGAGGCTATTCTGAAGAATAACACTCATTCAGCCGGGGGTATGCAAGGACTCTTCTCGAAGTGGGAATATCCCAGAGATTTTTACTAGAAAGAAGAGGATGCAATTATCAGACACTCCCGTAAAGGTTGTTGGAAGGGAGGAACTGCTTATTTCAATGAAAACTGCCACACCTCTATCGCCGGCAATACCCTGTAGTGTCCCTAGTTCTCCATCATGTCAGAGGGCCACTTTTTCTGAGGGAGAAAGGTCCCTTCCTCTCCCGCTAAGTCCAGTGGTAAGGGTGGTCCCAAATATGCTGTGCACTAATCAATTTGATTCACTGGCAGAGGAAGGGGACCTACCCAGGGGTACATTACAATCTCTGCCTGGAGTAGTCACTGATGATATAATCTTGACCAATCCTCCGTTTGACTCTAAAGGGTTGGAACCGTTAGATA
This sequence comes from Pleurodeles waltl, assembly GCF_031143425.1. NCBI lineage: Eukaryota > Metazoa > Chordata > Amphibia > Caudata > Salamandridae > Pleurodeles > Pleurodeles waltl. The sequence goes on from NC_090438.1 coordinate 246,242,525, forward strand.
ATGGAATTAACATGGCTCTTGTCCTACAGAAGGTGGATGAAGTTAAGAGTTTGGTCTTATCATTAACAGGATTAATGAAGGAGAAAATGTAATTCCAATGTGGTTGTAAATGTCAGCGGGGTGGTGGGAAGGCAAGGCTGGCCAAAAACCCTGTTACAGCCAAACTAATTATTTCAAATGACATCCCCCTTAGGGGGCCAGCAAGACCTTCTGATTGTGAAAAACTGTCTATAATTGGTGCAGAGGGTCATCAGTCAGATCCTATAAGTGATCTTTTGGACAATAGGCGGAAGTCCAATAGAGCTTTTAATTTCAGGGATTCTTTGGGAAATCAGATATGCAATACTGCTTACACCGACATTCCCGAAGACAGGCTAAGAAAATGGGGGAATGATATCCCTAAAGTAGCTGGTAGGGAGGTCGGCCCCTTGCCCCCACAACTAAATCATTTGAACCTCCCACTAATATTTCTTCACATAATGACGCTACTGGATCTGCAACCATGGCCCAGTGTCTAGGCCCAAAAGTGGAGACAGTATAATCTACATGGTTGCTGTCCCAAAGCTGACCCCAGGCTCTGTTGAGAATCACAAATCTTTGATTAACAAGGTAATTTACTGGCTACGCGTCCGACGCAACTGTCTTTCAGTTATTCGCTTGTATATTCTCGCAGCAGGTAGATGTAGTCCCCCGGGATCGAACTTTGATTTAATTTCTGTCCATCTTGTTGATAAGTTACTGGTGAACCAACTTATGGCTTTTGATCTACGTACCCACTAGTATAGGGAGTCGAGCAGAGGGGAATAGTCTTGTAATGAAGTCACCTAGTGCTTGCTTGACCACAACCCATGGAAGATTAAATAATTCCCAGAGAAGTGATTCATCTATGGCAGCAAAAATCCCTTGTTTGCTGGCAGCCCACGTATGACTAAATACTGTTCAGGAAGCACCTACTGGGATTCACCTAGAAGACTTACAACAAGGATATGCACATGAAGGAGGTTGGATGCCTGATCCATGGAATTGAGTTAGACAACTATGAGTTAACTATAATAACTAGGAATTTAGCTGGCCTTGATAGGGAGTTGGCCGACTCAGAGTGGATTACGTATATTAATAACCAGGACATCTGTTTGTTCCAGGAAACTTGGGCAGAGGATAAAACTAATATAGATGGGTTTCTTTCATTTAGTATTTCTGCCCAGAGAATGGTTTAGGCCGTGTCAAAGGAGGCTTGCTAGTTCTTTAAAAGAAGAAGCTGCAATGTGACCATATGATACTAGACATCGACTCTGTTGATCTAATGGGCTGCAAATCTCTTTTCAGCAGAAGTTTAAAGTATTTTTTATTAATGTTTATGCCTGGTCTGTTCCAGGAGGCTCTCAGTCTCATACCTATTGTCCGAATTTTTAGATACCTTGCATCCTTCGACCCTTTTAATTATAGCAGGTGATCTGAATTGGACTTTCGAACCTTCTGCTAAGTGGATTAACGGTTGAAGAGGATGAACTCTGGGGAATTCCACAGACAATTAATTCTCTGTATTCTACTCGTTCTTGTGTGGCCTCTCAGTTGGCCTTTTTATGTTTAAAGTATGGCCTTAGGGCTTGCAATGGTCTTACGCCTTCTGATTTAAGCATCGTGCCCACATTCAAATGAGGTATGTCCACAAGTGTTATTGATTATTTTCTGGTGGAAGTTAGGTTGTGGCCTCTACTGACGGACATCAGGGTGGATTTGCGATGCGAGAGTGATCACTGCCCCCTGCTTCTTACTCTTTCTGGGGATGTATTTAGGAGAACACTTAATAATTAACACACAGTGGTTGCATCCCCATGTTTGAATAATAATTCTACGAGGGTTGGATGGCCAAGGGTGATGTCTAACCCCTATTTGATAGGTGGGATCTATCAACTGTTTGTAGACAATTTGGTAGCTTATGAAGAGCAGGATGCTAGTGATATCCCTATACTTAGTATACATGATAATATGTCTAAAAAATTACAGCGCTTTTTTTACAAAAAGGCTGGCTTTAGGCCCCTTGATGATAAATTGGTTAGCAATGGATGGTTTGATGAAGCCTGCTCCAGGGCGAAGTCTGGGTTAAAAACAGCTATCACGTCTGGCTCCTTAGGAGAGATCCAACAAGCCAGACGTATATCCAAGGAGACCATATTGCAAGCAAAAAAGTTATGGGAAGACTCCATCTGGTGGGAACTATTGGTTGCTTCAAAATCTAACAATAATATGCTGTTTTGGGAATTGTTGTCTAAAAGACAAAGAGGGGGTAGGAGCAATATCAAGAATCACATACAACCCGAAAGATGGGTGGATCATTTCTCCATTCTTTATGCTACACCTGATAATATTTTGGTATGCCATTCACAAAGCGGTGATCATGTTCTCTCATTGATGTCAAATGTGAATATTAGTCTTGATTTACCAGGGGAGAGTGCTAACGCTCTTGAGGATTATATTTTCTTCTCCATGGAGGAAACCCTTGATATAATCAATTCATTAAAACCAGGCAAAGCTCCTGGTCCGGATAAGCTTCTGGGAGATCTTTATAGATCAGAGCCAATCATATGGTCTTGGTATATAAATTTGATCTCGAATAAAATTGCTGCAGGTGGTGAAATCCCAAGTACGTGGAAAGTGGCCGAAATCTTCCCTATTCATAAAAAGGGTAATGCAAATTTCCCAATCAACTATAGACCAATTTATCTCACTGATAATTTACGAAAAACATTTGCTAAACAACTTTAAGGGATGCTAACTAGTTGGGTTCAAGACCATCAGATCCTTTCTCCACTTCAGGCGGGTTTCCACCTAAAAACCAGCACGGTAGATCACGTTTTTAGGTTGGCCATCTTATATTGGAAATATGTAGCACTTGTCAAGCAACATTTATATGTTGTTTTTGTAGACCTACGGTCTGCTTTTGATCTGGTCCGAAGAGAAAAACTGTGGAAAGTGCTGCATAGATTAGGAGCCCCAGCTAATATAATTCAAATGCTAAAGCGGCTGCACGAAAATACATATGCGCAAGTGCGATGGGGCAATAAAGGTGAGCTGGCTGAAAAAATTCCTATTCGAAGGGGAGTTCATCAGGGCTGTGTGATGGCTCCGACATTATTTACCTCATTTATCAATGAGGTGGTGCAGGCCCTGATTTCCTGTCAGAACGATGCTCCTTCACTGAATGCACAGAAAATTCCTATTCTTCTCTTTGCTGATGATTCACTTCTTATCTCTAAGACACCAATCGGTCTACAAACTCTTGTTGACAGATTTAAATTATTCTGTAGGTACTACGGGCTGAAGTTGAATATTAGCAAAACTAAATTGATGGTGTTTAATTCTGGACCCTGCAGGAGATGCACCATTAAACTGGATTGAGTTTCCCTAAGCAAGGTTAGTTCAATAGATTATTTGGACATGAGGTTAACAAGTAAATTACATTGGAAGGACCAGATCAGTAAAAGTGCGGGGCTTCTACAGCATTGAGCAGCACCTATCCTGCGCTTTTACAAAAGTTTGATGACAAAAGCTGTATCTCCAGCTACCAAGATTTATCTGGCAAAGGTGCAGGGAGCAGCTGCCTACGGTGCGGAGATATGGGGATTTGTCAATAGCAATAGATTAACTGTGGGCGAAAATAATTTTGCTAGGGCCTTGATTGTGTGCCCTCGCAGTACACCACTGATCCCAATGTTTCTTGACTTGGGGCTAAATCGAGTAGCTGATCTAATAGCTTTAAGACCCTTGCTATATTGGATAAGGATCTGGACGGTCCCTGAACTGGATATATGTAAGACCTCACTTCTTGATTTATTAAAGAGATCAAATGCTGCTACTATCCCTTGGGTCAGACATGTGTCCAACTGGTTCCGCACTCTGGGTCTGGGAGATTTTTGGGAGAATCCTCATAAACTTGTGAAATCCCAGAAAATTGTCATGAAATCTGTATACTGGTCGCATGTAAGGAACGATTATATTTGTCGTAAATCTTACGGTCGATTGACTAATCTTTTTATTGATTTCAAGTGGTACCCGCAGTATGAACCTTATTTAGATACTATACCAGACTTACTGGGCAAAGGTTTATACGCTAGATTTTGTTTTTGGAGCTTACCGCTGATGTCCCTAACAAGCAGTTGGGGGTCAACTGCTACTTCTGGCTTATGCCCAGTATGCGGTGGTGCCCCGGAAACAGTTGAACATTTTATGTTTTTCCCTTCTGCTTATTCTTCTCCTCGGTCAAAATGGATCCAGAAAACGTGTTGAGAAATGGGGTTGAAAAAATGTTGTACAGCAATAAAGGTTTTAAAAAGCCATAGCTCTAATTAATTAATTCTTGCAGTTAGTATGTTTTTAGTGGCAGCATGGCATGTACGCAATCGCTTTGTAAATATGGTTTTATATTGATGGACTAGATAGGATTTCAGATATGAGCAGTTTAAGATTTTATGTATTCATTGGTTTTATCTAATAATTGTATTGTTTTTTTTGTTGTTGTTTTTTTAATCTTGAGTTTTAATGTATTGTGATGCTTGATGGTTAATTGACCGAATAAAGCTTGTCTTTGTTGTGATATGGAATCTACTAATTTGATTTCATTCACCATGACTAATCCATTCATGTTACATTTTGTTGAGTCCCACAATTATTTCCTGTACATATGTAAATGAACACACCTATCACAAAAACACTGCCTATTACTATTTTTCAACCTTTTGAGAGATTGAATTGTAAACCCATGTGATGCACATAAGGAAGACATAAGATGGTAATGGAAGGAGGGTTATGGCTCAGGTAGTGTCATGCTGAGGAGAATTAGCAACACAATGAAACAAGTGTCTGGTCACACCAAACATTTTATTGCACAGTATAGCACATAGGCTGTTAAAATGTCTGGACTGTCATAGCCAAGAATGGCAGAACCATCTTGAGTCAAGCTAGATATCCCAATGGTACCATCCCCTAGACCACAGAAGAAAGGGCTTTGTCAGACTATTTCCCATAGAATAGGATGGCAGATTAGTGTATGTTGTCACTAGCTTGAGCCTTAAGGCATACCAAAACCATGTATGCCAACTTAACATACGCCATGACAGACAGATGACAGTACAGTACAGCAGACCCTGATCACAGGGCCATCCTATTTCAATGAGCATGCTATTTGGATGAAGAAAGGCAGGCATCAGACCTGGATCCAACTGACGTCAGAGATCCACAATTGTTTGCCTTTTCAGACAGTAGATTAGGATAATGTGGTAGACAGGAGGATGTCTGATCCTTCCACTCCCTGAGTACCTATGTAGGACAAGTAATGAGTTTAGCCATCAATCAATTTGTCCTTGCAAAATACATTATGCATGTCAATAACAAACTGTGACAGTGCATGTCACAAGTTGAGGACATGATATAAACCTATGTCAGTGTTGTGGCATAGGCACTGTGGCCTGCAGTGAGGAAACATGTTGACAGCTTGTAGGAGGCTGGCCTGGTTTGTAGTGGGTACCTTGGGTACTTATACCTTATACCAGGTGCAGTTATCGCTCACTAGTGAAATGTAGTAGTGTTCTAGCAGCTTAGGATGATAGAGGTAGCTATAGCAGAGCATCTTATGCTGAACTAGGAGACATGCAAAGCTCATGCAATACCACTTACACAGTACTTATACACAAGTAAAGACAATACTCAGTGTTACCAAAAATAAAGGTAGTTTATTTGGGTGACACAGTACCAAAAATATTTTAGAGGCAATACTCCTTCTGGAGGTAAGTATTATACACAATATATACACTAGACACCACAATAAGGTAAGTAATTAGACATAGGATAGTGCATACAATAGGAAATGCTATAGAATGCAATGGGAAAAAATAAGTCTAGGGGCAACACAAATCATATACTAGGAAAGTGGAATATGAATCAAAAATTCCCCCCTCGACAAGTGTAGTGTGTACAGAATCGCTGGGAGAGTAAGAATACAGAAAAGGTAAGTAGATTACCCTACCCCAAAGCCCAGAAAAGCAGGAGTAAAGTACTGCAAGTTTCCTTAGGACACACTACACATCGTGATTGTAATTATTGCAAGAACCAACAAAGTCTGCAAACAACAAATGGTGGATTCCTGGACCTGAAGACCTGCAAAGGAAGGAGTCCAAATCCAGAAGTCGAAAGAAGTTCCAGGAAGGACAGGAGCCCCTGCCAACCCAGAAGAGGGTGCAAAGGAAAAGTCCCCGGTTATACGAAGACTTCAGAAATGCACATTAGGAAGATGTCAGCAGGTTCCCGCATGATGCACTGGATGTCCCATGTCATGAAGTTGGATGCAGGTGAGTTTTAGCACTGCATTTGTCCAACAAGCCATGGTTCTGGCAAAGTCAAGTTTTGCGTCAACTAGGCACTATCTGGACCCAGGAGGTCCTTAACTCTGTGTGAGGAGGAGGAGGGGGCTCTCGGCACTTCAGAGAGCCCTCAGAGCACCAGATAGCACCCACGGGATTCCCAGGACACGGGGACAAAGGAGGTGCAAAATGCAGTTGGTGCAGCACTACAAAGGAAGGTTCATTCCCGCCGGAGAACAACTCAGCGAGGTGAGTTCACAGGATAGAGTGCTGGAGTCCCGGGCCAAGCTGTGTTCAAAGGAATTTTGCTAATAGTGCACAGAGGCCTCAGGAGCGGTGTACAGGGGTACTGTCGCTCTGGGACCTCAGGACAGTTTGTGTCGATGGGGTCCACCCTCTGTGTTCTAAGGAGCCCGCTCATTGCCAGGAGAGGAGTCCAATATAACCAATAATTGACTTAGAAGGTGCCTGCCTCTGCAGAGGAGTGACTCCATCACCCCACAGGAGAATTCGTTGTTCCTTCTGGTGCAGGGTGAAGACAGGGAGTCCTCATATTGTGCACACTGTGGAATCTGTTGCAGTTGCTGGCTGGAGCTGACATTGCAGAGGAAAAGTATCCCTTCTGGATACTTTGTTGCTGTTTCAGCGGTTCCTGGAGCAAGCTGCAGTTGATCCAAGGTCAGAGGATGAAGTAGTAGTTGCAGATGATTCCTGCTGGAAACTTGCAAGTAGAATCTGAAGGGAACCCACAGAAGAGCCCTAAATAGCCCTGAGAGGGGGATTGGCTACCTTATCAGGTAAGGACCTATCAGGAGGGGTCTCTGACATCATCTGCTGGCACTGGCCACTCAGAGGCCTCCAGAGTGCCCCCACACCTTGCAAAGCAAGATGGCTAAAGTCTGGGACACATTGGAGGAGCTCTGGGCACCACCCCTAGGGTGGTGATGGATAGAGGAGTGGTTGCTCCCCTTTACTTTGTTCAGTTTCATGCCAGAGCAGGGACAAGGGGTCGCTGAACAGGTGTAGACTGGCTTATGAAAGAGGGGCACCATCTGCACCCTTCAAAGCATTTCCAGAGGCTGGGGGAGGCTACCCCTCTCCAGCCTGTAACACATATTTCCAAAGGGAGATGGTGTAACACTCTCCTCCCAAATGAAATGCTTTGGTCTGCCTTCTGGACTGAGCTGCTCAGACCCCAGGAGGGCAGAACCCTGTCTGTGAGGTGGCAGCAGCTGTAGCTGCAGTGCAAGCCTCAGAGAGCTGGTTTGGCAGTACTGGGGGTCCACAGCGGAGACCCCAGGATGCATGGAATTGGCTCCCCAATACCAGATTTGGAATGGGGGGACAATTCCATGATCTTAGATGCCTTACTTGGCCATATTCGGAGTTACCATTGTGATGCTACATATATGTATTGACCTATATGTAGTGCACACGTGTAATGGTGTCCCCGCACTCACAAAGTCCGGAAAAATGGCCCTGAACTATGTGGGGGCACCTTTGCTAGTGAAAGGGTGCCCTCACATTTAGTAACTTTGCACCTAACCTTCAGCAAGTGAAGGTTAGAAATATAGGTTACTTATAAGTAACTTAAGTGCAGTGAAAATGGCTGTGAAATAGTGGGTGCGCTATTTCACGCAGGCTGCAATGGCAGGCCTGGGGAAGGGTTTGTCTGAGCTCCTTATGGGTGGCAAAAGAAATGCTGCAGCCCATAACAATCTCCTGTAACCCCAATGCCCTGGGTACCTAGGTACCATATACTAGGAACATATAATGGGGGTCCAGTGTGCCAATTGGAATTGGTAAATGAAGTCAGTAGCCTATAGTGACAAATTTAAAAGCAGAGAGAGCATAAGCACTAAGGTTCTGATTAGCAGAGCCTCAGTGACACAGTCAAACACTATACACACCACACACATTAGGCCATAAACATTGAGCACTGGGGTCCTGGCTAGCAGGATCCCAGTGAGACAGGCAAAACATACTGACATATAGGTTTTCATCTATGAGCACTGGGGTCCTGGCTAATAGGAGCCCAATGACACAGTAAAAACACACTGACACACACTCACAAACAGGCCAAGAGTGGGGGTAACCATGCTAGAAAGAAGCTACTTTCTCACACAGCTACACAAAGTTCATACAGGATCATTGTCAAAAAAATTTGAAGGGAGAATGCATGGATTGTACTGGATGACATGTTTCAAGGCCAAATGATCACACACATGAGACAATTGGACTAACTCACGTTATCAAACAAGTGTATTGTGCACTTCAGAATTCCATCCATTCAATGTCCAAGCGGCTTTGGCACAGGCCTCATACACCCCATATCTGTGACCAACATTACCTGGATCAGTCCATGTCCATTTCATATGTCAAAGCAGCAACAGCTACCTGCCAGTGTCACAACTTTGAAATGCCCACATGAGGATGACATGGAGAAAATACCTTGATGAAACACAAAACAATGAATTTTCGGCTGGAAAAATTATACATATGACCAAAACCTCATATCATACTCCAGCAGATCCACTTATATTGCAATGAGACTGACACAAACAAAGCAGATCATCAAGGTGGTAACATTTATAAGTCTGACTTAGCAAGCAAAACATGGCTGTATACTGCATAGCATGAGATACCCTGTCTATTGGAAGAAATACCCTACTCAATACATTCGAGCCCCAACAGTTCCTCATACAGTCATAGTAATCACATAACATTACATACTTCCACTCAAATGAAGTAGTGATTGATGAGATCTGGCCGCTAGACTTCACCTTCCTCTTCATCACTGTCATCCTCAATTGGCACTTCAGGATTCTCACCCGGTAGTACTGCTAACTCCCCTCATCTGGAATATGTGGGAAATCTCTCCCCAGGGCAATGTTGTGGAGCATGCAGCAGGCCACGTTGATCTTGCATACTTATTTGGGTCAGTAGAGGAGGGCTCCACCTGTCTTGTCCAGACACCGAAATCTGGCTTGCAGGAGCCCAAAAGTGCACTCCACGACTCACTGTGTTCTTCCATGGGCATTGTTGGAGAGGACTTCCCCTGGTGTTGTTGGATTCCTCACCACTCTCAACAGTCATGGACAAGTTAAGTATGTAGTGTCCCCCGTAATGGATTGGGACACATGTGCACATTTTTGCAGCAGACATTGCATACAAACAAACATGACATATGTGACTTACCAACCAGCCAGGTCCTCTTTTGGTATAGTCATGACATCAGTTGTGGAATGGCGCTGTTCCGCATGATGAAGGTATCATGGACTGAACCTGGATAATGGGCACAGACCTGTGAAATGTAGAGATCTGGCAAACAAACAACTTGGACATTGATGATATGGAAGTTCTTCCTGTTCCGATAGACTTGTTCATTGCCATGCAGTGGAACAAATGTAACACATGTACCATCAATGGCTTCCACAACATGATGCATATGTACTAAACCATAGAAGTCAGCCTTAACATGGGTAAAATCCTGACATTGAGGAAACTAGATGTAGCTGTCCAGGTGTTTTAACATTGCTGAAAGTACATTCTTCAATAAAAGACTGAACAGAGGCTGGGACGTCCCAGAAGATGGGACCACTGTATTTTGGAAGGACCCTGTGGCCAAGAAGTGCAACACTGCCATGACTTGTGTAAAGAGTGGTATGATTTTTAGATAAAGAAGGGCAGGCATCAGATCTGGATCCAACTGATGACAGAGATCGACAATTGTCTGCCTATTCAGACAGAATAGCTGGATAATGTGTCTTTCTTCATGGCCTAAAGGTCTGGCTGTGGATGGTAGACAGGAGGATGTCTATAAAAGGGGTAAAGGATAAAGGAAGATGGGGTGGGGAGTCTATTAATGGTGAGGCTTTAATTTGTATAGTTAGATATTAATTTTTGAAATAATATTTTCATTGAATTTAATTTAATTTAATGCTAACATTATTTGTAAGAAATATTGTAAAAGTTAGGCACTTTCAATTATAAGTGAGATGTAAGAGATATAGGGGTATTGGCTAAGCAAGAGTGTTAATATTAAATGTAATAACTGCCGATTAATTCTTAGAATACGAATTTAAAGGGTATTAATGTTAAAAAATTTCAAAAGTATTTTAAATCCTAGAAAACTAACTTTTAAAGATGGGATATACGGGATATAGGAGAATTGGGTGTGGAAGTGTATTTCTTCATAGGTATTGAATTTTATAGCTGAGTATACATTTTTAGAATATGAATGTAAAGGTTTGTAATGCTAACATTTTTTTAAATTAAAACCTCGCAATCTATCTTTTAGGGATGGGATGTAAGGGTATAGTGGTATTGGATGAGGAAGTGTATTAATACCCAGGTACCCTTAATACCAACTACTAATTTAAAAATATATATATATTCTAGATTTTTATGCTTTAAATAATATTTAAAATATTTTTGAACTAGAAAAATAACCAATAAGGAAGGGATGCAAGGGATATAGGTCGTGGGCAAGAACATGTACTAATATCCAGGTAGTAATGTTAATACCTGAGTATTCATTTTAAACCTAAAATGTTATACATTTGTTTTGATACATAATTAAACTAAAAGCTGGGTTGAGGTATACAATTCTTTTTTTAAAAATCAAGTATTGTCAAAATACATTTCTAAAATTATAAAATCATATTTAATAATTTCATTGTAAAAGATAAAACATGACAACTAGTTTTTAATTAAAACACTTATCAAATAATTCTTAAAATTCTGAAAATATTCTCATAAATTGTAACAAGTAAATCTCATTTTATAAAATTATAACATATATTTTTAGTCAATAACACTTTTTTTTCCCCATGGTTTCTTATAGACTTCAAAGGGAGAAATTGTCTTTTTTTTTTGCTTTCAAGCTTGACATAAACAGTTTTGCATCTATTCTTACAGTCAGTGGATCATTGTAATCAAGATTGGATGCAAAGAAGAGCTGTGGTCAAAATGAATGAATTCATGAATGCAAGTTTTTTTAAAACCTATTTGGAATAAAAACAAAATTTTAAATTGTTTTGCTGTGGTTTTGTATGTTTTGCCACTTAGGGAGGCAATTAAAAGGGCTTTTATGGAAAAGCTCAGGATTTGTGGATAGATTGCAGCAGTTTTTTTGGCTGGATCTTTTCAGAAATTGGATGTTTTTTACACTGCTTTAACAATTGTTTTTTTGAGAATTCAATTTGTGGATTCTTTTTTTGCTTTTATGTGGAGCTCTGAACAAGTGGATTGTAGGAGAAGGTTTTTCTTTAAATAAAAATAAAATTAAAAAACAAGTGTAGGCTTTTTTGAGGATTTGGGTTTAACTCTTTGGATTATTGGATTGTTTGCGACAGAAACATAGCCAAAAGTCAAAGAAAGAAGACAACTACAGGTAGGGACAAAAAGTATTGTTTAATTTTGTTTAAAAATTTCCACAAAGGCAAATTGAACTTGGTAATGTTGTTAAAGCAGGGCAGGAATTTTAGAGGGAATAAGTAAATGTCAGTAGTGTAAAATGTATAAGGTACTCTGAAGCTCCCATCAAAGGAAATTGATGGGCTTTTGCTTGTAATCTCTCAGACATTTCTTTGGTATTTTTTGGTTTCACAAGGGTTCAAACTATCTGAAAATGATTGTGCTGTTCTCATTTCCTCAAAACGTTGTGCCTGATTGCGACGTGGCAGATGGGCTACTCTTTCACAAACATGACAGATATCGCACCTGCCATTTCATAAATTCCATATTATATATTGGAACTTGTAATATGGCGGATGAGATATCTGTCACATTTGTTACGGAGTATCTCATCCGCCAATGTTGTATGTCAGGCCCTTTGTTCTTTTTTCCACAATTTACAGGAAATAATGTAGGTTAGGCTGAGATTTACCTATAGAGCTGTAAAAGGGAGTATGCCTTTATGGCATTGTTTGCCTCTCTAAGCAGGATGAGAAACAGTTAAACCAGTCAATAGGGAACCTTGGCTTCCTCCTATGACCTGACCTGCTTAGGTGGCAAATCCAAGTGTCTTTAAAAGATTTAAGAGTGGAGCCAATTTGTTCTCATTTTATGAAAAGTATTCCAATTGTATAATTGATATTTAGAAGTCATCTACACACTTAGGAGGAACAGAGCACAAAGCTGCTAGTTTTTTTTTTTTTAATTCATAGTGTAATTTAATGTTCGGCATCAAATCCTCAGTTAAGAATGTTTTTTTTATGTTTCCCCAATATGTTAGGGAAACGTTAAAAAAGCGCCTTTTGATTTGTGTGCCAGGGTACATTTTTGTAATTGTGATAATCGTCTGTAATTTGAAATCAATTATAATTTTCCTAGGACTTTTATTCTGTTTTGGATTTTGCTACTTATAAAAGTTCAGTGTAAGATGAGGTTTGCTTATCAGGGAGTAAACTGTACAGTAATTGGACAGTAGTATTTTTAATGCTGGCATGAATAATGTAAATTTGAATGGATGGGGGGTTGACTTAAAAGTTCCATCCATCATTCAAGTTGCAGTATCCTCCTGGGTTACCAAGTTATGTATTATACTAAAGGTTAGTATACTTTAGAGGGGGTTCTCCTTGTCATGCAGTAGGAGTGACTCATTAGTATAAACAACTGTAAATTCAGGGGGTGTTAATTTCAGAGTAGGATTGTGGTAATTTTCTACGGAGGGTACTTGCCTGTTTTGGGCTCTGAACTTTCTCCCTAAATTGTGTATTGGGGTCATACTACTAGCAACATGCATGAGAATGGTTTGGTCTGCCTTCCTCAAAACGGAGCCACATCGTTCATTAGAGGTGGATAGTGGCATTTTCAATTGCTCAATGTTCTCCCTCACTTCAATCTCCATTGTAGAAGCAGAGTGGGTATGTTCTGTGGTCCTTTCCAGAGTGTCACCCAGAGTAACCAATATGCCTTTGCAAATGGAAGCAAAATACTAAACACACCTCCAATGACTCCTGAGCTCAGTTAATCTCTCCTTACAATTAATGTAGCCACCATTTTAGCAGCCTTTTTCCTCTTCTAGATTGGATGTAGCTTGCTTGATTTTGGTTTTTGATTTTACAATGATCCGTTAATTTCAAAGAGAAAAAAATCATGAATGCAATGTAATAAAAGTGTGCCTAATTTGCATTGACAAATTTCTGTCTGTTAAGAAACAAATATTTTGTTCATTGATGTAGTCTACTGAGGGGGAAAATAGTTAAAATACATGTTAAATAAAGGGAGAAAATTAAGTACTTGCTAGGGTTGTATTCTGTGGAAAGAAAGTTGTTAGGATTGGCAGTTTGTAATTGTATGGTAAAAAATATATATTGCCTGGTGGTTTTCTTCCCCTTCCTATGTGGTGCCAAATATTAGGTGGTAGAGATTTTTTAGTTGTATCTGAGTGTTTTGCCTCTTGTATATCAATTTAAGATTAGAAAGAAAAGACTGATATATTTGCTGATTTTGTTGACGTTCTGTTTTGACAGTAGTTAGTATGTTTATTTTGGAATTAATCACCTATGCACTTTTGCAAATTTTTACTTTTTACAAATTTTGCTCCCCAGTTCCTAGAATTTCTAGAATTGTAATGTCTGAGAAAAAGAAAAAGTGGTAAATACCTGGCAAAGTTAGAACAGTAATTTTTACTCCCAGTCACTGTCTAGCACCTTCCCTGAGGTAAGTACTTGGTGAAGTTAGAAAAATAATTTGCCCCTAGGCACTGCCCAGTACTTTCCCTGAGGTAAGTATCTTGCAAAGTTTCAACCAATCAATAAATTAATCAATCAAAGATTTGCAGAGTGCGGCTAATCACTCAGAGGGATTCAAGGTGGTGTTTGTGGGCATGCTGCTCAGTTGAAGAGCCAGGTCTTGAGGTTCTTTCTGAATTGCTTCAGTGATGCAGCCTGCCTGAACTTGAGAGATGGCGTGTTCCATGTCCAGGCTGCTGGGTAGAAGAAGGATCTTTCTCCTGCTGTGCTTTTCTGGATCTTGGGGATGGCTGCAAGGGAGAGCTGGGACGAATAGATATGCCTGTCCTATGTTGTGTAGTGTCTTGTAGGTGTAGATCAGGAGTTTGTATGTGATGCGCTTGTTGACTGGGAGCCAGTGTAGGACTCTGAGGTGGGAGGAAATGTGGTGTTGATAGAAGTTTTTGGTGATGTCGGCATGGAGTGTATTACAGTAGTCCAGTTTGCTAGTGAAAAGTGCATGGGTGATTGTCGTCCTCGTGTCGGAGGATGTGGAAGTATGACAAACAGATGGTGTTGACTTGGCGGGTCATGGATAGAGAGGAGTCCAGATTGATGCCCATGTTGTGTGTGTAATCTGTGGTAGCAGGGGTGTTTCCCAGTGTTGTGGGCCACCAGGAATCATTCCAGTTGGAAGGGGAGGAGCTGATTATGAGGATCTCTGCTTTGTCTGAGTTGAGTTTGAGGCATTGAGGCTGCGACTGTTTTCATCCTGTTGTGGAAATTTCTCTTGACCTTTGCAGTGCACTCGGACAGGGAGAGGATCAGTTGGGTATCGTTGGCATAGGAGACTGTGTTTAGCCTGTACTGTTTGATGATCTTGGCAAGTGGGGCCATGTAGTTGTTGAAAAGTGTAGGGCTGAGTGAAGATCCTTGTGGCACCTGCGGCATGTGTCTTTGGGTTTTGACGTGAACATCGGTAGTCTTACACTCTGTGGTCTTCCGGTGAGGAAGGACCTAATACAATCCAGTGCTTTGTCTAGGATGTCAGCATCTTGTAGTCTGGCACAGAGGGTGGAGTAGGACACTGTGTCAAACACAGCGGACAGGTAAAGGAGGATGAGTGTGGCCCTGACCCCATGGTCTAGTATTATGCATATGTCGTCTATGACTGCTAATATTGCGGTTTCAGTTCTGTGATTGCTTCTGAATCCGGATTGGGATGGTTCTAGGATTGGGTGTGCCTCGAGGAATTCGGTGAGTTGCTGGTTGATGGCCTTCTCTGTTACCTTAGCTGGGAAAGGAAGCAAATAGATGGGTCTGGAGTTTTTCACCTCCTTTGGGTCGGTGGTGAGTTTCTTGAGCAGCAGGTTGATCTCAGCATGCTTCCAGTCTGAAGGTGGGGTTCTCGAAAGATCGGTTGATAGTTCGGCAGACCACCGGTGCTATTGTGGCACTGGCCAGGTTGAAGATATGATAAGGGCACGGATCCAGGATGCTCCCAAAAGGATAGAGTTCATGAGTCTTTGGGTGTCCCCTCTGGTGATCGGAGTCCAGGAGTTCAGGATCTAGTAAGGTGCCGGTTCTGTGGTCATAAGCGATGGAGGAAGATTTTGGTTCCTGAAGCCTTCATAAATGTCCTGGATTTTTCAGTGAAAGAAGGTGGCAAGGTCGTTGCAGATGTCTTGGGAGGGAGGGATGGATCAGGTGTCTGTCCCGGGGTTCGTGAACTCTTTGACAATGGCGAAGAGCTCTTTGCTGTTGTGAGCACTGGTGCTGAGGCATGCTTGAATGGTGGCTTTTTTGGTGGGTCCAATGCTCTGGTGGTGCATGGTGACTGCATTCTTATAGGCTGTGCGGTCTTCTGTCAATTTGCTGTTCCTCCATTACTGTTCCAGTCATCTGCAGGAGCGTTTGGATTTCTATAGATCTGCCGTAAACCATTTAGGTGTTTTGGTATGTCGATTTCCTGCTGGTTTCCTTGGGGGGGCTACACAGTTGGTGCTTTCCAATAACCAGCGATGTAGATTGCATGCAGCTTCATCTGAGTCCACTGTGTCTGGTGGGAGTGAGTGGTTGAGAGCGTTGGTGAGTTGTGCTTCTGCTGCTTTTCCTCAGTATCTGCTGAGGGGGCAGGGGGAATAGTAGCGTGCAGTGTTCTTTGTGAAGGTAAAGTGGACGTACTTTTGGTCAGTCCAACAGTGTTCAGAGGTGTGAGAGCTGGTGATGTTTTTCCCTGCATAGAAAACGGGGTTGAAAATGAGTTGGCTCAGTGAGTGCTAAGGTTGACAAGTTGTTTGAGGCCGAGGTTATCCAGGAGGTTTGTGGTGTTGAGGGTCATCGTGGGTATCTAGGGGGAAGTTGAGGCAGCCGAGTAGGATGAATTTGGAGAAGGTGAGTCTTGGGGGGTGACGAGGTCGGCGATGTCTTTGCTGAATTGGGGTTGGGGTCCTGGCAGTCTGTACATGAGGGTGTCACAGAGGGAGGCCTTGGGTTGGTCTGAATCTGGAAGTGTAGTTATTCATGGGTTCACTGAGACTGTGACTCATTGGTGGTTGTTAGGTGGAGGTTGTTCTTCTAGAATATGTCAATGCCTCCCCCAGGCTGATTGGCTCTCTCCATGTGGATGATTTTGTAATTGACTGTGTTGGCCATGGTGATGTCTGGAGTAGTGGTGGGGAGGATCCATGTCTCCTCAAAGAAGGTGAAGTCGGAGGCAGTCGAGGAGGTCCCAGACCTCTACTGTGTGCTTGAAGAGGGAGCATGTAATGAGGAGTATGCACTTGAGGTGGCTGTCCATGCTTGGTGCAGGATCATGAGGTGGTCGTTGAAGGGTGCACGAGCATGCGTGGCATGAAAAAGGTTCAGGAGTGTTCCTGGTTTCTCTAGGTAGAAGGCTGAGGATCTTCCCGGGTTGAGGGCAACTGGAGTGCTGCTGTTGAAACAGCAGATGGGGCGAGAACCAGAGCTCGTGGCACTGGACGGGGTCCAGCTGCGGGCGGTACCGACTGGCATGGACAGGCACACACGGGCTTGCCTTTGGCATGCCAGCAGCGCAGCCATGCAGCGGCCGCCATTAAGGAGGGGAGGGAGGCATGGGTCTGGTCCGCTGTGAGGTGGGAGGGCAGGAAAATTACTTCCCGGGGAGCAGGGTGGGGCCTCAGGGGCAGCAGCAGCATGGGGGAAATGCAGGACCGTGAAGGGAGAGAGAAAGAGATAAGAGGGAGAAAAAGGAATAAAAGACAATGAATATAGAAGTAAAAAACATAAGTAAAGGCAGAAGTAAAAGGCAGGAGTAAAGAGAGACAGAAGATACGTACTTTCAGATGGCCACTAGACCACCAGGGATGAGACACAGGTGGGAGTCTGTGGGTGGAGGTGGGACTCGAACTGAGAGTCAGGAAGTCTCTCAAGGTGCTCAAGGCAAAGGCAGCAGCAACAGGTGGAGCTGCACAGTGGAGGGCAACGGACCCTGACCAGGAAGTCAGAGGAGTTTCCCTCTCACTGCACAGCAGCCGCCATTAAGAAGGGGAGGGAGGAGAGTGGTCCATTCAGCTGGTAGGTGGGAGGGTGGAAAAAGTGCTTGGCAGGGGAACCCCAGGGACAGCAGCAACATGGGAAAAACACGGGATATTGAAGGGAGAGAGAAAAACACAAGAGGGAGAAAAAAGGAACAAAAGTAAGACAATGAATAAAATAAAAAGCAGAAGTAAAGGCTGCACAGGGGAGGGGAACAGACACTGACCAGGAGGTCAAAGGAGTCACCCTTTCACTGCTCAGCAGCTGCCATTAAGAAGGGGAGGGAGGCGGGGATTTCACTAGAAAATTGTATCCCTCAATCACTGTCAAGTATCTTCCCTGAGTAGGTCCTAGCTTCTACCAAAAGTATAATTTTGCTATTATTTTTCATAGAAAAAATGGTGATTAATAACCTACAGTGTTCTGACAGTATTAAATGGATCAAAGGTGGGGGTTAAAGCTAACCTTCAGAATCTCTTCAGATCATCAATATTTTTTAAATTAATTGATCTGGATTTATAGGTAATAATAGGACATTTAATGGTAAGGATATACCTATTTGCAGATAATTAACACTGTTTGCAAATGGGTGGACTGTACTCTCCAAGTCTCAGTTGTGTGTGAGGTCACATCTGAAGGCAGTGTACCACTGAATACAAAATGGTGGAAGGCTGCATTTATATATTGCTAAGGGACATTCAATAATTCACATGGAAATATGCATAGAACGTGTTATTTTGTGATTTACACATGACTAAGGCCCTCCTTACGGGTCTGGTGGTCTTTGGCAAAGACTGCCACCATGGCAGCCATAAAAAAAACAGACATTTTGATGGTCATCCAACTGCCGTACTAAGAGTTACACTGTGCAGTCTGCCAAAACACAGCCAAATTTCCAAAACCGCAGGACACTGGAGGATGGAAAAGAGGTGGTTCCACCACCAGCACCTCCAGCCCGACAAAAATCCTCCCATCAGATTACGATCCACAAATCACGACAGCGGGTCTTCTATGGCAGAAAACCATTGGTAATGCAAATCACAGCAGTCTCAACGCACATTACACTGAACACAACACCACATTGGATAGTTTGAATACAATACACCTGACACACATTCATACACCTAACACACCTACACACTCCACTATAAAGCACATCCCTAAACAACCCACAATCCTTTGCAACCCAATTGCTACTCACAGCCAGAGACTAGCAAAAATTACAAGAACTAGCTAAACAAGCAATAGGCACACATTTCATTCAGTACCTATCTCACCCGTGCACAACATGCACAACACAATTTTTCAACCTCCCCAATGGACAACAACTGTCACCTACTCACATCACAGCACCCACACCTCATCACTAACTTCACGGATGAGGAGTTGAGGGTTGTGGTGGACAAAATTAGCATGGTAGAGCCATACCTGTTGAGAGCACAGGTCCAGCAAAAATCAATATCCAGGAAAATGGAGTTGTGCCAAAGAATAGTCGACAGGGTTGATTCTCTAGCCAGCTATCTACGCATAAGGGAGGACATCAGGAAGAGGTGGAACGACCTCCGGGCAATGGTACGTTCCATGGCATCCATGCACCAGCTGGTGGTACTGAAGACTAGCATTGGGCCCCCACCTCCTACCCCTACTTTCACATATTGGGAGCAGAAGGTCTTGGACATACTGCATCTTGAGGGCCTGACAGGAATACCTGGGGGAGTGGAGTTGTTTAAGTCATAACAACATTCATGTCACTCAACTGTCATGTACTGCATGCTTCCTCAACAACTTATCCCACCCCAGTTAACACATCACCCACTACACATCTGTCCAAATCACCAAATACCCCTCTCTGGCATGCCACATGTCTACTAAACTCACCTCGCCACACAGCCCTTGGAAATGGCACAAAAGTTATGGCTAATAATAGCACTACAACTCCCAGAATGCAATATCCCATCATTGTGAGAACCTGGAGAGTGCATCAACTATTAGATGTCATGCATGTTAAACTAACCTCCTATCTAAACCATCTTAAAAGTCCGCGTGAGGAACAGTATATGGCAATGGCAGCAATAGCTCCCTCACCCTATCATTGCAAGCAAAACACATCTTTATCTGAGTGCCCATTCATAATGGCCTCAGAACATAGATTCCTAAGCTAGAAATGTACTCACCTGGGTTGGAAAGTCAGGTGGCTGAGAGGATGCACATGCAGTACATCCAGATGCAGGTCAATGTCCATTGCTTACTCATATACTGTGTTCCTACAATGACACTAATGTGCATTGTACAGCTCTTGTTTTTGCTATCTATCATGCCAGACAGTTCACTAGGGAACAGAGGTGAACAGCCATGTCAATAATCAGACAACATCAGATGGCATCAGCAGTACAATCACTACCAACCTTTTCTAACAACTCTAAACATGGTGTATGGAATTGAAGTCACAGAGTTTTATGTTGTGCCACGTTACGGTGAGCAGCAGCTGTCAATGTCATTGCTGTGGATCATGTTAAAGCCCTGTCTGCATCTCACACAACTGTTACAATACCCCTATTTTGACATGAGCTATGTGTTTCACTTCTCACACAGGTAACCTTGCCAGTGTCGCCATGGACAGGATACCACAGACTGTCACTCCCCCTTTTTGATGAAGATCACGGTGAGGGCAACACCTCCCGATGCCTGGACACTGATGGGTGAACCTGGCCCATCAGGGACCTGGCCAACAACTGTCAGCCTCACCCTGCCCACATTTACTCCTCCCACCTCTGTTGCATGTACGATACAGGTAACCATTCGCCCCCCAACCTGAGGCCCAAGGACAGTTCCATCCATTTTGTGCCCCACCGTACAGGTACCTGAGTCCCCTCTTGTCGCCCTTGACAATGATGGTCCTACCACCACTGGGAGTGGGCACAATGTCCCAAGGGCACAGGCATGGTGAGGTAGCGTTTGTGGGAGGGATGCTGTGGGCCAGAGGATGGGGTCTCAAAAGGACAATACTGACCAACAAACCAACTTCCAAGTTTTGGGAGACTACCAAAATTCTGAAGGCAGTATGGGCCAAGTATTCACCATGTTGGGGGAAATCTAAAAGCTGCAGAGAGACAGCTACCATCAAGTCACGCAGCAGTGGCAGACAGAAAATGCCATCCTGGCTTCTAGTGCTGGGGTGCGGGGGACATCCAAACCACCCTGAGTAGGTCTGCAAAACAACATCAGGCCTCTTCCAATAGTAATGACTCTGCAGGCCCTTCAACATCTGTGGCTGTTAGCGGAATTGAGGCCCTGCCAACGGAAGGACACGCCTTAGGCATCCCAACCTCCGTAGTAGATCCAGCAGGAGCAGATGCCAAGACCAAACCTACTGCCACAGTGTGAACCTCTCCAGAACTGTTCACCTTGTGTGACACAGATACACCCTGTTGACTGTTCTGTAACCAAACTCCATTTTCCCTGTTTGCAAGGGCACTGGACATATGTATCCTAATGAGGTAGCAGCTACCTCATGATTCTAGCCACCATGACTGAAGCCTTCACTGTTAATTTTGTGTTTTGTTAGTTACTAGTCACATATTGTTTTACTGTTTACAATAAATCACCCTTGACCACAGGTCCTGTGTATGTGTCATTTATCAACCATGTACAACTGTTATGCATGGCAACTCTGCTTTCAATGTGTACCTCTGTATCATGTAACCTATGTAATTAACATCACACATGGAGTCTGTCAGCAGGAGACTCATTACATCAGGATTTCAATATGGACAGAATCCCAAACTGTTTAATGCTACATCTACACACATTTACTGGTATATCATGCAAACAGCACATAGAACATAACTGAGTGTAACAGCAGGATGTTTGCAAAGGTGTCACACAATGCTGAACCACAAGATACATAAGTTAGGGTCCTGTTAGTCCTTTCTATCACCTGGTAAAGCCTCATCACATACCCATTCCATAGCTTTCAAATATCCACATCCCATGGTACAGACAGATATCAGTTCTGATATTCTCTGTACAGGGATATCTCACTGCATGAGGCCTGTCACTCACCTATGTCAGTCCACAGTGACATGCAAATTGGTAAGCAAAGTAGGAACACACTGACAGCTAGGTTCAATTAAGAATACATACAACAGAAACCATTGTGATGGGAGAGGCTATGGTCCTACCTTTACACAGGAGGTAGACACATGTGGAGACTCCATTTGACCATCTCCTGTACCATACAGGTGAACTTGACAGGAAAACACATTATCACCCCAGTGTCCTGACAGCCTAAAAATGTTAGTTACACCAACATACTCATGACTATTAGTACCTGGTTTCAGCCATGTGCTATTCTCATGTCTGTCTGTGATTCCCATCTTCCTGTGATACTGTCTGCCACTTGCCAAGGTTGATGAGCCAAACAGGATCTCTGCAAATCCGTGATTGAAAGAGATAAGGGATAGGACATAGCGGAAACCATTCCTCAAATCAGAGAAGTCATGTCCACGAGTGTGACTTTGCATCTGCTATAACAAAACATGATATTGTAGACCACTCTGTCCTGTAATAAAAATACAAATTACCTGTCTGCATTCACAACTCACTCATAAGCATTTAAGCTACCAAAAATCCCACAGATGATGCAATATAGGAGGTGACATGCTACCCATCAACTTTAGGTTACAGAAGTGAATAACAACATTCAGTAAACATCAAATACCTTTTAGTCAGCTGAAGTACTGACTGATGAAGTCTGCCCTGGAGTCTCCTGCTTCATCTTCCTCTGGCTCTTCATCACTTGTCAGATCTGAATTTCTACTCACAGGTTCTGCTGCCCCCTCCTCATCTTTTATAAATGGCATCTGATGTCTCAGGGCAAGATTGTGGAGCATGCAGCAGACAACTATAATTTGAAATACCTGGGTAGCGGAGGGCTCCTCTTGAAATGTCCAAGCACCTAAATCTTGCTTTTAGGAGCCCAAAAGTCTGCTCCATGACACAACATGTCCTTCCATGGGCCTCATTGTAGCAGACTTCTCCTGGCGTGGTTGGGTACCTCACTGGTGTCAATAACCAAGGATGGTTAGGATAGTCTTTTAGGGGATAGTTACTCCTTTTGAGCTTATATATTTATAGGGGATCTTGGGTTATATGTGTTCTAAAATTTCAGTTGTTATAGAAATTTAAGTTTTACCTGTAAGCAATTCGGTAGAACAACACAAACATATATGTGGGACATGCAACATTGAGATGGCAGGAGATATATTTTGCAAACACACATTTCAATTGTAACTTACCAACCAGCCAGGCCCTCTCAGTATGGAGTCATGCCATCAGCAATGGGACATTGCTGTTACGCAACATGAAGGAATCATGGACTGATCCTGTATACTTAGCACTGACTTGTGAAATGTACTAGTCTGTCAGACACACCACTTCAACATTTATGGAGTGGTTGTTTTTCCTGTTCCTATACCCCAGATTATTGGCACTGGGGGGGGACCAAGGCTACATGGGTGCCATCAATGGCTCCAACCACATGTGAAATGTGTTCCATAGCATAAAACGCTGCCCTTACATAGACCAAATCCACACGTTGGGGAGACCTGATGGAGCTTTCCAATGCACACAGTACATCCTTCAAAACCAGACTTAACATGGGCTGAGCCATCCCTGCAATTAGGACCACTGATTTCTTAAAGGACCCAATGGGTTATATGTTGGAACCACGGGTGCTTCAAACACCTGTGGCTCAACAACGTGGTCGGAACAATGACCTTGTTCTAATCACTAATTCCTTTACCACAAATGCGTTTACAATGATTTTACCGTTGTAAACGCATTCCTTGTAAAGGCATTAGCGATCAGCATGCACG
Organism: Pleurodeles waltl; assembly: GCF_031143425.1. Taxonomy (NCBI): domain Eukaryota; kingdom Metazoa; phylum Chordata; class Amphibia; order Caudata; family Salamandridae; genus Pleurodeles; species Pleurodeles waltl. The sequence continues at coordinate 246,265,955 of NC_090438.1, forward strand.
GTTCCAGCATGCTTCCCTCCTAACCCCACCCCCAAAAATTACCGTGACCCCCCCCATTCCCACAACTACCTCAACCCCCACCCCCAAAATTACCAGAACCCCAACCTCACTCCCCTAAAACCTAGACCACGCCAACCTCCAACCCACCCCTTAAACCTAAAACCTAAACCCTGACACCCCAAACCCTAATCACCCCAGACCCCACCCCAAAAACTAAAACTACCCCGAGTCCCCACCCCTAAAACCTAAACACCCCAACCCACCCCTTAAACCTAAACCCCAGCCCTTCCTCCCCCCATAAACCTATTCTACCCCAAGCCCCCCACCCCACCCCACCCCAAAAACAAAAAATACCCAGAGTCCCCACCCCGCCCCTAAAACCTAAACACCCCAACCCCCTAACCCACCCCTTAAACCTAAACCCTGACCCCCCCTAAACCCAAATCACCCTGAGCACCCGCCCCACCCAAAAAATAGAGCCCCAGTCCCATCCCAACTTACCTCCTCCTTCACCACGTCGACTCCGACTCCCTTCTTCTGTACCTTATCTACCCATGTACGTGGTTCAGACATGTGTGGTTAAGTGTCAACACCAGAGCAGTACGTGCTCTATTGGCGACTAGAATGCAAAAACCCAGCACTCTCAAAACAAAGTAATTTATGCATTGTGCTAATATGTTGTGGTTTAACCTTTTGCATTGCAGAGTTCAATCCTGAAAACATATTTTTAATATGCTTACATATACTGTTCCTTTGCAATGTATTGCTGCAGGTTTACAGAGTGTATTAGGGTGTGGCCCCTTTCCAGGGCCTTCCAGAGACTTTCCCTGCAACATGCCTGGGCATGGTTGTGGGCTGGGCCAAGACTCTATAAAAGAGAGCCAGCCCAACTCCCAGTGCTCCCAGTGCTCACTATTCAGAGGTCCCGGTGCAGAGCAGCAGCTTCTTCCTGAGCTCCTGTCCCGGCGGCCTATTGGATCTTCCAGTCTTCTGCCCTTCATCCTTCATTGGTGATCATTGTTCCAGGCGGTAAGACAGTGGTTTGACTGTCCCAACACCGTTATCGAGATTTTTCATATTCTTGGTTTAATTCTTTAATGATTAACAGATTAGTGGCGCGCTACCATTTCTTGACATTTATATGGTAGTTTACAAGGCACGCGATTTGTTTCATAAAGATTTGACTTAATTATTCATTGCGCGCTGTTATTTCTTGACATTTCCATGGTGGCTTAAGAATCGGCAAGATGCGCGATTCGTTTTATGGTGTTTTAACATTGTTGTCCATTGCGTGCTACTATTTCTTGGCATTTACATGATGTCTTATGAAGCGGCAAGACGCGCAATTCATTTCATGAGGATTTAACTTTATTGTTCATTGTGCGCTACCGTTTCTTGACACTTACATGGTGGCTTAAGAATCGGCAAAAGAAGCGCGATTCGATTCATTGTACTTTGATCTTGTTATTCATTGTGAGCTGTTATTTCTTGGCATTTACATCGTGGTTTACGAATCGGCAAGACACACGATTCGTTTAATGATGATTTTACTTTGATATTTATTGCGTGCTACCATTTCTTGGCATTTTACATGGTGAAACTCGAATCGGCAGGATGCACGATTCTCTACTCGAGTTTAATTCATGTTGTTCATTGTATGCCACTATTCTAAGATATTTATTATGTAAAATTTGAGTTGACAAGTTATGTGATTTATTTCCTGAATCCATATTGTGTTATTCATGGTGCACAATCCTTTTATGGTGTTTACTATCTTGAAACTTAGTCATTTGAAACTTAATTCTTACATTGTTCATGTTTTCAAAATAACTAGGCTTAGAATCATAGTCTAGTATTGATTTCAGGAGATATAATTTTCATATTGTGTGTTCTAACCTTTTTCTTACTACAGGTCTCCTTCCCAGCTGTTCCCTTCCTAATCCCCTCTTCCCCTCTTGAACTCCCTCGGTCTCTGTGATTTATCTATAAGAGTCTTGGAGCTGTTCAGTGGTGGACGTGTTGGGAACATGGGCAGACCCCTGAGGATCTGGTGACTCTGACATTAAGGTAACAAAACCAGGAAGTAGTGGAAAATGTTGTTTCACTTTCATTTTTAATGACTTCGTGGTTTCAGAGTCGTTGTTCCGGGTGGTTCCCGACCCAGTGGCCAGGAAGACCTAATCATAAAGATCCATGATAGTATGCCGATTCAGCTGATATGTCTGGATAGTATGTCTCCATTCCATGGTGTGGCGGTCTACAAGTGGACGGTATGCTGGTGGTTGTCTTCCTCTCTTCATGGCAGAGTAACTATGTGAAATAATGTAAAATAGTTTGTAACATATCATGTAAATGTCCATATACAAGTCACACATATCTGCTCTTAAGATCGGTTATAACCTCTGACATCTACAGTAAAGCACATAGCCGTGCAACAGATGATATTCTCTTTGGTGCACATTCCCTCAAGTACCTAATGTACTACACATACATATTCATCTGTTACAGTATTTGTTTGCTAGTACTACCAACTTGACATATTGTACACATATTGTTGCACATCATCTACATTGACGATGCACACAGGATCCTGAGAGTAGGTATACATTGCTATAGCCACATTTTCATCAGTCACACAGCTTTTACTGTTCCCATGCACAAATAGACAACTACACATGTAGGCTGTACTTACAGATATACTGCACAATATAGGGCACAGTTTATGAAGCAGAATACTAAACTCTTCCATACATGAAATGTGAATGAAATGGCAGCTGCCTGACCTACTCTACTGGACGTGTGGAAGTGACATAAGTCATCCGGCGGAAGTCATCATGGCGGCAGGCGGTCACAACCGTGGTGCAAATTACCATTGAAGCAGACTTGGGCCAATGGTGATGTTTGCCGGTGGTGACGGTCCTGTACATGGCAGATGTGACCGCCATGTTCTGCAGTATTGCTCACTTGACTTCTGACACTGCTGTCAGCAAGACCTCCGCTATCTGAGCTACATTGTTCTGCCTCTGGGAGCTATCATGCCACGTCCTGCAGGTAATAGGGCCCCAGTCTTCACCACTGAAGAGTTGGACAAGATTGTGGATGAGGTCCTACCCCTGTATGAATAGCTATATGGTGCACCAGAGGAGCAGGTGAGTCAAATGCTATATCACTGTTTGAAAGGTGTGGTGTATAACAGTGTACCTGAAATGTAAAGTAGTGAACATGTTGATACATGCAGATGCTAAATAGTAAATGAGTGTGAAAAGAGAGGATGTGAATGGTTGCCTACCTGCTGTCATTGAAGTGTTCTGTCCACTTCTCTTGGTATGGTGCATGTGGACATGAATTTTACCTTTTGTCTGTGTCATCCATGCAGGTCAACGTCCATCAAAAAAAGGGAATCTGGCATGCCATCGCCAAGTGAATGCGGACCCTGGGGATCCACAGCCGGCAGGGCTGGGAGGACCAGACCGCAGAGGCTCAGCTGGTGATGTCCTCCCAATGAGGTAGGGGTGCCCATCAGACTTTGACCTCCCTAATGGCCTGCATTTTGGCGGTGGCGTACCCTGAGGTGGATGGGCGTTTGAGTGCAGCATAGCAGCCACAAGGGGGTAAGTACTGACAGAACCCATTTACATGACTCTGCCAGTTAAGTATATGATGTCTAAATATCTCAGCTGTGACACTGTGGTAAGTGCTACAGGTAATGTGTCTCATAGGAAGACATAGTACTACAGTTGCCAACATAGAAACAGAGATGTAGTCATTGTACTGTGTATAAGGACATATTAGTCACCTATGTCAACCAAATATTATGACTGCATGTGGAGATACCCATGTAACTGTGTCATGTGTGTAACTCTACTCAGCCTTACATATGTGTAACCTGCTGTGTGATCCTTCCCACCTGGTGTTCCCAAGTCCATTCACTCAAATGGTAAGTTGTATAGCTCTTTGGTCTCTGACCAGTCCTATTCCACTGGATTATGCTCTATGTACAACATTGGGTCTGACACATTAGTAACAGGACCAAGTAATCCTGTATACTGAAATAGAAGGAAACTTCATGTGAGCCTATTATCCCAATAAGGATTTAACTATGTCAACTTACTACACTTCCTATGAATTGGGAAAGGTTGATATTGATCAGGGTGGACATACTACATTTTGAAAATCATGTTGGTGATGTTACATTGACATTTCAAGACAAAACATTGACGTTTGTTCTGATACCTTTTCTTCTAATGTGAGTAGGTCCAGATACTCTTAGTAAATCTTTTTAATCTTTTTATAGTATGTAGGTTAATGTTTCAATGACATGCTATCTCATTTTGTGAGGCACGCTATTTGGGTATGCCATAGGTCTTCATCCAAGGTGTTTAATAGTGTGAAACATATGGACAGATCCACAAGTTAGGTATGTGTTTGCAGTGCACCATGCTGTGTTTTATTTGAAATGAGATGAGTTTACTTTAATAGAACATGACTACTGGTGATGGGCTGAGCAAGTGTGGAGTAGGGGGAGGCATGACATTGTGTAGTCAGTTAGCAGCATTTGCTAAGGATGATTTGTTGATAAACAGTGATGATCTATATGGGGAGAGATTTTAGTTGTAGCAATTCACTTTGTGCATGATACTTTTGAGCAACTGCTGAATTGATGGATTGGAGATGTAGTGATCAGGTGGTTGGCTTTTGTTGTGGGTGACACTGTGGTCATATGGGAATGTTGGATGTATGTAGTTGTAACATGATGTAGGCTCTAAATGGTTCCTACCTGGGGCTTTCTAAGACATAGATGTGATGTTACAGGTGTGCATGATGTAATGTATGTGTATGTTAAGAATGTGATGACCCTCTCTCTATCTCTCTGTTTCACTGCATCAGTATCAGCAGGCGAAGGAGACAGGGCACAGCCAAGTGGGGAAGCTGCTAGCCATGAGACCCGGAGTGCTGATACCACCGACACCAAATGACATACTGGCCCAGAGAGTGAGGGGAGTGCCATGGGGGAGACAGGATCCACTGCATCATCATTAGAATCCTTCTGCAGTGGACACTCCCTGGCTTTGGCGGACCCATCTGGGACCATCTCAGCACCATCTCTGTCCACCAGTCCCCTTACTACCACCAGCTTTGCTGTAGCTCCCCACCCAGTTGGACATGCCCGCTCATCGAAGAGGGTGGATGTCTCCTTTGCCCCAGGCACATTGGACCCTGCCCTTGTCAGCCAAGCTGCCCTCATTGAGGAGGATATTGACCTCCTGAGGTTGATCTCTGTGGGTCAGTCAATCATCGTGAATGCCATCCAGAGACTGGCAACTCAAGTCTAACAGAGTAATGCATTCCTGGAGGGCATTCACAGTTCACTGGCTGACCTACACAGATCCTTTCAGGCTCTGGCCTCTACACTGAAGGCAGGCAGTCACTCTTTGTCTTATATTCCCCTTCCACCTTCCTCTTCCCAGTCCTAAACCTCTCTTCCCGACCCAGCTAAAGCACACAGTTAGACAAGCATGCATCCACCTCAACATCCAAGAGTAGCTGAGACAGACACACGTACCACAAGACACACCACTGGCATGCACACAAGTAACATAAATATGCACACACATCAACAGTCAGAATCTGCCCTGACACCCCCACCACCTAGGCATCACAGACACAAAACATGATACACCTGCAGACACCACACCAATATTCACAGATCCAGCGACTACACCTATCTTACCCATAGACAGCAAAACAGCAGACACTTAGACATTCACCCCAGTCACCACATCCACAGACACTACAACCACAGACATGCCTACATGCAGCACATCTACCATAACTGCATTCACCATCCCAACAGACACTCACCCTCCCACCATGGCATCTCCCAGCACCTTCAGCCCTCTCCTCCACATAAACACCCACACTTACCCATTCAACAGACACCCACCACCCACAAACATACCTCAGACAAACATGCACCCAAGACATCTATACCAACACCTCAGACAACCACTCACTCTCCCTCCACTCTTAAACCCTTTTGCTATGACCGGCCCTGTGTGCCTAAGAAAGCTTTCCTTTCAGACTTTGCTCTTTTCCCTCCTCCCCTCCCACCCCGTGATAACCTTAAACATACTGTGTCCCTCCCCAAGTCCATCCCTTCCACATCAAAAACCTCGCCCACACACTGCAAGTTCCCATGCCCACCCCCCTGCCAAGAAATAGATACCTTCACCTAAAAGCCAACCCTCCACTAAACCTGAGGCCAAGCCCACACCCCCCTCCCAAGCCAGATTACAAAGGCACCTTTTCAAAACCAATACCCAAACCCTCCCCCGTTGTCCCCTCCAGATAACCCCTGAGGTGCCCGTCTGCCCCATGTATGCCCCTACCCGCGGAGGTTACAGAAGATTGGGGCACACATATGTGCATTGTCCGCATTGTGACTTTTTGGAGAAGGACTGGACTATGGCTTTTGTTGTTTCATGGTTACAGTAGTAAGTTATACCAACCAGTTGTTGGTTTTCTCGTTACATCTTTGTCATGCATTTCTTTCCGTAGTATGTAGTTGTGCCTGGCTGACATTAGTGGTGTGTCTGTATGTGTGTGTTTGTGTGTGTGTTCTGCTAGGGCTACGTGTGTTGTTTAGGCAGTATGGACGTTTTATAGAGTGATTTTGTCTGAAAGTGGTAGGGTGTGTGTTGTGTGATGGGCATTTGTGTGCTGAAGGGATTATATGTATTGGTATGGTGTGTTGTTGGTGTTGAGATGTGTTTGTTGTAATGTTGTGTGGCTTTGTGTGCATTGAGAGTATGAGTGTTGTGTGCAGGAGATGTTAGACATGCAGTTTTTGGTAGGTTGATCAGTAGGTAGTATGACTGTATTTGTGTTTTGCCTGTTGGTGGTACGTTGCGAAGACTGATGTGATGTGTCCCCTGTGGGTCCCTGCCAGGTGGTTAGAGATGGTGCAGTTGTGTTGTTTTTGGGAGGGTTGTTGTGTTGTGTGGTATTGTGGGAGTATGGGCCTGTGCTTCCGTGCATACTTTGTGAGTTTGTGACGTTTGTGTGTGTGTGATGGTCATGCTGTGTTTGTGTACATGCGAGTGTGTGTGTGGCTGTCTGTGAGTGTGCATGTCTGTGTGCAGTTAAGTGTTAGTGCCGCCCTCGCACCCCCTTCCCGAATGTATGTTGTGTCTCTGCACAAAAAGTGTCAATATACAACAGTTACATTTAAGTGTGTGTACTTACAGTTGCTATTATCATTGCTGATTCGGAAGTTTGTGTGTGAGCAGAACAGCTGGAAGACATGTAGTTCTGTTTCCATGGGTGCTCCGGATAAGTATGGCTTCCTGATGTTGGGTGTTTCCTTTTATGCAGTTGGTTTCTGCCTGGGTTTCTGGGGCAACCGTGGCGGAAATCCTGGTGGTGTGCAACCTCGTAATCTGTCCGGCAGAAACATATTCCCCGCCGGCCTACAGGTGGCTACTGTCATCCATGGCAGCGAGACCACTGCAGCAGTGTCGGTGCTTTGGCTGTATTCTGTTGGGAATACTGCCAGGGTCATAAAATGGCAGTCTTCTCTGCCATCCTTTTGACAATATGACCGCCACCGCCAACAGGGTGGTCCTGGGACTGTCAAACTCATAATGACCCCCTAAATGAATAATTGTTTTGTTTGTAAAAAGCATTTTGACCTTCTTTACAGCAAGCAACAGCCATCTTGTTTGGAGTCAAGGGACTTGGTTTATGTTGAAATCATAGACTAATGTAAATATGTTAGAGCTGTTAAACTGTTTAATAAAATGTGTGTAGTATGTTGAGATGTGTTTTCCAAATTGTATTTATATTTTGAAAATGTGGAGAAATTCTTTAAATGCCACCGTAATTTGCCTTGTGTTGCATCTTTATGTTTTAATGTTTTACAGATTTGTGCAGTATTGCATTGTTTTCACAAGTTGCATAGTACTTTTGTGTTGAAATTATTTTAATTGCACTGCAATGCATTGCGTGTTTTTTGGTTTATTGCATTGAGTTGACAAAGACAATTTTCACATTTTTAGAGGGAATGAGTGAATAAAAATATGCCTTTTAGATACTAGGAGAAGCTTTTTTCAATTTCAATAGACAGTATGGGCCTCATTACGAGGTTGGCGGGCCGAATGCCGGACCTCCAGCACCGTGAAGAAGACACCGCTGCGTAGCTGGTGGTTTCCCCCCTGGCCTTAATATGATGTTTCCACTAGCCTTACTATCGAAAACCTCCAAATGCTGTCACACGGAGAGGCCCCCAGCACCCACAGAATGCGCACTGTCTGCCGTAGCAGACAGTGGGCATTCCAAGGGTGTTGGACAGAGAGGCTTCTGCACTGCCCATGACATGGTCTTGGGCAGTGCAGGGGCACCACTGTGGCCCTCAGTACTGCCTTTCTGCCAGCCTTTTCATGGCAGGAACACCGCCATGAAAAGTTGGTGGAAAGGGGGCTCATGAGTAGCATGGCAGCACTGAATTTAGTGCCGCCGTGGCTGACCACGACTTCGACCACCGCCATCCCATGGGGTACCATGATCCTGGTGCTGGCCCAACTGCCAGGGTCATAATATGGTGGTGTACCACCAGGAGTGCAGCAGTTGGACTGTCATTGCGAGTCTAGCAGTCTTAAGACTACTAAACTTGTAACACAGCCCTATATCTGTTAGCTAATCACCCGGCCCATTAAAGGATTACACGACAGGTGTGGAAACCTCACGCTAACCTTGCAGAAGTTACTAGTTAATTAGTTTATTGTTTACATTTCTTAAAATCTTTTCTAAATTATTTTACAGTAATAAACACAGAGAAAAATGTAGACTACACAACAAATTATGAAAGTCAGCATTTAAAAATCATCAAACTGCTAAATAGCTTTAGGCATTAACTATTGTACACTGTTGAAAACAGATCAAATTACAGTTTTAAAATGCTCTTTCATAGATGACATTAATTTAATCACACATTTTTCCTGCGTTCCCCATACAAAAAATCTAGTGGCATGCTTGTGTGTTCTCATTCCTATCTGTCTTTGTGTTCTCATTCCAATCTGTCTAAAGAAAGGTTTTAATAATCTTTTCCGAATATCAAACAGTACAAGACAGAAGCAGAAAACATTTTCAAATGTATCTTTACTCAAATGATACAGACGACATAATAACAAATGCTTCATTGTTTTGCAAGGCTAATTAATGATGGTAAATTCTAGTTTTTCAACAAAGCAGAGACCTGATGATTGAAAAAACTGATTTTTCCTTACTATTCCTGTCTTAATCATGTGAGATCTTGTTAGAGAAAAACAGTTACAGATATTAATGAGCAAACTAATCTTGCTCTGGGAGAAAAAATACGTTATCCCTAATTTCAATCACAGTCTGGCATTGGGGTTAAAATGTCTAAGAATAAACAACTTCTTTACGCGCGGTACTACAGTACAAAATCCATATTCCGTGAGGAAGCAGAATTCTTTATGATTCATCCATATGTAAGTGGTGTTACTATTTTAGTTTCAATCGCAATAGTAGTTAGACCAATAACCCCCTCCAAACTTAGAAACAAGGCCCACATTATGACATTGGCTGTAAATGCTGCTTACCACCATGCTGACTGCCGCCAACATAACGCAGCAGTATACCGCTATGTGTATTATGACCCACACATAAAAATCCACCACTATACAGACATTCACACAAGTCCGCCACACCAAAGGTCAGTGATAACTTGGTGTTACCAAACCAACACTGTTACGCCAACAGAAATATGCCCACAGCATTGTGACCCACGAATCATCGCGGCGGACATTCAACCGCGGTTAACCATTGGCGGTACATACCACTGCGCTCAAAATACACACAACCTATCAAAACCATACCACATTGGACAATTCAAACTACACACACCTGACACACATTTACACACCACACCCACACCCCCACACCATTATAAATCACACACCCACACTACCACAACCCTTTACCACTACAATTTACAACTGAGAGAGAGACACGCCAGAAGCACCGCACCATCACCCATAAAATATCCACTCACCTCACATCACACACTCCAACACATCACCCCCACACACTCACACACACCACTCGCACTACTCCCATGGCACCACAAAGACACCCCAGGTTCTCAGAGGAGCAGCTAAGGGTCATGATGGAGGAAATCATCTAGGTAGAGCCTGTAGAAGGTAGCCTCTTTGTAGCCTTGTTACCCCCACTTTTGGCCTGTTTGTGAGTATATGTCAGGGTGTTTTACTGTCTCACTGGGATCCTGCTAGTCAGGACCCCAGTGCTCATAGTGGAAACCCCATGTTGTCAGTGTGTTTGATATGTGTCACTGGGATCCTGCTTGCCAGGACCCCAGGGCTCCTAAGTTTGTGTCCTATATGTGTTCCCTGTGTGGTGCCTAACTGTATCACTGAGGCTCTGCTAACCAGAACCTCAGTGTTTATGCTCTCTCTGCTTTTAAAATTGTCACTGCTGGCTAGTGCCTATTTTCACCAATTCTGGTTGGCACACTGGAATACACTTATAATTCCCTAGTATATGGTACCTAGGAGATCCCTATGGGCTGCAGAATTTCTTTTGCCAACCCATAGGGAGCTTAGAAAATTCTTACACAGGAATGCCACTGCAGCCTGAGTGAAATAACGTCCACGTTATTTCACAGCCATTTTTCACTGCACTTAAGTAACTTCTAAGTCACCTATATGTCTAACCCTCTCTTAGTGAAGGTTAGGTGCAAAGTTATAAGTGTGAGGGCACCCTGGCACTAGCCAAGGTGCCCTCACATTGTTCAGGGCAATTTCCCCGGACTTTGTGAGTGCAGGGACACCATTCCACACGTCAACTACATATAGGTCAATACCTATGTGTAACTTCACAATGGTAACTCCGAAAATGGCCATGTAACATGTCTAGGATCATGGAATTGTCACCGCAATACCATTCTGCTATTGGGGGGACAATTCCATGCATCCCAGGGGCTCCAGCATGGACCCCTGGTACTGGCAAACAAGCTCTCTGGGGTTTTCTCTGCAGCTGCCGCTGCTGCCAACCCTCAGACAGGTTTCTGCCCTCCTGGGGCCTGGGCAGCCTAGTCCCAGGAAGGCAGAACAAAGGATTTCCTCTGAGAGAGGGTGTTACACCCTCTCCCTTTGGAAATAGGTGTTAAGGGCTGGGGAGGAGAAGCCCCCCCCAGCCTCTGGAAATGCTTTGAAGGGCACAGATGGTGCCCTCTTTGCATAAGCCAGTCTACACCGGTTCAGGGAGCCCCCAGCCCCTGCTCTGGTGCGGAACTGGACAAAGGAAAGGGGAGTGACCCCAGAGGTGGTGCCCAGAGCTGCTCCAGTGTTTCCCAGACCTCTGCCATCTTGAAAGCAGAGGTGTGAGGATACAATGGAGACCTCTGAGTGGCAAGTGCCAGCAGGTGACATCAGAGACCCCTCCTGATAGGCTCTTACCTGGTTAGGTAGCCAGTCCTCCTCTGAGGGCTATTTTGGGTCTCTCCTGTGGGTTTCTCTTCAGATAACGAATGCAAGAGCTCACCAGAGTTCCTCTGCACTTCTCTCTTTGACTTCTGCCAAGGATCGACCGCTGACTGCTCCAGGACGCCTGCAAAACCACAACAAAGTAGCAAGAAGACTACCAACAACATTGTAGGGCCTCATCCTGCCGGCTTTCTCAACTGTTACCTGGTGGTGCATGCTCTTAGGGCTGTCTGCCTTCACCCTGCACTGAAAGCCAAGAAGAAATCTCCTGTGGGTCGACACAATCTTCCCCCTGTCAATGCAGGTACCAAACCTCTGCATCACCGGTCCTCTGGGTCCCCTCTCATCCTGACGAGCATGGTCCCTGGACACAGGAGCTGGGTCCAAGTGTCTCCGACAGTACTGTGGCCCTTCTGTCCAAATTTGGTGGAGGTAAGTCCTTGCCTCCCACACCAGACAGTAATCCTGTGTACTGTGTGAACTGCAGCTGCTAGGGCTTCCTTGCACTTTTGCAAGAATTTCCTTTGTGCACAGCACAGCGCAGGTCCCCAGCACTCTGTCCTGCATTGCTAAACTCTCTGAGTTGGACTCTGAATTCGTGGGACCCTCTTTTGTTGTGCTGAGACGACCGCTGTGCTCAGATCTTCTGAACACCTTTTCAGGTGCATCTGTGGGTGCTGCCTACTTCTACATGGGTTCTCTGTGTTGCTGAGGGCCCCCTATGCATCCTCCTCAAAAGGGCGACCTCCTGGTCCTTCCTGGACCCTGGCAGCACCCAAAACCTTTAACTGTGACTCTTGCAGCTAGCAAGGCTTATTTACTGTCTATCTGTGTGGAAACAACTCTAAATCCTCCAGCACGCTGTGGGACATCTTCTGACCAAAGAAGAAGTTCCTGGCACCTTCCATTGTTGCAGAATCTTTGACTTATTTCACCCGTAGGCAGCCCTTTTGCACTATCATCTGGGGTTTAGTGGGCTCCTGCCCCCCCTGGACATTTGCGTGACTCTTGGACTTGGTCCCCTTCCTTTGCAGGTCCTCAGGTCCAGGAATTCGTCTTTAGTGCTTTGCAGTCAGTTGTTGCCTTTGCAGAATCCCTTATCTCGAATGTAATGTCTTTCTGGGGTAGTAGGGTAACTTTACTCCTACTTTTCAGGGTCTTGGGGTGGGGTATCTTGGACACCCTTAGTGTTTTCTTACACTCCCAGCTACCCTCTACACACTACACTAGGCCTGGGGTCCATTTGTGGTTTGCATTCGCCTTTTGGAGTATATGGTTTGCGTGGCTCCTAGGCCTATTGTCTGATATTGCATTCTATTGTGTTCTACAGTGTTTGCACTACTTTTCCAACTGTTTACTTACCTGATTTTGGTTTGTGTGCATATTTTGTGTATATTACTTACCTTCTAAGGGAGTATATCCTCTGAAATACTTTCGGCATATTGTCACTAAAATAAAGTACCTTTATTTTTAGTAACTCTGGGTCCAGATGTAGCAAGCATTTTGCATGGTGCAAACTGCAAAAATCGCAGTTTGCGGCATTCAAAAATGCCCATTGCGATGCACATTCACAATTTGCGAGTCGGTACCGACTCGCAAATTGTGAATGCAACCCGCAAATAGGAAGGGGTGTCCCCTTCCTATTTGCAACTCGCATCGATATGCTAAATTGCTTTGTGACCGCGAATGCGGTCGCAAATCAATTTGCAGTTACCACCAGTGTCACACTGGTGGTAAACCATTCGCAAAAGGGAAGGGGTCCCAATGGGATCCCTTCCCCTTTGTGAATGTTGCCCAAAATGTTTTTTGAGATCAGGCAGTGGTCCATTGGACCACTGCCTACTCTGAATAAACGAAACCAAATGGTTTCAGTATTTTTTTAAAGACTCGCAATATCCGATTCACAAAGTCGGAACTACCTACATCTGGCCCTCTGAGGATTGTGTTTTCTTATGATATAGTGCTATATGATATAAGTGGTATTGCATGTTTCCTAGTTCAGCCTAAGCTGCTCTGCTATAGCTACCTCTATCAGCCTAAGCTGCTATAACACTCCTAACCTACTAATAAGGGCTAACTGGACCTGGCACAAGGTGTAAGTACCACAAGGTACCCACTATAAGCCAGGCCAGCCTCCTACAGAGCCACAGCTATTCGGATCACAGGTGCAGCAGACATCCATTGCAAGGAAGATGGAGCTATGGTGGAGAGTTGTGGACAGGATCAATGCCGTGGGAAAGCACCCCAGAACAAGGGATGACATCAGGAAGAGGTGGAACGACCTATGGGGGAAGGTGTGTTCCATTGTTGCAAGACACCAGATAGCTGTACAGAGGACTGGTGGTGGACCACCACTTCTTCCCCCACAACTAACAACATGGGAGGAGCAATTCTTGGCAATCATGCATCCTGAGGACCTGGCAGGAGTAGCAGGAGGACTGGACTCTGGTAAGTCAACTCTTTACTACTGTAGTGTAGCCATTTTTTAATGTAGCTTTTGCGCGTTTGCTTACAGTATTAGGCCTCTGTGCACTCTGTCCTAGATGCATTTTATTTAGCCTTGCACTGTTATTTTTCAATAACCAGTTTCACAGTCTTGTTTTATTTTCTTCTATCACACTGTTTAGCTTAATTCAACACTGGAGTTCTCAAACAATACATTCTTGCTCGCTCTGTGCTTCAGTCAAGGATACAGTCTGGTACATTGCCGATAGAAGTGGTAGAAGTTTAGTCTTTAGGGTTCGAAGAAAGTACACATTCTTACGTAGGGACGTTTCTTAGAACACCGGCGTGTTAGTTATAAAAACACTTCCTAGTCCTGGTACACGTAGGAGGGAGATTCCGACCAGGGAACCACAACTAGACGCTGACTGCCCTGTTGCAGATGCTAATCCCGATCACAGGCCTTTGCTCAGGTATGAGGGTTGATGTCTTCCCGGGGGAACCTGAAAGGCAGGCTTAGAGCTTAACATGCTGTGCTCAAAATAGAACTTAGAAGAGAAAACGTAATCTAGTAGCACTATGATAGCGTAATTCTTATGTTTCACTCTCCTCGTTACTATTTCAATCCTACTGTGTTGTATGGTTCTGGTTATTGCGGCTCACTCCTTGTTATATAAAATGCAGTTGTTTAATTAAACCAATCTTTAAAACTCAAACTGCCTTTGTCATTTATATACGAGACCACTCTGTGTATGAGTGAACTGGTTGGGATCTGAGTGACCACGACTTCCCTGGGAAGCACTAAGATGTCATGCGCTCGGCTGCCCAATTGTCTCTTCCGTTTGGAGAGATGAGGCACTGCTAGTTAGTCGGAGCTCAACCCGGATTTGGGGTGACAAGGGTCCTTCGCCGTGGGTTAGACTTAGTCCCCCACACTGTGAACGATCCTACCACCCAAAAATCCAGTAGTCTCATTAGGATAATGAGATCCTACGCGACATGGCGCCGCCAACTATTGGTTTGGCTCTAATTTTCAGATCCACCAGTCTCTCTTGGTCTCATATATTATAAGGATCCCTCAGTTCCTTTAACTGAGACCTCCGTGACACTGAAGACTTCCACCACCGCAATATAGGTAATCCTTGATATAGCGGATGGTTGTTCAAGCTTGAACCTTAAAAGGAAAGACCCCATTTTTGGTGTGCCTTCTCTGAACCATCGCTGTTTTTCTAATGGCGAATCCCCAGGTAATACAAATAGCTCTTAATATGAGACAGCCGCTCACGGCACATTTGCTTGCACATGGTCTTACGATCCAGGGGGGTCCAGTCACGTTTGTGGTGGCCGCCCATGCAGCCTATAGAACATTACTTTTTTACTCTTGGGTCACATTTCCAGCAGTTGATGGGAATACAAATACATTTCACACATATACGATTGCGAAAGCGCCTGGTCAGTACAGGGCGTACGCATACCTAGAGATACCTATATCTTATCAAGAACATAATAATTGGCTTGATGGCGCCCTACCCCATACAATATTGCCAGTAAGGTTAGGTCCACTGAGTAATGATGGTCCGACCTGGCCTTTATCGGCCACATATACACCACATCCTGCGGTTGCAAACATGCCGGTGGCTGAAGTTCGTTGTTTATATACAGACTTAACGGCTATATATAGACGCTTAGTACAATTTGGGATGCAGACACTAAATACAAACCCAGCGCGTGCTGCTCCAGCACAACCACATGCAGTAGCTCCAGGTATAAACCGGGTGACTGTACACTCTATCATGGGTAAAGTTCCAGCAAAACGGGAGGAGACTCCATTTTGGCGGGCACAGAAAATTAATATGCTGGAGGCGGTATTTCCCCATACGGGACCTCAGGACAAACATAGAATATTAACTATGTGTTTACCATTTGGCATGGTTCCCACAGTGGAACATTGTAATACATAGGGCACGGTGTTTGCCACGCTCTACACAACAGCACACGGTACACCGACATTGGCAAACCTACCGGAAGTGCTTAAACAGATTCAGGATGAATACGGGGCTGCCCCAGCCTTAGATTTGGGAATGCAACTGATGGGCAATTTTGCCACGGTTTCTTCAATAATACTAAGTAATCTTAAAGGGGAGGCAGTTGCAATAGCGGTGCGTATGCGTCTTTGTGACGTCCCTCAACTAGATCAGGAACGAGAACTGCCTAAAATAATATCGGAAACATATTCCAGTATCGGTCGAGATAGCCTAGGGGCTAGACCTCAGAAACCACAGTTTCAAGGGAAAAGTAGTAAAGATAATACTAAACAGCAACCTGAGGGTAATAAAAAGCGCTGGGAGAAAAAACAACAGACACCTAAAAAAGAAAGAGGAGAATCTCCGCGAGCGGAAACCCCGCTGACTAGGTATAATCTCAGAAATAGGGATAACTTGAAAACGCCTGATAGATATCAATACACTGATATATGCCAATCTCGTTCCTTTCAGGACTCATCGGAAAAGAGAAATGAGAGAGGTGGGCGGTCAGAGCGGAGAACAGAGTACGTGAAACCAAGACAGGAATCACAACGCTCTTCAGAGGTTTCTGTCAAGAAGGAAGAGAAACCGATACAACAAAAACAACAGTTTAAAAAGAAAAAGGTGGTCGGCAGTCTCAGTTAGACATGCCACTCAGGAAGAGAGTTCTCTTGAAGACCAAGACATGGGCACTGGCACTGCTAGACAGCGCGGCAGAGGTCACAATAGTTCTCCGGAATCTTCTAGAGCATCTGGAGGTGAAACCAACTGATGACTTCATCCAAGTCGAAACAGCAGATATGCGTGTCTCTGAACCTGATAGGGTATATACCTTGACTTTACAATTGGAAGGAGACATTGAACGCACTATAAACGCAATCTTTTGGGATCGTGTAGTCAAGATATATGAAATTTTGCTGGCTGAACAGGATTGGCCGCCTGACTTTGTTTGCACCTGCCCAGTTGGGGAGGAGGTTATTAAACCTTCGTTCTCACCACTTGTTCCAGGGGAACTCGTAGAGTCCTATAGCATCAAATGGGCTCTAGCACAAGCACCTGCCTTATATAGAAATCACGTAGGGTGGGATAGGGATTCTCCATATCATGTAATTCCAATTAAAGGTGAACCTCAGCCACAATATCCAATAAAACATGAAGCAAGGGCACCGGTGAGAGAAATACTTACGCAATTAGAATACCAGGGAGTAATTGAACCCTGTGTCTCGCCGATGAATAATCCCTTATTCCCTGTAGCTAAACCGGACCATTCATATAGAATAGTCTTAGACTACAGACATTTGAATGGACATACGCGTACATATGCTATACAAAATTCACATAGCGCCACACTGATGAACAACATTGTGCCGAAAAACTACAAAACAACTTTAGACATCTCGAATGGTTTCTTCTGCCAGAATATAGCACCCAAAAGTAGGGACCTTACAAGCTTTATTGCGTTCGGCTCCCAAAAAAAATTCTGTTGTTTGCCTCAGGGGTATAAGAATAGCCCGGGACTGTTTGCGGCTCGTGTGACTGAAATTTTACACGGGTTGACCCTGAAGCATTATCATATGTAGATGATATATATGTCACGGATGACGATTTACTACAACATTTGAGACGGGTAGCCCGCATTGTTGTTGGGTTTGCCAAAATCGGCTACAAATTTAACTTCAAAAAATCAAAAATTGCCTTCCTCAGCGTCATATTCCTGGGATATGAGCTGTCAAATGAAGGTAAGAGCCTAGCGCCACAATTTTTAGCAAAATGTGCGCAATTGCATCCACGTAATACGATTAAGAAACTCCAATCATTGTTGGGCTTTCTAAATGATGGCAGAACATACATTCCTGATTATGCTACATGGATAAAACCTTTATACGAATTAATACGTCCTGATTTTTCAAGCAAATTCTGGACAATTGAACATACACATACTCTTCGGGAGTTACAAGCAGATCTCCTAGCTGTAAAACATTTACATACAAGGGACAATAAGACGCATTTGGTCATCAAGGTGATAGCTGGGGCCATTGGGTTTACGTATGTCACATTTAATAAAGGTGAAGCGGTCCCGATTGGATACAAGTCCCACTTGTATTCGGCTGCTGAACAACGATTCGCACCAACAGAGAAAATTCTCACTGCTGTACAGATGGCTGTTATTAAAGAACAACCTTTTGCCCAGGGTAAACGCATTATAGTCGTTTCCCCTATTCCGGCCCTAGAGGCTGTTACAAAAGCGAGTGTTCCTAAAGCGAAAGCACTGCACCCGCGATTGATACAATGGGCTACGTCTTTAACAGCCACTGATCTAGATTACATTTTTGACGCAAAGTTACAGACTCAGGAATTTCTGCAATATGAAATTGAATATCCAGTTCCCGCTGACACGTTACCTATTGATCACTATCAAATAGTCATGTACACCGATGGCTCTGTGCAACCGGCGGTGGGTACAAAACACCAATATTCTGCTGTCTGTGCAGTAGTGAACGGCCATATGGAGGGGGAGAACTTCTGCCCCCAACATACTTATACACAAACCTTAGGGGACTGTACGGCACAATTGGCTGAGCTGAAAGCTCTATTGATGGCATTAGAACATACAGATCCGACACAGTTTACACTGATTGTTTGTGATTCGTATTATTGTGTCTAGTCTTTTAATGAATACCTACATTACTGGCGCTTGAATGGGTTCAGAGATTCAAAGGCCAACACCATAAAACACAGACTATTGTGGGGGAAGGTAGCAGACCTGAAGGAGATGCTACCCAAAGTCCATGTTGTACATACTCTTGGACACCAGCGCGTTGGAATACAAGTTGCTGGGAATACTCTGGCTGATGAAGCCGCAAAGTCGGCAGTGGCAGTTGCCACTGTAGCCGCAATGACTCGTTCGAGTTCCAAACCAGACACAGAGATTCTGGCTGCCATAAAAGCTATGGCTGATGGCACGCCTTATCCTAAAGGATTGCCAAATAAATACCAATACTTTATGGGAAGTATGCTGAATGCTGAGGTTAAAATCCCAGGCGTAAGCGTGCGCGAGATCCCCAATAAAGTTGTAAGACCTCAATTGATTAATGCAGCGCATGGAGGGGTGGCATCTGCACATGCTGGCGTGGCCGCCACAATTTCGCTATTACAGGCCCGTTATTGGTGGCCTGGTCTCTATAAAGAAACTAAGCAGTATGTCCTTTGTTGTGACATCTGTCAACAAATTAAAGTTTCAACAGCTAAGCGCCCGTCACAGACACCCCTATTAATATCGAACAGACCATTACAGTGTGTGTACTTGGATCATTGTGGTCCACTCACACCGGATAGTGCACACAAATATATACTGGTGGCTGTAGATTCTTGCTCCAGATTTGTGTGGGTGTGGCCACAGCGCTCGGCTGACGCTCGAACTGTTATTAAAGATTTGCGTGTCTTTGTCAGTACATATGCAGTTGCGGCGTTCCATTTGGACCAGGGCCCTGCTTTTGCCTCAAGGGCATTCAGGGACACCATGGCCTCGTTGGGGGTCCAGCTCCAGTTCTCGTCTCCATTTCATCCTGATGGAAATTCTGTTGTGGAGCATTTAAATCGTGATTTAAAGCAATCCTTAACAGCAAGAGTCTTAGGTACGGGTCGTAGTTGGCTAACCCACTTGTATGGAGTACAGAGAGCACTGAATAACCTGCCTAGAAGGTCCCTGGGGGGTCGTACTTCATATGAGTGCCTGTTCGGAACACAAATGTTTGTTCCGGATCTAGATGGTCCTGGTGTGGAGGCAGCGGAAACGCCTTTTGACATAAATGATCGTGTCACTGTTTTGCAGGAATTACAACAGTTCCGTGAAGATAACTCTTCTAAAAGTGCTGCCTCCACAGGAATTAAGGATGTGCCAGTAACACCTACTGGTTGGATCCCCAGAGTTGGGGATCTTGTGCGTGAAAAGGTCGCAGTGAAAAAATAATTTGGCCCTTCTTATCGAGCACCAGACCCTGTGTTGGGGATACACGGAACAAGAACTGTTATTTTATCACCGTTGCCAGGTGCCAAAGAAAATCGCTTCGTTTCTATTGACAATGTCAAGTTACAGCATGTGGCCGATTCTGCACAGCAGACCAAGAGGAACGTCCAGTAGTTCCCGAATCTCTCTCACTACTGGGGAAGATTTTCCGCTCCAAGTTATTTATACCAACACTGTTGCCTCTCCGAGCTTGGGGAGGGTGGAAGATGATCTTGCATTGGTTCCACTGACGACAAATAACTTGGAAACATTTGATCGAGTCACCATGACTACTGATGTTGCGGGAGCTGCTATCTACAGTGTACCACCACGAGAAACATCAACTCTTCCATTGAATACGGCGGCACCTTTTACACGAACTGCCTCTGGGTACTTTGCCAACAACAACGATGGTCTATAGGACTCGTTTGCCTCTTCAACCACTGACCCAGGTCCACGTAAGCTGATTTATTGGCTTAAAGATACATATTTTGTTTTTCCTTGGAACTATCTGTGGCTCTTATTGACTATGTTAGCATTTTTTCTCTGGATAGGGTTTGTCGTTACCTTTTTTCTGTTGATACATGGTCATTTTCTTCCTGAGAGATCAGCGGTTGAACAGGTGGAGGAGGTGTTGAAGCCACATTTTTCATCACATAAGGTTCGGAGAGACTTTTCCTTTGTGAACATTTCTGCAGCACCAATTCCAGAAGGGATTTTGTGGGATAAAGTAATGTTTGATATACACGGTCCCACTGAGATAATTCAAATACCGTATGTTCTAAAGTTATCTATGAATGATATAGTAATACCAGGCATTGTATCTGATGATTGGGATGTGAAGACAGTTGATTGCATGATGACTGAATTACAATACTATACTGTGTATGAGAATGAAGATGTTTACCAGTTTAAAGACAATTATGGTGACATGTTTTGCTATAATTATTATGGGCACCACTTTATACATAAAGCAAGTAGTCCGAAAACGATGTTTGACTATACGCAATGGGAGCATTGCCCATCTCCCCCACAAGGGAGTTCTAAAACGTACTCAGACAAATTTGCGTATTTTTCTGGGCATCATCAAATGAATGCTAAGTCATATTATTTTAAGTTAACTCCGTCTAAAGATAAGCAAATGTTGTTGACTAATACGAAATTCATATACTCAGATTCTTTTGTTTCCCGACTGTCGATTGAAGGTTACGAATATTGATCAAATAATTTTGATTTGAAAAGTGTTTGGGGAACAAAACATTGGCAGACACAGGGTAGAGAAACATTGTTTAGAGCATGTCTCATTCCCGTCCAAATGATTTTTTTAAAAGAAACAATACAACAGACTAGCTGTTTGGGCTTAGCAACGATTAAAGAATTGAACATGCCTAGTATACCTGTCCCTACAAAAATTAATGATTGGCAGAAATAAATAAATGCCACCTTCAGTGAGCTTACAGACTGGGTCCAGAATGGTACATTTAACACTTCATTGTCACGTCCGGGCGGGTGGTTATTGTGGCCTATAGACACCAATGGGTGTCATCAACGTTTTGTCACCTCCTCTGTGGGTTTCAGGAAGAGTCGGGCAGACCCTCGCTACATATCACCTGAACATGCTGAAATTATTACTACATATAGGTGGTCATTACAACCCTGGCGGACGGTGTTAAAGCAGCGGTAAAACCGCCAAAAGGCCGGCGGTAAAAAAATTGGAATTATGACCGTGGCGGAAACCGCCAACAAAGACAGCCACTTTAACACTCAGACCGCCATGGCGGTACAGACAAACAGCGCGGCGGTCACCGCCAACAGACAGACGGAGGACAATGTACCACCCACAGTATCACAACCTACCAATCTGCCACCTTTTCCGGGGCTGATTCACCGCGGATAAAAACATGGCGGAAACAGCCATTTCAAAGGGAAAATGCTCACCTCTACACACTCCACGAGGAACGAGGGCACCATGGAGCCGGAACTCCATATACTCCCTGCGATAGTCTTCCTGCTCCTATACGAGGATCATCAACGCCGGCGGGGAAGACCACGGTGAGTACTGCACCTACGACATAGGGGAGGGGGAGGCAAAAACACAGGGACACATACAACCAACATCCCAACCCCCACCCCTACCGTCACCCACTACAACACACACACCAATGCATTTCTATACATTACAGTAACAACCCCCCCGGAAGAATGCAAAGACAAAAGGAAATGAGTTGAACCATTGTAATATATCAAAATACAGTAAGCAAATATATACATATATATATATACACATTAAACAAAATATACACCACGATTAGTAGTGCAGGTATTGCACCATTAATTGTCCGTGGACCACTGGGCCCAAGATGCATGGGCGAGGCCCACACAAGATACCCGATCAAAACGGAGAGAACACTGTAGGGGCATCAGATAGAAATACAACATGCACCTCAGGGGGAAGGGAAGGGGTGGCACCTCAGCTGGATGAGTGCACCACGCCAGATCCACGAGGGGGCTCCATGCCCATTGATGTATCCTGCGGAGTGCAGAGCCACGGTCTCTCAAGTCTCTGCAGTGGGTGGGTTGCCCACTGTACCATCCTGGTGAGTGCAAAGCCACAGTGTCTAAAGTCTCTGCAGTGGGTGGGTTGCTCACTGTACCATCCTGTCTGTGGTACTGAAAATTCTGGACCCGTGTTATAAACATCGTCGTATCACAATGATTAGAATAGTATGCACAAGTATTGTATTCATATTCGGGTAACAAAATCACCCGAATATCAGAGTTTCCATCCTGAACCCTCGTGTTCCATTTAAACAACAGCCATTTTGTGATTGCCCTCACATAGGCCAATGTCTAATGCTGAAAACGAGTCTGAAGGGCACGTACACCTTTGCTGACTCCTCTGTGACCTGGGCAAGCTGACTCCACTGCCTGAAGCCAAACCTGTTCGGCCAGTTTCTTTCCCAGTGGCCGAATGAGATTAGTATCAAGGCACTACACATCATAAACATTTCATCACACACAAACCATGCCTAATCTTACACACACCTGTCTCTGTTTCTTTCTTTATGACTTGCTTTACAAGGAGGAGGTGCCCGTTTATATTGGGGGTCCGTCGATATCTGATGAAAGTACTAAGCCTTGCCGGGTAATTGATTGAGGGCTGGACAAACTGAAATATGGGCTTGTCATCATAACCCTGCTATTACTTTGTAGTGAAAATATGTGAATGGTCAACTGTAAAATAAGGAATGTTTGCCTAAAGCATAATATTTTGTATAAAAGAGAAGGTTAGCTTTGCAAGAGCTCAGTCTCCTGAGAATATACACTGTGTTGTACTTCTAGGATACCTGTTACTGGCTGCAGCCAATAAACAAGATCTTTGACTTCACCAAGAAGACTCTGTGTTTCTGTAGTCTGAAACAGGAAGGACTCGAAGTCTTAGGGTGTGTTCCCTGGCACCACTGGGTTCTGAAAAACCCAGTACTTCAGTTGGCGCCCAACGTTGGCCGATTTCAGCGGTACCAGTCCAAGCCAGAGGTTCGTGAGGAGCTTTGTGTGAAAATTCTGGAGGAAGGTCGCCACTTCATCGACCCCTGTATGTCGACGTGGTCCGAAAGTCTTTGCTGCGAGGTTCCCCTCTTTCCGACGGCTACGAAGGACTGCTGCCCTGACTATCGCCCTGTTTTGGACCCTTGATGATTTGGTAGAGCGAAACGATAAACGAGTCTTCTGGTGACGTCATCGATACCTCAGTTAAGTATAAGTGGAGCGTCTCCCAGTCCTTAGTTTGGTTCTTAGTTTGGTATCCCCTTGGGATCTTTGAATTGGAACTTGCAAGTACCAAAGCCAAGGGATTTGTGTATTCACGAGACTATCGTATTGGATAATCCTTTGAAGTTTGAAGCTAGACTAGAGAGCGAAGATGCCTGGTCTTAGCAGACATGGAAATTTGTTTTGTCTTGGTTATAATAGGGATTCCCGATTGGAGGACTTGTGTCCGGTTCCTCCGATTGGAACTCCAACCTATGAACTATATGTGAAACATGGCATAGGCCCCCTCACATATAATGAAGTATGGATCCGATACACCAGGAAAGATGGTGTTTTAAAATGGCCCCAATATGGTAGTTTTGACACAGAGATTCTGGATAATCTGGAGGTTAAACTTTTTAAGAAGAAAGCCCGGCAGGCGATGTTTGACTCTTCCCGCCTATGGCGTAAGGAAGCCAAACAGAAGGAAATTAAATTAGCAAAGAGAAATAAGAGGGAAGAGGGTATCTCGATAATGCAAGCTGCCATGCAGTTTAAAGATGATGAAGAAGAACAGGTGAATGAGCAGTTGCACAGGCAACGTAAATTGGTGACCGATAAATGTTATCCAGTTTTTCCGCTTCTTCAGCAAGATGCAGCAAAAGAACTTGAGAAAGATCCTTTAATGTCACACTTGTTGAGTTCGCCACCCCCTTAGGCGCAGAATGCTACAGCACCCCCGCAACCTTTAGCTGTGCAACCTCCGGTTATTGTGCCTCAGGTTCTTCCACAGCCGCAAGCTCCTCTTCAGTTGGTTCCTACTACTATGGCGCAGCCCCTTCAAGGGCCGCCGACTTCGCTACCTGCTCCATCTGTACCTACTGCGACTTTATGTACTACATCGACTGCCTCTTCTGGTGTTCCTCCTGATACTGCCTCTGCGTCTGCTTCTGCGTCTGCCTTGCCTCTCTCTGTTTTTCCTCCTGTTCTTTCATCAACTTCTCCTTTTGTCCGACAGAGAATGACAGATACTGTTGCCAGCCTTATATTTCCTCTCTTTGGGTCGTCTGGTGTGACCCCAGATTCGGAGCGTAAGCAGTCGCGTAGTCAACTGCCTAATTCTCAAGAGAGAGAAATGTTTGACCGTATGGCACGTAAATGGGTTGTTTACCCTTTAAGATATGATGTAGAGTCTGTTATGGATGTCTTCCGCCAATGGGAAGCACCGAAACAAAGATACGTTTTTGAGAAAATGTGTGCTTTCCTTTGTGAGGAATTGGAAGATAATGGTTTGGAAACAAATCCGCCTGATTTGTGCCGTGTACGGTTTGAGTTTGAAAAGGGCACGATTGTGGGTTCCGATGTTGAGAAAGCAGTTGCGACGTTGTTGTCCTTTAGAAATAAGGATCCTTCTCAGTCATTGTTCGAACATGACTCCTCTGTTAAAAAAAAGGTGCGACAGTACCCAATGAGAGAAGTCCCTCCGGTATGGAAGGACGCCGTTGCGGCTGATGTTGCTAATCAAATTGATGCTGTCCCAGCTCATTTTCAGCGTGTTTGGGTACATGTTCCGTGGAAGCGAGCTGAAGTTTTAGCCCTTAAGCAGACTTTGCCTGATCCCCGTAAAAACCCTGCAGGGTATTATAAGGAATTATCACAGACTGCAGACTCATGCATTATGAATTTAGCCGACATAGACATGTTATTTGGGAATGTTGTTCCACAGCCTTTGTGGGGATTGATTCGCCATACAGATCATGCGCAAGAGTTAGGTGACTCATGGGCTAATATTAGTGCTGCATATGATAGACAAGTTGGTGGTGCCAAGCCTGAGCCTTTGGTAGCAGAACTGCCTGCTAGGATCATTACTTACATGAAGACTTTAATGCCTGCAATGCGTGTGAATTGGGATAAATTGTCTGCGTGTAAGCAGAAGAAAGATGAAACAGTGTCTGATTTCTTCACCAGGTTTGAGGAAACGTTTATCGACCACAGTGGTGGTGAGTACAGAAGGTGGTCAACGGTTGTTCGTCGACAAGTTTGTGCACAATTTGCTTGCCGAGCTGTGTAAGAAATTGAAGGATTCAGAGAGTTCTTGGGCCGTTTCCTCTTCAGCACAAATATTGGCTACTGCACAGTACTACGAAAATAGGGATAAAGATGAGAAGGATAGAGCAGACAAGAAAACTAAAGAATTAAAAACAAAGGTTCTTTTACAACAGGCGTATCCGCCACGTGGTGGTCAGAGTAACTATAAGCAACCTCAACAGTTCCAGAGAAACTCGCAAAGGTTTGAGTTTTCTCAACCACGTGTTCCTGTAGGTCCCAATCATTGTTCATATTGTAAAGAAGAGGGTCATTTCAAGTATAGTTGTCCTATTTTATTACAAAGTACGAAAGGTGCTTCTGGCGCAAGAGGTCGAGGTGTTCAACAAGCTCCTAGAGGTAGAGGACGTGGAAGTTTTCCCCAGAACACGCGTTCCTTTCCGTCTCAAAACTCAATGAATAGTTTTGACCAGCAACATAATGCGTCTGGTAGGACGGCTCAGTATTATGCTGACGACTACTATGCAGAAGATGAGAACCTGGAAGGTAATATTTGCTAGGACAGCCATAGACGAAGAGAGGGAGTTTTTTTAGTTCCAGTAGATCAGAATGGACCTTATGTTAAGGTGATTACCTCAGGTGTGTCGGAGCCTTTTCTGTTGGATACTGGTGCTACAAAGAGTTCTATTATGCACTCAAAACTCCCTGGCACACCTTTGTCTGGCGAGATGAATGTTTCAGTAGGTTTTTCTGGCGCCCCGGTTAGGAACCCGATTTCTAGTCCTATGTCCCTTTCTGTTGGACCTTGTGAATTGGAAGCACCCCTCATTCTGACGACAGGTTGTGGTGAAAACTTGTTAGGATTGGATTTGTTGAAAAGATTGTATGCAACATTATATTGTTCTCCTTCGGGAGTACAACTTACACTGGGTAGGAAATTGGTCTCTCCAATGCATTTGTCGAAGGATAAACTTCCGACCGAATTGTCGTTTCTTCCTGATATCATTTGGGCTACTGGTCCTAATGATGTGGGTCTGTTGGAAATACCGCCTTATGTTGTGACATTGAAAGCCAATGTTAAATTACCACGCATTCAACAATACAAGATCTCTAGTGAAGGTGAAAAGGCGTTGCTAGCGATCATTTATGATTTAATTGAAAAAGATGTAATTGAAGAGACAAGAGGCAACGTTTGTAATAGTCCTGTTCTGCCTGTTCTGAAACGTACTGACCCCTCTAAGCCACCTGTTTACAGGCTAGTGATTGATCTTAGAGAGGTAAATAAAATAGTTGTGCCACAGTTTCCAGTTGTTCCTAATATCACTGCCCTATTGACTATGATTCCAGCTTCCGCCACCTGGTTCTCGGTGATTGACTTAAAGAATGCTTTCTTCAGCATCCTGATTGCTGAGGAGAGCAGGGATATTTTTGGCTTCAGTTTAGGAGGCCAAAGTTTCCGCTTCAAACGCGCTCCACAAGGCTACTGTGAAAGTCCATCAATATATAGTCAGGCTTTAAAAACACAGCTTGATGCAATTGTTTTACCTGACGGCACTACCCTTATTCAGTACGTCGATGATTTGCTAGTCGCTACAGATACTGAAGAGATTTGTAAAGAAGCCACCTTGTCGTTGTTGCGTCATTTATCTGATTTACATCACAAAGTGTCCCTTTCAAAACTGCAATATTGTCGACAAGAAGTGACCTACTTAGGTCATCTCTTATCGAAGGAGGGAAGGAAACTGACCTCAGAAAGAATTCAAGCAATTGCAAAATTGAGTGTGCCAAGGACACAGAGAGAAGTACGTGCTTTCTTGGGCATTACATCATACTGCAGACAATGGATACCGAATTTTTCTTTGCTGGCCAAACCTTTGGTAGCATTGACCTATAAAGATACACCGAACCCCGTTCCGTGGTCTGAAGATTGTCAGAAAAGTTTTTCCGAATTGCGTAATGCATTATGTTCGGCTCCTGTGTTGGGTACCCCCGACTACAGTAAGCCCTTTACACTGTATGTCCATGAGAAAGAGGGTTGTGCATTGTCAGTGCTGACACAGTCTTTTGGAGACAAGCAGCGCCCATGCGCATATTTTTCGTCAACTTTGGATCCGGTAGCTAAAGCATTGCCGAGTTGCTTGAGAGCCACAGCGGCAGCAGCTGTTTCTATTCGACAGTCTGCTGGGTTAGTGATGAATAATATGTTGATTGTGATGGTTCCACATGCAGTGGACACGTTGTTAAACAGGACCAAGACACAGCATTTAACTAGTGCTCGATTGTCAGGTTACGAGTTGACACTGTTAGCGAGTCATGTGCACATAAAGAGGTGCAATACGTTGAATCCAGCCATGTTTTTGCCGATTTCAGTAGAGACAGATGATGTTGAACAACATGATTGTTTTCTTAGGACAGAAGAAGAAACGAAAGGGAGAGTAGATCTTAAAGATACTCCTCTTGTAAAGTGTGATGGTACCTTATGGGTGGATGGTTCATGCTTCAAGCTTCCGAATGGTGATACGACTGCAGCATATGCTGTCACAACTTTGCATACGATTGTTGAAGCTGCACGTATACCACATAATTCAGCTCAAGCAGCAGAGCTGATTGCACTTACGAGAGCGTGTGTGTTATCGAAAGGAATGAAAGTGACCATATATACCGACAGCCAGTATGCGTTTGGTGTGTCCCATAGTTTTGGACGATTGTGGAAAGAACGTGGGTTCCTGACTTCGCATGGAACTAAAATTCAGCATGGTCAGTTGGTGAATGAGCTTCTTGAGTCACTGACCTTGCCATTACAAGTTGCGATTGAGAAATGCAGTGCACACAAGAAGGTTACTGATGATGTAGGTTGTGGCAATGCATTTGCTGACGAAATCGCAAAAGAAACAGCAAAAGATGTGATGAATCGAATGTATGTTGCAGGCCCCACAAGATGGGTTGGTGACGTTGGAATATGTGAAGATACGATAGAGGGTGTGAAGTCTCTTCAAGCTGAAGCTTCAGAGAAAGAGTTGAGTGTGTGGAAAGAAAGTACGGGTAAATTGGATGAAAATGGTTGTTGGGTTGACTTGTCAGAACATCAGCGATGGTTGTTACGTGCTTGCAGTGGTGACAATGGCTCATGGAATGGCCCATATCAGTGTGAAAGGGATTTGTAAGTTGTTGGCTCCAGTATGGCAAAATGCTGCAATTCCTAAATGTGCAGAGAATGTGGTCAAGAATTGCATGGTGTGTCTGAAATACAATCCTGGTAGGGGAACCCCAACTCCAGCTGGTCATTTTGCGCCTCCAACGTATCCCTTCGAGGTTTTGCAGCTAGATTTCATCCACATGGAAAGGTGCAACAATCTGAAATACGTACTCGTTGTTGTTTGTGCCTTTTCAAGATGGGTAGAAGCATATCCCTTAAAAGACAACACTGCCTTATCCACAGCTAAAGCCCTTGCCAAAGAATTCTTCCCTAGGTTTGGAATGCCAAGAATGGTCTGGAATGATAATGGGAGTGAATTTGTGGGTCGAGTGATGAAAAAAGTATGTGAACGGCTAGGTATCCAGCAAAAATTCCACACTGCAAATCACCCCCAATCAGCTGGACTAGTAGAGTGCTATAATGGCACGCTAAAACTGAAGTTGGCAAAGATACAAGCGAGCTCTGGTCTTAAATGGCCTGACGCTCTGCCTCTAGCACTCCCATCAACAAGAATGACTGTGCATTCGCAAGTGGGACTTAGTCCCTATGAAATTGTGTTCGGCCGCCCGGCCAACATATGGGGAGTGCCAAGACCAACAAAATTCAGTGAGATCGAACACCCTGTACTGCTTGATTATTTGTATGAATTGACGGCTAAATTGCGTGTTCTACACCAACAGGTTCACGATACTCTGCCCCAGGTCTCTGAAGCTCCAGGACATCTTATCGATCCTGGATCATGGGTGCTGGTCAAGAACTTCCAGCGGACAAAGAATGACCAACCCTGTTGGACCGGCCCCCACCTCGTCCTTCTCTCAACAAGATCAGCTGTTCGAGTGGAAGGGAAAAAGAACTGGATCCACGGTGTACACTGCAAGAGGGTCCCTTTTCCTCTACCGTACGACTGATGGGTCCAGGAGGGGATCGCTGACTCTGAGACTGAGACTGTGCCTCGTTTTTTTTCCATTTAGCGATGCACGTGTAAAAGGAACAATTTCTGAACGAGAAAGTGACAATAATTTGCAAGAAGCTGTGCCACCGTCAATTCGATTGAACACTACAGAGCCTGAACTCTTGTTCCAGAACCAGACAGTACCTGGAAAAAGCCGTTATAATTTGAGACCAAGAACTAAGGACAAATAATTTTTTCCCGTTCCTTTGCTATTTTTTTTTAAAGGTGCGGCTCTCTCATCTGAGAAACTTTCTTATTTTTGTTTTTTTCTTTTCGAACCGCCATCCGGGTTCAGCTGTAGGGTCGTGGTTGCCCAAGTCTTTGGAGTGCAGCTGAAGACGTTAGGTCGACAGTTCTGGTCGGTCTAAGGGAGTTGCCCTTGACTGACAGAAGCATTCCCTAGCATAGAACACCCTACCACCACGAGCAGCAATTAGAGAGGATGGAGTTTTTCAAGAATGAGAGACCTGCCAGACAGATGGACTTTAAAGCCAGAATGTGTATAATAATGACAAAGAAACAATTTTTGATATTATGTATTTTCATGTTGCTTAGTGTAATGACGTTTTTAATAGGATATGTTTTATTCTATTTTCAAGTGACATTTGCACCCATTACACAGCCCATACCTCCTTCTACTGTTTCCTCGCATTCTTTTCACCCCCTGCCTGAACACGACTCTGCCAGAAGATTAGAATTTGTCAACAATTCATTCATTCAGCTTCTACACCAACACCAATTAGTAGTGAACACAACTAACTGTTGGGTGTGTGGTCTTATGCCTCATACTACTGATAAAGGTATCCCTTATCTGGTCCTGCCTTTCAGCCATAATGGTTCTGTGTGGGCATATAGAACGGTGTTCATATACGCGTATGAAGCCAACCCCCTACGTTCTGTGAAAGATAATCCTAAGAATAGTGCTCTAGCTAAGGGTATAGTAGATATGATTAGGGAAGATATTTCCTATGAGACTATCCCGAGAGATGAGACACTAGCATATATTGGATGGAACATAACAGGATATGGAGTTACTCTGAGTGGGAACCAGCGAGCAAAGAGATCCTCCCCGATTTGGATTGTACCCCATCAGGGTCACCTATGTCTGCAAGGTAATGGCAAGAATCCCAGAGCTCAGTTAGGGAAAAGTATCTGCACTGAAACATATGTTTTTGCGTCTCAGACTTCTCCTTTGTTCTTAGCAGCTAAGGGTACCTATTTCATCTGCCATAATAGAGCCTATACATGGTCGCCCCCTGACTTCTCAGGCACATGTTTTGTTTCGTTCCTGTTACCTCCCACCTACACGGCCGCGGCAGATTACCATAAGACAAGGATAGTTAGAGGTGTCATAAGTAAAGAAGACACTACAGGACAAGAATTTGGAGATTTCGTAAAGGGTTTTCTGCCGTTTTGGGGTCCTATGGTTAACAGCAGGAACATAAGGCAATTGACAAAGGTGGTTGAATCCACGCTAGTTGAAACCGCCGGTGCCCTTGGTAATTTGACTGCTGAGCTCCAGTCGGATCGCCTTATGACTCTTCAGAACAGGGTCGCATTAGACGTCATACTTGCAGACCGAGGTGGGGTATGTAAAGTGATCCAATCAAGTTGCTGTGTTTTCATCCCAGATAACGCTCCGACAGTCTACTAGGCCATTTCCAAACTGCATAAGATCTCCGAGTCTATTCACGTGGATAAAGGAGATTGGTCATTGATGAGGTGGTTCTAGGAGCTGATATCCGCCTGGGGATGGAAGACTCTGGTAGTCATTGGGATGATCTTAGCCATTCTTTTCCTGTCCTGTCTGTGTGTACAGTGTGCTCCTGCAATATGTGGCCTCTGTGCTACATCGTTTGTAAGGAAACCTGTATCAAGGGACGAGCTAAGTAATAGGATGATGCTACAGCAACATCTCAACGACTTTATGAATATAGACCTGGACTCAGATTAGCGTGAGTATAGGTTATTGCCTATGTAAGGGCAAAAGGAGGGTCTGTGGTACTGAAAATTCTGGACCCGTGTTATAAACATCGTCGTATCACAACGATTTTGGTATCAGCAGACCGAGAATGATTAGAATAGTATGCACAAGCATTGTATTCATATTCAGGTAACAAAATCACCCGAATATCAGAGTTTCCGTCCTGAACCCTCGTGTTCCATTTAAACGACAGCCATTTTGTGATTGCCCTCACATAGGCCAATGTCTAATGCTGAAAACGAGTCTGAAGGACACGTACACCTTTGCTGACTCCTCTGTGACCTGGGCAAGCTGACTCCACTGCCTGAAACCAAACCTGTTCGGCCAGTTTCTTTCCCAGTGGCCGAATGAGATTAGTATCAAGGCACAACACATCATAAACCTTTCATCACACACAAACCATGCCTAATCTTACACACACCTGTCTCTGTTTCTTTCTTTATGACTTGCTTTACAAGGAGGAGGTGCCCGTTTATATTGGGGGTCCGTCGATATCTGATGAAAGTACTAAGCCTTGCCGGGTAATTGATTGAGGGCTGGACAAACTGAAATATGGGCTTGTCATCATAACCCTGCTATTACTTTGTAGTGAAAATATGTGAATGGTCAACTGTAAAATACGGAATGTTTGCCTAAAGCATAATATTTTGTATAAAAGAGAAGGTTAGCTTTGCAAGAGCAGCAGTCTCCTGAGAATATACACCGTGTTGTACTTCTAGGATACCTGTTACTGGCTGCAGCCAATAAACAAGATCTTTGACTTCACCAAGAAGACTCTGTGTTTCTGTAGTCTGAAACAGGAAGGACTCGAAGTCTTAGGGTGTGTTCCCTGGCACCACTGGGTTCTGAAAAAACTATTACTTCAGGGAGTGCAAAGCCACAGTCTCTCAGGTCTCCCAAGTGGGTGGGTTGCCCACTGCACCATCCTGGGGAGTGCAAAGCCACAGTCTCTCAAGTCTCTGCAGTGGGTGGGCTGCCCACTGTACCATCCTGGGGAGTGCAAAGCCACAGTCTCTCAAGTCTCCCAAGTGGGTGGGTTTCCCACTGTACCATCCTGGGGAGTGCAAAGCCACAGTCTCTCAAGTCTCCCAAGTGGGTGGGTTGCCCACTGTACCATCCTGGGGAGTGCAAAGCCACAGCCTCTCAAGTCTCCCAAGTGGGTGGGTTGTCCACTGTACCATCCTGGGGAGTGCAAAGCCACAGTCTCTCAAGTCTCCCAAATGGGTGGGTTGCCCACTGTACCATCCTGGGGAGTGCAAAGTCACAGTCTCTCAAGTCTCTGCAGTGGGTGGGTTACTCACTATACCATCCTGGGGAGTGCAAAGCCACAGTCTCTCAAGTCTCTGCAGTGAGTGGGTTGCCCACTGTACCATCCTGGGGAGTGCAAAGCCACAGTCTCTCAAGTCTCCCAAGTGGGTGGGTTGCCCACTGTACCATCCTGGGGAGTGCAAAGCCACAGTCTCTCAAGTCTCTGCAGTGGGTGGGTTGCCCACTGTACCATCCTGGGAGTACAAAGCCACAGTCTCGCAAGTCTCCCAAGTGGGTGGGTTACCCACTGTACCATCCTGGGGAGTGCAAAGCCACAGTCTCTCAAGTCTCTTCAGTGGGTGGGTTGCCCACTGTACCATCCTGGGGAGTGCAAAGCCACAGTCTTTCAAGTCTCTGCAGTGGGTGGGTTGCCCACTGTACCATCCTGGGGAGTGCAAAGCCACAGTCTCTCAAGTCTCCCAAGTGGGTGGGTTGCCCACTGTACCATCCCGGGGAGTGCAAAGCCACAGTCTCTCAAGTGGATAACAGTCTCCACTGGTTCTGGAGGGGGCTTTGTGCCCAGAGTGCTTCATCCTGTGCAGGACAGATGGAGTGGATGCAAGTCTCCACTGGTTATGGAGGGGGCTTTGTGCCCAGAGTGCTTCATCCTGTGCAGGACTGAGGTAGTGGATGCAAGTCTCCACTGGTTCTGGAGGAGGCTTTGTGCCCAGAGTGCTTCATCCTGTGCAGGACAGACGGAGTGGATGCAAGTCTCCACTGGTTCTGGAGGGGGCTTTGTGCCCAGAGTGCTTCATCCTGTGCAGGATAGATGGAGTGGATGCAAGTCTCCACTGGTTCTGAAGGGGGCTTTGTGCCCAGAGTGCTTCATCCTGTGCAGGACAGACGGAGTGGATGCAAGTCTCCACTGGTTCTAGAGGGGGACTGGTGCCCAGAGTGCAGCACACACCCCGTGACGGTCCCAGTTGCGTCACTGCCCCTGCCGCAAATGGGCTAGCGGTGCATTCATGGCGGTCTTTGCCCTGTTCAGCGGTCCCTGGCCTGTTCAGCGGTGCTTGAGTTGCCAGTGTCAGACCTGTTCAGCGGTGCATTCCATGGCGGTCTTTGCCCTGTTCAGTGGTCCCTGGCCTGTTCAGCGGTGCTTGCCAAGGCGGTCCTTCATTGCCCAGCAGGGCTGTGGCTGGCCCAGCGGTCCTTCATGGGTCAGCTGGCATGTGGCTTGCGGGGCCCTCCTGGCCAGCTGGGCTGTTGCTGGCAGTGGCCTCCTGGCCAGTGACGATGGGGCTGGCCTCCTGGGCAGTGACTCTGGTGGTGGCCTCCTGGCCAGTGATGATGGGGCTGGCGGTGGCCTCCTGGGCAGCAGGGATGATGGCGGTCTTCTATGCTGTGTTGCTCCTCCCATCTCTTTGGAGATTTCTTCTGCCCCTTCCCCACCTTGGGAGGAGTCACAGCTGAGTCCACACTCCCCCCGGGACCCGTGTGAGCGGCCTTGCTGGCTGGAGACTTCCCCCTCTCCCGCCGGGCACTGTCCAACTTCTGGTGCTTCACAGGGGGTGGTCTGGCTGTGCTGTGGTTCCGTGCCACACTGGCTGTCCTGGTGGCCGGTGCACTCCACATACCTGTAACAATAAGCACCACTGGTCCCGGAGATTTTTTGGCTGAGGTGCTAGTACGGGACCTATGAGTTGGAACGGGGGATTGTGGGAAATAGGTTAAGGGGGGACAGGAAAAGTTGTTTGGAGACACTGGTACGGGTAGATGGAGGGGGTTTGGAAGTGGAGGAAGAGATGGTGGTTGTAGGAGGTGTAACTATTGTCGATTTGGGTGCAGGTGCACTGGCTGGAGGCTGTCGTGAGGTGGATGGCTGTTGGGTGGGTGTGTGCCTGTGTTTGTGTATCTTCGGAGGGGGTGTCACAGACTCACTGGGAGAGGACACAGGGGATGTGTAAATGGTAGTGGGGGTGGTGAGTGCATGTGAGCGGGGTGTAGTGGTGCGTGTGCTGGTGCGGGAGGTAATGGCTGTAGTGGTAGTGCATGCAGGTGTGAGTGTAGACGAGACTGGGAGGGAGGAGGGGGACACAGTGGAGGGAGTGGATGTTGGTGTGTCTGTATGTGTGTGATGCTTGCGTGAGTGCCTTTGGGATGTGTGGTGCTTATGGTTGCCTGAGCTTCCCTTGTGTGGTGAGGTGTGTGCAGGCTGGTCTGCTGGTGTGCTTGGGATAGGCTGGGGTACAGGGTCTTGGGTCTGGGTGGAGGAAGTTGGAGGGTGGAGGCTAGATACAGGGACAATGGCTGCCATCAGTGCTGAGGCCAGAGTTTGCAGGGTTCGATGAAGGGCAGCCTGACCAGAATGAATGCCCTCCAGGAATGCATTTGTGTGTTGCAATTCCTTTTCCACACCCTGGATGGCATTCACAATGGTAGACTGCCCAACACAGGGGTGTGGAATTTATTAAAATATCTACTTGTCCACGGGACAGGTTGCTTCTCAAATCTACTTGTCCTGTAAAAAGATCTACTTGTCCCTTTGGTGCCATGTAGTGTGGCGCCAAATTATGGCAGCAATCTCATTATGTAAGAGCTCTGATAATAGCCTCTCTGATTATGCCAGGGCTACTACCATAGTAGGGCTTGAATACTTGCAGTTTCAATCCCTACTGTAGCAATTTCCTTATTTTTCCACCTTTCTGCAGATCTGCATACTTGGGCTGGAGGAAGCAGTAAGCAATAGTTTCAGGGCTGGAATGCCTTTGAGTCTGCAAACCTACTAACCTGCATGTTTTAAAGATCTTCACCAGCTTCTCTCTAATATTTTCCCATAATAACAAAGGTTGGACATTTACTCCTGACAATGGCAGAATTAGAACTTCTTCCAGGGTTGGGAAGAAAGTGGCTGGAGGGAAAATGAACTTGCAAATGCTCAATAGATTTTCACATGAGCAAATCTACACATGCGTATTTACCCATGCTAAAATACAGTTCACAAATATTTTATAGGGGTACGACATATACCATGGGTGCACTTTTGTGACTTTCTTTAAGAATTTGGGGCCACATGTAGGTAGGTTCAGATTTGCGACCCGCAAATTGCGAGTCGCAAATCCGAATGTAGGATGGTGTCCCTGACACAATCTGTGATTCGCAAGGGCTTCGCAAATGCACACCTCATGAATAATCATGAGGTGGGTTGCAATTTGCGACCCCCTTGCGAATGGCGGCCTCACAGGGATGGTGGCCTGCTGGAGACAGCAGACCACCATGTCTGTGACTGCTTTTCAATAAAGCAGTTTTTTTTTTTTGGAATGCAGCCCGTTTTCCTTAAAGGAAAACGAGATGCATTACAAAAACGAAAAATTAAACGTTTTCGTTTCATTTTTTCAGAGCAGGCAGTGGTCCTGTGGACCACTGCCTGCTCTGAAAAAATGTTTACAGTGACATTCACAATGGGGAAGGAGTCACAGGGGGACCCCTTCCCTTTTGTGAAAGTGTTAGCACCCATTTGAAATGGGTGCAAACTTCGATTGGTTTGCGCCCGCGTTTGCAAAACAATCCTACATTGCACTGCGAGTCGCAATTAGGAAGGGAACACCCCTTCCTAATTGCGAGTCGCAAACCCGTTTTGCGATTCGGTAACCAGGTTACCGAATCGCAAAACTGGGTTTGTGCACCGCAATGTGCTTTTTGCACGTCGCAAACAGCGAAAGTCGCTGTTTGCGACATGCAAAAAGCTACCTACATGTGGGTCTTGGTCCCTAATTAGGTCTGGTGTTAAAGACATTTTGTTTTTATTAAACTTCTATTTCTCTCTCTTTCGGCTGGCTTTACTGTGAGTGATCGCATTCTTCTCTTCCCCAAGGAGCATATTGGCACACAAAGTAGTTTTGTTCAGTGTCAGGAACTACAGTGGCAATCAGTGACGTAACGAAACTGGAGGGTGCCCCTTTGCAAAGAACATGGAGGAGCCCCCTCTCCAGACTCACTCAGGGCAGGTGCTGTGCTGAAGGGGCCCCCTGGAGGGCGGCTGCGGGGCCTTTGTTATGCCACTGGTGGCAACATGTGCTTTTAGAGTTCAAAAACGTTTTTGTTTTTTTTGCCAGTGTTTGTTACAATGTTGAGGGCATGGTAGCTCCCACAACAATAAAGTGTTACAAAAGCCATGTCAAAACAAGACACGCATTAATGAAACCAAAAGACTTATAAAAATATGTCAGATCAGTTGGCTTTGTCAGAGTTTGTTTATTTTCATGCTTCCCATAATCGTGTTGAAAATGGTTACACTGATTTTCCATTAGAAATAGTTTTGGGAAATATTAGCATGCATCAAAACATTTTACTAAATGACACCTCATTTGCATCTAATCAGAGAGCATTCTGGGAGCATTATACTTAGCCTCATAGCCTAAACTTTTCAAACATGTGTATACACGTTTTTTTTATTTGTACTGGAACCAAGGTCAGTAGTGAAGTGTGACCTTAAAACATGTATTTACAGCACTCACCCTAATAATGAAGGTTTTCAAATAATGAACCATAAATACAAGTTCGAACAGCATTATCTTTTGGAAACACATTACCTCAATTGTAGAGAGTTCCACTCTCTGTAAACAGGCAGCCAAAGGGTTTGTGCTGCAGAGGGTTGGGCCTACTTGTCCCAAGGACAAAGTAAACATAAAAACTTGTTGCCCTTGACCCCAAACAAGATGTCCTGGGCGTCGGGCGATAGGAATTCCACATCCCTGCAACAGTGAGGGACCTGAGGAGGTCAATGGCCTCCTCACTGAGGGCAGCAGATGTGACTGGGGCAGGGGCTGAGGTGCCTGGGGTGAAGGTGATGCCCACCCTCCTGGGTGAGCGGGCACGGGGTGAAGGCTGAGTGGCTGCTGGGAGGGCGGTGCTGGTAGGAGGGGTGGCGGCTGTACCTGTAGAAGTGGGGGGGACAGATTTTGCCGCCACCACAAGGGAGCTCCCATCGGAGGACAAGTTTGTGTCGTTGGTTGCAGATCCTGTGACCGCCGTGGTGCTCCCCTCACCCTCCGTCCCACTGGTGTATTCTGAGTCCGTGGTGTGGCCATCCATGGCCATGTGGGATGCAGCTCCCTCATGCTCCGGTGCCTCTGTACCTCCGCCTGATGATGCTGATGCAAACAAGAACAGGGAGACCATAAAAAGGGGGGGGACGACAGAAGAAAGACAGGTTGAGTGCATGGCTTACCGTTACCATTGGCGGACAATACAGACACAGCAGCCTCCTGCACTACGTCGCGCTGTTGGGCTTTACAGATACAATTCCTGGGATATGGCCTACATGGCTATTGACGACATCTGCACACATAGATGACACAGGGGCATGAATACCTGTACTTGGAACTCTACAGAGTTGGGGTGGGGTGCCACATGGCCTGCATTACGGAGGGGCCTAGCCTACGGAACTCGCCCTGGCCTAGGGAAACCCACAGCCCTCATCCACCACCCAGACACCTTCACTGCGCG
This sequence comes from Pleurodeles waltl, assembly GCF_031143425.1. Taxonomy (NCBI): domain Eukaryota; kingdom Metazoa; phylum Chordata; class Amphibia; order Caudata; family Salamandridae; genus Pleurodeles; species Pleurodeles waltl. Next base: position 246,304,633 of record NC_090438.1, read on the forward strand.
CAAAGTCCGCTGAATGACAGTGCACTCACCCCCTTCTGTCTGCTGTGATGCCCTCCAACTCAGGGTAGGCCACCGCCAGGATCCGGAACATCAGGGGGGTCATGGTTCAACGGGCACCTCTCCCACTTTGGGAGGCCATCCCCCGCTGAGCCTCGGCCATCTTCTTGCTCCAGTGGCGAATGTCCTCCCATCTTTTACGGCAGTGGGTGGTCCGTCTGTGGTGGACTCCCAGGGTCCGGACGTCCGGACGTCCGGACGTCCTTGCCAAATATCCTTCTTCTGGTGGGCGCTGACCTACATGACATGACATGTACAGGGGAAGAAGAGAAGTCATTACCAACTGCACCGTCTAAGTGAGTGGCCCACATCCCTACCCTTGCCATGTGGCACGTGCATTCACAGTCCTTCATGCACGCAGAACTGTGCCCCCTTCATTCTTACAACCAGCCCTCTCCACACAGGCATAGCCCATACAACGTGCTCCCTGTGTACTTACCTGTTGGTCTGGAGGACCGTAGAGTAGCGTGTACTGGGAGAGGACCCCGTCCACGAGCTTCTCCAACTCCTCTGCAGTGAAGGCAGGGGCCCTTACCCCAGACGCACAAGCCATTGTCTCTTCCAGACCGAGGTCACAGCAGCAATTGCAGTGTAGGTCCTCTCCTGTCGAAGGTCAGGTATCTAGTGATTTAACAGATAGAAAATGCCTGTGACGTCCACGGCGGTAACGTCCGCGGCAGTGCGCATCATCACCGTTGGCTCCTGGGACCCATAGGGTCCAGTGTTATCCAATGCAGCATTGTGCCGCGGTCTTCGACCGCCTACCACGACGGTGTACAACGCCAGCGCAGTTACCTCACATTTCAGGGGCCCACATGCCCTAATTACCAACTGCGTCACACATACCTAGGCCTTGTCTCACAACACAAATACAGGCCACATTTTGTGTATGAATAGTGGTCTGTGTAGACTGTGGGTACATACCTCTGAGTTGTTTGACTCTGTGCTCGATGTTGTGCTTCCTAGGCACCGTCCGCTGGGACATGTGAGGAGATGGCGCAATCCACCGGTGTACCGACCGCTGGTGGACCTGTCGACAATTGGGGAAAGAACTTTGATCATCACCTACAGGTTTGACCGTGCCACAAGCCAGGAACTGTGTGCCCAGTTGGAGCCTGACCTGATGTCAGCAATCCGCCATCCCACAGGAATCCCCCCTCAAGAGCAGATGCTATCAGTGCTCCATTTCCTTGCAAGTGGGTAATTTCAAACAACAGTGTTCATGGCATCAGGGATGTCCCAGCCTATGTTTTCCATCGTGTTGTCCAGAGTGTTGTCTGCCCTGCTGAAACACATGCGGAGCTACATCGTTTTCCCACAGGTGGAGGATTTGCCTACAGGTAAAGATGACTTCTCTGCCCTTGGACATATCCCCAACATCATAGGTGCCAATGACGGGACCCATGTGGCTCTGGCCCCCCCCCCACAGAGTGAACAGGTGTACAGGAACCGGAAGAGTTATCATTCCATGAATGTACAGCTGGTATGTTTGGCAGACCAGTACATCTCCCAGGTAAATGCTTTGTTCCCTGGCTCTGTGCATGACGCCTACATCCTGTGGAATAGAAGCATCCCTTATGTGATGGGTCAACTCCAGAGGCACTGTGTGTGGCTATTAGGGGACTCTGGTTACCCCAACCTGTCATGGCTACTGACCCCAGTGAGGAATCCCAGGACCAGGGCAGAGGAACGCTACAATGAAGCACATGGGCGAACAAGGAGGATCATTGAACACACCTAGGAGGGTGATTGAACGCACCTTCGGCCTCCTGAAGGCCAGGTTCAAGTGCCTTCATTTGACAGGTGGTTCCCTATTCTACTCACCAAAGAAGGTGTGCCAGATCATCGTAGCCTGCTGTATGCTTCACAACTTGACTTTGCGACGACAGGTGCCTTTTCTGCAGGAGGATGGTCCAGATGATGGTGTTGTGGCAGCTGTGGAGCCTGTGAACAGTGATGAGGAGGAAGCAGAGGAAGAAGACATTGACAACAGGGACTCAGTTATCCAGCAATATTTCCAGTGACACACAGGTGAGAAAACATTCCTGTCTACTACAAGTAATTTCACACTTCTACCTCTATCCTGTCTGTCGATTTCAACCTGTATATGGTCACTGAGTTGTACATTTCCCTTACGGTTTCACAGGTGTGGTTTCCAACGTGTGTCATGTGCTCAGATTCCACATGGACTTGAGATGTGTGACATAGGTATGTTGACATTACATTTGAAAACGCATTTTGTCACTGTCATTGCTAATACACATTTTCGAAATCACAGACTGACTCCAGATTGTTTTGTGCTTCAAGGGTGTTTATTGAAGTGCTAAATATTGGAGGGGGGTTGTAAAATGGTGAGGGGTGATGGTGGAGAAATGTCCACGGCAGAGTCCAGTCTATTAGTCTCACAGGTGCATTGCCCATATGGGCATAGGAAGTGGAGCTGGAGCAGTTCCAATATGGACAGGGTTATAAAATGGGACAATAGGATGACAATCAGGGTGGTCTCATTTCTTGGCGGGGGTCTTGGCATTGTGCTCTGTCTTGTTCCTGGATCTCAGGGACCGCTTGCGTGGTGGTTCTCCGTCTGCAGGGGGTGGGGTGCTGGTGTGGTGGTCCTGTGGCGGTGCCTCCTGTCCACTAGCGCTGGTGGAGGTGGTGGGCAGTTCATCGTCCATGCTAGTGTCAGGGGCCCCTTGGAGTGCCACAGTGTCCCTCCTGGTGTTAAGTATTTCCTTCAGCAACCCTAGGATGGTGCCCAGGGCAGAGCTGATGGTTCTGAGTTCCACCCTGAACCCCAAATACTGTTCCTCCTGCATGCGCTGGGTTTCCTGAAACTTGGCCAGGACCGTTGCCATCGTCTCCTGGGAGTGGTGGTATGCTCCCATGATGGAGGAGAGGGCCTTGTGGAGAGTGGGTTCCCTTGGCCTGTCCGCCCCCTGTCGCACAGCAGCCCTCCCAGTTCCCCTGTGTTCCTGTGCCTCCGTCCCCTGGACCGTGTGCCCACTGCCCCCAGGTCCCTGTTGTTGTTGGGGTGGTGGGTTATCCTGGGTTCCCTGTAGTGGTGGACACACAGCTGATTGACGTGTCCTGGGCACAGAGGTATGGGCCCGCTGGGTGGGTGCTGTGCTGGTGTTACCAGAGGGTGGAAGGTCTGTGGTGGGCTGTGCCTGTGTGAGGGGAACCGACTGTCCCGAGGCCCACGATGGTCCGGGCTAGTCATCTGGATCCATTTGGACAGAGCTGCTGTCATCACTGTGGGCCTCTTCTGTGGGTGGGGTGGAGATGTCTGGACCCTCCTGTCTGGTGACGTTGGGTAGTGGTCCTGCGGGGGTGTAAAAACATGATTATTGCATCTGTGTGTGTCATGGTGTGCAATGGGTGGGTGACCGTGTACCCCAGTGCTAGCATTCCTGTGTGGGGGCTTGTGTGATGATGGTTGAGGGGGGTGTAATGGGTATGTGCAGTGGGCATGCTTTAGTGATGGGTGTCCATGCTTTGTTTTGTCATGCAGGCCTTGGTGTTGGGATGGGTGGTTTGTGTTATTAGTACATTTGTGAGGAGTTGGAGTGATAGGGGAGGGGGCGAGGGTGGGGGGCTGTGATAGCATGCAGGTAGGGTGGGGGATATGATAGTTAAGATTTGACTTACCAGAGTCCATTCCTCCACCCATTCCTGCGAGGCCCTCAGGATGCAGAATCGCCGAGACCTGCTCCTCCCATGTTGTTAGTTGTGGGTGAGGAGGTGGGGGTCCGCCGCCAGTCTACTGTACCGCGATGTGGTGTCTTGAGACCACGGAACGCGCCTTCCCCCGTAGGTCGTTCCACATCTTCTTGATGTCGTCCCAATTTCTTGGGTGCTGTCCCACTGCGTTGACCCTGTCGACTATTCTTCGCCATAGCTCCATCTTCCTACCTATGGAGGTGTGCTGCACCTGTGATCCAAATAGCTGTGGCTCTACCCAGACTATTTCCTCTACCATGACCCTGAGCTCCTCCTCCGAGAACCTGGGGTGTCTTTGCCGTGCCATGGAGTGGTGTAGGAGATGTGTGGGGTGGTGTGTGTGGTGATAAGTGTGGTGATATGTAGTGGTGTGTGGTGTTTTGTGCGTGGCAGTTGTGTGGGCGATGGTGTTGAATGCCTGTGGCTGCTAGTTTGTTGATGGTGGTGTCTCTCTCTGGCCTTCTCTCTGTAATGGTGGTCGTAGGGGTTTGTGGGTGATGTGGGTGTGTGTTTTATATTGTATTGGGTGTGTGGGAGTGGTGTGTGTATGTGTATCAGGTGTGTATATTTCACATTTTCCAATGTTGTGGTGTTTTGGAGATATGTGTGTATTTTCAGCGCGGCGGTGTGTACCGCCAATGGAATACCACGGTTAAAAGACCACCGCGTGGATTCGTGGGTCGTGATAGCATGGGCGTATTTCTGTTGGCGTGACAGTGAAGGTTTTGTTTTCGCCAGTTTATCACTGACCTTTGGTGTGGTGGTCTTGTGTGGGTGTCTGAATTTTGTCGGATTTCGAGATGTGGGTCGTAATAGCTGTGGCGGAATTCCACGGCTGCGGTGGTGTGTTGGCGGTCTTCTGCACGGCGGTAAGCGGCTTTTACCGCCAATGTTGTAATGACCCCCATAGTGTGGGAAAATTGTGTCAACAATGGTTAAAATCATCCTCGCTAGATGCAGTGAAGACACATCTCACTCTCCTGTCTAATAACACTGACTTGCAAGATTTTTTGTCAGGCCCGAAGACACCACGTAGGAAGCGTTTCTTGTACGAAGTGTACAATTAAATATGGAATCTTTCCCAACAAGAGGCTGTGACCCGGTTAAGGCACATAGATCAGGAAAATTTGAAAAAGGCATTAGCTGTTGTGGATAATGGAATTCACACCTTGTTCGAACGAATATGTACCATTGACAACATTGTGTCTTCTGCTATAGACATTATGCGATCTGATATGTCTTCTTTATATCATGGACAAAGTCAAACAAGGTCCATTATGCAGTTGGGTTGGACACTTCAGACATTGAAGGCGGGTCGCATTCCATGGCAGAACATCAGTGCCAGGGAGATGTTTTTTTCCTTTAATTTGACACGACAACAACAACTGCTGGCTAAGAAGGAGGCTACTTATGTCATGCTTAACATTGAAAAATTGGAAAGATTGCCTATTACCGTGGCCGAGATTCCCTCAGCTGAGTGGTTGATACACGGGGTTATTAATCTGCCTAATTCTACGCTACAATTCACTTCTTGTTTAAAACATGTTCCGGTAGGCAGATATGAAAAGCTGGGACAGAGTTATATACATGAGGTGTGGGAACTTCCCTTCTTGTACAAATGTCTCAATGGCATGAGAGAGGTTTTTCTTAGCGGTAATGAATGCGAGACTTCAGTCAGCCATTCAATGATTTGTAAGCAGCTCTCCTACCATGGGGCATGCAATCCCTCGGTTGCGAATTTGGCTTGCTATCTGAAGGAAGTTCCGGTCCCCTTGATTAAATGCACCTTCCAGGTGCTTTCAAACGGCAGCTACGTCCTCCTCAATAGTGAAGACTGTTGCGGCATGCGGGCCGGAATAGTTTACGTTGTTTCGGTCTCCAAGGTTGTTACTTGCTGCGGGAATGTGTTGTTTCCCCCCACTAAATTAAGGGAGGTAGCAGATATCTGGCCTCACATTGCTACTTCCAATGTGAATTTCGACAAGTTAAGTAGACTAAAGCCTATATTGTTTTCAGAAGCATGTGGTCCTTACATCTGCATGCGAGACCTACGCACTTCAGTTGGCAAGGTCATCAGCAGAAATACAGTCCCTGTTAAATACCAACTTTCTGAGCCACTTTGGTGAACTCGTGGGACGTAAATTTAATGCGTCCAGCACAGCTGGATTGGCACATTTTTTTGAAGCCGTAGGTGTTGGTTTCGTTCACACCTTCTCTTCCATATTCGGTTTAATACCTTCGGTTATTCATTCAATTTTCGGAAGCATTTTTGGGGGGATTTCCGATCACTTTGGCTTTATTAGCTGGCATTTTGCTGTTGCTGTTATTTTTCCGCAATGGCTGTCCTGCCGCAACAAGGATGAATGTGGGCGCTCCCATCAGAGTGTGACTGGTCTCTGTCATTCAGACCGGTTTTGGATTGTGTGCAGCTCGTGTTTCGGTGCCGTTGGTGCTCTTTTGAACATGCACTAGACGTCTGTCTCTCACAGCAACGCTCCCCAGTGGTTGATGCTGATCTGTTGATGTTCCCGATGAGGGCTCATTCCCAGACGTGCGCGCTGCGGCTGCGTTTGCTTCGTGAGGCTGATTAGGAGATACCCTTCCTGGAGGAAGTTGATATTAACTCATTTACGTACCGTGTACGGGATGCCGCCTTGGTTGATTCTGGGGTTTTGGAACACACCTGTTCCCTAATAGTCTTGCGTGGATTTTCCGGTCTTGTCATCTGCTGAAGTGGAGAACCTCCTGCTTTCAATGAACACTGTTTGAATTGGATTTGGTCTAAATTGACACTGTTACATGAATTTGCCTCTTAGCCGCATGCTTATTTTTAAATTTAAGATTATTGTGCTTTGGTGTCCTCTTGACTTGTTGAAATTATATAAGGTTTTAGTTAATTTTTTTTTAACTAAGGGCATTTTTTAGCTTAGGCTTAAACCACTTTCTACCGACAAGGGGAGGGTGTAGTGTAGCCATTTTTTAATGTAGCTTTTGCACGTTTGCTTACAGTATTAGGCCCCTGTGCACTCTGTCCTAGATGCATTTTATTTAGCCTCGCACTGTTATTTTTCAATAACCAATTTCAAAGTCTTGTTTTATTTTCTTCTATCACACTGTTTAGCTTACTTCAGCACTGGAGTTCTCAAACAATACATTCTTGCTCGCTCCGTGCTTCAGTCAAGGATACAGTCTGGTACATTGCCGATAGACGTGGTAGAAGTTTCGTCTTTAGGGTTCGAAGAAAGTACACATTCTTACGTAGGGACGTTTCTTAGAACACCGGTGTGTTAGTTATAAAAATACTTCCTAGTCCTGGTACACGTAGAAGGGAGATTCCGACCAGGGAACCACAACTAGACGCTGACTGCCCTGTTGCAGATGCTGATCACAGGCCTTTGCTCAGTTATGAGGGTTGATGTCCTCCCGGGGGAACCTGAAAGGCAGGCTTAGAGCTTAACATGCTGTGCTCAAAATAGAACTTAGAAGAGAGAACGTAATCTAGTAGCACTATGATAGCGTTATTCTTATGTTTCACTCTCCTCGTTACTATTTCAATCCTACTGTGTTGTATGGTTCTGGTTATTGCGGCTCACGCCTTGTTATCTAAAATGCAGTCGTTTTATTAAACCAATCTTTAAAACTCAAACTGCCTTTGTCATTTATATATGAGACCACACTGTGTATGAGAGAACTGGTTGGGATCTGAGTGACCACGACTTCCCTGGGAAGCACTAAGATGTCATGCGCTCGGCTGCCCAATTGTCTCTTCCTTTTGGGAGAGATGAGGCACTGCTAGTTAGCCGGATCTCAACCCGGATTTGGGGTGACAAGGGTCCTTCACCGTGGATTAGACTTAGTCCCCCACACCATGAACAATCCTGCCACCCAAAAATCCAGTAGTCTCATTAGGATAATGAGAGCCTACGCGACACTAATATCACCCCCTACCTGCATGCCATCACATACCCCTACCCTACCCTCACCCCCTTCACCCCACCATCACAACCCACCCATCCCAGTAATCAGCACTGCATGCACCACCAATGCATGGGCACCACTCACAGCCCTGCATGGACACCCATCACCACAGCATGCACACTAGTGACAATCACTTAGCCAACCAAATCAAAACTCACACAAACCAAATGTGCTTTGGTAATAACAACCATAGGGGGAAACATACCCATGCACAAGATGTCACACGCAGTACCCCCATACAATGTTACCAGAGAGGTAGCAACATCCAGCCCCCCTCCACCGAAGAGGCCCACAGTGATGACAGACGCTCTGCACACCTGGATCAGGATGACCAACCTGGCTCATTAGGGACCTCTGGATAGTCGGTGACCCAGACACAGTCCCATACCACCACAAAACCTCCCCCCTCAGGAAACACCATCACAGCACCCACCCAGCAGGCCCATTCCTCTGTTCCCAGGACACATCAATCAGCTCCTTGTCTACCACTACAGGGATGCCAGGAAACCCCACAAACACAGGATGATCAGGGACCTGGAGTCAGTGGCAGTGGGCACACAGTTCAGGGGACAGAGGCATATGACAACAGGGAAACTGGGAGGACTTCTGTGTGACGGAGGGAGTACAGGCCCAGGGAACTGACTCTCCACTGTGCACTCACCAACGTCCTGGGAGCATACCATCATTCCCAGGAGACAATGGGCCAGATACTGGCCAAGTTGCTGGAGACCCAGCGGCTGCAGGAGAGACAGTACCTGGGAAGCAGGGAGGACCTGAGGGACATCCACACCACCCTGGTCACCATTGCAGGGGTGCTGGAAGACATGGCCAACACCATGAGGAAGGCAGTGGCACACCACCGGGCCCTTGACACTAGCCACACCACTGAACAGCTCTCCACCTCCGCTGACGCTAGTGGACAGGAGGCCCCACCACAGGAACAACAGGGCACCAGCATCCCTCCCCCTGCAGAAGGAGAACCACCATGGAAAAGGTCCCTGCGATCCAGGCAGAAGCCAGAGAATGTTGCCAAGACCCCACCAGTAAATAAGACTCCCCTGAATGTCACCCTTGTGTCCGACACTGTCACCCTGTCCACCTTGAGCTACCATTGCCCCACTCCCTATGCCCCCTTGGACAATGCACCTGTGATACCAATAGACTTGACTCTATCCTTGACATTCCTCTATCCTCAACCCAGCTCATTGCAATGCCCCCTCCGCTTATTAGCACATTAATAAAGACCCTTGGAACAAATACAAGTTTGGAGTCTGTCAATTGATTAAAATATGTATTACTTTAATAAGCTGTAAACATTGCAATTCAAATGAAGTTACAGTGTCTTACCGGTGTGTCACTGGAAGTACAGTTGAATTATAGTTGTTCTGTTGTCCACATCCTCTTCCCCTGCCTCCGCTTTGTCACTGTCCACAGGCTCCACTGCTGCCACACGACCATCTCCAGCCTCATCCTCCTGCAGAAAAGGCACATAGCGTCTCAAGGCCAGGTTGTGCAACATGCAATATGCAACGATGATTTGGCACACCTTCTTGGGTGGGTAGCACAGGGATCCACCTGTCAGATGGAGGCACCGGAATGTGGCCTTCAGGAGGTCAAAGGTGTGTTCAATGATCCTCCTTGTTCGCCCATGTGCTTCGTTGTAATGTTCCTCTGCCCTTGTCCTGGCATTCCTCACTGGGGTCAGTAGCCATGAGAGGTTTGGGTAACCAGTCACCTGTAAATATCGAGGGATACCTGTTAGCCAGACACTCACCCTTAGGGCCAAACCCACACCCATATATCAACAGACACTGGGAGGGAACCATGGGCTCACCTATTAGCCACACCCTGTGCCTCTGGAGTTGAGACATCACATATGACATCATGCACAGACCCAGGATACTTTGCATTGACATCGGAGATATACTGGTCCACCAGGCACACTATCTGCACATTCAGAGAGTGAAAGCTCTTTCGATTTCTGAACACCTGTTCATTTCTCCGGGGGGGGGGACAAAGGCAATGTGTGTACCATCATTAGCACAAATGAAGTTGGGGATATGTTCCATTGCATAGAAGTCAGCCTTCACTGTGGCCAAATCTTCCACCTTGGGAAACACGATGTAGCTGCGCATGTGTTTCATCAGGGTAGACAACACTCTGGTCAGCATGTTTGAGAACATAGGCTGTGACATCCCTGCTGCCATGGCCACTGTCGCTTGGAAGGACCTACTTGCCAAGAAATGAAGCACTGACAGGACCTGCACAAGAGGGGGGATACCAGTGGGGTGGCGGAGAGCTGAGATTAGGTCTGGCTCCAATTGTGCACACGGCTCATGGATTGTGGCCCTATCAAGACTGTAGATTAGGATAATGTGCCTGTCCTCCATGGACCCCAGGTCCACCAGGGGTATGTACAGGGGGGATATGTCTCCATCTCCTATTCTTCCTTACCGGTTCAACTCTAGGGTGAAAAACGGTGAGCAATTGGACATATTCAAAGATATCCTCAGATTAATATGCCTTGCATTTTTTTACAGAAACAGTATGTGAACGTGTAGGTCAGTTGATGTGCCTATGTCTGCTGTGACGCAGTTAGGTGCCATGGCCTGTTCCCCCCTGAAATGGCGGCCACCTGTGAGGAGGGACAAGTGGAAATGAGGTAATTCTGCTGATGTTCTGTGCCATTGCGGGAGGCAGTCGATGACCGTCATGCAACACATAATTGGTTATCATTGGGGCCTAAGGGTTCTAGGAGCTATCTATCTGTTCACTCACTTGCTACCTGACCTTCAACAGGAGCGGACCTACACGGCAATTGCTGCTGTGACCTGTGTCCGGAAGCAACCATGGCTGAAAGTGTCTGGGGAAAGGGCCCCTGCCTTCACTTCGGAGGAGTTGGAGAGACTAGTGGATGGGGTTCTACCCCAGTACCCTTTACTTTATGGTCCTCCAGACAAACAGGTGAGTACACTGTGAGCATGATGCGTGGGGCATGAATGTATGGAGTGCTGTGTGCGTAAGCCTCGGTAGGGGGGCATGAGGGGTCCTAGGCAGAGTGCTGCATGTGTGGTGGGCAATGTCTGTGCGTAAGGGGATGGGAGGGATATGGTGGGCCATGAGTGTAACAGTCCGGACGGTATGACTAATACCTTTTCTTATGTATCTTTTTCTGCAGGTCAGCACCCAACAGAAAAAGGGAATTTGACGTGCAATCGCCAAGGAGGTGTGGACCCTGGGGCTCTTTGACAGGCGGAGCAACCACTGTCGCAAACAGTGGGAGGACCTGTGCTGCTTGGCAAGGAAGATGGCAGAGGCCCAGCTGGGGGTGGCCTCCCAACGAGGAAGGGGTGCCCGTCATACCCTGACCATCCTGATGTTCCTCATCCTGGCGGTGGCCTATCCGGAGTTGGATGGGCGCCTGAAGGCATCACAGCAGCCACAAGAGGGTGAGTAGAGATTCAGAATCATCAAGTTGCACGCATTGAAGTGTTACCTGGGTGGAGGATGTAGGTCTGTGGGTGCTCCTCGGGCCAGGACGAACATGGCAGTGTAGGTTCCATGATGGGCAGGCTCAGATGCACTCCAACCCCAATAATGCTAGTGGGCATCTACTACTGGGCAGGGTCCTGTGGGTTTCAGGTGTGCTGCTAATGGCATTAGGCATTGTACCCCATGTCATGGTGACTAGCATTGTAACTTGTATTGCATGGCCTAGTGCATAGGGCTGTTCCCTGTGAGTTGTTACTGGCACTGACCAAATGTATCCTCTGTCTCTTCACCTCCCTTTTAGTTTTGTCACCCTGTCCTTGTGTGCATTAGAATTATTTGGCGGAGGAGCAGAGGCACCGGTGACGGAGGGAGCTGCATCCCACATGGGCGTGGATCCTGAATCTACCAACGGTGAGGGCACAAGTGGGACAGAGGATGAGGGGAACACCACGGCGGAGACACGAGGGGGCAGTTCTGACAGCGACACCTCCTCCAATGGAAGATCCCTGGTGGTGGCAGACACCTCTGTGGCCACCCCAACTACAGGTACAGCCACCACCCCTGTACCAGCACCGTCCTCCCAGCAGCCCATCTGTGAGTTTCCCGTGCCCGCTCACCCAGGAGGGTTGGCATCTCCTTCGCCCCAGGCACCTCAGGCCCTGCCCCAGTCAGCCCTGCTACCCTCAGTGAGGAGGCTATTGACCTCCTGAGATCCCTCTCTGTTAGGCAGTCAACCATACTGAATGCCATCCAGGGTCTAGCAGGGCATTTGCAACAAACAAATGCATTCCTGGAGAGCATTCACTCTGGCGTGGCGGCCCAACAGAGATCATTCCAGGCTCTGGACAACTCACTGATGGCAGCCATTGTGCCTGTCTCTAGCCTCCCCCCTCCATCTTCTTCTACCCAGTCCTATCCCCCTCAACCCCAGCCTATCCCAAGCACAATTTCAGACCACCGAGGACCCAAATCAACACACAGAAGTGGCTCAGGCAAACACAAGCACCACACTTCATCCCACAGGCATTCACACAAGCACCATCCAGATGCAGACACACCAACATCCACTTCCTCCACTGTGTCCCTCTCCTCCTCATATCCGCCTCCCTCCAAATAGCGTCTCCACTCACACCTGAATGCACTACATCCTCATCCACTACCTTCATCACCAGCACGCCTATCACTACACGCCCCTCACTGGCAGTCACCACCCCCACATCCATGAACACGTCCCCTGTGTTCTCTCCCACTGTGTCTGTGCCCCCTCCTCCAAAAGTACACAAATGCAAGCATTCAGACACACAACAGCCATCCACCTCATGACAGCATCCAGTCCATGCACCTGCACCCAAACACAGCAGACATACACCTCCTACAGCCACTACCTCATCCTCCACTCCCAAACCTTTTAACCTCTTCCAGCCCCAGTGTCCCTAAAAAGCTTTTCCTCTCTACGCTTGACCTATTCCCAGACCCTCCCTCTCCCTGTCCTTCACTTTGGGCGAGGGTGGGCAGAACCCTGGTCAGAACCTCAGCCACCAAGTCCACGGCCACTGTAGTTTCTGCAGCTACTGCATGTGTGAGAGGCTCCAAGGAGGCACCCGTCAGAACTGCCAGTGCGCCTGCACCACCTGCCAAGGGCAAGAAGGGGCCACCAGCTAGCAAGGGCAGGAAAGGAACACCAGCCAGCAATGGCAAGGAGGCACCACTAGCTAGCAAGGGCAAGGAGGCACCACCAGCTAGCAAGGACAAGGAGACACCACCAGCTAGCAAGGAAGCACCACCAGCTGGCAGAAGCAAGGAAGCACCACCAGCTGCCAAGGGCAGGAGGGGAACAACAGTTGCCAAGGCCAATGTAAAAGGAACAGACGCCCCACCACTGGCAGCACCGCCACCTGCACCACCACCTGCATCACTGCCAGCAGCACCCCTGCCAGCAGCAGCAGCCTCAGTGGGCAGCTGTCCGAGGCTGCAGGGGAAGGGCTGGTGCCTCCCCGTACCACCGCCACATGCCCTGCAGCCAGCACTGCCACCTGCACCGCTACCTGCACCACTGCCAGCAGCACCACTGCCAGCAGCAGCAGCCCCAGTAGGCAGCCGTCCGAGGCTGCAGGGGAAGGGCTGGAGCCTCCCCTCACCATTGACAGCACTGCCACCAGACCCGCAACTGCCACCACTGAGCAATTGTCACCGCCAGAGGGCAGTGTGTAGTCGTGACTACATGGGCTGTAGTGCATCCTGGCCACTGCAACAACTGTAGATGTGACACCCAGGTGAGAGACTGTGACCTTGCACCATCCAGGACAGGCATCACAGGGCACAGAGCCCCCTCCAGAACCAGTGGAAGAAGGCATGCACTCACCCCCTCCTTGCCAGGATGAAGCACACTGGGCACAAGTCCCCCTCCAGAACCTGTGGAAGAAGGCATCCACTCACCCCTTCCTTCCCAGGATGAAGCACACTGGGCACAAAGCCCCCTCCAGAACCTGTGGAGAAGCCATCCACTTGAGAGACTGTGGCTTTGTACTCCCCAGGACCAAGCAGTGGGCAAACCACCACTTGAGAGACTGTGGCTTTGCACTCCCCAGGACCAAGCAGTGAGCAAACCACCCACTTGAGAGACTGTGGCTTTACACTTCCGAGGACATTGTAGAGGGCATGTAGCCCCCTCCAGGAGCAGTGGCATTATACCATCTTTCGGCTGAGGTACCTCCTTTTCCCCTTTCCCCTGAGGTGCCTGTGTATCTTCGACCTGATGCCCCAGCAGTGTCCTCTCCATATTGAGGCAGGAGTCAAGTGTGGCCTTTGCCTATGTGTTATGGACCTGTGGGCCATGGACATTTTGGACTGGGCAGTGTCCCTCCATTTGTATACATTGTAGATACTGTTTTGTGCTTTAAGGATGTATTTATCAAAATTTTTATTATTACACTGGCTTTACTCACTTCCTTTTGCCCTTGCGTTATTCTTGAGGGTTACAGGGTGGATATTCAAATCAAATCAAATCAAATCATTAACATTTATAAAGCGCGCTACTCACCCGTGCGGGTCTCAAGGCGCTAGGGGGAAAGGGGGGGTTATCGCTGCTCGAACAGCCAAGTCTTTAGGAGTCTCCGGAAAGCGGAGTGGTCCTGGGTGGTCCTGAGGCTGGTGGGGAGGGAGTTCCAGGTCTTGGCCGCCAGGAAGGAGAAAGATCTCCCACCCGCCGTGGAGCGGCGGGTGCGAGGGACGGCAGCAAGTGCGAGGCCAGCGGAGCGGAGGGGGCGGGTGGGGACGTAGAAGCTGAGGCGTCTGTTGAGGTATTCCGGTCCCTTGTTGTGGAGGGCTTTGTGTGCGTGGGTGAGAAGACGGAAGGTGATCCTTTTGCTGACTGGGAGCCAATGCAGGTGTCTCAGGTGTGCGGAGATGTGGCTGTTGCGGGGTACGTCGAGGATGAGGCGGGCGAGGCGTTTTGGATGCGTTGCAGGCGGTTTTGGAGTTTGGCGGTGGTCCCGGCGTAGAGGGTGTTGCCGTAGTCCAGGCGACTCGTGACAAGGGCGTGGGTCACGGTTTTTCTGGTGTCGGCGGGGATCCAGCGGAAGATCTTGCGGAGCATGCGGAGAGTGAGGAAGCAGGCGGAGGACACGGCGTTGACTTGCTTGGTCATGGTGAGAAGAGGGTCCAAGATGAAGCCGAGGTTGCGGGCGTGGTCTGCGGGGGTCGGTGCGGTGCCGAGGGCCGTGGGCCACCAGGAGTCGTCCCAGGCGGACGGGGTGTTGCCGAGGATGAGGACTTCCGTTTTTTCAGAGTTCAGCTTTAGGCGGCTGAGCCTCATCCAATCTGCGACGTCCTTCATACCCTCTTGTAGGTTGGTCTTGGCGCTGGCGGGGTCCTTGGTGAGGGAGAGTACAAGTTGGGTGTCGTCGGCGTAGGAGGTGATGATGATGTCGTGCTTGCGTACGATGTCGGCGAGGGGGCTCATGTAGACATTGAAGAGTGTCGGGCTGAGCGATGAGCCTTGAGGTACGCCGCAGATGATCTTGGTGGGTTCTGAGCGAAACGGAGGGAGGTAAACTCTTTGGGAGCGGTTAGCGAGGATATTGAATATTGTTGCATCTGTTTGTGTGTATGGTGTTGGGGTGGGGGTGTTGTGTGTTGCGTGTGTGTGTCACTCTCTTTTTCCTCCCCCCTCTATTGTGTGCTAGGTGCAGTACTCACCATGGTCGTCTTCGCCTCTGTTCGTGTTCCTGGTGTGGAAGGAGGTAGACCAGCATGGGAAATATGTGCAACTCAGGCTCCATGGTGTCGTGGTTCTTCCTTTAGTGTTGAGAGGTGAGTCCTTTTCCTTCTGTGTACTGTTTATACCGTGCTTTTGATGGGGTTGGTACCGCCCTGGAAAAAGTGGCAGATTGGCCTCTCATAATACAGTGGGTGGTACATTGTCTTCTACCTGGCTGTTGGCGGTTACCGCTGTGGTGCTTGTTGCTACCACCGTGGCTGTCTGTGTTGCCGGTTTCCGCCGTGGTCAAAATTCAATTTGTTTTTACCGCCAGCCTGTTGGCGGTATTACTGCCGCTTTATTACCGACTGCCAGGGTTATAATGAGGGCTAAAATGTTCAATTGTACTTGCTGCCTTACTACATTTATTTTCCAAGTTTGCAACTTGCTGAGACCCATTTGAAGTAATCTGTACTACTACTCCAAGATAGTTATAACATTTCACCACATCAATTTTATGCTAATCAATCAACCACTTGAAAGCAAATTTTGATTTCCCAAAGCATATCATTTTTTTCTAATTTTTTATTTTTAAGTTGTTTGCCCAATCATAATACTGAAGACAAACTAGCTGTCGTTGAAGCCCTACTTGAGTTTTAGAAAAGAAAACCTGATCATCCATATAGGCCGAAAACGGTATGCTGCAATGGCCCAGTTCAGACAGTCTACCTCCTTCTTATTTTAAATTTGAAAAATATCAGCAAGATAGTATAACAATAATAAAAGGGTTAAAATGTACCCTTGTTTTACCATCATTCAATTCAACTTGAAACCAAGTATTCAAGGTAGCTCAAAGGTTATGTTCAAAAGCACACTGTCAACTCCGCAGCATCCTACTTTAGACCTTAGCTTGTTTTAATCAGCCTTCTCAAACGCATTAAAGTAATTGCTAAAACAAGTGCAGGAGGCTAGCCTGGTTTGTAGTGGGTACCTATTGTACTTACACCTTACACCTGTCACGATTTGCCTTTGGCTTACCGTCCAGGCCAGAGGGAGATGGTGTGAAGCCTTGGTTCTTGCAAGTCCTGCTCTGGCCGAGGTAAGGGCGACCCCTTCTGGTAGCCACGGTGCTGCTGACAGTAGTAAGCCACCACAGTCCGTGCCCTCCAGAAGGAGTCCCTTTGAATGAATGCCTGTTAGTTTTTTTAACATCGTTTTAATGCTCCTGCTGAGTCAGCCCAGTGCTGCTGTTGTCTAAGGGCCGAATGTAAAGGCCAGGAGGGCCGCATGCGTCCCCCGGACCGTACTTTTTGCATCATTGATCTAAAGTAATGATAAATATAGGTACATTGCACTTTTGTAGTAGATTCTCTACGCAGGGTATTAATGAAGTATGTTTATTTATAGCCCCTCACACCATAAACCTTCTCTTCACCTCCTGAATAAACTCCAATTTAACCCTCTTACCTCATCTCTACTATTCACATTCTAACAGTTCTTAAAGGCATACACACATTACCATTACAACACATTTTCCCCTATTTAATAACATTACAAACATGTTCCAAACGTATTCTATTACACTGCTACTATATATTATTTCAAACGTATTCTATTCCATTGTCCTATAACCTGCATTTTTTTTTTTTTTACATACATAGGCCCTCATTACAACCCTGGCGGTTGGTGATAAAGTGTTGGTAATACTGCCAACAAGCTGGTGGTAAATACTGCCAAAATATGACCATGGCGGAAAGAGCTCAGACAGACAGCCAATTTAACACACCGACCGCCAGGGCGGAATCAACAGGCCCCACGGCGATAGCCACCAACAGCCAGGCGGAAGACAATGTTTCACCCACTGTATTAAGACACACCAATCTGCCACCTTTTCCAGGGCGGTACCAACAACATCCAAAGTCTGGCAGAAACACTGCACAGAAGGGAAACAACTCACCTGTGGAGACTCAGGGAAGAATGCGCCGCCATTGAGTCCGAACTGCATATATTTTCAATGTTGTTCTTCATCCTGCTCCGCCACGAACACCAACGACAGCGAAGACGACCACGGCCCCACTTGATTCCTGAAACAACACGGAGAGAACACTGCAGGGACATCAGTTAGAAAATAGGCAGGCACCTCATGGGGATAGGGAAACGGAGGACACCTCAGCAGGCAGATGGAACAACACCACTGGTCCTGGAGGGGGCAACATGCCCTCTGCTTGGTCCTAGGCAGTGCAAGGCCACAGTCTCTCAAGTGTGTGTCTTTCACACTGGCTCTGGAGGGGGCAACATGCCCTGTGCTCAGTCCTGGGGAGTACAAGGCCACGTTCTCTCAAGTGGGTGATTTTCCCACATGCTCTGGAGGGGGCAACATGCCCTGTGCTTGGTCCTGGCAAGGGCAAGGCCACAGTCTCTCAGTGGGTGACTTGCCCACATGCTCTGGAGGGGGCAACATGCCTTGTGCTTGGTCCTGGTAAGTTCAAGGCCACAGTCTCTCAAGTGGGTGACTTGCCCACATGCTCTGTTGGGGGCAACATGCCCTGTGCACTGTCCTGGGAAGTACAAGGCCACAGTCTCTAAAGTGGATGATTTGCCCACATGCTCAGGAAGGGGCAACATGACCTGTGCTTGGTCCTAGGGAGTGTAAGGCCACAGTCTCTCAAGTGGGTAACCTGCCCACATACTCTGGAGGGGGCTCCATGCCCTGTGATCTGCATCCCAAAGAGGATTGGGTGAGTGGATGGATTCTCCACTGGCTCTGGAGGGGGCATCGTGCCCTGTGATCTGCAACTTGGGAAGGATTGGGTGAGTGGATGGCTTTTCCACTAGTTCTGGAGGGGGCATCGTGCCCTGTGATCTGCACCCTGGGGAGGATTGGGGAGTGGATGGCTTCTCCACTGGTTCTGGAGAGGGAATTGTGCCCTGTGAGCTGCATCCTGGGAAGGATTGCATAAGTGGATGGCTTCTCCACTGTTTCTGGAGGGGGCATTGTGCCCTGTGATGCAGGTGTTGGGGCGTGCAAGGTCACAGTCTCTCAGGTGGGTCACAAACAGTTTGGAGCACACCTGCCTAACATCCCAGCAAACGATCAGCCCCATTGCATCATGATAAATGTAGTTTCCTCAAAAAACGTTAATTTTAAATATTTCACCTCTAAATAGGTGCAGCCTTTGCTGTGCATCTCTGGACACATATATGTGTTTTTGGGTTAATCCCTTCTTCAGCAGAGAACAAATAAAGCACTTTTGTGGGGTTCTGGAAATGCTGCCATTAATCATCTGGTTTCAATACCACTTCACTGGCATGCCGGTGCCTGCTCCAGAGCTCGTCAGCCCAGTGGCTCAAGGGAGCCTTTTTAAAGTCACAAACAGTTTGGAGCACACCTGCCTAACATCCCAGCAAACGATCAGCCCCATTACATCATGATAAATGTAGTTTCCTCAAAAAATCGGACTCCGTTAATTTTAAATATTTTACCTCCAAATAGGTGCAGCCTTTGCTGTGCATTTCTGGACACATATATGTGTTTCTGGGTTAATCCCTTCTTCAGCAAAGAACAAATAAAGCACTTTTGTGGGGTGCTGGAAATGCTGCCATTAATCATCCGGTTTCAATACCTCTTCACTGGCATGCCGGTGCCTGCTCCAGAGCTCGTCAGCCCAGTGGCTCAAGGGAGCCTTTTTAAAGTCACAAACAGTTTGGAGCACACCTGCCTAACATCCCAAAAAACGATCAGCCCCATTGCATCATGATAAATGTAGTTTCCTCAAAAAATCGGACTCCGTTAATTTTAAATATTTCACCTCTAAATAGGTGCAGCCTTTGCTGTGCATCTCTGGACACATATATGTGTTTCTGGGTTAATCCCTTCTTCAGCAGAGAACAAATAAAGCACTTTTGTGGGGTGCTGGAAATGCTGCCATTAATCATCCGGTTTCAATACCTCTTCACTGGCATGCCGGTGCCTGCTCCAGAGCTCGTCAGCCCAGTGGCTCAAGGGAGCCTTTTTAAAGTCACAAACAGTTTGGAGCACACCCGCCTAACATCCCAGCAAACGATCAGCTCCATTGCATCATGATAAATGTAGTTTCCTCAAAAAATCGGACTCTGTTAATTTTAAATATTTCACCTCTAAATAGGTGCAGCCTTTGCTGTGCATCTCTGGACACATATATGTGTTTCTGGGTTAATCCCTTCTTCAGCATAGTCAGGTGGGTCTCAATCCCACAGGATTTGCAGGGGCAGCCTGCACAACAGTCCATGGACACAGGACTACACACTGTCCGCCGACGGTGATGGCTGCTCAGTGGTGGTGATGCTGATGCTGCAGCTGGTGGTGGTGAGAAGCTCTTGCCCATCCCCTGCAACCTTTGGACGGCTGCCTACTGGTGCTGCTCCTGGTGATGGTGCTGGTGGAGCTGGGGGTGGTGCTGGTGGAGCTGGTGGTGGTGCTGCTGCTGGTGGTGGGGGGAAGCTCCTGCCCATCCCCTGCAGACTCGGATGGCTGCACCACCATGGTTGGTGGTGTGGGCTCTGACTGAGTCCCTGCACCAGGCCCCTTGTCCTTTCTGCCTGCTGGTGCAGGCCCCTGGCCCTTCCTGCCAGTAGCCAGGGATGGCTCCTTGCTCCTCTTGGCAGTAGCTGGGGGTGGCACCTTGCTCCTCTTGCAGCAGCTGGGGTGGCTCTTTGCTCCTCTTGGCCGCAGCTGGGGGTGGCTCCTTGCTTCTCTTGGCAGCAGCTGGGGGTGGCTCCTTGCTCCTCTTGGCAGGAGCTGGGAGTGGCACCTTGACCTTCCTGGCAGCACTTGAGGTAGGCACTCTTTCACTGTGGCTGCCTCGTGCCCGGTATCCTTTCCCACCAGGAGTTGCTGTGGACATTACTGGGCCCGTGGACTGGGTGGGTGAGGTACTTGACTGGGTTTTTGTCACCCTGGCCAGACGTGAAGGACGGAGGGGTAAGGAAGAGGTCAATGGTGGAGAGGAAAAGCTTCTTAGGGACATTGGGGTGGGAAGAGGGAGAAGGTTAGGGAGTGGAGGAAGAGGGAGTGGTTGTAGGAGGTGTCTGTCTGCTGTGTTTGGGTGCAGGTGCATGGGCTGGATGCTGCTGTGAGGTGGATGGCTGTTCGGTGTCTGCATGCTTGCGTTTGTGTTCTGTGGGAGGAGGGGGCACAGACACAGTGGGAGAGGAGACAGGGGACGTGTGCATGGCTGTTGGGGTGGTGACTGCCAGTGCGGTGTATGTTCTGATGGAGGCAGTGGATGAGGATGTAGTGCATGCAGGTGTGAGTGTAGACACAACTTGGAGAGAGGTGGAGGACGAGGAGGAGGGGAAACAGTGGAAGCAGTGGATGTTGGTACATCTGCATCTGGATGGTGTTTGTGTGAGTGCCTGAGGGATGATGTGTGGTGCCTGTGTTTGCCTGTGCCACTCCTGTGTGTTGTCTTGTGTGCATGCTCGTCTGCCTGTGTGCTTGGGATAGGTTGGGGCTGAGGGGAATGGTACTGGGTAGAGGAAGTTGGAGGGGGGAAACAGGGACAATGGCTGCCATCAGAGAGGAGGCCAGAGCCTGGATTGATCTTTGTTGATCCGCCAAGCCAGTGTGAATGCCCTCCAGAAATGCATTGGACTGTTGCATTTGGGCTGCCAGCCTCTGGATGGCATTCACATTAGTTGACTGCCCAACAGAGATGGATCTCAGGAGGTCGATAGGCTCCACACTCAGGGCAGCAGGGCTCATTGGGGCAGGGCCTGAGGTGTCTGGGGCGAAGGAGATGCCCACAGTCCCGAGTGAGGGGGGCACGGGCAACTCGCTGAGGGGCTGCTGGGAGGGCGGTGCTGGTACGGGGGTGGTGGCTGTATCTGTAGCTGGGGTGGGCACAGAGTTGTCTGCCACCACCAGGGAGATTCCATCGGAGGATGTATCTGTTTTCGAACTGTCCTCTCCAGTCTCCGCTATGGTCCTCCCCTCGCCCTCCATCCCACTGGTTTCTTCACCGTCAGGTGGACTCTACCTCCTGGGTCCTGTGGGATGCAGCTCCCTCCGGTGCCTCTGCTCCTCCGCCAGAGATGCTAATGCACATAAGGACAGTGTGACAAAACAAAAAGGGGGGGAGAGACAAAGGATACAATTGGTCAATTGCTGCACCAACACCACAGTTGGCGTAAACAACACACTCACACACAGGAAACAGCCCTATGCACTAGGCAATGCACTACCAACAACAGTGCTAATCACCAGGGCATGGGGAAGGATTCATACCGCCAACTGCAGCATACCTGGGACCCACACACCCCTGCCCAGTAATGGATGCCTACTAGCTAGGTTGGCGGAATTTCACATCAGAACCCTGCCCAACATGGGACCTACTCTGTAAGTCAGGCCTGGCCTTGGGGAACCCACAGGTACCACCCCACCAGGCGTCAGTAGTAATGATGGCACTGTACTCACCCCCTTGTTGCTGCTGTGATGCCCCCAAGCGCCCATCCAGCTCTGGCTAGGCTAACGCCAGTATGCAGGCCATCAGGGGGTCAGGGTTCAAGGGGCACCCCTTCCTCATTGAGAGGCCATCCCCAGCTGGGCCTCCGCCGTCTTCCGTGCCCAGCGTCTCCAATCCTCCCACAGTTTCTGACAGTGGGTTCTCCGCCTGCCGTAGACCCCAGGGTCCGCACATCCTTGGCGATGGCACACCATATACCCTTCTTTTGATGGGCACTGGCCTGCAGAGGAAATACACACAGGAAAATTGTATTAGTCAAAGAGTCCTGCCTGTTAAACTTAAGGCCCACCATACCCCTTCACATCACCCTTTTTACCCTCATGGCCCAGCACACAACCTGTACACCACCCAGAGTACATCCACCCACCCCCCTTACACGAGGCCTTCACACAAACTCCATGCATTCATTCCACATGCATCGTGCTCACAGTGTACTCACTTGTTGGTCTGGAGGCCCATACAGCTGTCCGTACTGGGGGAGGACCCCATCCACAAGTCTCTACAACTCCGCCGAGGTGAAGGCAGGGGCCCTTTCCCCAGTCACACCGGCCATGGTAGGTTCCAGAAACAGGTCACAGCAACACATGCAGTGTAGGTCCGCTCCTGTTGGAGGTCAGGTAGCAAGTGAGTGAACTGATAGAAAATACATCACCATTGGCCACTCTAAACCACAGGGCCCAATTATAACCAATTATAAGTTGCTGTACAATTGTAAATATCTGTAACATTGGCTAAGTTATTTTTATACTGTGTTGATATTATAGTACTCACTTTAGTAAATTAATTTTGTCCTTGCATTATTCAGCCGATTTAGGGGGAATAACTTGTTTTGTTCTGCATCTGGTTGTGTGTATGGTGTGTGTATGTCGGGTGTGTGTTGTGCGTGTGTGTGTCACTCTCTTTTTCCTCCCCCCTCCCTTGTGTGCTAGGCGTCTTTCCTCACCGTCGTCGTCTTCACTGTGGTTGGTGTTCGTGGTGGAGCAGCACATAGAAGAGCCTGGGGAAGACATGCTCGGCCTCCATGGTGGCATGGTTGTTCCCTATGTCTCCAATGGTGAGTCGCTTTTGATGTCGTTGGTACTGCCCCGGAAAAGGTGGTGGATTGTGTTCTTGTAATATGGTGGGCGAAACATTGACTTCCACCTGGCTGTACGTGGCTACCGTGGTGCCTGTTGTTTCCGCCCTGGCAGTTGGTGTGGTAAAGTGGCTGTCTATCTGAGATCTATCCCCCATGGTCATAATTTGGCGGTAATTACTGCCACCCTATAGGCGGTATTACCGCCCCTTTTACACCAACCGCCAAGGTTGTAATGAAGGCCATTGTCTTTAAATTCAATAGGAAATTTTATGTGTCTGCCATACCTCCCACTTTTGCTTCTGTCACCACTTTCGACTTGACACTTGTTTCCACTCTGATTATTCACTACACCACTAATTTGTTTCTTCTTTCTATTGTCATTCCCTGATAGTTCAAAATCATCCATCCAACCATAGTTTCTGTTGCTTATTTCTCAATTTTCTTCCCTGCATTTTGCCAGGCGACTGAGATGCCACACCTTTCCCGTCACTTAATAATGCAGAATTACAAAATAATTTACACACTTTCATGAGCTTTGAAAATTTGCTTTCACCTTTGCGTACTTTACAATCTTTTTTTACCCACGATCCAACTTCAATAGGTACTATTTTAACATTTTGTTACTTACTATACCAATCCTTTTGTTTGGCAGCAAAAACATGTTTTTTCACTCATCAGGAGATCATTCTACTCTTCTGCTCGCTGGTAACCATGCCATATCCTTACTAATAGGTTCTCGACCTATCATTATTACAAATGGGCTTTTCCCAGTGCTACTACTAGGAGTTATTCTGAAAGCCCACATCATTTTGTTTATCTCCACTTCCCAATTCGCTCCACTACTAATGACTAGTTCTGGAGACCCTTTTATGGCTCAATTAAAGCGTTCCTCTAAACCATTCCCTTCAGGATGGCACACCGAAGTCAGCCTAAGGGCAACACCTTTCCTTTTCAAAAATGTCTTGAATGCTTCCGCTGTGAATTGTGGTCCTTTGTCTGAAATTATAAATTTTTGTGAACCTTCCTTCATAACTATATTATCTTAAAATCATATTACATCCTCACAGTGTACCTTATCAGTTACTTTTATTTCAGGCCACTTTGTAAAATGATCTATGACTACAATAGTGTACAATAGTGTATTTGTTTCAAAATTCTTACTTTCTATCGGTCCCATTATATCAATACCAACTTTTTCCCATGGCATATTGGGACACAACACTGGACATACCCGTGGTTTCAATGTTTTTTGCATTTTGTCTGACCTGTTGCAATCCATATATTCTCACACCAATCTTTCAACTTCAGTGTCCAAACCTGGCCACCAATATATATTCTTAATTCTTGACTTTGTTTTTGAAATACCCAGGTGTCCTCCATGACATAACTTTATAACTTGACTTCATAATATTGCTGGAGTTACACATTTTCCTCTCAACAACATACCCTGTTCCTCACTTAATTAATTCTGAACTTCCCAGAAACTGCAATCAATTTGTTTTAAATGCTTCTTTTCCAGCCACCCTTTGTTCAGATACCACAGAACCTTTTGCAAGTCTTTGTCCTCTTGTATTGCATCTCTCCATTCCTGTTCATTGATCCCAACCATTCCATCATCAAATAACATTGCTACACACTCTTCCTCATCTTCACTCTCTTCAGCTTTATCAGCTGGTATTGACATCCAACTTAAAAAATCTGCCACCCTATTTCTGATCCCTGTTATGTACATTACCTCATAATTAAAATCCAATAACTTCACCGACATCCTGGCTAATCTTGATGATGCCTTTTGTAAACCTACTGTAGTAAGTGCTCTGGTCAATAGCTTGTGATTCGTTCTCAATGTTACTTTATAACCCCACATATGTTGGCGAAAATGGATTAAACCACATGTACATGCAAGTGTTTCCCTTTCTATAACATAATATTTCTCTTCTGCAGTAGTTAAAGCATGTGATGCAAAACCAACCACCCACTCATTATTCTCCTCATCCTGTTGTGACAACTTTGCACCAATTCCTTTTGTATTAGCATCTGTGGTAATATATATCTCACAACCTGAGTCAAATCCCTTCAAGGATGTTGCATTGCTTATTTCTTTTTTACGTTTTTCTACTGCCCACACAAACCTTACTTTACTTTTTATGAATTGTCTAATAGCGAATTTCGAATAGAACTCAACCATTCATAAAAAACCTCTCACATCATCTTTACATTGTGGAGCTGGAGCATTTTGAATAGCTTCCACTAATTCTATTTTTGGTTTTATTTCTTCCTCACTTATTGCATGTCCTAAATACTTCACTTTTCTCACAGATATTTAACATTTTCTGTATTCTGCTGTAAGACCATTTGTTTAAAATATTTCTAACGCTCTTTTTAGTTTTCCATTGTGCTCCTCCTTTGTACTTCCCATTATTAACACATCATCCTGAAGAAACATCACAACACTTCTAAAAAAGTACTCATTATCCTTTGAAACATTGCAGCAGCTGAGGCTAAACCAAAAGATACTCGTAAGAATACGAAACATCCAAACGGTGTAATAAATGTTGTTAGTTTCCTACTGTCAGGATGTAACCTCACCTGATGATATGCAGATTTTAAATCTAATGTCGAAAACCAACTCATTCTTCTTGTATTAGCCAACATCTCATTATTTTTTGGTATGGGATATTGATCTACCAATATATTTTAATTCAACTTTCTTAAGTCAACACCAAGTCTAACTTTTCCATTCGCTCATCCCGCAACCACCAATGGAGAAACCCACTCAGCTGACTCCACCTGTTCTATTATACCTTTCTGCATTAACTTTTTCAATTCCGGAGATACCTCATCCCTAATTGAAAATGGTATATGTTCTATTTTATTACAAAAGTCCTTCAAACATCCAACCTTTCCTGAAAATACTTTTGAGTAATTGTCCACCATTTGCATCACATTGGAGGTACTGTGTTCACTCGCAATAGACAGAACAGGATCTGCACAGTTGGGGTTTAAGATAATGCCTAGTTTCCCTTGGTCCTCCCACCCCAACACAGAAGGACCCCTTTTTGCTGCATATAACTTGCGGAATACCTTCCAACTTTTAAACTCAAAGCCAATGTTTTGATATCCAATTAACTCTACCTTTTCACCTGTGTAACGTTTTGCTCTTGCATCTGTTTTTTCTAAGTGATCGCCTCACTCTTTCAGGAACTTACTACTCCACACACTCTTACCAACAATAATAAATGGTGAACCAGAGTCCACTATCACTTCTATTGCAATCCCACCCATATTTATGTCACACATTGGTTTCTTCCTTCCTTTCTGTTCAATGTTTAACACAGCATACTCAATGCAAAATACATTGTTTGCATCTGAATCTTCATCCTGTGAATCTGAACTCTCTTGGAATTGCTCTTCTTCTTGAATATATTTAATTTTAACATTCATATTACTTCTGCACACTCTTGAATAATGTCCTATCCTTTTGCAAGCTGAATTTTATTTATTCTTAGCTGGTCATTTTTTGTTGTCAGCAAAGTGCTCTGTACTGCCGCACCGATAACACTTCTTACTACGGCTCCCACTGTTACTTGGTTTGCTCTATTCTTTGTTTTTCTCCTTGCATGTCTTATTTTTATTATATTTGCTGAACTCTTTTCCACCCTTGACAATGTTCAACTGTTTGAATTCCTGCATTTCACTCTCTACAGCTCTGGTGCATCGTCCTGTAAGCTCTGCTTTCTTCACCAGCGCAATAACTTCTTTTAACGGTGCTTCACCATTTACCCATAGCTTATCTTGTATATTGGGTTTTATTGTATGCATTATTATCTGATCACGATTAAATTCTTCTTGCAACATCCCAAATCTAAAGGTTTTTGCTAACTGCTTGAGCGCAGCCACATACTCATCCACATTCTCCAATTTCCCTTGTTTCAGCTGGAAAAATGTATATTGATCCACAGCGACACATACTATTGGAGAGAAATGTGCATCTAAGACTTCCAAGGCCTGGGTGAATACATCATCTTCTCCATCCAGTCTACTCTTTTTATCCATGTTATTGTAAATCTTCAATCCACCTGGACCAATACAATGTAGTAAAATGTTCTTTTTTTTTCTGCTGTAAACTCTTCCTCCTCAAATGTCTCTATATAATTTAAAAAATGTTCTTTCCATTCTTGCCCTCTCATTGAGGGTTTGCCTTTAGCAAGAAGAAATGGTTGTGGTGTAGATAAATTTAACGTATTCATGTTTCCCCAACAAAATCACTAAATACTTCTGTGCTAAAGTTACCACCATTTAAGAGTTCCAATGGAACTCCTCGAAATATACATTGCATACGTGATTGATTTTATGAGCTATATACTCTATTGGCAATGAAATCCATCCAAAATGACACCCACGCATTCAATTTACATTGTGACCAATCCAAAATGGTACATGCATGTCCACTTTACAACTTAAGTCCTGTTTTGCTCCCGCTTGCGCACGTCGCTTCAGTTAGCGCATGTTCAATTTCCAGTTCGTGCCTTCTCTCGTGCTTGATTTTGGCTTGTGCGTCCACATGCGCCTCCGCACCACCAACCAACCCTGAAATGCTGCACTTCCAGATGCGCCTTTAAATGTAAATATTAATACCTTTGAGTACTGCGTGTAGTCCGTACTCTGTCCTTCAAGTAGTTCGTCTTGCGTGTTTCATCACGGCTCAAATTGTATGGTCTTTCACTGTGAATCGGTTGATGTATGGTCTTTCACTGTGAATCGGTTGGTGTAGGGGCTAGTATGTTCCTCGTCACTCATTGCCAATTCTGCAGTAAATACTCCATGCAGGATATTGATGAAGTATGTTTATTTATAGCCCCTCACATTAACCACTAAAGGTGTGGGATAGCTGAGGCTGAGGGTGGAATTAGACCAGTGCTCCCTCAATTACCAGTACCGGTTGGGTAGGGGTCCGTGATGAAAAGAGAGAGATGTGTGAAGAGTGTCTCTAGAACGGGTGGCTCTGTTAAATGAGGGGGGGAGTTCCTTTATGGACAAGGTGGTCTCACACACATAATTGTGTCTAGCCCCACCCAAGTAAGATGATACTACTTGGGCGGACTCAACCTCTTTGTTAAAAGAACAAGAGGGAGTGCTATTTATAGCCCCTCACACCATAAGCCTTCTCTTCATCTCCTGAGCAAACTCCAACTGACAGCCCACAGAACCCTCTTGCCTCATCTCTACTATTCTATGTTCACATTCTAACCATCCTTAAAGAAATACATACATTACCATTGCTACAACTCTGTTCTCTTTTCACCTGTCCGTGTTATTAGAGAATATGTCTGCACATTGGTTATGGCCATGCATCAAAAACGTTGTCCAGTCCTTATAGATGAAGAATACATATACAATATCAGGGATTTTAGGGCAGGTAAAAAAGAAAATAGATTTCCCTGCTTATTCCCTCTCTGGTTTTACAATATACTGGCATAAGGTTAACAAAGGTGACTATGTTAGAAGATGATGACTCATATCTTTGTGATAAATTTATAGAGTGGGCACCCTGAGTTGTGTGCTATTCTCTTCATGCATATATTTTGAAGAAATGTTCTCTTTGAATCAATTGTTTTAAATAAACTAAGAATGTGAAATAAAACAATTATATTGTATTTTCCAAAATTGTACCGTTTAACACTTGAACAGAAATGTTATGTCACTTTGTACAGTGTCAAACATTTCCATGGTGCTATACTTCACAAAATTTACAATTCTATGATGACACTACTTCGTACAACCATTTACACAAACAAAAGGAAGTGTTTTTAGTGGAGGTTTTCCTTTTATTCTCATCCTTTTTGGAATGTGCCCATCAATAAGAAGCTCCTAAGAGTCTGTGATCTTTAGGGAACAATGTTATTCCTTTCTCCAGTTACTATTTCTGTGAATTCATGTTCTATATGGAGATGTCAATATGGTGCTTTTCAACCTTCATTGTCCAGGATAATGTAAATGTCTTCATAAGAAATGGGGGACCATTATATGAGGTCTTAAAGTTCAAATTGATATTGTAGATGTACACATATTGCTCACTGGTTGCTTGCTGTGATTCTAGTGTGGACTTAATAATATTTTCTTTTTTTCAATATGCAGCTCAGTGTAGGGTGAAGATAGGCTGTATTTATTAGTTATTTTGCAAACCGGGACCAGAGCATTAAGGAATGTGTCTGTTGTAACTTCTTACTTTATTCCTAATAGTGGCATTTGAATCTGCTGTGTTATGTGGTGCAGATATTCAGATTTCAATTAATTTTCCTTCAGACAAAGGAAACACAGACATACACATAGGAACACATTTGTTGATGAGCCATATGCATGAATGATGCCATTCTTTCACATGTGGCACACAGTGCGCTTCTGCATATTCATTTCTGAATAATAAATGTTTTCATTTTTGCTAAATTAAATATGCCAATCAGTTTTAAGCCAATGTCACTATGTTTTAAGGAAAGAGCACATGCACATTAGCACTGGTTAGATAAAGTGTGCAGAGTCCTAAGGCCAGCAAACCTAGATCAACAAAAATGGAAGAGGAAAGCAACAAGTTTGAGGGAATACCATTTAAAGGGGACAGGTCTAACATCTATTGCCATTATTGAGATTAGAAAAGTGTGGGACACATCATGTATTCTTCCCACATATAGAGAATGACAAAAAAAGAGTGACCTGTATGTAATGATGTACACAGTCTGCTACGTGTCAAACAAAGAGCACTTTCTTCTTATCAGGACTGTTTGCACCAGATTGGCGTCATTTTTTTTAACGCAAATGTGGCGCAAACTTAACCCCATATTTATATTTTGGCGCTAGACATGTCTAGAGCCAAAATATTGGAGTTAACACCATTTTTTGCCTGTGGAAAACTACCTTGCGTCAATGAGATGCAAGGTAGGCATTCCCAGGCAAAAAATTACTCAAAGGCCCTAGCACCTTATTTATCCTCCCATATAAGCCTGCTTAGCACCATTATTTAACGCCTGGGTATGGGCAGGCGTAAGGGAACCTGTAGGCAGATTTCCATGGTCGGAGACACCAGGGGCACCCCCACCCACCCCTACCCACACCAGGATGTCACCTACAAATGGGGCAACCATCCAAGATAGGTCCAGGTGAACATACTTTATTTTCGTCCAATACCACTTGGAGCCCTGTCTTGGGGCCCCCTGCACAGCCCTGGCCCCAATGACCATGCCCAAGGAAATTTATCTCCTGGGCATGGCCATTGCAGTGGTGGACATGGCTCCTGTCTTTCTTAAGACAGGAGCCATGTCCATGGGGCTTGTGCGCCAGAAAATGGTGCTACACTGCCTAGAGGCAATTTTTTTGCCTCAAACAGTGAAGCGTCATAATTTGGCGCACAAGCCCTGGTTCCCCCCACGCCTCACCGGCCCTGTTAGCGCACTTTCCAAGGATGCTAAAGGGGCCTTTGCACCAGCTAGCCCCATTCCATAAATATGGCACCCGGCAGGCATTGAGGAATGGTGTTAGGGGCGCTATACTTTTTGGCGCAAACCTGCGTTAGCGCAGGTTTGCGCCAAAAAGTATAAATATGGGCCTAAGTTTCTTAATGTGCACTGCTAGGATACAGAATCTGTTGTGCTTTTTGAATTTACACTCTGCCGCTCATTCCCACCAAATGAGGGCCTGATTCACAAAGATAAACATGCACTTTTGTGTAAGTTTATAATTGTTTGCTATTCACATAGTGTTGAGTACGAGTGTGAAGTCTCCTCACATAAAAAGAGACTCTAAACTTGTGATGATACTACTAATAAATATTTTTGTGAATAGCAAAAGAATTTCAAACTTACTGTGTGTCATCTCTAAACCAGTGCTGGTTTGTGGTTATTTCTGCATCCTCCAGAAAAATCAGTATGTATTATACCTTCTTCATTTCTTTTATGCATGAAAAGGCTTATTCAGTCTGGTCCTGATTCACAAAGGTAAACTTACATTTTTGTGTAAGTTTATGATTGTTTGTTATTCACATGGGATTTACGAGTTGTAGCTTTACAAGTGCGAAATCACCGCACATAAAAAGATGTATGTGAGACTCCGCACTGGTAAAGATACTACTCCTAAATCCCTTGTGAATCGCAAACAATCGTACATTTACACAGATGTGTCAGTAACCTTTGTGAATAAGGTCCTGAGTGTCTTTTTACTCAGGACGTTGCTCTCTTACTTTGAGAACTGCTTTCATCACGAAAAACTTTTTAGCAGATTACATTCATTGCTTTTGCCGAACATAAAGCAATCAACATCAAGGTTGATGCATTGTAGGTTTTTTTGTGAAGGAAGAAGGTTAAAAATGGTTTCAGTATTTTTCATAACGCGCCTGCAGTTTACAAAATTCTTAACATTTTTAAACGTTAAAGGTTTACATAGCGGTTTAATCGTAATTCAATTGAAAAAAAAAGAAACAAAAAACAATCCACAGAAAACAGGAAAGTCTTTCCTTGAATGATAAAAAAAAAAAAAAAAACACAGACTCACTGAATAAGTGGAAGGCCAGCAGCATTTTGTGAACACAAATAATGAAACCCATGGGAGCAGACAGCAAGCAAAATCACTTCCAGGACAGCAAACATGAATTACGCTCCCTTCCCGACTACGATAATGCTCTTTTTTTCCATGCACAAGACAAAATCCATATATTGACCTTAACAGAGGTTGTTTGCACCACAACCATGTTTGAGCCCCTGTTGATAATCAATGAATGCTGACAAGTTGCCATGCACAATTCTTTTCTTTTTAGGTTTGCAAATTCATTTAAATGCCCTAGTCAGTTCGATGATAGGACGTTTCCAAAACATCTTTTGAATCGGAGGGCTTAACCACATGCAATGCTGTCAAAAAGAGGTAAATTATTTCAAATAGACTATCTAGTTTCAAGTTTCCGCAGTTCTTGTTTTTTAGTGTAAACTGCATGTTTTTATTTTGAGTGAAACATGAAAACATACCTTTTTGGTTAAAACCGAAAACACTCTCACAAAGCATTGAAATCTACCACAAACCAGCTACACAGATGTTCTCTACTTGTAAGAGCTAATGGTCATTGCTCCTAAATCACCAAAAACTTTTTGTTAGGTGTAAATCGGGCTTACTTCTGCCAGAGTGCTATTTTTGTTTAATGCTTTTTATTATAATTTCATAAAGTAAGAAAGAGAATTAATTACAACCATGGAAATTGATTGTAATTTAAATTGCAACAATGAAGTGTAAATATAAGAATACATTGAAGAACGTTTGATTATATAGGATGAGAAGAAAAGGAAGGGAAACAGAGGGGAGAACAATAAAAAGATAAAAAAGGGTAAAGAAGAGGAGAGTAGAGAATAGAAAGAAAAAGTAAGACAATTATGAGTGGAAGGAGAGTTAGTGAAAGTTAGCTAGTATAAATCAGAATTTTGTGATGGCGTAAGTGATGATACTGTACGGATTCTATGCTCATCTCAAATTAAATTCCATAAATCTTTCCAACATGACAGCATAACTATGAAGGGTGTATCATTGTCAGACTTCTTTCAAGCATGAACATTAGATAGTAATAGGAGATTTTAATGTACACTTTGAGAATCTAGAACACCCCCCACTGTAAAACCTTAGGCCCTGAATTAAGAAAAGTGGGGCTGCACTGGGTGCAGAATAACTTTCCTTGCACCCATTAGGGCCTCCCTAACGCCACCATGAATGCGCCCTATCTAATATACGATGCACCATGGAGGTAGTTATGGGAACTAGCATCAAAATGTTTGTTGCTAGTTTGGAGCTCTGCAGGATTAGCATCAAAAAATTTTGCGTACGTTATGCCTGCTGCAGGCATAATGTAGCGCAAGGGGTTACAAAGTGGTGCAATGCATGCATTGTGCCACTTTGTAAATTTAGCGCTGCGATTTTGGCCTCATGTTGCAACATTAGCTTGAAAAAATGTTGCTAATGTGGCACCAGGAGGCGCTAGGGGCTCTTAAATCAGCCGCTTTGACGGTGACATGCAAATTCTTCAGCTTAATCAAAGAATTTCTGGCCCCACACACATTGCTGGCACGCATTATACCTATTATTCTGAAAGATATAGATGTCATTAAAAATATTGACATTGCTCCACTAACCTAGTCAGACCACTCAAGCATTAGTTTTGTCAATCTTTCTCCCTTTCACGTAAAAACTTACTTCCAATACTCCCTCTGCTACAAACAAACATGGTGCTACATAAGTGTTGAATCCTTCACAGATCACTTTACCTCTATTGAGTTCAACACAGATACTCCCCTTGATGACTACCTGGTAAATTTCAATTCAGCCATATGTGAAGCCCTTGACATTTGCTCCCCCTGGAAAAACAAAGCGTCCCACAGATGAAATCCATCTAAAAATGGTGTTCTTCTAAATTAAGACTCGAAAAAAGGAAGTTAAGTCTGCAGAGAGAACATAGAGCCTCTTGAAAAACCCTTCAGATTGCCAAGTATATGAACAGCAATTAAATGATTAGCATAGATAGCCAAAGAGAGCCAAAATAATCAATTAATCAGAAGATTAGAAGAAAACAGCAGCCCCTCCACAGAACTTTTTAAAATTGGAAAATCACTTTGCCAGGCAACCAGCCTTTCACAAGTCATCTCCCCCTCAGTTCCCCACTGAGAAGCAATAGCTAATTACTTCACCGAAAAAATCAATAATTCCAATTTTGATGTTGAACCCTCTTTAAAAGAACTTGCCTGGGACCAATTTGGACTGCACCCGGATGCTAGAAACCATCTGGGAAACGTTGCTAATGTATTGAGGAAACAGGTATGGAAGATGATGTTAGAAGTCAAATCAGGCTCCCTTCTCAACCCCTGTCCCCATTTTATCTTCTCCTGCCCATCCCCCATTTTAAGACATCATCTGAATCAAATTTTTAATTCCTCCCTGACGAATGCTGAGTATCCCAACACATGAAACATCCCTACATTAGTTTGGTTCATTCCTGAGTGAAAGGACCTAGGGCCAGATGTATGAAACATTTTTGCACTCGCAAACGGTGCGATTCGCAAAAATCGGCCGTTTGCGAGTGCAAAAAAGTGGTCTGCGATGCATCTTTCGCAGACCAAAAATAAGAAATCGCGAAAATGTTGATTTTTTGCGTTGCGACCTAGTTTTGTGAGTCGCAATTTGCGATTCGGTATTTCCAGTTGGAAATTGCGAGGCACAAATTGCGAGTCGCAAAATCCAAGTCGCAAAGTGATGCATCAAAAAATCGCAAATTGCGATTTTTTGCAGAATGGCATTGTGCACATGCAAAATACCATTAACTGAAACCAGGTGGTAACCAGTTGCAAAATTTAAAAATGCTTTTAAAATGCATTTTTAAATTGTACATGTAAAGCACACATGCCCATTTGGCATGTGTGCACCCTACATGTCCCCCCAAAAAACAGGCCCATAGCTGCGAATGGGGCCGGTATTGCAATTTGCGATTTGGTAATAGCATTTGCGTTTTTTAAGAAACCGCTATTATCGATTCGCAAATGTGATACATGGCACTTTGCGAGTTGGAAATAGCGTTTTCTTAAAAATCGCTATTTCCGTTTCGCAAAGGGCCGTGATGATACATCTGGCCCCTAGTCTGTCCAGCTGAATACAGTGAGATCTTCTCCTCACAGCTCCAAATGCAGATATCGTAGGGCTTTTCTTTGAGCCTGACATGTTTAAATGTTTATATTACATGCCTTGCTAAGCTGGTCTGCAAGTGGGGATTCAAGATATGGCCATATTCAGATAACACTCAATTAGTCATCTCCATGGTAGAGAAATATGGTGAAACTAGAGAGGATCTTTCTGGTTGCCTTGCGAAGGAAGCCAGGTGGATTAGAGCACTCTGTCTAAAACTATATACTGAAAATACAGAAATTCTACTTTTTGGATGTGACCACCAGTTTGGGGATTTATCATGGTGATCGGTGTCCCTGGTACCCACACCTAAGCCAAAAAAAATCTGTGAAAAATCTGTGGGTCCTTATTTATGTGTCTTTATCTGTGCAGGAGCAAGTCATTGCCACGTGCAGCACAACTTATTGTTTGCTCATACTCCTTAGGAAACGTTTCTACTGGATTCTAGTAGATTAGCGTAGAACCATAGTCCAAGCCCTTGTGGTCAGTAGATTGGACTATGGAAATGCTCTATACATGGGAATGGATGATTAGGTCTACATCCACTTACAGGTGATAGAAAACATGGCCTCAAAACTTATCTGCAACAAAGAGAGGTATAGCTTACCTAAAAACGCTGTAAGAGGGCAAAATCCAAACTTCTTTGCCATGCCCACAGGACTCTTCACAACTCAGGTACCATGATCCTTTGATCTAAAATGGCATTCTACACACCCACTAGACTTCTGAGATCTGCTAATCTAGCCTTAGTCAAAACTACATGTGCCAAAAAGCCAGAGCTGGAGGCTGATCCTTCACCCATCTTCCTGCATCCCTCTGGAATCTGCTACCCCTGGACCTTTGTTGTAGAAATGATTACCTCAGATTCAGAAAGAAGCTTGGATCTCTCAAGAATAACTGTTTTATCTCTCATTGTATGTCCCTCAATTGCATCAGTAAACATGATGCTGCGATATCCCCCTGGGGATGAGTGTTTTTGCTTTCCAAATACTGCTAAATAAATAAATAAGGCAAGAGAAACAAAGGATCAAACTATAAAGGCCTATTCATCATAGAATCAATGAATAAAAACAGTTTTGTAAAGCAAGAGGAATATTTACACTGTAGAAGTTGTGAGGATTTAGTCCACACTGAAATCCAAAAACTCTGAACATTAGAACAATTATATAACATGTATATTAGTGATCCAGTATGTTTGGAACAAGACCAACATATAGGAGAGGCTGACGTATTGAATTTAGCTATGTGTTCTCAGGTAGCGACAGCTCTATTATAGATAACGAAAAGTGATTTTCAAATGTGCACTGCTTTAGAGATTCTGATAAAATTAAGCCAAAGTTTTTCCCAAAGATGGGAAGATAAGGTAATATTGAAGTATTCTTCCCATAATAACTCAATCACGCTTTTAGTTTGGGGATTTAGTGGGGGTAGCAGGTTTTTATATATAAAGACAGCCTTGGCCAGAGAAATATTTAAAATAATATCTTGATGTGTAGTCAGTGTCGGTGGATGTGAATCAAGTCTGATATTGGATGACAACAAAAAAGAATGAAGTGCAGTTAAGATTCATTTCTTCTCATCAAAGAATGAATCAGATAAGTGTTATTTGGGTTGTAGAAAATCAAAAGTGACAATATGCACACCGTTTATAAATTGCTGTAAAAAATCTCTTTTTGGTGGCAGTATTTAAAATAGAATGATCTATTATGTATCTAAAATTTATTATACCAAATAAGCAAATGTTAGAAGCAGTGCGGGAAAGAAAAATTCAGCTAATAAAAATGTCAGTATTTTAAAACAAGGTTTTTAAGGAAGGTACAATTAGCCATACAGAGTACATCAGTAGAAGAAAAATCATTCCATCAAGGAGCGTTTAAAATGAATCCATGAGGTAATAGGTTGATCAGGGCAGTCATAAATCAGAGCATAAATCTGTTTAAAAATATAGGATGGATGATAGAGTGGAAAATCAGGAAATCTAACCCCACCTTCAAGTTTAGGTTGTTTAAGTCTATTGATGGCAATACATTGAGGTTCATTATTCTGCAGAACATTCATGCAAATAGATTCCCGTTCTATAAAATAATAATTAGATTTTTTAAAAGGCAGCATTAAAGTAGTGTATAGACCATGAGGTACAATCATATTCTCAATAGTATCCAACCTTCCCCACCACGAAAACATTATGATACTAGAGCACAGTGAACTTTTGTGTCAAACAGGAGGTAAGATGTAAGAGGAGTGGACATGTATACCACAATATTATCAGCATAAGGCAATAGTTTAACTTCCTGAGTATCATGTTTGAAACCAGATATATTAGCATTACATCAAATCTGTTAAAGAAATGGTTCCAAACATAAAACAAACAATGAAAAGGATGGCAGCAACCTAGTCAGGTACCCATATGCGAATCAAAATAGGGGGAGAAATGTTCACTAACAAATATACTGGCATGGGGATTAGAATTTAACAGTTTCACACTAGAAATACATTTATGACCAAAGCCAAACCGATGAATGGTTTAACACGTACTGCCAATTAATTAGATCAAAAGCTTTTTCAGCAGCCAGAGACAATGCTACCAGTGGAGACATTACTCTTGGCTAATAATATTGGAAAACATGCTTTGTCACCAGCAAGTCTACCATTAAAAAAACAGACTGGTCTCACTTAACAAGCAGAGGGACAGTAGAATCTAAATGCGTACCCAGAAAAATGGCAAACATCTTTCAAACATAATTGATAAGTGAAATTGGTCTGTCATTTTTACACAATTTTGGATCTTTATCATTTTTCGGAATAATGTCATCAAGGCCTTCAAAAATAAGGCACTAGCCTTTGAATTAGAGGTAAAGGAATTACAAAGTCCCAGAAACATGGGTGCACATATAGAAGAAAATGGGGAAAAGAGTTCAATAGAGAAACCATCTTGGCCTGGAGCTTTAACAATTTTATGGCAGCTAAAAGTTCATGAATTCTAATATCAGACCGGATCAGTAAATTTAGCAATGTGAGGTATACCATGAAAGAACTTCTGAATATTAAGTGGACGTGGGGAGGAATTTTCAGTGTAGAGTGTTTCATAGAATGTTTGGAAGAATTTGGAAATATCAGCATTGCACACTGAGAGAGTATTGTCGAATTCATTAAGAATTGACCCTTTAGCTTTGAATTAAGTTTTAACTAATAAATAGTTTGCTAGCATTGTGCTAGCTTTGTTCTGACCAGCATGAAATGTTGACTCAACTTTAAGCAAAACATGTGTCAACAGTAGCTTATTTGTTCAGCTCAGATTTAGGGTCTCAGTATGAATTTGGCAGTCCCACTACAGGACTGCCAAACTCTTGTGGAGG
Organism: Pleurodeles waltl; assembly: GCF_031143425.1. Taxonomy (NCBI): domain Eukaryota; kingdom Metazoa; phylum Chordata; class Amphibia; order Caudata; family Salamandridae; genus Pleurodeles; species Pleurodeles waltl. The sequence goes on from NC_090438.1 coordinate 246,342,712, forward strand.
ACGACATTCACTCTGAGTGTATTACAATGTTTTATCCGGGCTGACCAGCGGAAACATTGCAATACACTTTCCGCTAGGCTGCTCGGTAGGTTGGTAGGAACAGTGTTAGGATATTAGCCTTGGTTCCCCAACAGTACTAGGCGGGGAGCCCTGCACTGTCATTGCCATAGCCCCCCTGTCGCCTCCAGCACCGGCTTCTGCCAGACTTTCCATAGTGGGCTCACTGCCATGAAAAGGCTGGCAGAACGAGGGGTAGTAATCAGCCAGGCGCCACTGAGTTTAGCGCGGTCATGGCAGGTTACAAGCCCAACGTTGTCACAGATCCTGACGGGGACAGCAGTCTTTGTGTGGGTCTGCCTGCCAATCTTGTAATGTAGTGGTCAGACTGCCACAACGGTCCTATCGCCACTGCAGGGCTGGTGGTCCTCAGGTCGCCAGCCTTGTAATAACACCATTAGTTTTAAACATATCATTCAGCACAGTTGAAGATTTTGAAGTGAAGTAACTGTGCTCAAGTGCCTTAATTTTGTGTAACAAAAGGTTGTATTGACTATTCAAACATTTTTCTTCCAAGCCAAATAAGCAATTACAAATGCTCTCAAGAAAGTCTCAAATGCATCTCAGTTGTTAACAAGACAGGTAGCAGCAGTATTTTTAAATTGGGTAAAGTCTTTATTATAAACAGTAGCTTTAGATATACAGATAGTGTCTGACAAAAGGGAATAGTTAAATTTCCATACACTACTGTGGGATTTAGCAGGAGAAATATCTAAAACAGCATCTGAGGGGGCATGTTCATATATACAAATGCAACTAATCTCAGCATGGTGCAAAGTGGTAGTAACTACTTTGTAACTAAAATATATTCAATTCTAGACTTAGGGCCTCATTACAAGTTTGGCAGCTGGAACGTCAGACAGCCATTGTTGTCGATCCTGAAAAGACTGCCATGTTGTTAGTCTTTCAGACCACCCTATTACAAGTTATACAGGCAGGACCGCCGACCACCAATGAAAAAAGGCAGACCGCCAGCGCAGATGTGGCCTGGAAAAAGGCAGTCCTACCTCCAGCACCAACAGCACCGCGACTAATCACCAACCTTATTACAAGCAAACAGTCATTGTGGCAGTACCCCATGGCAAACAGTCTATGATAGTCTGAACTACGGCAGTTTGCGGTCAGCAAACTAATAGACAAATACACAGTGGATGAATTTGAAAACAACACAGCTGGCACACATTGCCACACTGGACACACCTGCAAAGGACACAATAAAACACACACCCTCACAGACCACAATAATTTGCATTTCCAATGCAAAACACAGAAACCAGAACGCTTTTTGTCCATAGAGTCCAAATATGAGGCACCCCTTTTTTTAACCATCCCATTGAACACCCTGCACACACTTTTGTCCATTCACACTCTTTTGACTAACCCTATTTAGTAAGTCACTGTAATCCATTTTTTTTGTTCCAATAAGTCACATTCCAAAAATTCCCTTTTTTTAGAAGATGAGCAAAGAGTCATGGTGGATGAAATCATATAAGTAGAGCCACAATTGTTTAAAGCACAAGTCCAGCATACTCCTCTCAGTAAAAAAAATGGAAATGTGGGACAGGATCGTTGATAGAGTGAATGCTGTAGGTACCACAATGCGCACAAGGGAGGACATCCGGAAGAGGTAGGATGATCTTGCGGGCAAGGTCCATTTTCTAGCATCAAGGCACCAGCTTCAGGTGGCCCTCCAACATGCCCCATTACATCTTTTTCCCTGGAAGGAAAAGGTCTTGGCCATCCTGTATACCGAGCACTTGACAGGAATACCTTGGGGGATGGAGTCTGTTATATAACAACACAAAAATGCCTCCACAATTCTGTCATGCATGCTCATAGCAATCCTGTTGCCTCATTTAATGTTACTCTACTGACTAGTCCAGTGTTCTCCTGTCCAATGACCTCTATTAGGCAACTCTCAATTGAGGTGTACTCACCTGGGAGATGACATTTGAATAGGGTGTGTATTACACTGAAAGAGTGGCCCAGGTGTCTCCAGATGGAGGAAGGGCAAGGGGCGCGGTAAACCGGCCTCAGAGGTTCCCACGGTCAAGGAGGAGGCTGAACCTGAGGCGAAGACCCTGGAGCCTGCAGGGGAACAGGTGGCTGAACTGGGTGAGGTCACTGAGTTGTCAAAGGGCCCACCAGGGAAGCATTCTGTGGCACATAAGTCATGCCCTATTCTAGAGGGTTTGTGGCAGCAGGTTGCAGACCAGGCATCTGACAAGGAGCCTGGATCAGATTTGATTTACTGGGAGGATAGCCTTCTATATGGCGAGCCTATGGTTCCTGAGCCTGGGTCAGCCCGTATGCTGGTGGTACCCCAGTGCTTCAGAGCCTTCCTACTGGGTCTGGCTCATGATGTGCCTTTAGCTGGTCATTTGGGGCAGGACAAGACCTTTGAGTGGAATGTCACCCACTTCTACTGGCCCCAAATGCACAGGCACCCTGATGCTCATTGTAGGTCTTGCCCAACTTGTCAGGCAAGTGGCAAGAGTGGGGGGAAATGTAAAGCTCCCCTCCAACGTTTTCCTGTTGTTAGTATCCCCTTTGAAAGGGTTGGTATTGACATGGTGGGGCCTCTGGATCCCAAGACAGCCATGGGCAACAGGCTGTCTTCTTGCCATGCCTTCTGTTCGCTTACAGGTGTGCCTCAAAAGGGGCGTGGCTTTAGTCATTATGAGCTGATCTATTGCCACCCTGTGATGGGACCTTTAGGTCTGGTAAAGAAGGCTTTGGAAAAAAAACCTAGTAAACCCTCCTAGGATGTATTCAGTTACATGCTGGCTCTGAGAAACCAGACTTCCCGCTTCAGGAGTCTCGCACAGGAGAACCTAGAAGCAAGCTAGGAGGATATGAAATGCTGGTATGACCAGAATGCCACTCTGGTCGAGTTTCAACCTGGTCAAAAGGTGTGGGTGATGGCCCCATTGGAGCCTAGGGTGCTCCAGGACTTGTGGACTGGGCAATGTGAGGTGGTGGAGTACAAGAGTGAAGTCACCTATCTGGTGGACTTGCAGACTCCCAGGAACCCTTTTAGGGTCCTGCACGCAAACCGGCTCAAGCCACACTTTGAGACGACTGAATTGTCCATGCTCCTAGCAACAGATGGCAGGGTGAAAGAGAGGGAGCCTCTTCTTGACCTCCTGTCTGCAGGAGAGAAAGATGGGTCTGTGGAGGCAGTGAACCTCTCCCCCTCCCTGACTGCAGAGCAGCAGAGGGACTGTTTCCAAGTGCTGGGACAGTTCGCCTCACTGTTCTCCTTGATCCCAGGGGTCACACACTTGTGCACACATGATGTGGACACTTGGAACAGTACACCAATTAAACAAAAGGTTTACAGGGTGTCTGACAAGGTCAGGGCTAGCATCAAGGAGGAGGTATCCAAGATGTTAACCCTATGTGTTATTGATCATTGGACTACCGGGGGCTCAATGCGGTCAGTAAGACTGGCCTGCACCCCATCCCCCAAGCTGATGAGCTCATAGATCTGTTGGGAGCTGCCAAATACCTCAGCACGTTTGATCTAACGTCTGGGTATTGACAGATTGCCTTGACTGAGGGGGCCAAGGAGATGTTTGCATTTTCTACCCCAGATGGGCACTTTCCGTTTACAGTGATGCCATTTGGGATGAAAAATGCCCCTGCCACCTTTCAGAGGTTGGTCAACCAGGTGTTGGCTGGGCTGGCTAAGGCCAGTACCGCCTACCTGGATGACACTGCTGTCTTTAGTGCCACATGGGAGAAACACTTGCAACACCTCTGCAAAGTGTCGGAGGCCCTGCAAAAGGCAGACCTCACTATTAAGGCAAGAAAGTGCCAAATAGGGAAGGGTTCTGTGGTGTATTTGGGACACCAGGTGGGGAGTAGCCAGGTGGCACCTCTACAGCCAAAGATTGATATCATTCTGGCTTGGGAGCCTCAAGACCCAGACTGCAGTGAGAGCCTTTTTAGGTCTCACAGGATACTATAGGTGGTTTGTTAAGGGGTATGGCACAATTGTTCCAAAAAGCAATCCAGAAAGGTGATCTGGAGTGAGTCTTGCCAGATGGCTACTGATGCCCTGAAGGTTGCCATGTGCACAACACCTGTGCTGAAGGCATCTGACTATTCCAAGGAGTTTATTGTGCAAACAGATGCCTCAGATCATGGTATTGGAGCAGTACTCTCACAGCTTAATGAAGAGGGCCTAGATCAACCTGTAGCCTTCATTAGCAGGAGGTTACTTCCCAGGAAAAGTAGGTGGATTGCCATAGAGCGCGAAGCTTTCACTGTGGTCTAGTCGCTGAAGAAGCTAAGACCTTACTTATTTGGGACTCACTTCCTGGTTCATACCGACCATAGGCCCCTCAAATGATTAATACAGATGAGGGGTGAGAATTTAAAATAGTTGAGGTGGTCCATTTCCCTGCAGGGGATGGACTTTATAGTGGAACACCGCCCTGGCACAGAACACACCAATGCTGATGGTCTGTCCAGATTCCCCTTAGTGATGAGAACTACTATGAGGTTGGGTAGTTGCTCCACACTTTCAGCTACGGGGGTACACATGTTAGACTTGGCACCCTTGATGTGGTCTCCCTGTTTCCCAGGTTGTTGATTTGTGCTGGACTCTGTGTTTGCTGTTTTTGTTACTCTGGGCACTTTACCACTGCTATCCAGTGCTACGGTGCAAGTGCTCCCATATAAAATGTGTATATAATTGGCTTTCCATGGTTGGTATATTTGATTTACTGGTAAGTCCCTAGTACAGTGCACTAGATTTGCTCAGGACCTGTTCATCAAATGCTACTAGTGCGCCTGCAGAACTGGTTGTGCCACCCACATGAGTAGCCCTGTAATTATGTCCCAGACCTGCTACTACAGTGTCTGTGTGTGCAGTTTTAAACTACCAATTCGACTTGACAAGTGTACCCACTTGTGAGGCCTAAACCTTCCCTTTTCTTACATGTAAGACACCCCTAAGGTAGGCCCTAGGTAGCCCCATGAGCAGGGTGCAGCATATGTTCCAGGTAGGACATATATTAATGTGCATTTTGTGTCCTGACAGTGAAATACTGCCAAATTCGTTTTTCACTGTTGCAAGACCTATCTCTCTCATAGGTTAACATGGGGGCTGCCTTTAAAAATGATTAAAGTGTAAATTCCCTCTGGGAGCAGATAGACATGGGGAGTTTGGGTCTCTGAACTCACAATTTAAAAATACGTCTTTTATTAAAGTTGGTTTTGATATTGTGTGTTTGAAAATGTCACTTTTAGAAAGTGGTCATTTTCTTGCTTAAACCATTCTGGGCCATATTTATACTTTTTGACGCAAAACTGCGCTAACGCAGTTTAGCGCCAAAAAATTAGTGCCGGCTAACGTCATTCTGAAGCTCCATGCGGGCGCCGTATTTATTGAATGGCGTTAGCCGGCGTTAGCCGACCGGCGCTGCCTGGTGTGCGTGAAAAAAAAACACGTACACCAGGCAGCGCCGGCGTAGGGCAAAATGGCGTTTGGGCGTCCAAAAATGGGGCATGTCAGGCTGAGGCAAAAAAATCGTCTTAACCCGATTTGCGCCATTTTTTTTTGGCGCCCAGACGCCATTAACATGACAAAGACAGGAGTCATGCCCCCTTGCCCAATGGCCATGCCCAGGGGACTTCTGTCCCCTGGGCATGGTCATTGGGCATAGTGGCATGTAGGGGGGCACAAATCAGGCCCCCCTATGCCACAAAAAAAAAAAAAAAAAAATACTTACCACAACTTACCATTTCTTCCCTGGGATGGGTCCCTCCATCCTTGGGTGTCCTCATGGGGTGGGCAAGGGTGCAGGGGGTGTCCCTGGGGGCTTGGGAGGGCACCTCTGGGCTCATTCTGAGCCCACATGTCCCTTAACGCCTGCCCTGACCCAGGCGCTAAAATCCGGCGCAAATGCAGGTTTTTTAGTCCCGCCCTCTCCCGGGCGTCATTTTTGCCCGGGAGTATAAATACGACGCATATGCATCGCAGTCATTTTTTAAGACGGGAACGCCTACCTTGCATATCATTAACGCAAGGAAGGTGTTCACGCAAAAAAATGACGCTAACTCCATGAACTTTGGCGCTAGACGCGTCTAACGCCAAAGTATAAATATGGAGTTAGTTTTGCGTCGAATTTGCGTCGAAAAAAACGACGCAAATTCGCGCAAACGGAGTATAAATATGCCCCTCTGTGTCTCTGCCTGTTTGTGGATCCCCTGGGTTAGTTTGACAGTTGGGCTGTTTGCACCTCTCTCTAGACAGTGACACAAAGGGAGCTGGGGTGTAGCTTGCATATCCTGATGACCCATTTGTGCTAGGAGGGAGGGAAGGAGTGGTCACTTACACCTGAAAGGACTGTGCCGCCCCTCACAAAATGCAGTCTCCAAACCCCTTGTGTGTGTCTGGGGCCTGGCCAAGGCAGGATTTTACAAACAAGAGAGACTTTCTTCTGAAGTAGGCCTACTTCAAAGGTCAAAATGGGTATAAGAAGAGCACCCAAACCCCTGAAAAATTAAATCACTTCTGTACATCAAGAGGAACCTCTGTCTGGAGAAGAGCTGAAGTGCTGCCCTGCCTGTGTCTGTGCTTTGTGAAGCTATCCTGCAGTTGCTGCTTCTGCCTATGCAAGGGGACAAAGTCAGGACTTTTTTGTGTATTCCTGCTGGTGAAGAAATCTCCAAAGCTTATCCTGAGCTTGCCTCTTGTTGTTGAAGTCTCAGGGCCATCAAAGACTTCTCCTGCCAGCACCTGGGCTCTCTGCTGAGACTCCTGCCCTGCCAAGTGGTTCCCTATCCAGTTCCTGCGGCCTTGAAAGGTGAAGCTGGCAGACCAAGACTGAAAATGCCCACACAGACTGATGTTCGGGGAAAATTTTGATGCACCGTCCAAGACACGGCTGAGAAACCTACGCTCCACCTTCATCGCAGCTGGAAGATCAACGCACACGGCTGGAGAAACGACATGCAACACCCACTGATGGAGGCACACAGCGCGGTTTTGCTGATACTGTGCGGCAGGATTTTCGCAAACATCGCTTGCCATGGAAAATTGACACAAAGCGTGCTGGACCCAAGGCACGTGTTCGGATCGACGAATTGCTCTCCTGCGGAGAGGAAAACTGATGCATGCCAACCCGACCGGATGAGGAACGATTCACGGTCTCGCTTGCAAGTGAGAAATTGAAGCACTGCTGGCCTTTTCTGACGTACGCTCTCCTGTATGGTGTTATTTTGACGCAACCCAGGTTCTTTTTCGTGCTAACAGCGTTAGCACCTTTTTCTTAGGATTTAAGACTCTTTTTGCTTTTAAATTCATAACTTGAATTGTGTATGGTGGATTTTTGTCATTTTGGTCTTGTTTTGTTTAGATAATTATTACCTATTTTTCTAAACCTGTGTCGTGTCATTTTGTAGTGTTTTCACTGAGTTACTGTGTGTGTTGGTACAAATCCTTTACACCTAGACTCTGAAGTTAAGCCTGCCTGCTTGTGCCAAGCTACCAAGGGGGTGAGCGGGTATCTAACTGAGGGTGATTCTCCTTTACCCTGCTTAGAGTGAGGGTCCTTGCTTTGACAGGGGGTTACCTGAATGCCAACCAAAGATCCCATTTCTAACAAAAGGGAACTGACATGTCTGCAACTCCCAGCAGGCACTGTTTCTAGGACTCCAAACACTAGACCAGTGTTCACTTGTTCAAATACCCTGTTTGTTATCTAGCAATTTAAGGGTACACACCTGGGGAGATAACATTTGTCAAGTGTGTGTAGCACTGACATGACTACAACTCCCAGGAGGCTCTATTCCTGTAAATACAACCTCTAGCATAGGGATCACATGCTCCAATACATCTTTTAGTGAACTCCCAATTGGAGTGTACTCACTTGGTGAGAGAACGTTGATTAAGTGTGTGTAGTATTGTGTCAATTGAAGTGAGCTCACTTGGGTAAGTAACATTTGTATAGTGTGTGTAGTATAGAGAGTGGCATAACTGCAACTTCCAGCAGGCCCTGTTTCACTATCTCCAACCACTAGCCCAGTGTTCTCTTGTCCAAAGACCCATGTTTATCAACTCCCAATTAAAGTTTACTCACCTGGGGGAATAACACTGGTCACCTGTATGAAGTAGATGTAATAACCTGACTGCAACTCACAGGAGGCACTGTTTCTCTGACTCCAAACACCAGAACAGTTTTCACATGTCCTAAGACCCCTGTTTGGCAACTCTCAGTATACTTTTACTCAGCTGGGAGTATACCATTTGCCAAATGTGGGAAGTAGAGGGGGCTTTGGGTCTCTAAAGCTAACCACCAGCCTCATGTTTGCTTGTCCAAATACCTTTGTTTGGTAACTCTCAATTTAAGTGTATTCACCTGGGAGGATATCATTTGTATAGTGTGTGTAATAGAGAGAGTGACATGACTGCAAGTCTCAGCAGGCCTTGTGTATGAAACTCCAAACACCAGTACAGGCTTCACTTGCCCAAATACATCTGTTTGTAATTGCTCCAATGCTCGTCAATCACCTTGGAGGATACCATTTGTAAAGTGTTGGGAACTAGAGGGAGTGACTTGACTGCAACTCCCAGTAGGCCCTGTATCTGTAACTTCAAACACCAGACAAGTGGTCACTTGCCCATATACACCTGTTTGTCAACTCCAAAATGAAGTATACTCACCCTGAGGAGATACCATTTGTACAGTGTGTGTAGTACAGGGAGTGACATAGCTGCTAAGGCCAGGAGGCTCTGTCACTGTCATTCCACTAACCAGGCCAGTGTCCTATTTTCCAAAGACCCCTGTTTGGTAACTCACACATGAAGTATACTCACCTGGGGGGATGCTATTTGTATAGCGGTGGGAAGTAGAGGGAACCACCTGAATGCAAAGCCCAATAGACCCTGTTTCTCCAACTCCGACCACAAGCCCAGTGTTCACTTGCCCACAGCCATCTATTAGTGAACTCTCAAATGAAGTTTACTGGCCTCTCAAGTGTGTGTAGTATAGAGAGTGACATGACTGCAATTCCCAGGAGACACTGTCTCTAGCGCCAAACACCACACCAGTGTTTACTTGTACAAATACCCTTGCTTGCTAACTCTCAATTGAAGTGTTCTATCCTGGGAGTGACCAAGATACAAATCATGCCCAACTCAGAGATATTTCTGTCTACCTAACTTCATCTTGACCTACTAACCCAAGATTAAACTATTGAGTATAGGAATGACACCTTACCTAGTGTGTATAACAAGTATTCCTAAGGCCTCAAGAAATTTCACCAGCTTTGAATTGGAAGCAGACACATTTATACTGCACTATGCACATGATGTCTCCAGTCACATATAGACCAAGGTCCTGTGTCTGCCTGCATCACACTCAACTAGGCCTCCAAATGGCCAAAACCACATGTTTGCAAGCCACTGTTTTGCCTACACTGGTGGCAAGATGTAATTCTCAGCCTATTCTCCCAAATGCTAATGATCTACACATTTCGGCAGCTGTTTTAGTCAAAACGTTCTGGCATGCTCCACAGTGTTGTGTCAACACAACCAACACCATGGGTACTTGACACAGTTGGATTAACTGTAAATTACCTTTGTACAAGGTCTATGCTTACTGTAACACTAAACTGTTGGAGGGTGATGTCACAATGCAACCAGTAACATTAAACATTCCACATCAACAGGTCAAGCTGCCACTGGGCGCAAAGAGGCCACAGAAGAGACTACTACTCCCCGGATGAAGCTCTCAGCAAAGTAGAAGACACTCCTGGATGTCTGGATGTAGAGGACAGTTCTGGCCTATCTATGGAAGCTAGTCAGACACCTACAGTGAATCTCTCTGTGGCCACATAAACACCTCTCAGTGTGGTTGCCACAACAGCACAGGCAGTCATTCACCCCCAACCTGTGTACCAAGCACAGTGTCTACTATCTTTTGCCCCCGGTTTGAGATCCTGAGTTGCAGCACAACACTTTGAACAATGAGGTACTAGGAACCAGTTGAAGAAGGCACCTATGGCAAAAGCACAGGCCCATGGGGGTAGGATGTGTGGGAGGGTTATGTGGGCCAGCGGGGTGAGGCCACTGGTGCTGCTCTTGTCCAGGACACCATCAGCCATGTCTTGGGGGTTTATCAGGAGTCCCAAGGTTTGATGGGCCAGGTCTTGACAGAAATCTGGGAAATCAAGCAAATACAGATGGACATGCATAGGGACATGCAAAAACAGATGGAGGCACATAATACCAACGTGGCCTCCCTATCAGGGCTGCTGAGGGATATTCACAAGGTCCTGAGCAGGGCTTTTCAAAATCAATCTTACTATTCACTAGGCACATCAACATTGGTGCCATCCACTGGATGAGAGGCCCTGCCAGGAAGAATCCACCCGAGATACTACTGCCTCTGAATCAGCAGGTCCCCTCCTTCCACGTGAGTGGGGGCATCCTGCAAAGAATCCAGGAGGTGCAGATGGCAATACACCCACAACTGCCAGCAAAAGACCCATTTCTGAAGGACCTCATTTGTGTGCCACACATTCACTGATCCTCAACCACCTACCAGTTCCAATGGGAGAAGTACTCTGGACCTTGGACTCCCAATAGCGTGGCATCTACTCCAATTATTTCGTTCACTATTACTGACCCATTCACTTTACATTTTTGTTCCTTTCTGTCCAAAATGTATTTTCAGCATTAGAATTGTAATAAATTCACCTATCACAAACTCATTGTCTGCTTGTTTTATTTCCACATTTTGCTATGTAGAGATGTAAGCCCATGTGAACCATATGATGAAGACACACACTACTTGTGCAAGCAAGATCATTTGCCAGTACACAGTGTCCTGCTCAGGCTTACAGCCATTATGCAGAAACACATTAGTACAAGTGCCTGGTCAAATCAAAAATGTTATTCTTAGACTGTGTATATATCTGGACTTTTAGAAACAAGAATTTGTGACTCATACTGAGTCAAAGTACATATTCAAAGGTATAGTTCCCCAAACCACAGAAGAAAGGGATTTGTCAGACATTGTCCAGTAGAATAGGGAAACATTAAAATGAACGATGTCACCACCTATCCAAAGTAGTCCAACATCACATAATTCAAGATAAAAACAGATGGCGGTACAGCAGTCCCTGATTACAGGCCCATAATAACCCAATTCCCATATATCTGGTGGTATGACACAAACATATGTCAGTGTTGTAGCACAGGCACTGTGGCCTGCAATGATACATATCGGTCATACAAAAGGTTTTTAGCTGATGTGAGGGTAAAACCACTTGGTCGCAATCTAAGACTGCTTATTTCATGTCTAAATTATGATACACATAATGCAATCGGATCGCTATAACACACAAAACAAGCCCAATGGGCACTTCTGACCTTCCACCCAAATACTGTGCAAACTGCCTTGGCACAGGTCTAATACACCCAAACTCTGGCCTACATTACCTGGAAAAATCCATGTCCTCTTTGTATGTCAGAACAGCACCTGCCAATGTCACATCTCGGAGATGCCCACATGAGTATGTCATGGCGAAGGTACCTCTACAAAGACAAAAGAAGGAGTATAGGCTTGAAAACATATTTATGACACAAATCACATTGCAAGCATTTCGTAAATAAAAAAATTACATTGCAATGAAACTGACACAAACATCATCAAGGTGGGGATGTGTCAAAAGCTATCTCATCAAGCAGTCTTTGCCTGAATATTGCAGAGTATCAGTTCCCTAGCTGCTTCTAAAACAAACAACTCCACACATTCTCACAACTACAGTTCATCGTGCAGTCACAGTCATCAATCACATGACATACTTATACTCATGAAAAGTAGCTGTTGATGAGATCTTCCCACAAGTCAGCTCCTTCCTCTTCACCACTGCCATCCTCACTTGGCATTGCAGGAGTCTCACCTGGAGCCATTGCAGGCCCCCCTCCTCTGGGATGAACAGGATATTCCTCAGCAGGGCGATATTGTGGAGCATGCAGCATGCCACAGTGATCTGGCACACTTTCCCGAGTAAGTAGAGGAGGGCTTCACCAGCCCAGTCCAGACACTTAAATCTGGCCTTCAGGATCCCAAAAGCCCGGTGTACCCGCTGTGGCATTCCATGGGCCTAATTGAAGCAAACTTCACCTGACATAGTTTGATTCCTCAGTGGCGTCAACAACCAAGAATTGTTTGGCTATGCAGGGTCTCCTCTTAAGATATATGCACATACACAGTCAGGACAGATGCGACTTACCAACCAGCCAGGCACTCTCTGGGTACAGTTGTGGTAGCAACTGGAGTATGGTGCTGTTCTGCATTATGAAGGAGTCATGGGCTAAACCAGGGTAACATGCAGAGACCTCAGGTGGCACCAAGCCAACATGTGTGCCATCAGTGGCCCCCACGACATGTGGGAGGTGTGCAAAACCATAAAAGTCAGCTTTCACATTGGCTAACTCCTCACGTTGGATAAATCTGATATTGTTGTCAAAGTGTTTCAACATTGCTGAGAGGACATCCTTAAACACCAGACTGAGCATAGGTTGGGACATAGCAGCAGATAGGGCCACTGTATGTTCGTAGGACTCTGTGGCTAGGAAGAACAATACTGACATGACTTGTACAATGATTAGTATGCTGGTTGGATAACTAATAGCTTGCATCAGGTCTTGCTCCAACTGAGGATATAAGTCCACTATTGTTTGCCTATCCAGGCAGTAGTACATGATAATGTGGTGTCGCTCCAAGGTCAGGAAGTCTGTCAGTGGACGGTAGACAGGAGGTTGTTGCATCTTTCCACTCCTTGGGTACCTATGTGTGAAAAGACATGATTTGTTACATTAGTCAGTGTGTCCCTAGCAACATTCATGATGCATGCCAATGATATCATGTGACAAAGCATTTCTGACTGTATAGCTATGACACCCAGTACATATCAAAGCTGGCAACTACAGAATGGTCATATGTGACCCCCATGGTTTTCACCACAGATGTCCACAACAGGGACTTGGACCAAATACAAATCTTTCCAACACCGTATTCTCTGACTGCCAAAATGACCATCAGCGGGGGTGGACTGTGCCCCACTGTTAAATGCCATGTGTGCCCTGAAACATATTACAATAGTGGTTGAGTAGAAGAGCCTACATGACAAGACAGGATAAGGATGTTTGCCAGGTAACAAAACATGTTTTGTAAGTATGACATAGTTCATAAAGCCTAATACAGCATGTCAGGCTGCCAAAATGATGCCTGACCATGGGATAATGTTTTTGCCAGTGGTGGTCATGGTCCAATGGTTGGGTCTGCCAGCAGTGACTACCACGTATGTGGCACACATGACTGCCATGTTGTGCACACTCACTCATGCGCTACAATGTGTCCCTGTGTGCCAGTCAGAGTTCTTGTATGCCTCTTGTTGGAGTCTGAGTGGCATCAATGGGATGTACAGTGTGCAGGTACTGGTGGGCAATACCATATGTTAAGTTCAGTCACATTGTGTTTTGTGAGGTTTTTGGGGTCCTAAATGTTCCTTATGTTGGATGCACATAACTAGGTAAGGAGATATTACTGCCATCCAATGATATTTCTTTCTTCAGAATTGTTGTAAATGTTGGACAGCATGAATGTGCATGACAGAATGAGCTGTGTATGCATCTTATATGAGTCATTTGAGAATCATGCGAGCAAGGTGTATAGTGCCACATATCTTTCAACCCACATCTGGCCTTGCAAAAGTATTGTGTGAAAGACATATTATGACTCACTCTGCCCTTCAGGTTGGCACCCAAAAAACATGCCATATTGCTGATGGCCACATGATGTACCTCCATGCATGGAAGTGATGGAAATGGAGTGTCATGAAGGTTCTGTCTGCTCAGGAGAACAAAACCTATCAAGTGTATCTCCCAGTATGGTACATAGTCTAGGCTGTGGAAAGTCACTATGTCTATGCTACTGTGGCACTGTGCCCACTGCCTTTACACTAGCAGATCACAGCATGTGGCCAGTTTGAAGCTCTAGTGGCAAAACCTGTCCTGAATGCCTCAGTCCTTTGACAAAATTAGGAATGGATACAGAGGTAAATAATTAAACTAGTCCATATGTGCATTTTGAATCATTGTTAATTTGTGTCTTTGACTTATGACAGGTGCCTTACTCCCACAGCTCTTTTGTCACCTTCACACAGATCATATTTGTCCTATATAGGCTTTTTGCAGAAATGACAGTCCCACCGTGCAGACATTGTGTTGATTCCAGGAAGGCCATGATAAGTGACTGAGGAGCTTGCTCACATAACACAAACTGTACAATGCATGCATTTGTATGTTGGATGCCGTCTCTGTAGGTTAGACACATATGTCAAAAGGACTGTTTTGTGGTACAGGTACATACCACAGAACCCACTCTATGAAGTGGCATATGTCTGCATTTGTTGGTCCACATGTCCACCAATGTAGCCACTTGATTGTCACTCAAGAGTAACAGTGATGTTTGGACTACGGCAGTTGCCTGTAGGCACTGTATGCAGTGAGTGAATCCCTCAGAGTGTGAATTTGTTGGTCCATTGAAGCCTGAAGAGTTTACCCTTCAGAAGCCATATATGTGTATAATGTTTCATAGTGGCTCACAAAACCGTACAGGTTATTCAGACATTGTAGACCCTGAGATGGGTAGTGGGTTAGTTTGCAGATGGAAATACATGTCTGTAGTCATGTTTCTGTACTTATTGGCTTGAGTGTTTTACACTTGTGGAGTGTTAATACATTGAACATTTCTAGCTTGATGTTTCTGACATGCATAAGACCATTTGTGCCAAAACTTGTGATTGTAAACACTTGATTTGTCTTTTGCATCCATGCAGGTCATCACCCATCAGAAGAAGTTGCTGTGATGAGCCATCACCCAGAATGTACAAGTGGAGCATCCACTTTTGGAAGTGGTGGGAGGAACTGAGACACTTAGCCCAGAAGATCACAGAGGTCCAGTAGGGGCTGTCCTCCCAATGTGTATGGGGTGCATGTTGGACCATGACCCTCCTAATGGCCAGCATTCTGGCAGTGGCCTACCCAGACCTTGATAGGCATAGGAGTACAGCACAGGAGCCACAAGAGGTTAAGTACAAGGCATCTTCCTACCTGTCGCATTGCCAAGTGAATGTGTTAGGCTCTGACAGTTCCCCCTGATGATTATGGGTGAGCCATGTGTAACACAGTAGATGAGTGATTGTGTAGACATGTCGTGTGTTGCATACTAAAGTATCTTGCCTATGGCCCAGGGACCCAGGACACAACTGTGTACAATCGACAAACAATTGACCCTCCCGGTACAACATAAGGCTGTGTACATTGATCAATTTAGTACAGTTTGTTGCTGTAGTGGGTGTAAATTCTATGCAACAGACCATTTACAAGCCAAAAGAAAGGTAGTGATGGATCACTGTCCTCAGCCACTGGTCTGGTAAAATTAGTATATTGGCACATGCCAAATGTGTGGCATATCTGAGCAACATTATTACTACCTCCATGACTCCACTGGGAAAAACTTCACTTGTTGAACTGTGCATTGTGGATATATTTCCAGTGTGATATGAATATTTCCATGTCACCTTCCCCCGGCTAATGTACTATTGTTAGCAACATAGCATGTTCTGGGAATGTAATTTGTTTTTGCTGTGCTTTTGTGTATATGACAAATAGATGCCTGCATGACTTGGGATCTGTGGGAATGCAGTTGGCAATAGCCTACTATTGTATGACAATAGGTAAGTGATGCTTGCTCCATGAGGTAAAGTATTGAAGGTGATGTGGGCTCCTACTTGTTCAGTGATGACTGTGATTGCCCTGCTTCAGCCATGCAATTGTAGTTGTCTGAGATCCTGATTTTTCTGTGGGCAACTGTTGATAGTTAATATGGCATGCATGCATATGGTATGGCACAGGTAGGGACCACTGGAGTTTGTTCCTGTGGCCCACTTGACCTCATGGTAATGTTTGCTAATCACAACTGTTGTTCAAGTGTGATCATGGACATGTGATCACCCTATTTCTCTTTGTATTTTCAGCATAAGCCCAGGGAAGCAAATGAGACAGGGCACAGCCAAGTAGGGAAGAATCTGACCATGGAACGTGGATCAAGACACCACTGACACAGAGGGACTCAGTGGCCCGTACGTTGAGGGGAGTGCCACAGGGGAGAACGGATCTACCCTCCCATCATTATTGAATTCTTCTTCCAGTGACCACTCTGTAATGGTGGCAGACTCATCAGGATGTACACCTGTACCATCTTTGTCCACCACCCCCAGTTCTATCACCACCCTCCCTGCTGCTCCTCACTCGGTTGGCGATGCCTGCTCACGCAAGAGGGTGGGTGACTCCTTTGCCACAGGCACCTCCACCCCAGCTTCTGTTATCCCTGACTGAGGAGGCTATTGTCCTCTTGAGGAGTATCTCTGTAGGTCAGAATGCCATTGTGAATTCCATCCAGGCATTGTCCATCCAACTGCAGCAGACAAATACATTCCTGGAAGGCATTCATAGTGAAATGTCTGGCCTACAGAGATCTTTTCAGGCTCTCACCTCCTCATAGATGGCAGCCAGTCACCCCCTACCTTCCATCCCCCCTCTACCTCCCTCTTCCTAATCCAAATCCCCCATTCCCCTACCTCCCCAAGCACACAGACAGCTCTGCATGCACCCACCTCAATACACAAAAGCAGCACACAAGACACACTGGCATGCAAGCACCCAAGAGACACTGACACGCACATCAGCCACCACTTTTCCAGATACCCTATCACCCCTAATGGCCCACACACCACGTAAAGCATACCCACAGGGACCACAACAACAGTCAGTGACACACCCACCACACCCACAACACTGGCAGACACCACCCCAACAGACACACATACATCCACCACATCCACCATACGTGCTGATGCCACCCCAACAGACACACAGACTTCCACCACATCCACCATAACTGCAGACACCACCACAACACACACACACATCCACCACTGATCACCCAACACCGCGACCTCCCAGCCCCCCAAGAGATGCAAAGGCTCACACTCACATATGCAACAGACACCACCCAAACATAATCATACCTCGCACATGCACATACCCAAGACATACACGCCAATACAGTAGACAACCACTTCCTCTACCTCCAAATTCCCACCCCTTCTATCCCCGTGTTCCTAATGAAGAATTTTTGTTTGACCTTGCCCTTTCTCCTATTCCCTCCACCCTGTCTAACACAAGAGGCCTTGACCCACATCCCAACCCATCCTTCCACCTCCAAGCACTCCCCTGTGACACCTACCCCTTCACAAGCACCCATACCACTTCCTCTAAGAAGAAGTACGCCCTGCCCATGCCCCTTCCTATTGAGATTACCTGGCAGTAAAGGAGTTGAGGGAGAGCACAGTGATGTGCATGGACAATAGCATATGGATTGGGCATTGGCCTTATTCGTGAGGATTTTCCTGTACATAAACACAAACAGTTGTTTTTTTTGGTACACATTTGTCCGGCAATTCCTTTTCTACATTTATGTTGTTCCTGAGTAACTTGTGTTGTCTGCCTACAGTTGTGTGTGTTTCAGTCATCTTGCTGATTCATTTGCTGTTGTTGGCAATATCTGAGTTTTGGGGTAGTGCTGGTGTCACCCAATACAAAGGTAGATGTTGACAGTATGGATTTGTGGGTGTAAATGTAGTTGTGGTGTCACAGCATTATGTTCTGTTTGGTATGGTATTTCATCTTGTGTTGTCCAATATGAGCATGTATGGTGTTAGACTTGTCCTCCAGATATGGTTTGTAGATTCATCTAATGTGTGGCAGCTTGAGTTTTCTTTGTGTAGACATGGAGAGCGTTCATTTGTGGAGGGTGGCAAATGGGCATTCCCATGCATTCCCATGCATGCATTCCCATGCATGCAACCATGCAACCACATTTTGCAGCATGCATGAAAAGAAGAAAAGGCCTCAAAGGATAGTTTTTGTGTAGGAAAGCACCCCTAGCTGCACAAAAACTATCCTGAATTTAACACAGACACCCTTGCATTAAGGCGCAAGGGTACCTGCAATGGTGCTTGACAATCACTAGGGTGCCATTCCATGGTCCACCAATACCAGGATGAACCTGTTAACAAGAGTTGTGTTGGGGTACAGAGGCCCAGCCATATCAATGTTCACCCTTACAAAGGGGGTGCTAGCTATTAGAAGGAGAACCAGATGATCCCTGAACTTCCCTCCTGACTTCTCGCTGGCCTGGCAGGTGGGACATGACCTGCAAAATTCATCTTAGGCCACCCACTTCCAGGGCTACTAACAGTGGGTGCCAAGTCTGCCAAAGTTCTTGTCCTACCCTAGATGATCTTCCATAGGAACATTGTGAGCCAGCCCCAGCAGGAAGGTCCTGTGTCTCCTTTTGTCTGTCAATTGACCAAGCCAGGTAGGTTTCCCAGGGCTGATGACTACCGCTGTAGACTTGGTGAGTTGCCCTCAGGCTCAGACTCCTGCCAGACAGTGGGAGTTTAAGGAGCAGGTTTCCCTTGCCCTTCCTCCTTTTGGTAGTTTCCTGCGGGATTCTTCCAGGCTCATAGAACTCCTGACTACCCTCTAAGATGGCCATAGATCAAGTGGTCAGGCACACCCTCTCAGACAGCCCCAACATCTCCAGGTGGGACTAAAGCTCCACTTGTATAACTCTAACGCCCAGATTTATGAGCTCATGGGCCATTCTCCCTTCTTCCATGCATAGTTTCTCTCATCAAGTATCCATACTGTTTTGCTCAGCCTCCAAGGCCACTTTCCACTTTAGTTTGGTGAGTTGCAACGTAAGCTCCCTTTCAGCCATCCTGTCTGCTAGCTCTTCTGGGGACAGGCCTTGGGAGGACACATTGCTCTCTGCTCTGGGAGGGAGCTTAAATTCAGGAGACAGGATATATCACCTCCCCTATGTCTGCACTTCAAGACCTGCATCTAGGTCTTCCCCTTGCTCCTTCACCTCACCCTCCCCCTTCCTGGTCAACCTCTGCTGCTGCCAGTGATTGATGAACGTCTACTCATGCCCTCACTGTTCTCGTGCCCCTTTTGGCTGGAGGTCCCCTTTTCTTGTAGAAGTCTTTGAGGTCAACTATAATGTAATTACCCACATTGGCAAGCTCAACCTCTATCCTTGTAGGTGAGAGCACTTGCACAGACAGTCGGGTAGAATGAGGATGACACTGGAAAAAGCAAAAGGGCCAATTAAGGAGAATATATAGGAAGCTGGAAATGGTATCAAATTATTTATCAGCGATTTTAGTGTTACACAAGTTCACTACATGGCACTGCAGAAACACAAATTGTAATCGCACCACTGCCACCAATATAGAAAATGTAGTTACCGGTTGAGGGGGGTGAAACCTGACTCCATCAACAACCAAAATTCAAGTCAGGGTGAAACACAAGCAAATGCCAAATTGACCAGTGTTCAAACTTCAGCTTTAAGTAGCACTTTGAACATTAATAAAGTGAAAACACAACACCAAAACAATTTCCAATCTAAGAAAATAGACTAAGGGCCATATTTATGGCAAAGTGGCACACTGCATTGCACAAAGTTACTTTGCTGTGCTGCACTGTGCCACTGGGAAAGGGCAGAAAGGTGCTGTATTTAAGGCTTACAGAGCACTTTTGTCCTTTTCCCCTGCACTGGGATAGGGTGCCTGTGTTGCATGCAGGATTGTTTTGTGCAGGGAGAGGCACCTTCCTGCACAAAAACAGTCCTGGGGGGTATATTACTCTTTCTATGTGTGCTGCAGAATGGTGCTAACATAGAAAGAGCAAGAAATTAAGAGAAATAAAAATATTCCTCCTTGTTATACCTCCCCTGGGATGGTGTATGGTTTTGGTACATTCCCAGGTTTCATGTTCTTGTAAATCTGGAAATGTGTCAAAATCCTTGGGACTTACGTGGGAACCCCTGTCGTAGTTTGGACTCTTTCTCTGGGCAAGACTGCTGGTTTAAGGATGACAGTACTTTTGCTTGTAGGCGACTACGCCTTTCCTACAACAAGTTGCAACTGTTGTCCCAACCTTACCGGCTCACTAGCAGCAGCTCACCAGAAACACAATAGTAAAAGGTGATTTGCGGCAGCCTTTACACATGGACTCGAGAATAAGACATCTCAGGGAGTGTCGTGGTTAAACGGAGATTACCCCTTTCTCACAGATATATCATGTCTCGTGCAAACACAGGCAATGACAAAGGTGCAGTGAAGTTTCAATAGTTTTTATTTAACATAACTGCAATTTGCGATAAATTGCATGGGCTGCAATGATTAGGATTATGAATAATGCAAGAAACAGAATTGTGAAGACAAGAGTCATTATTACAAAGACCCTCACCATCTTGCAATTCATAGAAAAGACATATGAGATGTACTATGCCCTAATACCCTAATGTGAAAGGCCTAACCTCCTCCCTAGAGGAGAGCTGGGTTTGCTAAACCTAATCTGCCAATGCCATGTCCATGAGAGGAGCCCCCAACCCTCGTTACCTTGGAATGAGGTCTCTATCTCAGACTCCACAGGGACACGAAGAATGGGTCAGCGATAGTGGCGAGGCCCTCTGGTCGAAATCCCTCTGATTATCTGTCTAAAGTGCGATATATTTATACAGATCTACAATGACCACTGATGTAGGTGTGTTCCCAAACAATAGATAACAGACATGCTTGGGACGGCAATTAATATAAACAATCCCTCGAAAGTATAGAGAGGGAAAATCCCTAAGTGTGAACACATATTGTTTGTTTGTCTTCGTTGCTTGATCTTGACGCCTTAGCGCGGTGACACTGATAATGTAACTCATAACAAGTGGCCTAACTATAAGCAAGGCAGCCATCTTAGAAGAATTAAATAATTAAATGGGCTGAGACAGAGCAAGCAAAGTAGGTTAAAAGTCACTTGGTGACGGGGGAACGAGTCTGCAATCCAGAGGCTAAGCTAACTCCTGTTATCTCATTAAAACAAACTAGGATTCACTACACCCTCCCCATTGCCGTAACAGGTATGACGAAGGTACAGGAACCCAAACGCTAAAATTGCTCTGAACTAAAAAGCTAAATGTATAAAATCAGCTAAAAAATCTTTAAAATTGTGTTAAAAAAGATATTAAAAACAAATCTGCTAAAACACATAAAGAGATGTTAATGTCAACCATGACAAGCACAGCGTGCATAAGCAATGTTAATTTGAATTAATAATTTTGAATCGTGAATGGCAAGTCAATTCATCAAATTATTTGCTGTACGCATGATCTTGAAGAGTGTCATCGAAGTCACCAACCAAAGACCTAAAAAATAAGTCAACATCATCTGATGTCAAATAGAGTGCTGGGCGGACAAACGGATCCACAGAGCAGTAGAGAGCAATATTTTTCTCGTGTAACGTTATCCGTTGCAGTGTCCTCATCCACTGCAACACCCATGAGACACCTTCCGAGGGCAATATGAATTTCATTGCCTTACTCCATATTTTTGGAGTCACTCAAAGCCACAGAAAGTGGCTTTGCATGCCCTCAACAAATATGACTTAAGGTTTGCGTCATGCATGTACCACAATGCGTGGTGCAAATTTGATGCAAATCACTCATAAATATGTCCCTTAGTTTCAATAAAGTACTTGACACTACATTGACAGAAATCCAATCTTTAGAAACGGAGACAAGCAACTTTACAGATTTAAGGTAAGTATGGAGCCTAGAAGCACAAAGCACCACTTGCAAAGCTGTGGTCCTGTGAGACCGGGTGAAAGTCATAAGTTCAAGCCTACCATGATAGAGCACAGCCTGGGTGCAGGGAACATGGAAGCCCCACTGTAAGAATTACCTTCACAATCTAGTGCACAGTGAAAGGCGGCCACACAGGACAAGTAGAGCATCATGGATGGCACTCACTGCAGCATGAAGTGCAGGCTGTGCATTGCAGATGCTCATTGCTGTAGTGTGAAGATACTGCCAGGTGTTGCAGATGGCTGTTGCTAGAGATTTTCTTTGGCTGTCACAGCGAGGTGACAATAATGTAGCACAAAGTGCAGATTTGATGTTGCTGGCTGTTTCTGGCAGTCCCTGTAGCTTGAAGAGTCAGGATCACCAGAGCTTCTCACTGATGGGCAGTGCGGGTGGCAAGATCTTGGAAGGATGAAGCCCATTCCAGGTTGCAAAAAGCCCAAAACATCATGATTTTTCCTTTTCTTTGACAAGTTGTTCAACTGATGCAACATCAAGGACCTGAGAAGCACCACTTGGGGATCAGGAACTCACTCCAGCAGAGACCAGCATGGTGCTGGCAGGTCTGGTTGCAGGTCCAGGCAGAAGGTCAGCTGAGCAGGTGAGGGAGCTTGTTTTACAGGCTTAACACATGAAATGGATAGGAAAAGAACATGCCAACTTTCTAAGAGCATCATTTCAGCATTGTGCCTTACAATCACACCTTACCATTAAAGAAGGTTTTAAATTACAACTATTTAGACACCTAATTCAAAGTTATCAATAATTGAATTAAATAAGGCAGCCCAATGTAATCCTATGGTCAAGGCAAGCATCACAGTAGTGAAAACTGACTTAGGAGTTTTTCAAATCCAGGATATGTAAACTTTGAAACTATATGCCCAACTTATTGAATACATTGCACCCTGCCCTTTGTACTGTGTAGGGCCTACCCCAGGGATGACATATGTATTGAAAAGGAGGGTTTAAACTTAGCAAAAGATTTGTTTTGGCAGGTTGAGGTGGCAGTTTAAAACTTCACACAGTGGCTGCGATGGCAGGCCTGAGACATGTTTAAAGGGTTTCTTAGGAGGGTGGCACAATTCAAGCTGCAGACCCATTATTAATATTTTATCTACAGGACTTACAGTGCTACTTTACTAGGGACCTACGGATAAACTAAATGTGTTGATTGGGTGTAAGCCAATTCTACCATGTGTAGGGAGAGAACAAATGCACTCTAGCACTGATTAGCAGTGGTAAAGTGTGCAAAGTCCTAAGACCAGCAAAAACGAAGTCAGCAAAAACAGGGGGATTGAAGGCAAACAATTTGCGACCCCCTTGGGAATGGCAGCCCTCACAGGGATGATGGCCTGCTGTCTGTGACTGCTTCTCAATAAACCAGCTTTTTTTTTTTTTTAATGCAGCCCATTTTCCCTAAAGGAAAACGAGATGCATTACAAAAATCAAAAATGAAACGTTTTAGTTTCATTTTTACAGAGCAGGCAGTGGTCCGTAGTTTACAGTGACATTCACAATGGAGGACCCCTTCCCTTTTGCGAATGGGTTAGCACCGTTTGCGGTCACAAAACAACTGTACATTGCACTGTGAGTTGCAATTAGGAAGGGAACACCCCTTCCTAATTGTGAGTCGCAAACTCATTTTGCAATTCGGTAACCAGGTTACCGAATCGCAAAACGGGGTTTGTGTATCGCAATGTGCTTTCTGCACGTCGCAAACAGCAAATTTGCTGTTTGAGACGTGCAAAAAGCTTAGTACATGTGTCCCTAAATTCGTATTTTCACTGGGAATAGTAAATTTAATCCATCCGAAGTTCAACCATTCCCTAATTTTGAACAGACTGGGGTGGGAACAGTAAAATGTACCTCTCCAAGGCCCAATACTTTCCCTACTCGTGCACAGAGCTGAGCAGAAATAGCAAATTTGACCAGTCCAAAGTAAAACATTTTACCTATTGTTGCACAGACTGGAGAGGGAAACTAAAACTTTAGAGTAAATTTTCACTTGTGCATTGATGAGAGAAATCAGTCGATATGAGTCTCTCTACAAGGCAGGTTTCTCTTTTTTTACCTCATATTTACAAGGTCCCAAGAAGGTGTGACAGCCTGCCTTTGATCAATTCTTCTAATGATCTTAAAAATAACTGGAACAATTATATCCAAAAATATGCAAAACAATTGGCAGAATCCTGCAGAATGTTGCAGAGTTTTACACCCACCCCTACTTTTATACCTTTCATCTTAAAGTATTCGCCACTCAAAAGTCTGAAATTAATTCTTTGAACAAGAAGGGGGTAGTTTTACTGTCAGATTGAGTGGATTATGATCCAATACCATCCTTGAGAACAACTTGATTTCAGTAGTATAGAGCATATGTTGTGCGACCAAGATTATGTTGATTGTTGAAGGGTGTTTATGAAGGTGTGAGTAATATATAAAGCTATGCTTCTAAGATTTAAGACCTCGCCAGACATTGATCAAACCCTGCACACTCAACAGAGCAACGATAGACCTATGAGCCTTAATCATTCATGGATTAACCCAATAATTAATTGCGTCACTTTTATAGTATAAATTTACAGTCCCCTATGATTATTAGTGTTCCTATCGAATCTAAGAGTTATTTTGAGATTGCATCAAAATTCTGAGTATCATCTGGTTTGGTCCATAGATCATCTAGAAATTATAGTTGATCTTAAACCACCTCAATCTGTGAAATTGCACACTTTCTGTATCTATCCTCCATCATCACACATTCTTTAAAAGGCATCAGTTTATTACCAAGGATGGCCATCCCTCTAATAGAAACTCACTGTTATGTAACAACAGTTGGAATATAATTGATTTGCTTAAAAAGTAATTAATCCTTTTAGGCTATATGCAGTTGTGTAAGACACAGAATCCATGGTTTGTATATTTTGATTTCTTCTTTTGCAATTGTCTTTTAGCTGCACCAATGAGTCCCCTGAATTTCTAACACATAATTGCTATCAGGTGTACAACATAGAATCAAGCTGTATAAGCTGATAGTCTAGTGGAAATGGGTATGGACAAAAAGGGAATATCAGAACACTTTAAGTCACATATCAACAATTCCTGCACTGACCATTCAAATTCAAATTCATGATCAAAGTCCAATTAGTAACCCAATTGTGATAACCCTCCCTTGCATTTTTCAATTCTTTTCACCTCCAAAATCCACTAACACCAAACCATCCCACCTAAGAGGGACACACACAGGGGAAATCACACCCCTAATTGCCGTCAAGGAAGCACAGCAGTTGACTGCCCCTCATCACCATAGGAAGGGGCAATCAAGAGAAAAAACAAAATCATGCAGTATAGCGTTAAGATGGCCACCTCCCCCATGCTTCTCATTGTCTATCATTTCACCCTGCCTTTTCTCCACTTCTGTCTTCCATTGCTGTAACTATAACCACATTGGAGAGAATTGGGGGAGTTAGGGGTCAAGGTTGCTAGGTGAGAGTTAAGTCTTAGGCATAGTTAATGGGGTATAACCCAATGTGAATATCAGACTAAGGCCCTGATCCTATGGAATTTAGATTTCAGTGGATGGGATATCTCTCACCATTGTGATGGAGTACCTCATCCGCCAATATCTAAATCAGGCCCTAACTCTTGGAATTGCGAGACTATTTTGAGAACAAATCTCAGGTAGATAATAATCACTTTTTGCAGTGGTAAGTTTGTTCATCTTTAATCACTTTCAGCTGAGTGGGATGCCTGGCCTCACAATTCTTGTATAAGGTACTGAAGTTGTAGAGCTTTCACCATTGCTCTACTATGGAATGCCAGAGGTTGGACCTCACAAAAATCTTTACATTCTGTATGATGACTACAGAAGATGACTTAGCCCTGGTGTAGACCTCCGACTGCAAGATAAAGTTAATTATATAAACCAAGATAGGCCGAAGATATTGCATTTCAGCCGTGAATCAGCTCTTCTGAAGTTGATGAGCCAGTTGTATTTGTGAGTCCCCAATCCAGTCTGCAAGGGCAGGGAAACCTTTCTGAAACAAAGTGACCAAAAATTGATAAATATCATTCCCTCAGAGACCTCTTTAACCTGTTGTAAACTTGTGCCTCAAAACAACTATACACCAGAGGTAAGAGGTAGCTGTTTCTTTTATTATTCCTTCTCCTTGCTAAAACTAGGCTCGGTTTTCTGGGATTACATAACAATAACAAAAAATATATGAAGAAAGTGTAATGACCTCTTCGACCTGCCCCATGGGTGACCGTATGGACTTGGACCAGGTCTTCTGGTCTTCTAGGACACTCTCAGACTGGCTCTCAGAAGAAAAAGAAAAGGCTCAGAGTTTTCCATTCTATATCTCTGGACCCATCACCAACACCATTGTCACTCATATAATGTTTGCTAACTAAAGTAGTGTTTTGAATAATGCTCAGCTCTTGCCAACAAACTTATGTAAAGAATAGTGAAGTGAAGCACCGCTTTATTCTGTAGTCCCGTTAACTGCTACCAAACACCAAGGCATGCCAACAAAGGAAAATCAACACTAGCTGTAAGTCACGACCCGGTAAGCGGGCCACGCCTGGCATAACGATTGGTCTTTCACGTCATTGTACTTTGCACAGAGTGTTCACACGCCATCTGAATTGTCCACACTACCCTGGTCTCTGGACTTGAGTAACTCCCTGCTCCTTGCAACTCTTCCTCACAGCGTGATTTCTCCTCCTTCTCCGGTGTCTTCTCCTCTTTGTGTTCTTCCTGCTCCTGTACTCTCCTCTGGTGAGATGTAATGGTCCTTCCAACTCTGTCACCCCTCCCCTCGTCCTCAGCAAAGTCACTCTGCAGGTGTGCATCATTTTGTGATCTAGCGCTCTGCTTGCTTGACATGTCTGGCTCTGTTTGTTGGCCACATTGGAATATCTGGTGGTTGCGTATGTGCCAGTTTCACACCCCTAGAAGCTACAGGTGGTTACGTGGCTATTCTCAAGATCTTTAATTTTTTCCATCATAGCCAATAAACTAGCATCTTATCACTCATAAGACTGCTTCCTCATTTATAGCCATTCTTTGTTTGAGTTACTCAATACAATCAGAGATTAGAATGATATCTTGAGAATGAGGGACATGGGCCCTCATTCTGACCCTGGCGGTCGGTGATAAAGCGGCGGCCAAGCCGCCAACAGGCCGGCGGTCTAAAATATGCAATTCTGACCCTGGCGGGAACCGCCAACACAGCCCGCCAACTTAACACTCCGCCCGCCACAGCGGTACAAACAAACAGCGCGGCGGTTCCCGCCAACAGCCAGGCGGCAGACAATGTACCGCCCACCCTATTACGACCCACCAATCTGCCACCTTTTCCGGGGCGGGAGCACCGCCGATAAGAACACGGCGGAAACAGACTACGAACGGGAAAACGCTCACCTCTACGCACTCCACGCGAGATTCCGGCAGTATGGAACCAGAGTTGCAGGTCATCCCCGCACTCCTATACCTGCTCATATACCAGGAGCACGCCCGGCAGCGCGGAAGACATCGGTGAGTACTGCACCTACGACACAGGGGAGGGAAAAGATTACCGGCACACACCCACCCACCCACACCCACTACAACACACACATCAATGCATTCCCACAGATCACTGTCACAACCCACAAACCACCCCCCTCCGAAATAATGCAAAGACCAAAAGAAGAGATCATAAACGGGCAGATATATTGAAATATGTACACCAGTAATCCCAATAAATAAATAAACTATGTACAAAATATATACAGCTACTAAATTTAGTCCAACCACTGTCCGTGGATCACAGGGGTCCTGTGCAAAGGGGCAAGGCCCAGTCCCACGACAAGAACTCCACGGAGAGAACACTGCAGGGGCATCAGAAAGAAAATAGGACAGGCACCTCAGGGGGAAGGGAAGGGGGGGCACCTCAGCCACTTGAGTACACGACGCCAGATCCACGAGGGGACTCCATGACCACTGGCCCATCCTGGGGAGAGCAAAGCCACAGTCCAAACAGTCCATACAGTCGGTGGCCTGCCCACTGGGCCATCCTGGGGAGAGCAAAGCCACAGTCCAAACAGTCCATACAGTGGGTGGCCTGCCCACTGGGCCATCCTGGGGAGAGCAAAGCCACAGTCCAAACAGTCCATACAGTGGGTGGCCTGCCCACTGGGCCATCCTGGGGAGAGCAAAGCCACAGTCCAAACAGTCCATACAGTGGGTGGCCTGCCCACTGGGCCATCCTGGGGAGAGCAAAGCCACAGTCCAAACAGTCCATACAGTGGGTGGCCTGCCACTGGGCCATCCTGGGGAGAGCAAAGCCACAGTCCATACAGTCCATACAGTGGGTGGCCTGCCCACTGGGCCATCCTGGGGAGAGCAAAGCCACAGTCCAAACAGTCCATACAGTGGGTGGCCTGCCCACTGGGCCATCCTGGGGAGAGCAAAGCCGCAGTCCATACAGTCCATAACAGACCCCACTGCCACTGGAGGAGGCAAGTTGGCCAGAGGACATCCTGCAGCCCTGCCCGAGATAGATCCTGCCCTGCCACGTCTGCCAAAGGGCCAGCGGTTCTTGCCTTGAAGGGCCCAGTTCAGCGGTTCCTGAGACGGCGGGGCCCAGTTCAGCGGTTCTTGAGACGGCGGGGCCCAGCGGAGCGGTGCGTGAGACGGCGGGGCCCAGCGGAGCGGTTCTTGAGACGGCGGGGCCCAGCGGAGCGGTGCTTGAGACGGCGGGGCCCAGTTCAGCGGTCCTTGCCCTGAAGGGCCCAGTTAAGCGGTTCTTGAGACGGCGGGGC
Organism: Pleurodeles waltl; assembly: GCF_031143425.1. Taxonomy (NCBI): domain Eukaryota; kingdom Metazoa; phylum Chordata; class Amphibia; order Caudata; family Salamandridae; genus Pleurodeles; species Pleurodeles waltl. The sequence continues at coordinate 246,371,364 of NC_090438.1, forward strand.
CCAGCGGAGCGGTGCGTGAGACGGCGGGGCCCAGCGGAGCGGTTCTTGAGACGGCGGGGCCCAGCGGAGCGGTGCTTGAGACGGCGGGGCCCAGGGGAGCGGTGCTTGAGACGGCGGGGCCCAGTTCAGCGGTCCTTGCCCTGAAGGGCCCAGTTAAGCGGTTCTTGAGACGGCGGGGCCCAGTGGAGCGGTGCTTGAGACGGCGGGGCCCAGTTCAGCGGTTCTTGAGACGGCGGGGCCCAGTTCAGCAGTCCTTGCCCTGAAGGGCCCAGTTAAGTGGTTCTTGAGACGGCGGGGCCCAGCGGAGCGGTGCGTGAGACGGCGGGGCCCAGCGGAGCGGTTCTTGAGACGGCGGGGCCCAGCGGAGCGGTGCTTGAGACGGCGGGGCCCAGCGGAGCGGTGCTTGAGACGGCGGGGCCCAGTTCAGCGGTCCTTGAACTGAAGGGCACAGTTAAGCGGTTCTTGAGACGGCGGGGCCCAGCGGAGCGGTGCTTGAGACGGCGGGGCCCAGTTCAGCGGTTCTTGAGACGGCGGGGCCCAGTTCAGCGGTCCTTGCCCTGAAGGGCCCAGTTCAGCGGTTCTTGAGACGGCGGGGCCCAGTTCAGCGCTCCTTGCCTTGAAGGGCCCAGTTCAGCGGTTCTTGAGACGGCGGGGCCCAGCGGAGCGGTGCGTGAGACGGCGGGGCCCAGCGGAGCGGTTCTTGAGACGGCGGGGCCCAGCGGAGCGGTGCTTGAGACGGCGGGGCCCAGTTCAGCGGTTCTTGAGACGGCGGGGCCCAGTTCAGCGGTCCTTGCCCTGAAGGGCCCAGTTCAGCGGTTCTTGAGACGGTGGGGCCCAGCGGAGCGGTGCGTGAGATGGCGGGGCCCAGCGGAGCGGTTCTTGAGACGGCGGGGCCCAGCGGAGCGGTGCTTGAGACGGCGGGGCCCAGTTCAGCGGTTCTTGAGACGGCGGGGCCCAGTTCAGCGGTCGTTGCCCTGAAGAGCCCAGTTCAGCGGTTCTTGAGACGGCGGGGCCCAGTTCAGCGCTCCTTGCCTTGAAGGGCCCAGTTCAGCGGTTCTTGAGACGGCGGGGCCCAGTTCAGCGGTTCTTGAGACGGCGGGGCCCAGTTCAGCGGTCCTTGCCCTGAAGGGCCCAGTTCAGCGGTTCTTGAGACGGCGGGCCCAGTTCAGCGCTCCTTGCCTTGAAGGGCCCAGTTCAGCGGTTCTTGAGACGGCGGGGCCCAGTTCAGCGCTCCTTGCCTTGAAGGGCCCAGTTCAGCGGTTCTTGAGACGGCGGGGCCCAGTTCAGCGGTCCTTGCCTTGAAGGGCCCAGTTCAGCGGTTCTTGAGACGGCGGCCGGTCTATGGCCAACTGCTAATTGCCTGGTGGTGCCCTCCTGGGCAGCGGGGATGGTGCTCCTTCACTGCCCACCTGGGCTGTGGGTGGTGGGGCCCTCCTGGCCAGCTGGGCTGGGTCCTCCCTGGGCAGCGGCTATGGGGGTGGTGGGCTCTCCCGGGGCAGCTGTGCCGGTTCCTCCCGGGGCAGCGGCTATGGGGGTTGTGGGCTCCTCCTGGGCAGCAGGCCTGCTGCCTGACCTCTCCGACTTGCTGCCCTTGCCCTCCTTAGTCGTGGGCCTGTGTCCCTTTCCTCCCTTTGGAGCTGTGGCTGGTGACTGTCTCTGGGTGGTGTCCGGGGGGGATGTAGAAGGCGGGCTCCTGCGGCGCCCCTTCCGCCTTCTGCTCCTCTTCCCAGTGGGTGGGCTGGCTGTCCCCTTGCTGCTGGGCGAAGATCCAGACATGCGGGCTGGCGGGCTCCAATACCCCTGCACCCTTGTCAAGGGGGCTGCAGGGCTGGTGGTGGCTGAGGTGCTCTTCTTACCCCGACGAGAAGGAGGGGGGGGCTCAGGGTCAGGAAAGAAGTTAGTAGTGGCGAGGAAGAGCTTCTTGGGACAATGGAGAGTGGTAGGTACAGTGGGAATGGGAGTGGAGGGAGAGGATGTGGTTGTAGGTGAGTCACGTTTGCTGTCTTTGGGTGCAGGTGCAGGAGGGATAGGCTGTCGTGAGGTGGATGGCTGTTGGGTGGGTGGGTGGCTGCGTTTGTGTGGTGTGGAAGAGGGGGTGACAGACACAGTGGGAGAGGACACAGGGGACGTGTAAATGGCAGTGGGGGTGGTGACTGCACGTGTGCGGACTGGAGTGGAGGGTGTGCTGGTGATGGAAACACTGGCTGATGGTGAGGTGAATGGAGGTGTGAGTGTAGACGTCACAGGGAGGGAGGAGGGAGACGAGGAGGTGGGGGTCACAGAGGTGGTAGTGACTGTTGGCATGTCTGCATCGGAATGTTGCGTGTGTGAATGTCTGCGTGATCTGTGGTGCTTATGTTTGGATGAGCTTCTCTTGGGTGTTGAGGTGTGTGCAGGCTGGTCTGATGGTGTGGGTGGGACAGGCAGAGGAACAGGAGACTGGGAGGAGGGAGTTAGTAGAGGCAGGCAGGAGACAGGGACAATGGCTGCCGTCAGTGCTGAGGCCAGAGCCTGGAACGATCGCTGATGGGCAGCCTGACCCGAATGAATGCCCTCCAGGTACGCATTGCTGCGATGAACCTCCCTCTCCACCCCCTGGATGGCATTCAAAAGGGTAGTCTGCCCAACAATGAGCGTTCGGAGGAGGTCAATGACCTCCTCACTGAGGGCAGCGGGGGTAACAGGGGCAGGGCCTGAGGTGCCTGGGGCGAAGGAGATGCCCGGCTTCCTGGCAGAGCGGGCACGGGGCGAACGCTGAGGGGCTGCTGGGAGGGCGGAGATGGTGCGCTGGGTGGCGGCTGTACCTGTAATGGCGGGGGGCACGGATGGTGCCACCCCCGCAAGGGAGCCCCCTTCCGAGGACGTGTCCGTGTCGCTGCAGGGTCCAGTCGTCCCCGTCGTGGAGCTCCCCTCGCCCTCCGTCTCACTGGTCCAGTCTGACTCTGTGGCATGGCCCTCCTGGGCCATGTGAGATGCAGCTCCCTCCTGCCCCGATGCCACTTCTCCTCCGCCTGATGATGCTGATGCACACAAGCACAGAAAGACAAACAAAAAGGGGGGGGGAGAGAGAAATAAAGGGATATTGAGTACATGGATCTCCGGTACAGTTAGCGGACATGACAGACACAGATGCCCCCTGCACTAAGTTGTGCACTTGGGGTCCGCTACGCATTCCGTGGAACATGCCCTACACGCCTAGAGTTGACAACTGCACCCATGGATGACACGGCCCAGGGATGGCTGTACTGACAAACTACTGAGGGTGGTGGCTGGGGACACAGGGGCTTACGGGGGTGCCCAGCCTACAGATATCGCCCTGGCCTAGGGGGACCCCCAGCCCTCCTCCCCCAACCAGACACCTCCACTGCGCGACAACAGAGTAGATAATGCTTGTACTCACCCCCTTGTGTCTGCTGTGCTGCCCTCACGCGCCCATCCAATTCAGGGTAGGCCACCGCCAGGATCCGGAACATCAGGGGGCTCAGTTGACGGCAGGCACCCCGCCTACGTTGGGAGGCCATCCCCAGCAGAGACTCGGCGGTCTTCTTGGTCCCGCGGCGGATGTCCTCCCACCTCTTGCGGCAGTGGGTGCCCCGTCGATGGTGGACCCCCAGGGTCCGGACTTCCTTGGCGATGGCACGCCAAATCCCGATCTTCTCATGGGCGCGGACCTATGTGACACGTACAGGAAGGGAGAAATACCACGTTCAAGTTTGTCAGCATTTTCCTTTCCAGTGGCCCAACGCCCCCCATCCCCGCCAGGCCCCCCGCCATGCCCCCCGCCAGGCCCAACATGCCCCCCATCCCCGCCAGGCCCCCCGCCAGGACCCCCGCCAGGACCCCCGCCAGGCCCAACATGCCCCCCATCCCCGCCAGGCCCCCCGCCATGCCCCCGCCAGACCCAACATGCCCCCCATCCCCGCCAGGCCCCCGCCATGCCCCCGCCAGACCCAACATGCCCCCCATCCCCGCCAGGCCCCCCGCCATGCCCCCCGCCAGGCCCAACATGCCCCCCATCCCCGCCAGGACCCCCGCCAGGCCCAACATGCCCCCCATCCCCGCCAGGCCCCCCGCCAGGACCCCCGCCAGGCCCAACATGCCCCCCATCCCCGCCAGGCCCCCCGCCATGCCCCCCGCCAGACCCAACATGCCCCCCATCCCCGCCAGGCCCCCCGCCATGCCCCCCGCCAGACCCAACATGCCCCCCATCCCCGCCAGGCCCCCCGCCATGCCCCCCGCCAGACCCAACATGCCCCCCATCCCCGCCAGGCCCCCCGCCATGCCCCCCGCCAGGCCCAACATGCCCCCCATCCCCGCCAGGCCCCCCGCCAGGCCCAACATGCCCCCCATCCCCGCCAGGCCCCCCGCCATGCCCCCCGCCAGACCCCACATGCCCCCCATCACCGCCAGGTCCCCCGCCATGCCCCCCGCCAGGCCCAACATGCCCCCCATCCCCGCCAGGCCCCCCGCCATGCCCCCCGCCAGGCCCAACATGCCCCCCATCCCCGACAGGCCCCCCGCAGGCCCAACATGCCCACCATCCCCGCCAGGCCCCCCGCCATGCCCCCCGCCAGACCCAACATGCCCCCCATCCCCGCCAGGCCCCCCGCCATGCCCCCCGCCAGGCCCAACATGCCCCCCATCCCCGCCAGGCCCCCCGCCAGGCCCCCAAGCCAGCCCGTGGCCCCAAATCCAGATTGAATTAAACTCACTTGTTGGTCTGGAGGACCGTAGAGTAGCGCATACTGGGGGAGGACCCCATCCACAAGTTTCTCCAACTCCTCTCCAGTGAAGGCAGGGGCCCTTTCCCCAGGCGTAGCAGCCATTGTCCCTTCCAGACCGAGGTCACAGCAACACTTGCAGTATAGGTCCTCTCCTGTGAAAGTTCAAGTCGCAAGTGGATAAGTAGATAGAAAATGGCGGTCACGTCCGCGGCGGTGCGTACCGCGGCGGTGCGTCCCGCCACCGCCGGCGCCCTTCGCCATTGGCTCCTGAAACCCATAGGCTTCAATGTTAACCAATGCGGCTTGGCGCCGCGGTCTTGGCCCGCCGCCCGCCGCGGTGTGCCACGCCAGCGCATTGACCTCACATCCCATTGTCACACTTCACAGGTCAGGCAGCCGCCATTTCCAGGGCCCACATGGCTCAATTTCAACTGCGTCACACAGGCCTAGGCCTTGCAGATTGACGCGCCCTGGAGACAGAGGCATGGGCCCGCTGGGTGGGAGCTGTGCTGGTGTTCCCAGAGGGGTTAGGGTCTGTAGTGGCCTGGGCCTGTGTGAGGGGAACCGACTGTCCAGAGGTCCCCGATGGTCCGGGCTGGTCATCGGTGTCCAGGTCGACAGAGCTGCTGTCATCGCTGACGGCCTCTTGGGTGGGGGGTGTGGAGAATTCTGGCCCCTCCGCCGCGGTGTGTTGACGGTCGGGTCCTGCAGGGGTATAGAGGTATGGTTATAGTTTCAATGAGTGGCATATGGGTGTATCTGTGGGTTCTCGTGTCCCCAAGTGCTGGCATTCGTGTGTGGGGGCTTTGGTGAGGGTGGCTTGTGGGGGGGATGTGTATATGCATTGGGCATGCTTTGGTGATGGGTGTCCATGCTTAGTGGACGCATGCAGGCCTAGGTTTTGGGATGTGTGGGTTGTGATGGTGAGACATTGGCGGGGAATAGGTGTGCTGGGGGTGGGGGTGAGGATGGTGGTGGGGGTGAGGATGGTGGTGGGGGTGAGGGTGGGGGTGAGGATGGGGGTGGGGGTGAGGGTGGGGTTCGAGGATGGGGGTGAGGGTTGGGGTCTGATTTGGCATGCAGGTGGGGGGGAAGCAGTATTGAAGCTTCAACTTACCAGTATCCATTCCTCCGCCGACTCCTGCGAGGCCGTCAGGATGCAGGATGTTCAAGACTTCCTCCTCCCATGATGTGAATTGTGGGGGTTGAGGTGGGGGTCCTCCGCCAGTCTTCTGCACGGCGATGTTGTGCCTGGATACCATGGAACGCACCTTCCCCCGTAGGTCGTTCCATCGCTTCCTGATGTCTTCCCGATTTCTGGGGTGCTGTCCCACTGCGTTCACCCTGTCGACAATCCTCTGCCATAGCTCCGTCCTCCGGGCAATGCTGGTGTATTGTATCTGTGTGCCGAACAGCTGGGGCTCTACCCGAACGATTTCCTCCACCATGACCCTGAGTTCTTCGTCTGTGAAGCGGGGTTGTCTTTGGGGTGCCATGGGGTGGTGTGTATGATGTGTGGGGTGGAGTATGTGTATTTAAGTGAGTTGAGTGTGGTGGTGTGTGTTGTTTTGTGTGTGGATAGTGTGTGGGTGATGGTGTTGAGTGGCTGTGGCTGTTATTTTTTGGATGCTGGTGTCTCGCTCTTGCCTTCTTTACGAATTTTTTAGCGTAGGGGTTTGTGGGTGATGTGGGTGTGTGTTTTATATTGTATTGTGTGTGTGGGAGTGGTGTGTGTATGTGTATCAGGTGTGTGGGATTCAAATCGTCCAATGTGGCTGAGTTTTGTTCGTTTGTGTGTATTCTGACCGCGCCGGTGTGTCCCGCCAATGGAATACCGCGTTTGAATGACCGCCACGTGGATTCGTGGGTCGTAATGGCATGGGCGTATTTCTGTTGGCGTGACGGTGGAGGTTTTGTCACCTCCACCTTTCCGCCGACCGCTGGTCTGGCGGTCTGTTGTGGCGGTCGGATTTTCGGAGGTTTGCCTTCTGCGGGTCAGAATGACCGTGGCGGGTTTCCGCGACCGCGGCGGGATTATGGAGGATTTCTGACCGGCGGTAGGCGCCTTTTACAACCGAGGTCAGAATGACCACCATGGTCTGCTGCATTATGTCATTATGAATGGTAATCTCTGCATATTGCAGTTGTGATTCCCGCTGAAGTTCATCCTTCAAAGAGGGCTTGTCAGGCTCCTGGGATATGGCAAGCAGAGGTACAATCTTATCCTCAATTAACTTTTTGCTTTTTGTTTTTTGTTTTTGTTTTGTCTGCAGATTGCCGACATGGCTAGAGAATCACTTCTGCTGGTCAGATTTCAAGTCAGATTTCCCCATTTCAGTATCTAACATGTTGCGCCACCTACTGGTTTCTTCATTTACTAGGTGTTCTAAGATGCCGGTATGTCCATGGTTGCCCTTCCAAGCCATTCGACTTTACAGTGACAGCTTTTGGGTTGAAGATAATCCCTTGCTCCACTGAGTGTCCACGTCTCAAGCACCAATCTTTGAGTTCCCTATCTTTTTTCTTGACATTCTATAATAAACAGGAGTATTAGGAGGGCATGCTACAAAGATGGGATACATGCTCTAGCTTCTCCATTTTTCACTTATAAATTAATTTACAAAGGTTTGTAAAATATCTTTAAGTTCTATGAAAATTGCTGGAGTATGCTCATTGGGACTATATGATCACTATAAATACAGTGGATTGTATCCAATTTTAAACCCAACTATAAGCCCGACCCAAAATCCTACCAGGTATGCTTTATTGAAAATCAAATTAAAAAGCTGGATTTATATGCAAAGATACCAGTACCAAGACAAGCATTTACGGAAACATCCATGCATCCGGTCTGATATAAAATTATTTATCCCTTTTAAGCCCTTCAACATTAGGGGTGAATATTAGAAGTGGATGCATCAGGAAACAATGGTGGTCATTATGTCTTGGGACTGCCAGGATTAACATGCTGGTATCACTGCCAACAGGCTGGCGGTAATGACCATCAAATTATGACCAAGGCTGTGATCTCTCCCATAGACAGCTAATGTACCAACCAACCACCAGCGCAGTATGAACACCGAACACAGCGGTAGCCACCTACAGGCAGGGGGAAGAAAAGGATCCTCCCACCACATTATGACATAGCACACCTCCACGATGTCTGGGGCGGTAGCAGCAGCACCAAAAGTCTAGCAGAAACATCATTTAAAAGGAGCCACTCACCTCCAGAGACACACAGGAGTCCGCGGCAGCCATGGAAACTGAACTGCAAGTATTACCAATGCTGTACCACTCCAAGGCCATCCTGGAGCACCAACGCTGATGACGACAGCGAGTACAGCCATCGGGAACACAAGGGTAGGGGGGAGTGACACACACACGCACAATACACACCATACACACACCACACACCCAGAAACACATGCACAGGAATATAACAGTAATAGAATCCTCGAGTAAATAAACCCAGGACACACACACAGTTCCAACCACTGTATTCCTTTTGTATGAATATGTAAAATGCAAAAACATGCACAACTGTAGAAATAAATAAATGCAGGCCCACAGGCCATTCTAAAGTCACTAATACCCAGAGGGCAAAGTCCAAGTCCCCAGCTTGACCCCTGACAACATAGGGACTCCACTGTTCAGGGGCATCATGTTGAAAATGGGCAGGCACCTCGGGGGAGGCGTTTGCCACTCATTGTGGGGGTCTCCTAGCCCATTGGTTCTGGAGGGGGTTACCTGCCCACTGGTTGAGGATGGGGCTTCCTTCCCACAGGATGAGGAGGGGCTGCCTGCCCGCTGGTTCTGGAGGGTGCTGCCTGCCCGCGTGTTCTGGAGGGTGCTTCCTGCCCACAGGCTGAGGATGGGGCTTCCTGCCCATAGGATGAGGAGGGGGCTGTCTGCCCACTGGTTCTGGAGGGGGCTTCCTGCCCACAGGTTCTGGAGGGGGCTTCCTGCCCACAGGTTGAGGATGGGGCTTCCTGCCCGCAGGAAGATGAGGGGGCTGCCTGCCCACTGGTTCTGAAGGGGCTTCCTGCCCACAGGTTTAGGATGGGGCTTCCTTCTCATAGGATGAGGAAGGGGCTGCCTGTCCACTGGTTCTGGAGGGGGCTTCCTGCCCTCAGGTTGAGGATGGGGCTGCCTGCCCACTAGTTCTGGAGGGGGCTTCCTGCCTACAGGTTCAGGATGGGGCTTCCTGCCCACAGGATGAGATTGGTACTGCCTGCCCACTGGTTCTGAAAGGGGCTTCCTGCCCACAGGATGAGGATGGGTCTACCTGCCCACTGGTTATTGATTGTGCCTCTTGGCCTCTGGTTCCTGATGCTGCTCCTTGGCCTCTGGTTCTGGATGCTGCTCATTGGCCACAATAGTGAGTGGGGGCTCCTTGGCCATGATTTCCAGTGGGGCCTCCTTGTCCAGGGATCTCTGTGGGGCCTCCTTGGCCAGAGGTTTCTGGGGGGCCTCCTTGTCCAGGGGTTTTTGGAGGGGCCTCCTTGGTCTTTAATTTTTGTTGGGCCTCCTTGGCCTTTGATTTCTGGGGTGCCTCCTTGGCTTTGGATTTCTGGGGGCCTCCTTGGCCTTTGATTTCCGTGGGGCCTCCTTGGCCTTGGATGTCTGGGGGGCCTCCTTGGCCTTGGATGTATGGGGGGCCTCATTGGCCTTCAGTGTCTGAGGAGCTTCCTTGGCCTTTGATTTTTGTGGGGCCTGCTTGGGCAGGGATTTCAGTGGGACCTCCTTGGTCCTGGGTTTTGGAGATGGTCCCATGGTCTTTCCAGTCTGTTTCAGAGGGAGCGGCACTTTACCTCTCCATTAGGAGAGAGGAGGAGTGTCCTTGTTGCAGGGGTCTGGCTTCTCACTCATGTGCTCCTTAGTGGCAGCTGGAGACTTTGGGGGTGGAGCTGTGTCGAACTGGGTGCTTGAGTGGCTGGGGTGGTGTGACCTTCCTCTTACGGGCAGGAGAGGGGGTGGGGAGGGAAGGCATCAAGGAGGGCAAGGAAAAGCTTCTTAGGAACAATGGGATGGGATGTGGGAGGAGGGATGGAAGTGGAGCTAGAGGGAGGGGTTGTAGCAGGAGGAGGTGTGCTGGACTTGGATGCAGGTGCATGGACAGTGTGTGTGTGTGAGGTGGATGGCTGTTGGGGGTCTGAGTGCCAGCGTGCATGTGTTACTGAAAGGGGGCAGACAGGATGGGGAGGACAAACATGACATGTGAATAGATGTTGTGGTGGTGTATGCAAATGAGGTGTGTGTGCTGCATGAGGTGGTGGTTACTGCCCATATGGTGTGGGGTGCATGCCTGCAGGTCTGCTATTGTGGTGACAGTGACAAGGCTGTGCAGGTGGCAGGATCTGGGACTGTTGATGCAGTGCATGCAGATGTAAGTAACTATGGGCCAGATGTAGCAAAAAAAAAATTGCGAGTTGCAAATTGCGAGTCTATGCGACTCGCAATTTGCAACTCGCAAATTGGTATTCAGTACGGTGTCTCAGACACCGTCTGCGACTCGCTATGGGGTCGCAATGACCCACCTCATTAATATTCATGAGGTGGGTCGCTAATTGTGGCCCCATAGCGAGTCTAGGCACTCGCAAACATGGAGGCCTGCTGTCGTCAGCAGACCTCCATGTTCGTGACTGCTTTAAATAAAGCAGTTTTTTTAAGTGTAGCCCGTTTTCCTTAAAGGAAAACGAGCTGCACTTAAAAAAAAATCCGAAACCTTTAGTTTCGTTTTTTTTTCAGGGCAGGTAGTGGTCCCTTGGACCACTACCTACCCTGAAAAAATATTTGTGGGTCCATTCGCAAAGTGGAAGGGGTCCCATGGGGACCCCTTCCAATTTGCGAGTGGGTTACCATCCACTTGAAGTGGATGGTAACTCCGACACCATTTGCGACCGCATATGCGGTCGCAAATGGTATTGCATACCACTCAGAATCGCAAATAGGAAGGGAACACCCCTTCCTATTTGCGATTCTGAAATGCATATTGCGAGTTGGTACCGACTCGCAATATGCATTTCTGCATTGGGAAACGCGAATAGCGAGTCGCAAACAGCAATTTTTGCCGTTTGTGACTCGCTATTTGTTTCCTGCATCTGGCCCTATGTGACTGTGAGGGAGGAGGAGGAGGGGGAGACAAAGGAGGCAGTGGATGATTTGTTTGCATTTGTCCATTGTCTGTGTGAGTGCTTGTGGACTGAAGTGTGCTGCTTGTGTTTGTCTGTGCGAGTCGTGTGTGTTGTTTTGGATGAATGTTTGTCAGAATGTGTGCGTGGGATGGGTTGGGAGTGAGGAGACTGGGACTGGGTAATGGTAGTTGGAGGGGGGCCAGATGAAACAGGGACACTGGCTGCTGTCAGTGAAGAGGCCATAGCCTGAAACAATCTCTGTAGGGCCGCCAACCCACCGTGGATGCCCTCCAGGAAGGCATTGCATTGCTTCATCTGGGATGCTAGCCCCAGATGGGATTCACATTAGTTGACTGCCCTACAGAGAGAGATCCCAGGAGGCCAATAACCTCCTCACTGAGGGCAGCAGTGCTGACTGGGGAAGGGCCTAAGGTGCCTGGGGCGAAGGAGATGCCCACCCTCTTGGGTGAGCGGGCACGGGCAACTCAATGGGGGTCCACTGGGAGGGAAGTGCTGGTATGGGGGTGGCGGTAGAACCTGTAGCTGGGGTGGTCCCAGAGGGGTCTGCCACCAACAGGGAGGTCCCATCGGAGGACGAATCAGTGTCAGTGGTGTCTCCTCCTGTCCCCGCCGTGGTGCTCCCTTTGCCCTGCATCCCACTGATCCCCTCCATGTTGGTGGACTCCGTCTCCTGGGTCCCATGGGCTGTAGGTCCCTCACTCGCCGGTGCCCCTGCTCCTTCTCCAGATGATGCTAATGCACACATGGACAGGATGACAAAAGGAGAGAGGGAGAGAGAGAAAGGGAGCAGAGGGTCAATCTTAGCACCAACAGCACAGATGGCAGACACATCACTGTCACACACTGAGACTGTCACACACTGAGACTGAGAATGGGCAGTATGCACCACACTGGCATACCATTGGCTAAGTACCAAAGCAAGCTGTGGTACAGGCAACCACTGCCAGCTACACAAGAACTGAGATCAACTAAGCCCTGTCTGACAAGGAACTCCACCTACCTACCTACCTAATACATGCTTTACTCCCTGTTAACTTGAGCTGGACCACACAGCAATATCTGAACTGGAAAATTAGTGTATACACTGACTAGTACACTGCACCCAAATCCCATGCCAGGCAACAGAGATGGTTGACAAACACACTGTACTCACACCCTTGTGGCTGCTGTAATACCCTAAAGCACCCATTCAGCTCTGGGTAGGCCACCACCAGTATGCAGGTCATCAGGGGGATCAGGTTCTGGCAGGCACCCTTCCCTCAGTGGGAGGCCATCCCCAGCAGGGCCTCTGTGATCTTTCAGGCCCAGCGTCTCAGGTCCTCCCACCGTTTCCTGCAGCAGGAGCTCTGCCTGCTATAGACCCCCTGGGTCCGCACGTCCTTGGCAATGATACACCACAATCCCTTCTTCTGATGGGCACTGACCTGCAGAGGAAACACAGAAGGCGGTACGCCATGAACCTGACAATCCAGCCAGTCACACATATGGCCCACAAATAGCATTTGCCCCTCTTCAGGCGCACATATAACCCATACCCCTGCATTGATGCTGCCACCAGACACACCCCCCACCTGACACTCTTCCACTTTTCTGTCGATTTTGTATGTATGTATCATAATGTGGCGAATGGATGGTATGCTGGCGGTGTTCAGTATTTAGGGCCAATATTTTCATTAAAATGTCTTGACCCTACTGTCATCTTCTGTCTATTTTTCTTTCCTTTGACATTTGTCCTCCTGTCCGCCTATCATCTTCTGTCTATTTTTCTTTCCTTTGAAATTTGTCCTCCTGTTGCCCTCTGTTGCCACAGATGTGCCCCCCCTTTTTTAATGTGGTAAGCCCAACATGTAGAAGGTGGTTGGTCATTTCCAAGATCCCTCCCAACCAAGGGCAACCTCAAATTTCCTGTTGAAGGCAATTGTGCTGAGGGTTACCTTCACCCTTACATTCTTGGTAGGCTTACATTAGATTTAACCTAGATATTACTTTTTGACTCATTAATTGAAACATAATCATTTTGAAATCACATCATGTTCAAGATGCTTGTGCTGAGAGAAAATAATTTGTGCTTTAGATAGGCCCAAAAAAATCATGGAAGGATCCCTCCTGATTAATCTTTAGTATAAGCATTACTACTGGAAAAAAGTACTTGAGTTCTGTGACCAAGAACCGTGGGTCATAATGGCAAATTGCAGTCTCGCATGCCAGGAGTGGAACTACAGAAAAGGTAAACCCTTACTTGGCAGTAAAGCATTTCTTCTGCTATACAGAGGTAATGATTGCTTTTTTAATTGTTTAGTCCTGAAAGTATTAGATTACAGTTCTTGGTTTATTCCCAGCTTTCATTATCAATGTGGGCACTATAGGAGCTCCAGCAATCAACAGACTCAAGACCATGCATTCTCCCAGTGAAGTGAAGTGAAGTGAAGTGAAGTGAAGTAGCTTTCTCCAAGACTTTCTATTAATAGATCACTGACCCACATGGTCATATCCTTAATCATAATGGAACCCTAGTTGACCACTCTAGAGCCATAGACCCTGGGGCATATTTATACTCCGTTTGCACCGAATTTGCGTCGTTTTTTTCGATGCAAATTCGACGCAAAACTAACTCCATATTTATACTTTGGCGTTAGACGCGTCTAGCGCCAAAGTTCATGGAGTTAGCGTCATTTTTTTGCGTGAACACCTTCCTTGCGTTAATGATATGCAAGGTAGGCGTTCCCGTCTTAAAAAATGACTGCGATGCATATGCGTCTTATTTATACTCCCGGGCAAATATGACGCCCGGGAGTGGCGGGACTAAAAAACCTGCATTTGCGCCGGATTTTAGCGCCTGGGTCAGGGCAGGCGTTAAGGGACCTGTGGGCTCAGAATGAGCCCAGAGGTGCCCTCCCAAGCCCCCAGGGACACCCCCTGCACCCTTGCCCACCCCAGGAGGACACCCAAGGATGGAGGGACCCATCCCAGGGAAGAAATGGTAAGTTGTGGTAAGTATTTTTTTTATTTTTTTGTGGCATAGGGGGGCCTGATTTGTGCCCCCCTACATGCCACTATGCCCAATGGCCATGCCCAGGGGACAGAAGTCCCCTGGGCATGGCCATTGGGCAAGGGGGCATGACTCCTGTCTTTGTCATGTTAATGGCGTCTGGGCGCCCAAAAAAAATGGCGCAAATCGGGTTAAGACGATTTTTTTGCCTCAGTCTGACTTGCCCCATTTTTGGACGCCCAAACGGCATTTTGCCCTACGCCGGCGCTGCCTGGTGTACGTGTTTTTTTTTCACGCACACCAGGCAGCGCCGGTCGGCTAACGCCGGCTAACGCCATTCAATAAATACGGCGCCCGCATGGCGCTTCAGAATGGCGTTACCCGGCGCTAATTTTTTTGGCGCTAAACTGCGTTAGCGCAGTTTTGCGTCAAAAAGTATAAATATGGCCCCATGTATTTAGTCTTGAAAATATTTGGTTCAAGGTCTAAATTATCCATAAAGGCTACACAACTGTGTGTTAAGGACCTCAGACCATTTGGGGTATGAGGCATCAGGGCGGCATCCTCTGTATAAAGCAGGTCTGGCGCATAGGTAGACGCAGGATCTCATTACAAGGCTGGCAGTCCAACGACTTTCAGCTTTGCGGTGACGGTCTGACCACCACATTATGACACTGGTGGTCGGATCGCCAGTGGACCGCCATCTCCACCAGAAACATGGTCCCTGACAGTCTGACGGCAGTCTGAGTTGTCCTCAGCCAGGGCAGCGCTGAGTTCAATGGCGCCTGGCTGATTACTACTCTACTTACTGCCAGCCTTTCCATGGCAGCCTGGCTGCCATGGAAATGCAGGCAGTAAGTCAGTGCTGGGGGCCACAGGGAGGCTCCTGCACAGCCCTTGGCATGGGCAGTGCAAGTCCCCCCACACATTCAGAGGGTGCTAGGGGGGCCCCCTGTGTGACAGCATTGGCCATGGCTCCATATGGAGCAGAGACCAATGCCACTGCACAGTTTCCACTGGGCTGACTGGCAGAAACCTTGTTTGCCATTGCTCAGCCCCATGAAAACTTTGTAATGGGGGTGATAGCTCCACCACGGTCTCCTCACCGGGAGTCTAGCGGTCGGCTTGTCCGACCGCCAAACTCGTAATGAGGACCTTAATCTTAGGAAGGTCCCTCCTGGAGGTTTGCAAACATTTGTTTACACAGCTCATATAAAGAAGAAACAAAATGGTGGCCAACACACAACCATGGCGAACACCTTCTTGAAATTCACAAAAATCAGTACATTATCCTCTGACCAAAATATCTAACTGTAGCACAACCCATAATGCGAGGCCTGAAGGAAAATAACCAATTCTTCATCAAGCACCATGTAGAAGAGGATTGTCCAGAGTTTACTTTATTAACACTGTCAAATGCACTGTTTCAATCCATAAAGGAGAGAAACAGCAGTTCCTCTTTGGCAAATGTATATTTGCTGATAATTATATGAATATTGAGGCATTGCTCTGGGGTACCAAGCCCTTCCCCGAATCCAAATTGTACAGGGGAAATTGCTTGATTTTCGCTTGCCCTTTTCTCAATCCTACTTAGAAGTGTACAACCTATGACTTTGGCCATAGAGTCTAACAAAGAAATTGGCCTATAACACTGAGGGTCATTTCTGCAACTATTTTTGCAGACAAGGATAATTACTGTTGTGTGTCAGGAATACAGGAGACCACAAATAGCAGTGTATTTGATCAGCTTGGTAATTATAGGTGCCTAGCACTCCACCTTCATCTTATAGAGGTCCATCTGGAACCCATCTGGCCCGAGGCCTTCCTTGATGGAACTGTGCTAATGACCTCTTGGACTTCTGTTACTTCACATCTGATAGATAATGGGAAGGATGAGGGTGGATCTTTCAATCTACAATCCCTGGGGTACGAGAAAGAGTATAAAGCTTTAAAATGATTGTCCCAAAATTCAGCACTGATGTTAGACCCCATACCATCAATCAAAATGGAAAGCACCCGTATCCATAGCTACTGTGGCTGCCACCAGGCTATCCCACATTTTTGGTTTGACAGCACACTTTCGATCCCTGATTGCTTTTTTATATGCAGCACGGCAGGCCACTAGTTTAGACCTATCTTAAGGGTAGATTATAATGCTTATTAGATAGCCAGCACCAAACCAGATCAGGGTCTTTGCTAATTGCCACCAGGCACAGATGGCTGTTTTTAAAATTTTCATTTAACAAGCAGAAAACTAAAAGGATAACTTTACTAGTTTAGGTTTCTGTCAGAAAATAATCCACATTTAAAAATCGATCAGATCTAATGACTGATGGCAAAAGATTGCTCAATCAGGACAGTATGGTTGACAACACCGGGGAATGTGATAAGGAGCTCAATGGGACTGTGATCCCTAAAGGCACTTCCTGAGGTGGAAATTCAATTAATCAATTTACCCATTAGAGGGGACACCAGAACATAGTCAGTTATGGAACCTCACCCACTCCCAGTGAAAGTGGCTGTTATGGGATCAAGATTTCCATATAGCGCAATAACATTAAGCAGACCAACGTCAAAAAGATACTTGAGCAAATTATCTCCCCTACAATCCAAGTGCTCTGGTGAGCAGTCCTCCTGAAATACCTTAAATGGCTGGATTATGCTAGGGTTAAAGCGCAGCTAAGCATTAAAATCGAACCCAGTAAGAATGCTAACACAACTGAACACAGCAAAAAATCTTTCACGAAGGCAGTGCACTATAAAAACAAAAAATCTATTTTGCAGTTAGAATTGTAAGGTCCCACAGCATTGTAAAATGTGATAATACAGAAACTAAATTGATTACATAGAACCACCCATAAAACTTGTATTCCTGCATGCTTTGCAGGCACTGGAAATATCTTAAAATTGCACATTGTGCAGACAAGAAGCATCAGACCCCCACAAGTTCTACCCCTGCATGATATGTGGGCAGGCACATAAAAACTCTGGTAGCCATCCCAGGTTGGATGATCCAGACATCAGGTTTCTTGTAGCAGAATTAGATTGAAGTTAGAAATATATTTGACCCAATCTGCCTCATTCAACTTGGAAGATAAGCCAGTAATGTTCCGACAAACAATTTTAAAAGAAAACCAGAATTATATCTCCCCAATGTAAAGGTAGAAATTTAATTTTCATCCACGTTATGCCCTGTGGCATTACTTGGGGATGGGATGGGATGTGAGTAACATATTTTCTGCATGGGAATATGTGCCCCAAAAAGAAACTGCCTACATATGAATATAGTTCAATATACCAGGATGCTTTTGATGTCAATCCATGTCGTTTAAGTCTGAAAGGGGTGCAAAGTGATTACTACAGGGAATTTTGGCATCTTTCACCTGAAAAGAAGTTTACTCTCCCCTGGTAAGGGTAAAAAATGGGCCTCTGATTAAATGTCTGTAAAAGCAACTAGGGGGTAATAGGCAAATATTTCCTTTAGTGTCCAAGTGGGACCGCTGCTGAGATAGAACATGCCAAAGAATTAGCAGGTATCTGAAGTTAATAATAATATAGGACCTCATTATGTCAATGCTGGTAATAACCACCTACTGCCATGGGGACGGCCGCCAAAACACCGTCACCGCGGCTACCTACCATCCGCCATATCATGACCATAGCTGAAATTCCACCAGAAGGATGCTGGAATTCCAGCTACGGTCATGGCAGCAGACAGCGGTAAGGTGGCGCTGCTGCCAGCAGCAGCGCCACACCAGTAGACTGCCATAGACCGTATCATGATCCATGATATGGCCTGGTGGTGTTCTGCTGGAGGACGCTGCTGGTAAGTCGGGTGCTCCAACAGGGGAGGGCAGTGGGGGGGTGTTATGTGTGTGTGTGTGTTTGGATGTATATGTCTGTGTGCGTGCATGCGGGTGTGTGGCGTGTGGAATGTGTGTCTGCATGAATGGGTGTGAGTGTGCATGTATGTTGTGTTGTGTGAATGTGTGTGTGCTTGTATGTATGTCAGTGTGTGTGGATGTGTGTGTGAATGTATGTATGCATGCATTGGTGAATGTGGGTATGCATGTGTATGCTGGTGCATGAATGTGCATGTATGTTGTGGGGGTTTTTGGAGTGGGAGGGTGGGAGGGGAAGGGTGGGGGAAGAGTCAGGGGAGCGGGAGTGGGGCAAGGGAGACCCCTCTCAGTGTAAGGGAAGGACTGTAGTCTCAAGCCCGGCGGTCGTTACCGCTGTGGCGGTCAGTGTGGTAGATTGGGTGTTTGGCTTTGGCCAAACCGCCAATGTCATAATATGGCGTTTTGTACCGCCAGCCTGTTGGTGGTACTACCGCCACTATTACACCAACCGCCGGGGTCGTAATGATGCCCATAGTCTCCATGGAGTGTCTTTGGGGTTGGCCTGATCCAGTCGCCACAGTGGATCATCATAGTATCATGACAGTCTTGCAGGGCAACATTTGAGTGGCTTGTTAACCTATAAAACACTTTATTTTTGGGTTGGACAAAAGTCTCTGTGCCAGGTTCCTCTGAGGTTGAAACATAGGCTAAAACTGTAACACAGGGGTAACATTCAGGGTGTAGATTAATATGTAGTAAAGCATGGCTAATATGAGAGCCACATTCAGGTGAAGAATTAAAATGAATGCAATACAGACTGTTGGTGATGCAAGCAAGATTATCGGGGGGTTGTTAGAAATGGGGTCTTTGGTTAGCAGTCAGGTTACCCCCTGTCCAAGCAAGGATCCTCACTCTAGTCAGGGTAAAGGAGAATCACCCTCAGTTAACCCCCACTCACCCCCTTGGTAGCTTGGAACAAGCAGGCAGGCTTAACTTCAGAGTCTAGGTGTAAATTATTTGTACCAACACACACAGTAACTCTGTGATAACACTACAAAATGACACAACACAGGTTTAAACGAATAGGAAATAATTCTCTAAATAAAACAAGACCAAAACGACACAAATCTAACATACACAAGTCAAGCTATTAAGTTTAAAAGCAAAAAAACCTTAAATCCTTTTTGTAAACAGTAAAAACACTGTTAGAGTTGTAAAGTACCTGTGTTGTGTCCAAATAATAGGCACAGGCGAGTGTGCGTCGAAAAAGGTTAGTGTTGCGTTGATTTTTCACGCACAAGCGAGGCCGTGCATCATTCCTCCTTCTCCGGTCGGGTCGGCGTGCGCCGTTTTTCCTCTCTGCAGGAGAGCGATGTGTCGATCCGGCCAGCACTCGGATCGGGCAGGCGTCCCACACCCAGCAAGGTTTGCATGAAAAATCATGCCGCACAGTATCAGCAAAACCACACAATGTAAGTTGCGATGTTATCAGCCTCTGTCAGGAGGTGTTGACCGTTGTTTCTCCAGTTGCGTGTGTCGATCTTCTAGCCGTGATGCCGGTGGAGCATTGATTTCTGCTGCAAAGCCGGTGGGTCGTCGTTTTTCAGCCATGTCTCGGAAGGTGCATCGATATTTCCCCTCACTGCGGTCTGTGCATGGATTTTCAGTCTTGGTCTGCCAGATTCACCTTCCAAGGTCCCAGGAACTGGATAGAGCAACACCTGGCCTGGCAGGAGCCACAGCAGAGAGTCCAGGTGCTGGCAGGAGAAGTCTTTGATGGACCTGAGACTTCAACAACAGGAGGCAAGCTCAGCACAAGCCCTTGGAGATTTCTTCACAAGCAGGAATGCACAACAAAGTCCAGTCTTTGTCTCCTTGCACAGGCAGAAGCAGCAACTGCAGGATAGCTCCACAAAACACAGTCACAGGCAGGGAAGCAGTTCTCAGCTCTTTATCTCTTCTCCAGGCAGAGGTTCCTCTTGATGTCCATAAGTGGTCTAAAGTCTGTAGTTTTGGGTGCCCTCCCTTTATCCATTTTGGCCTTTGAAGAAGGCTCACTTCAAAGGAAAGTCTCTCTTGTTTGTGAAATCCTGCCTTTCCCAGGCCACGCCCCAGACACACACCAGGGGGTTGGAGACTGCATTGTGTGAGGGGAGGCACAGCCCTCTCAGGTGTGAGGGACCAGTCCTCCCTCCCACCTAGCACAGATGGCTCATCAGGGTATGTAGGCTACACCCCAGCTCCCTTTCTGTCACTGTCTAGAGAGAGGTGCAAACAGCCCAACTGTCAAACTGGCCCAGACAGGGAATCTACAAACAGACAGAGTCACAGAATGGTTTAAGCAAGAAAATTCCCACTTTCTAAAAATGGCATTTTCAAACACACAATCTCAAAACCAACTTTACTAAAAGAAGTGTTTTTAAATTGTGAGCTCAGAGACCCCAAACTCCACATGTCTATCTGCTCCCAAAGGGAAATGCATGCTATAGTCATTTTTAAAAGCAGCCCCCATGTTAACCTATGAGAGACACAGGCCTTGCAACAGTGAAAACAAAATTTGGGAGTATTTCACTGTTAGGACATTAAAAAACTTTAGTATATGTCCTACCGTAAACAGACACTGCACCCTATCCATGGGGCTACCTAGTGCCTACCCTAGGGGTGTCTTACATGTAAGAAAAGGGACGGTTTAGGCCTGGCAAGTGGGTATACTTGCCAAGTCGAATTGGCAGTTAAAATTTGCACACACTGACACTGCAATGGCAGGTCTGACCATTTTACAGGGCTACTTATGTGGGTGGCACAACCAGTGCTGCATGCCCACTAGTAGAATTTGATTTACAGGCCCTGGGCACCTTTAGTGCACTGTACTAGGGACTTACCAGTAAATCAAATATGCCAATCATGGAAATCCAATTACACATACATATTACATAGGAGCACTTGCACTTTAGCACTGGATAGCAGTGGTAAAGTGCCCAGAGTAACAAAAACAGCAAATACAGAGTCCAGCACACAGAAATAACCTGGAAAACATAGGCAAGAAGTTAGGGGAGACCATGCCAAGAATGCCAAGTCTAACAGGGGTGAATCTCTCAAGCAGGGTGCTGAAATTTGCTTGAGTAATTATGTTGTTAGTATTAATATTAACGCTGCCATTGTTGGTTCAACTGCAGCAAAACAAAAAGATGATGAACTGGATGCTCAACATCGTCAAACATTCACCCCTTTTCACACATCTGGGTTGAATCCATTGTTTTTTGCTTACCATGACACCCCAGTTTGGACCCAGCCATATGCAAGTCAGTCTTGACCCTTTCCCCCATGGGGACAGTCCAGCCCAAACTGTCAGGCCATCACCCCTCATCAACCAGGCTAGTTAGAATCCAGTGGCACAGTGAGCACTGGACACACATCTGGGCATACCCTTCTAACTTAGAGTAACTATAGCGCAACAAAAAGATGATGGATGGAATGCTCAATATTGTCACACATTCACCCCAGTCACTGACCCGGGTTAAATTAATCATTTTTTTTTATTCTTATGCCACCCCTGTGTGGACCAAGCCATATGTAAATCAGTCTTGACTCTGCTCCCCATTGGAACAGTCCAGCCTGGATTGCCAGGCCAGGTCCTTCCTGGACTCTAAACAAGCACACTGGGACCAATTTTGGGCTATCACCTGGCATCAGCCAGGTTAGCTTTAATCTAGTGGCACAGTGAGCACAGTGAATGGACAAGTTTGAACACTTGGTCCATCATCTTTTTGTGTTCCCATTGCCACTTCAACACCACCAGTTGGTACAAGTAAAGACAGAGTAACAGGAGGGACTTTAGAGGATGGAAGCTTGGGTTACATTTGACAGAAGCTAGAGATCTTTGTGATCTTTGCTTCTATTTTGCCAAGCTTTTGGATCTGGTGCAAAAGGCAGTTATTAAGGATAGCAGCAAGTTGTGAGAACAAAGGAGCCCAGGGTGGATCATTTAAGGTGCTGGGGTGCCTATCATCCACATATGTGGCAGGACCAGGAGTAGCATTATATCGGGTTTCCTCCAGGCCAAGGATATCATGTTTCAACTTTCTTTTACATTTGGTTGCTGGGCTACAGTGGCAGGACATTGGCTGGGCTGGTGAAGCTTGAGTTGTGCCAGAAGGCGGTGTCTAATCCATATTCAGTGAGACCGTAAGTTCCCACTGTACAGCGAGGGTTGAATTAGAAGCAATAAGCAGGGGAAGGTTAAACAAACCAACAAGATCCAGAGAGAGATGTCTCTCAGCCAGGTTGATCTCCTTAGTGATTACCCTGACTGCTCTAGCCAGAAGGTTGTCAATAGTGGTGATGCTTGGGTTCAATGTGGGTTTAGGATTTACAATCTTCATTTTCCCTATTATTAAGAAGAGGAACTTAGGGCCTTATTTATACTTTTTGGTGCAAAACTGCACTAACGCAGTTTTGCACCGAAAAGTTTTGCACCGGCTTGCACCATTTTTTAGCACCAGCTGGGCACCATATTTATGGAATGGTGCAAGCCGGTGCAAAGGGTAGGCTAACTTAAAAAATTTTGACGCTAAGGGGCATATTTATACTCTGTTTGAACTGAATTAGCGTCATTTCTTTTTTACTCTAATTCAGTGCAAAACTAACTCCATATTTATACCTTGGTGCTAGACCCGTCTAGCACCAAATTTATGGAGTTAAAGTCATTGTTTGGAAGTGGAAACCTACCTTGCCTTAATGAGATGCACGGTAGGCGTTCCCGTGCAAAAAATGACTCTATGGCCTTAACGCCATATTTATACTCCCATGCAAAAATGGTGCAAGGGAGGGAGGAGGGGTCAAAGCAAGCTTTGCCCCATTTTTTAAGACCTGGGTCAGGGCAGGGGTTAGGGGACCTGTGGGCCTATTTCCATGGTGGAACACCATGGAATAAGCCCACAGGTGCCCTCTCCAGGCCCCAGGTGCACCCCCACCCACACCAGAGGGACGGCGGAGGATGGGGGACCCTATCCCAGGTAAGTACAGGTAGGATTGCATTTTTTTTTTTTTTTTTTAAGTGCGATAGGGGACTCTAACCTGGCTAAAGTCATTGTTTGGTGCTAAGCCCTCTTCTTCTATACTGCCAACCCCACCCGACTAAAGTCATTTTTGTTTTACTCTAGCCTACCCTTTGCACCGACTTGCACCATTCCATAAATATGGTGCCCGGCTGGTGCACAGAAATGGTGCAAGCCGGCGCTAAACATTTTGGTGCAAAACTGAGTTAGTGCAGTTTTGCAGCAAAAAGTATAAATAAGGGCCAATATTTTGTGAGTTTGCACCACTTTTGCGTCAAAAAATTACGCTAATGTGGTGCAAACAAAGTATAAATCAGGGCCTTGGTGCTAGACGGGTCTAGCACCAAAGTATAAATATGGAGTTAGATTTGCACCGAATTAGAGTTAAAAAAATGACGCTAATTCGGTGCAGAGTATAAATATTCCGCAGAGTATAAATATGCCCCTAAAAATGGCGTTAAGGCCATAGAGTCATTTTTTGCACGATAACGCCTACCTTGCATCTCATTAAGGCAAGGTAGGTCTCCACTTTCAAAAAATGACTTTAACTCCATAAATTTGGCGCTAGAGGGGTCTAGCACCAAAGTATAAATATGGAGTTAGTTTTGCACCGAATTAGAGTAAAAATAAATGACACTAATTCGGTGCAAACAGAGTATAAATATGCCCCTATGACCAACAGGCAAGATACAGACAAACACAAAATTGCTAGTGAGATAGAGGATGTAAATTTAGATAGGCACTAGTTAGCTCACGGCTCAGGAGCAGGGAATCTCCTGGGAAATCAAAAATCAATTTAGAAAAATGGGAATGAAACCATTAGGCCCCTACTCCTAACGTGGCATTTAGAAAGCTTGTTCTGCTATGTTAATCATTTTGTTGCCACCATTGGCAGTCCTCTGCTTTCTGGTGTGCTCTGTTAGGCCACAGAGGCCTCCTCTAACACAAAGGGCCTAATTTAGTTATTGGTAGTTGAGTTACTCCATCACAACAATGACAGATATTCCATCAGCCAAAATCTAAATCACATTATATTCTATGGGATTCAGATTTCGGCAGACAGGATATCCGTCACTGTTGTAATGGAGAAACCTGGCTGCCAATATCTAAATCAGCTCCAAAGTCCTTGCCATAGAGTGCCTCCATTGCATACACAAGATTATGGTGTGCACTGAGAAAAGGGAGAGACACTGATGGCCTGAGAGATGCTGATGTTGTACGGTGTACGTTTCAAAAAGGAGATGATGCACTGTGAGCAGCAAGGAATATGCGACCGAGAGGCATTCGTGAGACTCCCATGTGTCAATTATGATATAATTTTAATTTACTTTTTTTCAGGATTATTTGTTTGGCATGCCCAATACTAATTGACTGGTATGCCTTGTGCTAATAACATAGATGTGATGATATAAGTATTCTTACTATTTCTAAGAAATCTTGATGTGTATTTTTGAGGGAAAGTTGGGCACTTTGTATCAAGTTACTGCTTTGACAAAGACCTGTCAGACAGTTTTACACTAAACGTCACGTATAGTATATCCCGGATGTAGGAAAGCACCATCTTCCTACCTGTATGTCAGTATGTTTTTGCCTGTCTCACTGGGATCCTGCTGGTCAGGACCCCAGTGCTCATAGTTTATGGCCTAATGTGTGTGTCTGTATAGTGCTTCACTGTGTCACTGAGGCTCTGCTAACCAGAACCTCAGCGCTTATGCTCTCTCTACTTTTAAATTTATCACTACAGGATAGTGACTTCACTTACCAATTTCAAATAGCACACTGGACCCCCTTATAAGTCCCTAGTATATGGTATCTAGGTGCTCAGGGCACTGGGGTTCCAGGAGATCCCTATGGGCTGCAGCATTTCTTTTGCCACCCATAAGGAGCTCAGACAAACCCTTCCACAGGCCTGCCATTGCAGCCTGCGTGAAATAGTGCACACTCACACTATTTCACAGGGATTTTCACTGTACTTAAGTAACTTATAAGTCACATATATGTCTAACCTTCACTTGCTGAAGGTTAGGTGCAAAGTTACTAAGTGTGAGGGCACTAGCAAAGGTGCCCCCACATAGTTCATGGCCATTTCCCAGGACTTTGTTAGTGTGGAGACTCCATTACATGCGTGCAATACATATAGGTCAATATCTATATGTAGCTTCACAATGGTAACTCCGAATATGGCCATGTAAGGTGTCTAAGATCATGGAATTGTCTACCCATTCCAAATCTGTTATTGGGGAGCCAATTCCATACATCCTAGGGCTCCACTATGGACCCCCAGTAATGCTGAACCAGCTCTCTGAGGCTTGCACTGCAGCTACAGCTGCTGCCACCTCACACAGAGGGTTCTGCACTCCTGGGGTCTGAGCAGCTCAGTCCCAGGAAGGCAGAACAGAGCATTTCCTTTGAGAGCAGGGTGTTGCACCCTCTCCCTTTTGAAATAGGTGTTACAGGCTGGGGATGGGTAGCCTGACCCAGCCTCTGGAAATGCTTTGAAGGGCACAGATAGTGCCCTCCTTGCATAAGCCAGTCTTCACCCGTTCAGGGACACCTTGTCCCCTGCTCTGGCATGAAAATGGACAAAGGAAAGGGGAGTAACCACTGCCCTGTCCATCACCACCCAAGGGGTGGTACCCAGAGCTCCTCCAGTGTGTCCCAGACTTCAGCCATCTTGCTTTGCAAGGTGTGGGGGCACCCTGGAGGGCTCAGAGTGGCCAGTGCCAGCAGGTGATGTCATAGACCCCTCCTGATAGGTCTTTCCCTGTTAAGGTAGCCAATCCCCCTCTCAGGGTTATTTAGGGTCTCTCATGTGGGTCCTCTTCGGATTCTGCTTGCAAGTTTCCTTCAGGAATTCTCTGTAACTACTACTTTATCCTCTGACCTCGGATCAACCGAAGCCTGCTCCAGGAACTGCTGTAACAGCAACAAAGCATCCACAAGGGATACTTTTCCTCTGCAACCTCAGCTCCAGCTATCAACTGCAACACTTTCCATGGTGTGCATGCTCTGAGGACTCCCTGTCTTTATCCTGCACCAGAAGGACCAAAGAAATCTCCCCTGGGGGGACAGAGTCACTCACCTGCTCAAGCAGGCACCTTCTAAGACGACGATTGGTACTCTTGGACTCCTCTCACAGCAATGAACTTGCTTCTAAGGACACAGAGGGTGGACCCCATCAATGAAGACTATCCTGAGGTCCTGCTGATGAAATTTGTAGGAGGTAAGACCTTGCCTTCCCTGAGAGCAATGGTTCCCCTATGTACTGCGTCTTCTTCACCTCCTGATGCCTCTGTGCACTATTTGCAAAATTCCTTCATGTACAACCTGGCCCAGGTCCCCAGCACTCCATCCTTTGATGCTCAAAATGCTGAGTTGTTCTCCGGCAGCTTGGGACCTTCCTTTGTTGTGCTGCACCAACCAACGTTTTGCACCTCCTTTGTCCCCGTGTCCCGGGAGCCCTGTGGGTGCTGTTTGGCATCCTGAGGGCTCTCTAAAGTGCTGATAGCCCCCTCTTCACGCAGAGTTAGGCCCCCCAGGTCCCTCCTGGGTACAGCCAGTGCCATTTTGACACAAAAAGTATATTTGTTGTAACCAAGGCTTGTTGGCGACTTCCAACATGAAACCACATTTGCATCCATCTTCACATCGTGGGACATCTTCTGCATCATGCAGGAACCTACTGGCATCTTCCTAGGGTGCATTCCTGCAGTTTTCATCCAACTGGGGATTCTTCTTTTGCCCCCTCCTCTGGGTTGGCAGGGGCTCCTGCCCTTCCTGGAACTTTTTCGACTTCTGGACTTGGTCCCCTTCTTTTGCAGGTCTTCAGGTCCAGGAATCCAGCAGTTGTTGTTTGCAGACTTGATTGGTTACTGCAATATCCCAATCACAAAGTGTAGTGTGTCCTAAGGATACATACAGTATTTTACTCTGGCTTTTCTGGGCTCTGGGTTGGTTTAATTTACTTACCTTTACTCTATTCTTACTCTACCAGCGATTCTGCACACACTACACTTGTCTAGTGGGGAATTCGTGATTCGCATTCCATTTTCTTAGTATACGGTTTGTGTTGCCCTTAGACATATTTTCTCCCATTGCATTCTATAGCATTTTCTATTGTTTGCACTATGTTATGTCTAATTACTTACCTTATTTTGGTGTCAGTGTATATATTGTGTATAATACTTACCTCCAGAAGGAGTATTGCCTCTAAGATATTTTTGGTACTGTGTCACCCAAATAAATTACCTTTATTTTTGATAACACTGAGTATTGTCTTTACTTGTGTGTAAGTACTGTGTAACTATGTGCAGTATTGCATGAGCTGTGCATGTCTCCTAGTTCAGCCAAATATGCTCTGCTATAGCTACCTCTATCAGCCCAAGCTGCTAGAACACTACTACTTCACTAATAAGGGACAACTGGACCTGGTATAAGGTGTAAGTACCCAAGGTACCCACTACAAACCAGGTCAGCCTCCTACACCAGAGTGTGGACTTTTCTTTGCGTTAACTATGACACTGGACTTTGGTTAGTATATCCATATCCATATATATATTACCTACCGGCAGTCACCAGTTCGTAGATATTGTTTCCATAGAAAAAGTGTTTTTTTTACTTGCCTATATCTTTGGCACCGTTTGATGAAACTTCACAAAATTTTCCAAAAATGTGGCTCTGTGCTTCTTCTTGAACACTGGAAGTTTCGGGGTGACCCATCAAGCAGGATCCTAGAAAAAGGGGATAAAAAAACATTGTGTTTCCCATAGTAATTTCCATAGGACCTGTTATCACATCTACAGCCCGAACCACTGGATGGAATGACCTGAACTACACCAAATGTGGCAGAAAGCCAGCTGCCGGTATGCAGACTGTGATTTTTGTTATTTGGTGTAAATCCATTCAGTTGTTTAGGAGATATTTAAGGGCAAATAAGTGTGTATATCTTTGGCCTCGAGTAATCGCGAAATTTGTGAATTTTCACAAATACTAGTGAAAAAAGAAGTGTTGCAATTGGCTGACCGCAACCTAAGTAGAAAGTTGCAACTGCCATTTCATGTCACAAGACAGGGTCCGGGGGAGGGGAATTGAAACTGACAGTGGCATAAGGGGCAGAGTGAAGGTACCTTGTTCCCAGGGGTGTGATATACATTTGTTTTAGGGGCAAATTATAGGTTTAATATAATTTTGCAACATGGCACGTGGTATTTGTGAAAATTTGTGAATTTTCATGAATTTTCACAATTTATTTGCAAAATATTTCTGATTATAAACATTTTTGAAATAGAATAATGAATTCCCTCATACATGCACTCAGAGGCTCATAAGCCTACTCACACACCCACTCAGACACTCATGCACCAACTCAGACCCACACATAGACTCACACACCTACTTCCAGACTCGCTCAGATATTCACGCACCCAGTCATACATCCACTGGCAGAGACAGGCCAAATTACTTTACATTAAAAAAAAACATAGAAATTCACTGAAAAAACAAAGGTGACAGGGTTGTTCTAGTTAGGTTCTGCATTCACTCGTACAAAACTATAGAAATGAATTAGTTATACTTAGAGTTCTGTACTCGTGCCTTAAGGTAACTATGACTCACACCTTCATCATGCACCCCTAATTACTCCACATTTTATGTCATTGATGAGATCTTGTATGGCATCTTTGATATCACTAAAACGTTTTCAATAACGTCATTGTTAAGAAAACTGTGCATGGCAAGGGCACTCACTCACAAATCCACTCAGACTCTCATGCTCCCATTCACTGACCCACACAGACAATGGCACATTCACTCACAGATCTTCATGCACCCAGTCACAGAGCCACTCACACACTGTTGCACTCACTCAAAGACCCACTGAGACCCTCACACACCCATTCACAGACCCACACAGAAACTGGCACATCCACTCACAGATCCACTCAGACAAGGATGCACCCACTCACAGACCCAATCAAACCCTCAGGCACGAACTCAGATATCCACTGAGACCCTCATGCACCCACTCACAGACCCACTGAGACACTGATGCACCCAATCACAGACCCAGTAAAACACCGATCTACCCACACACAGACTCACCGAGACACTCATACACCCACTCACAGACCACTCAGAGCTCGTGTACCCACTCATACACTGATCCACCCAATGATGCATGCAGTTGCACACCCAGGTAGAGGCTCTTACAGCCACTCCCACCCCAGATACACTCTCTTACACCTATTCTCACACCCAGAGAGATAGGCTGGGCCAACTCCCTTCAGCCATGCACAGTAGTGGTTGGATTAACGTAATGAAAACTACTATACATTAAAATACATAGAAATTCACTAAAAAAAATACAGGTTACAGGGACATTATAGTTGTGTAACAGAATTTAAAAAAAACATAGAAATTCGCTGCACAAAACCTAAGGTTACAGGGACACTATAGTTAGGAAATAGAATTAAAAAAAAAAAACCTAGATAGTCAATGACAAAGGTTACAGGGACATTACAGTTAGGTCCTGAATTTACTTCCACAAAACCAGAGAAATTCAGCAGTTATAGTTACCTGAGATGACTACAACTTGCGCCTCTGTAATGAACTGCTTATGACATCACATATTACATCACTCATGACATAGTCAGTGACATCACTGATGACTTCACTGATGATATTTCAAATTACATCACTGATGACATTACTGATGAAGTTATCCAGTATCTGTAAGTGGTTATATTTATGTATGACTGAAGGTGTGAGCGCTTGTAGTGGTGAGTGCTTGTATTGGTTGGTGATGACTTTCCTGCCTGTTTCCCAGGGCTAAGTACACTAAGAAAATACACTTAAGTGTAGTCAATAATTGAATTAATGGTTACCGAGAAGGGAGCAGGATGTGCCATAATGTCCAGTTCGAAACGTCCATTTGAGACTCTCAGGTCCGGTGCTACAGTCATCAATAAATTGCTGCCCCCTAGCATCCTTCCTCAGAAAATTAGGTTGGTAAGAAGGAATTTGCCAGGTCTGATCAAAAGTCTCCACTATCTGATCCCTAATTGTCTCCTGCATCAGGTTAATGTTAAAATCACAAGTCAGTTAGATTTGAGGCATCAGGTTTGTCATAGAATAGAGAGTGAGAAAATCTAGTAGACCTTCTAATGTTTCTTTCTTTTTTTCACATGAAGGATATATATAAAAATGTATAGCTAACAGAGGAGATGCCGCCATCAATGAACAATACAAGAACTGTAGTGCTTGCTAATTTGGATGATTTATATATATCTCTTCAATTCTAAGGTTGCATTCTACCTCTACAGAGATCGCCATGCCACCAGCTGGGTGGTCCGATGAATGTGTTCTAACCACTGTTTTGCTGAACTTCAAGGAGGCTAGGAAGTCTATAGTTTTCTGGGTCCGGTTTCTTGGAGTATCACCACATGGAAAGTTTTCATGCAAATTAGGAAGGCCCCATCCTCAATTTTACCCTGTAGAGCTTCTATATTCCAGGAGCAAATTAAAATACTCTCTGTCGAAAGACACTCAGCTGCATGAATACTCTGTCAGTCATTCAGGATAACTTGAGAAACTAGTTGAAGGACACTCGGGAGACAGGACTTGTCCTTTGATTTACAGGGAGACTGTTTTCAGGCCATTCAGCCTTACCATGGCCATTTGTATTAGAACCATGATCATCCTTCAGTGTACCTGAGCGACTCTGCTCCCCCCAAGTATCGATACTGGCTGAGACCGAGAGTTATCACCATATCTTTTATTCTGCTTTTTTAATTACTTTTTACTTGTGTTATCTAAATTAGAACAACTTTTCCCAGGACTATTGGGCAAGAGGAACTGCAGATAATCTTCATCTATTTATTGGGAGACATCAATTACCCACTTTGCAAATACCTGACTCTCCACCCATATAAAGGTCCGCAAGCCGGTCTGACGCCAAGACAATGACTGTTCATTCTTCCCCTGCATGATTTTAGTGACTCGAAAAGGTGACTGAGAGGATATCATGCAATTTGATGCATCTTGAAGAGGCAATTATTTGAACCATATGAAGCATTATACCTCCATTAATTGTGTCAAAGTCCCCCCTTGATTTATACTTAGGAGCGAAAATTAAACTACAAGAATTATTTGGTGAGTCAACAGTTGATAGCATTGGTCGCATAGAAGGAAATATATTATGTGCTAAAGATGGTCATTGAATGTTACTTTCCTGGGGGGTTGGCCTTACATCATTGTGTGGCATAGGAAAAGCTCTGGACAGCACCTGGAGTTCTCTACAGCCTGGTCATTGATAGCATGTGCTCACTGCTACCACCACCGTAAATGGTTGATGCACATGATGCTTCCCTAATGGGTCTGCCATTTTTGCTACTGTTGACCTTTCTGAATAGGGCAGGCAAATTCCTCTGCTTGGTTCCCATACCGCAGAATCCAGCAGTTGTTGATTACTGGCTGAAGCAGAACCTAATTTATCTTGTGGAGCTTCTTTGGGGAATACTGAGTTGGTCGCAGATTGCTGCTATGTTAACTTAGAAATATTTGCGTTAAAGGTTGTTTCTCTTATTAACACTATCTTTGACGAAAATAACCTCTCCGTGTTGGGTCACTTCTTCCCTTATGCCACTAGCTATCACTTGCACTATGTCCAATTAAACTTGGTCAATCTGTTCCGCATGCACCTTTACAGGGCCTTTAGTTGTTTTTTTATTGTGTGTGTTCCTAAGCCTCTTGAGCTTTTTTGCATCAGCGCCGTTGCTTCAATTGAAAGTGTTGCTGAAACTAGATTTGTGTCATGCTTACTGGGAACTGAGTTTTAATTTACAGAAATTTGTTCTGTGTTTCCTTCATCGATACAGTCCTCCACTATGATCTTACTTGTGAAAGTCAGAATAACTAAGTTACTGTGTTGATCTGGAATCCCACCATTCAGTTGGGTTGCATTTCTCAGATCCTCTGTCACCGATAAGTTGTCCGCCAGTTTTGCCATATTTAACAGGCATTTCTCAGAGGGCTGTAGGCTGGAGGTCCAGTGATGCCAAGACTTACATGGGAAGATTTCCTCCTGCTCCCCCTCAAGAGTGCATTTCACAGTTGTAGGAAAGTACTCACTTTATTGGCATAGTTACCTCCTTTTTCTGCCTGATATCAGTGTGTCTGACAGTGTTCACTGGGATTCTGCTAACCAGGACCTCCGTGATTATGCTCTCCCTCCCGAAACTCTGTATTGTATCCCACAATTGGCATACTGGTATCCCCTTATGGGTTTCTAGTATATGGTACCCAGGTACCCAGGGCATTGGGGTTCCAGGTGATCCCTATGAGATGCAGCAGTTATTCTGCCACCCATAGGGAGCCCATGCAAAGGGTTCTGCAGGCCTGCCATTGCAGTCTGTGTGAACTGGGTGCATACAGCCATTTTTGCTATAGGTCACTGTAGCATGTCACTATAAGTCACCCCTATGGTAGGCCCTCTCAGCCCAGAGGGCAGGGTGCATGTACGTGTGTAAGGGCACCCCTGCACAAGCAGAGGTACCCCCACAAACATCAGACCTATTTTCCTGGACTTTGTGAGTGTGTGGGGTGCCATTGTATGTGTGTACTTGACATAGGTCACTACCTATGTCCAGCTACTTAATGGTACCTCTGAACCTAGGCAGGTTTGGTACCAGAATCATACCCCAATACTTTTGCAAGTATTGCTTGTATGATTCCATGCACTCTGGGGGCTCCTTAGAGGAAACCCAGCATTGCTTCCACAGCCTACTGAGGCTTTGTAGGCAGCCCCAGCTGCTACCAGACAGGTTTCTGCCCTCCTGTTGCTTGAGCAGCTCAAGCCCAGGAAAGCAGAATAACGGATTTCCTTTGGGAGAGCGGTGTTACACCATGCCACTGGTATGCTTTGAAGGGCACATTTGGTTCCCTACATGCATAAACCAGTCACACCAGTTCAGGGACCTCCAGTCCCTGCTCTGGCATAAAACTGGACAATGGAAAGGGGAGTGACCACTCCCCTCTCCATCACCACCCTAGGGGTGGTGCCCAGAGCTCCTTCAGAGGGTCTCTGGGTTTTACTATCTTGGATCCAAGGTTGGTAGGGAACTCTGGGAGCATATGAGTGGCCAGGTCAGGCAGGGGACGTCAGAGCCCCCTCCTGATAGGTGGTCACCCAGCAAATGACCAATCCCCCTTTCAGGGCTACTTAAGGTCTCTCCTTTGGGTGGTTCCTCAGATTCGGCTTGCAACATTCCAGCAGGATTCCTCTGCATCCCTTACTTCAACTTCTGACCAAAGATACTGCATCTGGACTCTCCAGGACCATACAATCTGCAACAAAGACAGAGGCTTTGCCTGCAACATTTCCCCGGTCGTGCATCCTCTGAGAACAGCCGTTATTCAGTCTGCACAGGCAGGACAAAGGAATCTCCCTTGGAGTGAAAGAGTCACTCCCCTACATCTGGATGCACAAACAGCAATGATGACTGGCTGCTTGGATCCTCTCTCCTGCTGAACTGTGTGAATCCTGCAAAATGGTGGTGGTTGGAAAAGGTCCAGATGGTCCTCTCTACCATCTCTCCAACTTGGGTGGAGTTAAGCCCTTGTCTTCCCATGCACGACAGTACCCCCGTACACCATGTCCTTTGCAGCTACTAAGGCTTGAAGGCACTTCCTCCAAGGGATCTTAGTCATCATGTAGCTCCAGTCCCCAGCACTTTTTCCTGTGACGCACAGCTCCCTGAGTGGCTCTCCTGTAGCATGGGACTACTTTTCGTAATGCTGCAGGGACTCCATTTGCACCGTCTGTGTCGCCATCCTGTGGGACTCCTGTTCATGCTGCCTGTGCCTTCTGTGGGCTCTCTGCAATGCTGAGGGCCCTCTCTGGCTTCCCCTCTTGGGTTGAGTCTTCCTGGGCTTTGTTGGTCCCCAGCAGCACCACTTTCTGCCAACCATGAGTTTTGCCCGTGCAAAGGCTTGTTGGCGGGATCTGGACACTCAAACCTGACTGCAATCTTCCTTCCAGCATGGGACATCACCTGATTCCTCCAGGAATTTGATTTCGACTTCCGGGCTGCAGTGTTGACTTTTCCTCCTCCCTGTCGACCAACTCCCTCTATCCTCAGCTTGATGGGTATTGGCTCCTGCCACCACTGGACTCTGCTGTATCGTCTGGACTTTGTCTCCACTTTCCACAGGTCTTCCTCTCCACGAATCCACCATTGGTTTCTTGCAGTCATCTCTGAGTTTTGCAATTCTCTTATTTTCTTCTCGGTGGGTGTTCTGGGGAAATTCTAGTAATTCACTCCTGCTCTGCTGGTTGCTGGGGGGTGTTGTGATACTTAACGTTGTGCTTTATAACTTGTGTATTACTTATCTCCTAAGGGAGTATTGCCTCTGTAGATTTTTTGGTGTTGGGGTACCATAATAAAGTACCTTTTTTTTGTAAAACTGAGGCCCATATTTATACTTCAGTTGCGCCAAATTTGAGTAATTCTTTTTATGCAAATTCGGCGCAAACCTAGCTCCATATTTATATTTGATGTAAAACACATCTAACGTAAAAATATAGGGGTTTGCACCATTTTGTGGATGCGAGCACCTGTCTTGCATCAATGAGATGCAAGGTAAGCATTCCCATCTAAAAAAAAAGGTGCTATCCTCATAGCCCCATATTTATCCCCCCAGGCTAAATGGTGAAAGTTTGCTTTGCACTATTATTTAACGCCTGGGTCAGACCAGGCATTAGGAGACCTGTGGACCCATTTCCATGGTTAAACCCCATGGACTGGGTCCACAGGGGCCGTCCCCAAGCCCCAGGAACAACCACACCCCCACCAGAGGGGCACAGGAGGATGGGGAACCCCATCCCAGGTAGGAATGTGAAGTTTATTTTTTTTGTCATGGCTCAGGGTGCAAAGGGTGCAATGCCGCAGTTCTTCAGCAAAAAGTATAAATCTGAGCCTGAGTGGACTCTTTCATGCGTGTAAGTGCTGTGTGCCTACAGTGGTATTGCATGAGCTTTGCACGTTTCCTAGTTAAGCCTTGGCTGCTCATCCACAGCTGCTTCTAGAGAGCCTGGCTTCTAGCACTGCCTACACTACACTAATAGGAGATACATGGACCTGGTTCAAGGTGTAAGTACCTTAGGCACCCACCACACACCAGGCCAGCTTCCTACAACATCCTTAATTGATGTGAAATGTTCAGCTACTTGAGGTACAGTTTTCAAATGCAGTTTAATGTCAGTTAGCACAGAGTCTAGAATTCCCAGGAGGCTTGCCAGTTTGTCCAGAACCTGGCTACATGCACATGATTAAACTACTTAAGCTTGCGGTAACATTGAATTAAGAGCTCCTATTTTAGAGTGAATAGCTGTGACATAGATGGCCATCATATTAAGGAGATCCACCTGAAGATTTAACTTACTTGACTGATATGTTAGGGCATTTACAACTACCTGGAATGAGAGAAGAAAGGCATCCCTTGTCTCATTTATTTCCCCTTCCTGCTTTGTCACAGAACAATGAAGGCTGTGTGCATGGAGGGCAATATCAGGAATTGCTGTTAAATGAGAACCTATCGAAAGCCTTTCTGTGCCCAGCAATGTGAAACAGGAAAGGCCTTGTCTGTCAACTCCCTCGTAAGAGTTCAACTTGATGGCAGATTTGGGAAGGCCACTTACTTGATTAATGACTGAGCTGCAGCCCAAGATGCTTCCTCCACGTCAGAGTCCTCCTTTTCATACAGTCCTGGGAAAGGCTTAAATTTGTTATTGCGTAGGGGATTATGCACCTCCACTGTAGTCTGGAGGACCTTCTTTTTACTATTGAAGATTCTACTAGTATCCGAGTTGTTTCTCAAGGGCTCAAGGTCAATACTGCGGAGGACATCATCCTTCAGGGCATTTGACTCTAGAGGATGTGGATGTTGAAAACCACTGCTTCCCTTTGGTGCTTCTGCTGCTTGGGAGCACTTCCTGTTCCTTATTGAAGTGCCTTTAATTTCCCAGTCCTGCCACTGAAAGTCTGCTTTTTTTATTTGGCTCCAATGGGGCTTGAGCCTTAGAGCATTCCTCTAATCCCCTCAGCAAAATCTGAAGGGCTCTTGGAAGCTGGGGTTGTAGAGGAGTTGAAGGCCACATACATTTTTATTGAAAGAAAACAATGCATCCATTGGGTCTGTGGTAAAACTGAGCTGATTGCAGAAGTCCCCTCACTTTTTGTGCCCCCATTGCTCACTCATACTAGTGTTTTCCTGACTCTGGTGGTGCTCTGGGCACTGCAAAATGGTCCCAGGGCCTGTGCTCTGTTTAAAATGATATATGCAAATTAGGCTAATTATGATTGACTATACCAACCTACCTATAAGTCCCTAGTATATGGTAGGACATTTGTATGTTTAGGGGTCCCAGTATAGATAGTATACCCATAGGTGCACTGCTGTGGTGCCCAGTGTCATTGTTAAAGCAGGCCTATTTTGCTGTGTTTAAGTAAAAGTTAACCCCACACTCGATTTTGAAATTAAAAGTACTTCCAAAACCCTAAGCTAACTTATTTTTACGTATGTCACACCTTAGATATGCCCTAAGTGCCCCATGGTTGGGTGCAGTGTAACTATACGTAGGTACTTTATAAAATATGTTTTATAAGCCCTGGTGAGGGAAAAATAGCCACATTTGTTTTCCCCTTTGTAGTGAAAGCACTCCATAGCCTAACAGGGAGAGACATATTTTAAAATAATAAGGTCCTATTCTCCATAGAAAGTAGCTAAACATAGCAAGTTTGGTACCAAATTAAAATTTATAATAAATCCAACAACTTGCCACTGTTGAATTTAATATAACTTGGACAGGTAAAGATTTTACCTAAACGTTACTATCTTCAGTCCTGTAGTGGCCTTCTCTGACTGGTCAGCCTTGATGAGGTGTGAAGTGGCCTGGGCTAAAACAAAGGAAGCATCTGGTCGGAGGAGAACTGCCTCAGCAGATGGTAGAACAGGAGGAGGAGAGAGCAACCAAACTGGACTTCAAAGGAGGGAAGGATATTTGGGACAGCAAATGCACCTCCCCCATTTCCTGTGGCCCTACACAACCAGGTGCCCCCTGTTTAAATCAAGAGAGGGTCCGTCAATTTGTGTGTTAAAGGAAAATTAGCTACAACAATGGGTGGACTCCGCCAGATCTACCTCTGATTGCATTTTTACCATCTGGGATTTTGGAGGAACTGGTCACTCAAAAGGGCGGTGGCCTGCGCACGTAATTGGACAGGAGTACTCCTCTGCTTGCCAGCCCAGGAGCAAGGAAAAATATGGCAGAGCTGCCCCACACCTCAGATCCCTGCTGGAAGAAAACAAGAAGAACGATTGCCATGCTGGTCCCCTGGCCTGCACTTGGACCCTGCATTCACAAGGACTTCACCATCAGCACACTTTGAGCTTCATCAAGAAAAGGACTATGCCTTACTTCTTCAACCTCAGGAAGGGACTCCTTATAAGTTACAGGTAGAAAGGAGCTGACCAAAGTACCCTGCACCAAGTACTGCAAAAATAGTCCAGATGATCGGTGACCACTGGCCTTAAGGAGTTTGACCAGGTGCATTCTCGGTGTTGAAGTCCTAAACCAAAGGGAGCAGCTTAGAGCTTCTGGAATGTTTGGGGGAGTTGTGGTGACTTGAGGAACCTCAATAATACGTCTGGAAAAAGAACCAGATGTTTAGAGCCACTTTGGAAAAAAAGCTCCATAAGTGGAACAATGTTGAGAGTCAAGCCAGCCAACGTTGACTGCGATCTGGCCTGACTTCCAGTTTCGTCCCGCTGAAAAGCTCCAGAGCCCAAAACTTCAAGGATTTGACTTGGGGCTTGCGGAAAGGCAATCCAACCATGTTGCATAAAAATTGGCTTATTGAGGAGGACCGCCCAAAGTTGTGGAAGAAAAGCTCCAACAAGATTTCTAAGTCAGAAGGTAAAAGTTTGACTGAGGCCTCCCACGCAGAGCATCCCAGGAGGGCTCCATCATGGTCAGCATCAACTTTTGACTTTGTCCCGGTCAGAGGAAAACTTCTCCAAAAAGTTTTTAAGTCCGAAGGTAGAAACTTGACAGAGGCCTCCCGTGCAGTGTATTCGATGAGGGCTCCAGCGTGGTTGGCCTCAGCCTGTGAATTCAACCCGGTTGGAGAAAAATCTTCAAGAAATGTTCTAAGTGTGAAGGTAAAACTTTCACCAAGGCCTCCCGCTCAGTGTAGCTGAGCTGGCCTCCATCAGGGCCGGCCTCAAGCTTTGACTTTGCCTCTTTGTGATGATGAGATGCAAGGTAGGTGTTCCCTTCCTAAAAATGACGCTAGTCCCCCAGTGCCATATTTTCTCCCAAAGCTGAAACTATGCCTACCTAGGAGGTGGACCTAAGGAATGGCGCTAAGCCCAATTAGCGTCAAAATTTCACACCTGGTCACACCAGGGGTTAAAGTGCTGGTAGGCCCATTTCCATGGGGAAAAACCATGGAATGGGCACATAAATGCCCACGCCAACCCCCGGCATCACCACCACCCACACCACAGGGACACTACTGCAGGAGGGAGCCCATCCCAGGTACGTTTAAGTGTATGTGTGTCATGTGCCACTGGTAGCCCCTTACATAGGGCCCCCTGGCTGGCACAGGGTATATTAGGGTTGTCCTGGGGGCACAGGTCCCCTGTGGTTAAGCATTAGGGTTGTGGTAATGACTCCTGTCAATAATTAGACAGGAGCCATTTTTGGGCTGCTTGTGAGTCACAAAATTACGATAGGCTGATTAGCGGTAGATATTTTGCCGCTAATTAGCCTACCTTCATTTTTGACCCTCTAGCGCCATTTCCCCTAATGCCATCTGTGAGAAAACAGGGTTGATTGCAGAGGCCCCCTGACATTTTTCCCCCATTTTTCACTTTTCTGCTGGTGTTTTCCTGACTCTGATGGTGCTCTGGGTACTGCTAATTAGTCCCGGGGCATGTGCTCTATGTAAAATCAGTATGCAAAGTAGGCTAATTATAATTGGCTAAGTCAACCTACCTATAAGTGCCTAGTATATGGTAGGGCATGTAGGTTTAGGGCCCCCAGCAGAGGTAGTGAACCCATAGGTGCACTGCTGAGGTGCCCAGTGTCATTTTAAAGGCAGGCCTGCCTTGCTGGCTACTTTTAAATTAAAGTTACATTCAAATTCGACTTTGGAATTAAAAGTGCTTTCAAAGTCTTAGACTACTTTATTTGTACATATATGTCACCCCTAAGGTATGCTCTATCTGTCCCTAGGTTTGGGTGTCATGTAACTATAAACAGGGACCTTAAAAAGTAGTTTCATAAGCCCTGGTGAGGTAAAACAGCCAAATTTGTTTTCCCCTCATTGTAGGCCATCTGCGGATTCTAACCAGGTGCATTCTGGGAATTGAAGTCTCAACTTTCAAGGAGCAACTCAGAGATTCTGAAACCTTGGATCAAGTTGTGGACAGTTCAAGGACTCAAAATGGACTTCTAGAAGAAGATACAGAAAGTTGGAGATGTTTGGAGCAACTCCATAAGTTGAAGTGGTGTATTGCAGGAGTTGTAGTCCCACAAACCAGATCCTCTGAACCCTTGGCTGGGGCTGTGGACCACTTTCCTGAATCAAGAAACACTTCTGAAAGTAAGTGTGACAGTGTTACCTTGTGAGTAGCCTGAACTCTGGCCTTTGTCCCTTTCCAGTGTGACCTTTTTTTTAACATCTTTGAGTGCTAGTTGCTTCTATTCACCAGAAAACATAAATTCTTTACAAATTCATATCTCCGGTTCACTTTATACGCTTTTAATCATTTTGGTTCCATTTTAAAGATAAGAATATAATCTATTTCAATAAATTGATGTTGGATTTTCAATGTGTTTGAGGAATATTGCTTCCTGGATGAGAGACAGCCGGCTAAAACTGAACTCGGACAAAACAGAGGTCCTCATCCTCGGGTGCATCCCCTCCGCCTGGGACAACTCATGGTGGCCGTCCACGCTGGGTCCCCCACCAACACCCACCGACAGCGCACGAAACCTCGGCTTCACCCTCGACTCCTCACTCTCCATTTCAAAGCAGGTCAGCGCCATCTCCTCCTCCTGCTACAACACCCTCTGCATGCTTCGCAGAGTTTACAAATGGATCCCAACAGAAACCCAAAAAACAGTAACCCAGGCCCTTGTCAGCAACAGACTCGACTACGGCAACGCCCTCTACACCGGTATCCCATCCAAACTCCTCCAACGCCTCCAACGCATCCAAAACGCCTCCTCCCGACTCATCCTCAACATCCCCCGCCACTGTCACATCACCCCCCACCCAAGAGACCTTCACTGGCTCCCCGTCAATAAGAGGATCACCTTCAAGCTCCTCACCCACGCACACAAAGCACTCCACAACACGGTATCATCATACCTGAACAACAGACTCAGCTTCTACAGCCCCACCCGGCATCTCCGCTCCGCTAACCTCGCCCTCGCCTCCATCCCTGGCATTCTGATGCAAATATTCTGGCAGCAGATCATTCTCGTACCTCGCCGCCAAGACCTGGAGCACCCTCCCGCCGGATCTACTACAGACCCAGGACCTTCTTTCCTTCAGAAAACTCCTCAAGACTTGGCTCTTCGAGCATTAACAGCACCCCCCCCCACCAGCGCCTTGAAACCCTCACGGGTATGTAGCACGCTTTACAAATTAATTGATTGATTGATTGATTCCTGGGATTGATTTTAGCCACACTTACCAGGAATTGGTCATCACAGGGGGAAGGACCCTGCACCTGATTGGAGAACCAGGACCCCCCTGTTTTTCACCCAGGAGCAAGGACAAATATGGCAGAGCTGCACCCACACCTCAGTTCCCTACCAGATCCCACAAAGAAAAATGTCAGAAGAAGAAGTCTGGACTTTGTTCCTTTCCAGTGTGACCTTTTTTTTAACCCTTTGAGCGCTAGCTGCTTCAATGTACTAGAAAGCATTAATTATTTTAAAATTAATATCTCCGGTTCCCCTTATGCAGTTTTAATTGTTTTGGTGTCATTTTAAAGATAAAAATATATATTGTTATAAATTGGTATTGGATTTTTATTGTGTTTTACTTATTTTCTGTTTTGTGATTTTTAAATGCTTTACACGTTAGTCTCCTAAATTAAGGCTTGTCGCTCATTGCCAAGCTACCAAGGGTTGAGCTGGGTTTAATTTACTGAGACCTAACTGGATCTAATTAGAGATTAGTGGCCTATTGCTAAATGTGTACTTATCTGCCCTTACCAATAACCCAATTTCCAACACCATCCATCACCATTCTTTATCACCATCATGAGTCTTTTTTAAAATATGGCACAAGTATGGTGTTAGCTCGCATTAATAAAAATGATGTACAACTGCACACTATATCACTGTAATCCCCTTTAAAATGCAGCTTTGACATGTTGTGAATCAACCCTTATCATTGCTTACAGATTGCATGTTAATGATATGCCTGAAGCATTGCAGACAGCTTGCATGTTAGTGGAGCATCAGAAGGGACAGTTGTGATAACAGTGTGTCCAGTAATGCTGGATGAACTTCACATGTTCAATTAGCACCAGGGGAAACAAGCGATGGCATGGACGTGATGCCTCGCGTTGCCTGTCAATCAACGATTGCTGAGCTCAATTGGCGATGCAAGTCATAACCTCATGCAAACTCCTAGATTAGCTTCCCTGTAAAAATTCAACCGTGGCTTATCTGATCCTCTGGAATGATCAAGTGGCCAAGAAGTGGAGTACAGCAAGTACGTTGAACTGGACAGAAATTGCATGAGAGAGGACTGCTGGGGAAGTAAGATCCTGCTAACATTCATGGCCAGGAGCACAAGAAGAAGGAACACCATCACTTCCCCAGGCATGCTAAGTAGTGTGATCGTCTGCTTGTGTAATTTATCTCCTCTTTAAGCATTTGCTACTCGGGAAGTCGGTCAGTAGATCGAACTGCTGTGTGTACCTAGTGGGTGCATTCTGCTGTTGCGAACTGTGGATGGATGTAGACTATTTTTTAATTTCTTCTTTCTTTGCTTTTACCCTTTTATCCTGATAGCGTTATTCTCTGGCTCCATTAATGTATCTGAATTTTCACTGCACTTCCTCAGCAGTCTAGTGTGATTTGTGAATTTTTTCAAGAATGTGCCAGAGTAGATCAGTGACTGGCTGACCGGTAGTACTGCTTCAATAGATAGGACATAACTTTTGTAATATTGCCCTGCATAGCCCTCTTTTGCGTTACTTTGATTTTCCTCTTGTTCTCCCATTTTGGAGTCGATATTGACAATTTCCCAGTCAGTCCACCCAGGAACTCCTGTGAATAGGAGGTTCACAAGTGCTGAGAAATCCGTTCACAACATAACAGAAAGGAGGCTCCGGTGTGTAGATTGACAAACGTATTTTTGTAAATTGCCAGTGATGGGTATGACGAATACACTTCAAACTCGTAAATGGCTTTGGGAATTTGACCAGATGCACAGAAGAAACAAGTGCATACAGCACTTCATTACGTGATTGACGTGCAAGAGGTAATATTAATTATTATACTTTTTTAGTGGTTACAAATGGGTTTGGGAAACATACCCCTAGGGTTTATCTCATGTTCAATACAAATAACTTAATGTGAGTAGATAATGGTTTGATCCTTAAGTACTGAAGATAAGTAATATTGTCTGTGATACATGCATATACCAAAACATTGTGACACAGTCTTTAATACGCTGCCCCATTTCAGTATCTTCAAATATAATTAAATAGTTTTCTAATCACAAATTACGAAGCTTAACAACATAGGGCATTTTCAATTACATCAGCAGGGATGATATGCAGACCGCAGTTTAATTTAGCAAGCTTGCAGGATTATAGGTTACCTCTGCAGCCATAATGTGTTCACAAATAATTACACTTTGCAAATGAAATCCAGAAGGTTGAGTAAACTCGGAATTTTCATCGCACCAACTCACATAGCCCTGTAAGATAACTATATAAATCGAAGGCAGTTTTAATGCATTCAGTAGAATGCATGAATACAAAGTAGCTTCCTAATGTTGCATAGAAACAAATTGTATTATGTACAAGAGACCATTGAATAGAATTCTCCTGTTTCTTTATTAGGCAGGAAAAAAATAGATTTTTTGCTATTATTATGAAAGCCTGTAATTTAAGTACTGAAGGCCATACTTACAAGTGGTCTGTGCCACCTTTGCGTCATTTGTTTTGCCCTATTGGCGGCGCAGTCAGTACTACATATTTACAAGGTGACGCATTTAGGCAAATGAATCTGCTTTTCCATGCCTGCGTTGGAAAATACTTGCACCAGAACATGCTGCGCCACACAGATCATAAAATATGAAAGTTAGGCTTTCTCTCTTAAATTCTAACATAAAACTGGTGCAGTGATATTTATGGGATTCAGACAAGTGACACATAGTCGCAAGCGGCACGCAGAGCCTGAAATGCATCAAAATTCCTGCCCATCGGCAAACCAGGCCTACCAAATAATGCAGTGGCTCTAGTACATAAAGATAACACACACAAAACAGTTTGGCAAGCTCAGCTATGCATTGGAAGTGCTCATTCTTCAGCTGGGAGTTGCTAGGAGACCACCACCACCACCATGTCGGCAGCGCAGGAGAAGGGAGTGTGTCTACCGCCAGCAGATATGCCTCATTGACCTCAGGAAGTAGGAGGACATCACATATTATAGACTCAGTAGGGAGTCCATCATACGCTTGCTCAGCCTGACTGTGCCAAGGCTGTAGCCACCAACCGACATGCCCACCAACATCCCTCCACAGGTCAAGCTGATGGCAGTCCTTCACATGCTGGCATCTGGTTCATTCTAAATCACCACAGCCAGACTAGCAGGAATATCCCAACTATCAATCTTTGCATTCTTCCTGTCTGTCCTGGATGCAGTCATCAGTCTCACACCCCAGTACCTCCTTTTCCCCTAGACACAACAACTGCTGGACACCAATAAAGCCTTTTATGCCATTGCTGGGTTTCCACATGTCTTGGGGGCTATGGACTGCACACATGTGCAAAAAGTTCCCCCTACAGAGCCATTACATCTGTACAGGACCTGGAAGCGCTCATACTCTATTAACATGCAGGCCATTGTGGACAAATATGCTGGCAAGATGCTGAGAGAGTGCACACGATGCCTACATCTTCAGGCACTCCATCATAAATGACTAGTTCCAGAATGGGTTATATGGAATGGCCTACTTTCTGGTAAGCAAAACTTAAGTTCATTAAAGGCTTACTAACAGTAACACATTTATGACATAATAGCAATCCCTGTGTCTGTTGACGAAGATAGGGCCATATGTCTGACAGGTGTACCTCATACATGCACCATGCATCATGGTACACTTGTAATGCAAACCCCCAAGGCACACATGTTGAGACATGCAAAACCACTTTCTGTGCCTGTGAATAGTATAAAGGTATACAG
The DNA here is from genome assembly GCF_031143425.1 of Pleurodeles waltl. Classification (NCBI taxonomy): domain Eukaryota; kingdom Metazoa; phylum Chordata; class Amphibia; order Caudata; family Salamandridae; genus Pleurodeles; species Pleurodeles waltl. Next base: position 246,415,630 of record NC_090438.1, read on the forward strand.
CAATGCAATGCTGGCCAAAATGCAGTGTAGCATCACTGTTTGCAAGGGAGGTGTTCCATGTGTGTTCTGGAAGTGTCTCCATGCAATTCCCATGGGTGATGAGGCATATCATGTATCTGACATCAGGTAAACGTTGGAATGTGAAAAGAACAGGTAATGGATGGAATGCTGAACAATGCAAACATTCACCCCCAATCACAAATCTAAATTTAATCTATACACCACATCACCTCATTTTGGACCCAGCCCTATGCAAATCAGTCTTAACCCTGCTCCCCAAGGGAACAGTCCAGCCTGAACTGCCAGGACAGTTCCTTCCAGGACAGGAAACAAACATTGTGGGACAAGTTTCAGGGTATCACCCTTTATCAGCCAGGCTAGTTTGAATCCAGTGGAACAGTGAGCATGGGACCCATGTCTGGGCATACCCTTCCCACTTACAGTGACAAAGCCAACAAGAACAGATGATAGACGGAATGCTGAGCAATGCAAACATTCACTCCCAGTCACACATCAGGGTTTAATCCATCATTTCTTTGCTCACCATGCCACTCCTGATCCTGCTCCCCATCGGAACTGTCCAGCCTGAACTGCCAGGCCAGGTCCTCCCTGGACCAGAAACAAGCAACCTGGCATCAGTTTTGGGGTATCACCCCTCATCAGCCATGCTAGCTTGAATCCAGTGACACAGTGAGCATGGGTCCCATGTTTGGAATATGACATGGGTTCCTCAGGTGATGTGTAATAAGGAATCTGAACTGAAATCATCCAAGTCTCTTTGAATTCCTATGAGTGATACAGCCAGTGGCAAATATACATAGACGATCATGGCACTGAGGGTACATCATGTGGAGGAAGGTGCCCCCACACACAAAGACAAACTCATGTGCAATGCAGGCACCCAATTACTGTGAAACAAGTGTGTCTGTGTCTGTGCTAGCAGCACATTGGCCCATATTTATTGGGAATTGGCATAGGACAGCATTGCAGGTCTTCTTGCTGTGCTGCCCTATGCCAATGTGAAAGGACAGGCATGCCCTGTGTTTATGAAATATGATACATTCCTGTCCTTTCCGCCTGTGCTGGCACACAATTGACAGTTTAGCAGCAGTGCAGGAACCCTTGCAGCATGGTGCAAGGATACCTGCATTTCATGCAGGCTTGTTTTTGTGCAGTAAGAGGCACCTTGCTGTAAAAAAAAACAATCCAGAGAGATGTTTTGTTTCTCTATGTGTGCTGTCAAATGTAGCACACATGGAAAGAGGAAAAATGAGGAGAAACAAAAGTATATATTTCTTTGTTATGCTTGCTCTGGGGAGGGTTAAGTTTTGGCAGTGCATCAGGTTTACATGTCTAAATAAGTCTGGAGCAGCATCAAAATCATTGGGTGTTGCGTGGGAAACCCTACTGCAATGCCTATGGAACGCCTCTCTGTTGTAACATGCACTGCTTTGTCCTACTCTATATCTATGAGGTAATGCAAAGTCATGCAAAGTGGCTTTGTATGACCTCATAGATGTGAGTGAGAGCCTTGCACAGCCTCAGCTGCAAAAAAGTGATGCGCCGGCAGCGCAAGTCTCTCATAAATAGGTCCCCTTTTATGCCAGTGTAGGGGGAGAGGTCAGGGATGTGCTGTATGGCCTAAGTACTGTGTAGTACTGTCCTTTCTCTGAGATGCAGTGCAGTGCAGACAGGTAGCAGGCAGCACTGCACAGTGCTAATTTCCCAAAAATCTGGCCCTGGTGTCATCTGCACATAGTGGCCACAATGCACTGCAACATGGAGATAATGATGTGTCACATTCATATGGACTTACTGATCTGTCAATGGCCGTAGCAACACAACATCAGTAAGAAGCAATGTGTCATTTCACTCTGTGTGGATGGTTGGAACTACATCAAATGCACAGGGTTAAGAATCCTGAATGAAATCGTGCCATTATAGACAGCACAATTATGAGTACAAAGGCAGCACAAAATCAAAAAACTGAGGTGAGTGTTTCCTCAATGGGGTACAAATATCTGCTATCAGTCAAAGTTCCAAAAGGGCAGTGTTGTGAGAACAAGTACTGTGGAAATGAGCAAGTGTGTCACACTTTGCTGTAATCTTGTAAGTTGCCTCAGGACCAACACAGGATGAAATATGTTGAAAGGGCATGTGTGGCATGCCATGTCAGTGTAGGCCCTAGAGATGTGAAAATGTCAATACTGGATAATATTTTGACACCAACAGTAAAAAACACACATATTTCTCAGCAATACTGACAGTGTAGTTACACATATACATGTCGCTTGATGGCTGTATTGACTGTTGTAACTAATGTGATGGTTCACCTGTTACTCAGAGTAAGTAGGCCAAATGTAAAGCACCTATATCCAGCAATGTGAAACACACTAAGTGAAACACAATGCTGTCAAACTTGTCATACATCAGTCACAGCCTTAGATTCAACTTCAACCTGGACAAGGCACTACAGTGTATTCAGGATAACAATCACAACATACTTTTGCCACAGCAATGTGGCTAGAATCAAGGCATAGAGCTACACAATCCCTTACAAGACAGCATCATACACATGCATGTTTCAACTGCACCTAATTGATGCATTCAAATAACATGGCAAAGTTAATGAGCAATGAACCAGCTGTGCCAGTGTCATGTGGGCCACCAACTAAATATGTGGTTGTACATGGACATATCTATGTGTCAGTGTTAAACATGTAGGCACTGTCACAACCTACCCAGAGAGGAACAGCTAGCCATATTTCTGATGAACAATCTGTCACTTCTCACATGTCAGTGCACAGAACATATAGGGCCTGATTTATATATTAGTGGATGGGATACTCCATCACAACAGTGACAGATATCATGCTCGCCAAAATCTAAAATCCCAGGGACATAATGGGATTTCAAGTTCGGTAAGTGGGTATCCATCACTATTGTGACAGGGTAACTCATCTGTCAATATCTAAATCAGGTCCAGGGTGATCAGGAACATTTTAAAATATATATCACAGTAAGCTTCTGCATACACATGAAACTCTGAATGTGGAATTGTACAATGTATCAGGCATGTTAATTGTTTGCTATTGCACAAAGAACTGGAACAGATGTGAAAACCTATAGGCAAATGTATAAGTAACACATAAAATGTATAAGTAACACATATTCTGAAATACCATAAGAAAAGTGTATGAGTCATTCAGTACACATGGTACACATGCACAGGAATGTAACTGTAACTGAGAGCAAAAGCATTGTCTGGTGTAATTTCTGTTTAACTTTCAGCTGACGAAGGATATGGCTCCAACCTTTGGTCATGACTGTTAGAAATGGGGTCTTTGGTTGGCAGTCAGGTTACCCCCTGTCCAAGCAAGGACCCTCACTCTAGTCAGGGAAAAAGAGAATCACTCTTAACTAACCCCTGCTTACCCACTTGGTAGCTTGGCACAAGCAGAAGGCTTAACTTCAGAGTGCTAGGTGTAAAGTATTTGTACCAACACACACAGTAACTTAATGAAAACTCTACAAAATGACACAACACAGGTTTAGAAAAATAGAAAATATTTATCTTAACAAAACAAGACCAAAACAACAAATATCCACAATACACAAGTCAAGTTATCACTAAAAGTGCAAAAAGAGTCTTCATATAATTCTAAACACCCACTAACACTGTTAGCGTGAAAATGTACCTTGGGTGTGTCAAAAATAACCCTGCACGGGCAAGTGCGCGTCAAAAAGGGCTTGCGATGCATCAATTTCACTCACGAGCTAGACCTATCGCCGGGTCGGGTGGGGGCGCGTAGTTTCTTCTCTCCGCAGGAGAGCGACGCGTCAATCTGGTCTATACTCTCAGGTCCAGGCAGGCCTTGTGTTGTTTTTACATGCCCAGCGGTACTTGCGTCAGAAACCCAGCAGCACGATGATCCGAAAACCACGCAACACGGGTTGCGATCTCTCCAATCTCCATCAGCGATGCTGCACGTTGTTTCCCCAGGTCAGGGCATCGATCTTCCGGTCACGTTGTTTGCGAGCACCGAGTTTCAGCTGCAAAGCCGGTGGCGCAGCAATTTTTCAGACCCAGATCAGAGTCACGTTGATCTTTTCCCCGCACAGCGTTCTATGTGTGGATTTCTTCCTGTTAGGCTGCCAGCTTCTCCTTTCAGGGTCCTAGGAACTGGATGGGCACCACAGGGCAAAGTAGGAGTCTCTCCAGAGACTCAAGCTGCTGGCAGAGAGACGTCTTTGCTGTCCCTGAGACTTCAAACAACAGGAGACAAGCTCTAAATCAAGCCCTTGGAGATCTTCACAAGATGGAAGGCACACAAAGTCCAGTCTTTGCCCTCTTACTCTGGCAGAAGCAGCAACTGCATGATAGCTCCACAAAGCAGAGTCACAGGCATGGCAGCTCTTCTTCCTCTGCTCTTCAGCTCTTCTCCAGGCACAGGTTCCTCTTGTGGTTTTGAGTGTCCTTCTTATACCCAATTACTCCTTTGAAGTAGTCCTACTTCAAAGTAAAGTCTCATTTGGATGTGAAATCCTGCCTTGCCTAGGCCAGGCCCCAGACACTCACCAGGGGGTTGGAGACTGCATTGTGGGAGGACAGGCACAGCCCTTTCAGGTATGAGTGACCACTCCTCACCTCCCTCCTAGCACAGATGGCTCATCGGGAAATGCAGACTATACCCCAGCTCTCTTTGTGTCACTGTCTAGTGTGAGGTGCAACCAGCCCAACTGTCAAACTGACCCAGACAGGAAATCCACAAACAGGCAGAGTCACAGAAATGGTATAAGCAAGAAATTGCTCACTTTCTAAAAGTGGCATTTTCAAACACACAATCTAAAAATCAACTTTACAAAAAGATGTATTTTTAAATTGTGAGCTCAGAGACCCCAAACTCCACATGTCCTTCCGCTCCCAAAGGGAATCTACACTTTATTCAGATTTAAAGGTAGCCACCATGTTAACATATGAGAGGGACAGGCCTTGCAAAAGTGAAAAACAAATTTAGCACTATTTCACTGTCAGGACATATAAAACAAAATACTATGGCACTCATTTCGACCTTGCCCGTCTTTTGGAAAGACCGCCGAGGTACCGCCACGCTGAAGACCGCCAGTGCAGGCGGTTTTCCGTACAGTGTATTATGACTGCTGGCAGCCCTCTATCCTTTTTCAGACGGAGGGCAGCCAGCAGCCATACTGGCAGTCGGCGGGAAAGAGGAAGCTGCTCCACCTCCACCGCCACGTCATCAGAATACCGCCCACAAATCACATCCCATGATTTGGTGTGGCGATGTTCTGGTGACGGGGTGCTGGTGGCGGAGCAGCCCCCATGGATCCCGTCCCCTCCCAGAGGATCACCGGACCAGGTAAGGTGAGCGTCTGTTAGGGGAGGGGGGTGGTGGGTGTTGTGTGTTGTGTGCGTGCATGGGGTTGTGCGTGTGAGTGTGTAGAGGGGGTGTGTGCGTGTCTGTCTGTATTTTTGTCTGTGAGTATGTGTGCATGTATGTCTGTATCTATGTGTGCATGTATGTGTGATGGTGGTGTCTGTGTGCATGAAGGGGGGTGTGTGTCGATGTTGGGTGTGGTGGGGAGGGGGTCCTGCCACCTTTGGGGTGTGGTAGGGGGGACAGGTGTGTGGGGGGAGGGCACAGAGGTGGGGGAGGGCGGTGGTGAGACCCCTATAAGTGCCAGGGAAGGAATTCCCTGACACTGATCATGCCTACCGCCATGGATTTCGTGGTGGTACAAAACCCCACGAAATCCATGGCGGTATGCAGGGTCGTGATGCTGCCGGCGGTGTAGTGACGGGCGCTGGTCTGGAGAACGAAAGGTCGGAGTGGATTAATAGCGGTTTAGCATGGCTGTCACCACCATGCTTGTAATGCTATTTTCTTTTCCGCCGGCCTGTTGGCAGTATTACCGCCATTTCTCCGACAGGGTTGTAATGAGGGCCTATATGTCCTACCTTAACCATACATTGCACCCTGCCCTTGGGGCTACATAGGGCCTACCTCAGGGGTGTTATACATGTAAGAAAAAGGAAGGTTTAGGCCTGGCAAGTGGGTACACTTGCCAAGTCGAGTTTATAGTTAAAACGCACACACGGACACTGCAGTGGCAGGTCTCAGACATGATTACAGAGCTACTTATATGTATATGTATAAGACACAAGCATAAAATATGACATGGGTCTACTAATACAATAAGTATGGGACAAAATACATTTAAAAGGTTAGCTATATACAAATGTAAAACCCGGACAAGATCAACTTTGGTGAACATGCAGGGACACAATTTGCACATGCATGAAATAAAAGTAGGGTGTCCAAATTCACAAGCTGTGACACATGCCAAACCAGGATACCTAGGGAGCATTCAGGTAATTGTGAAATATACAAACTAGAAGAGATCAACCTTGGTGAACATACAGGGGCATGATATGTACATACATAAAATAAGAAGTTGAGTGTCCAAATGCACAAGCTGTCACGCATACCAAGCAAAGGTACATAGCAAGCTTTTAAGTGTTTATTAGGTACACCAGTCCGATTATGAAAATGTGTGCACCGGCAACGCCAAGTGTAACCAAACTATTCTAAAGAATGCTGCATGTAGGTAAAATGCCTAATACGCACAAGGGGCAGATAATGTGCAATGCACCCTTGCTTTAAACTCCTACACATTCTGAAACCAGGGTGTCAAGCCATGCCTTATCATTCACATTTTCACAGGAGAAGACTGTTATTTAAAGTGCCCTGTGCTTAGTCACAGAGTATTTAGTAGTATTTAGTATGGCAATGTAGTGCCAATTTCCCTGATGTAGTAAGCCTATGCCACTTGCTAAGATCTCAGGGGCAGAACAAAAGGTGCTTTGTAGGCATGCATAGCGATAAGTGCGAAGTGTCCAATGTTTAACATGTTGTAGGCATGCATAGCGACAAGTGCGAAGTGTCCAATGTTTAAAATGTTATCACATCGTTAAGCCCTATGGTTTGCAAGATCATACAAGTATCTTGCATTCTCCACATCATCTGTGTAAGGACAAATGCCTCATGGTACACGGACAATGATGACATGGACTATGATCACCAGGACCTAATGAAGGATGAGGATAAGGTTGGAGGAGAGATCCAAAATACAGTGCCTGGGAACAGGCAATGCACCCTGTTGGAAAATGGGTTATTGGAAAGGGCAGTTAAGTACCTACACATAACAATAGGCCACCAACCTCTACTTAGGTCCAGTTAGGTCTCAGTAAATTAAACCTAGCTCAACCCCTGGTAGCTTGGCAATGAGCGACAAGGCTTAACTTAGGAGACAAAGGTTAAAGCATTCAAATATCACAATACAGTAATTAAATAAAACACAGAAAACAGTTAAAAAATCCCAAATCACTTTTATAAGAATAGGAAATATTTTTAGCTTTAAAATGACACCAAAACAAATAAAATCGGATAAGGGGAACCGGAGATATGAATTTTTAAAGAATTAGGGGGTCATTACAACCCTGGCAGACGGTGTTAAAGGTGCGGTAATACCGCAAACAGGCCGGCGGACAAAAAAAGGGAATTATGACCGTGGCGGAAACCGCCAACATAGACAGCCACTTTAACACTCCGACCGCCACGGCGGTACAGACAAGCAGTGCCAAAAGACAGGCGGAAGCCAATCCGCCACCTTTATCCGGACGGATTCACCGTGGATAAAAATACGGCGGAAACAGCTTTTGCAATGGGAAAACGCTCACCTTAACACACTCCACAAGGTAGGAGGACACCATGGAGCCGGAATTACAAATCCTACCTGCCCTTGTCTTCCTGCTCATTTATGAACACCAGCAATGGCGGCGGCGAAGACAACGGTGAGTACTGAACCTACGACATAGGGGAGGGGGGAGGCCAAAGTCAGGGGGACACAGACGCAACACCCCCACCCTCGCACATTATAACACACACAGCTATGCATGTCAAAACATCACAGTAACAACCCACAACCCTCCCGGAAGAATGAAAAGACCAAAGGAAATCAGTCCAAAAATTGTAATGTATCAAAATACAGTTACCAAATACATACAGATTTATGTATATACACATTCAAAAGTATATACAGTACGAGAAGCAGTGCAGGTATGCATATCAATGTCCGTGCACCACTGGTCCAAAAATGCATGGGCGAGGCCCACAATAGATACCTGTCCATAAACGGAGAGAACACTGCTGGGGCATCAGATCGAAATACAACAGGCACCTCGGGGGGGGGGAAGGGGGGGCACCACAGCCGGATTACAGCACCACGCCAGATCCACGACGGGGCTCCATGCCCATTGATGTATCCTAGGGAGTGCAAAGCCACAGTCTCTCAAGTCTCTACAGTGGGTGGGTTGCCCACTGAACAATCCTGGGGAGTGCAAAGCCACAGTCTCTCAAGTCTCTACAGTGGTTGGTTTGCCCACCGTTACATCCTGGGGAGTGCAAAGCCACAGTCTCTCAGGTCTCTACAGTGGTTGGTTTGCCCACTGTTACATCCTGGGGAGTGCAAAGCCACAGTCTCTCAAGTCTCTACAGTGGGTGGGTTGCCCAGTGAACAATCCTGGTGGAGTGCAAAGCCACAGTCTCTCAAGTCTCTACAGTGGTTGGTTTGCCCAGTGAACAATCCTGGGGAGTGCAAAGCCACAGTCTCTCAAGTCTCCACAGTGGTTGGTTTGCCCACTGAACAATCCTGGGGAGTGCAAAGCCACAGTCTCTCAAGTCTCTACAGGGGTTGGTTTGTCCACTGAACAATCCTGGGGAGTGCAAAGCCACAGACTCTCAAGTCTCTACAGTGGTTGGTTTGCCCACTGAACAATCCTGGGGAGTGCAAAGCCACAGTCTCTCAAGTCTCTACAGTGATTGGTTTGCCCACTGAACAATCCTGGGGAGTGCAAAGCCACAGTCTCTCAAGTGGATAACAGACTCCACTGGTTCTGGAAGGGAATGGTGCCCACACTGCATTTAGCTCCCTGTGACGGTTCCTGTACCATCACAGTCCCAGCTGTACATGGGATAACGATGCTTGATGTGGCTGTGTTTCCTTGTTCAGCTGGGCTTTGCCATGGCGGTCTCTTATCTGTTCAGCGGTTCTCTGCCCTGTTCAGCGGTGCTGTGCCCTGTTCAGCGGTCTTCACCATGGCGGTGATTCCCTTGTTCAGCAGGGCTTTGCCATGGCGGTCTCTGATCTGTTCAGCGGTTCTCTGCCCTGTTCAGCGGGCTTCACCATGGCGGTGATTCCCTTGTTCAGTGGTGCTTTGCCATGGCGGTCTCTGATCTGTTCAGCGGTTCTCTGCCCTGTTCAGCGGTGCTGTGCCCTGTTCAGCGGTCTTCACCATGGCGGTGATTCCCTTGTTCAGCTGGGCTTTGCCATGGCGGTCTCTGATCTGTTCAGCGGTTCTCTGCCCTGTTCAGCGGTGCTGTGCCCTGTTCAGCGGTCTTCACCATGGCGGTGATTCCCTTGTTCAGCAGGGCTTTGTCATGGCGGTCTCTGATCTGTTCAGCGGTTCTCTGCCCTATTCAGCGGGCTTCACCATGGCGGTGATTCCCTTGTTCAGTGGTGCTTTGCCATGGTGGTATCTGACCTGTGCATTGGTGTGTGGCATGACGGTCCCTCATTTTCCAGCGGGGCTGTGGCAGCCGGGGCCCTCCTGGGCAATGACTCCGGCAGTGGTCTCCTGACCAGTGACGATACTCGTGTCCTCCTGGGCAATGACTCCGGCGGTGGTCTCCTGACCAGTGACGATACTCATGCCCTCCTGGGCAATGACTCCGGCGGTGGTCTCCTGACCAGTGACGATACTCGTGCCCTCCTGGGCAATGACTCTGGCGGTGGTCAATGACTCTGGCGGTGGTCTCCTGACCAGTGACGATGGTGCTGGCGGTGGCGTCCCGGCCGCCGGGGAGGATGGCGCCCTTCTCCGCCGTGATGCTCTCACCAGACTGTGCAGACTTCCTCTGGCCCTTCACCACCTTTGGAGGAGTCACAGCTGACTCTGCAATCCCCCTGGGACCCTTGTGAGCAGTTTTGCCGCCCGGAGTCTTCACCCTGTCCCGTCGGCCACTTTCCAACTTGAGATGCTTTACAGGGGGTGGACTGGCAGTGCTTTGGCTCCGTGTCACACTGCCTGCCCTGGTGCCCGGTGTACTCCACACACCTGTAACACGCACCACTGGTACTGGAGTCTTTTTGGCTGAGGTGCTACTACAGGACTTATGAATTGGAGGGGTGGGGATGGGGGCAAAGAGGTCAACGTTGCTGAGGGAGAGTTTATGACGAACACTGGGATGGGTAGCTGGAGGGGTTCTGGGAGTGGAGGAAGAGGAGGTGGTTGTAGGAGGTGTCACTTTAGGTGTTTTGGGTGCAGGTGCAGGTACTGGAGGCTGTCGTGAGGTGGATGGATGTTGGGTGTGTGGGTGCCCGCGTTTGTGTACTTTGGGAGGGGCCGTCACAGACACACTGGGAGAGGACACAGGGGACGTGTAAATGGGAGTGGGGGTGGTGAGTGCAGGTGAGCGGGGTGTGGTGCTCGGTGTTCTGGCGCGAGTCCTAGTGCCTGTAGATGTAGTGCATGCAGGTGAGAGTGTAGACGACACTGGTAGGGAGGAGGGAGACGATGAGTAGGGGGACACAGTGGAGGCTGTGAATGTTGCTGTGTCTGTATGTGTATGATGCTTGTGTGAGTGCCTGTGGGATGGGTGGTGCCTATGTTTGCCTGAGCTACTTTTGTGTGTTGAGATGTGTGCATTCTTGTCTGGTGGTGTGCTTGGGATAGGCTGGGGTACAGGGGCTTGGGTCTGGGTGGAGGAAGTTGGAGGGGGGAGGCTAGACACAGGGACAATGGCTGCCATCAGTGCTGAAGCCAAAGATTGCAGGGTTCGATGAAGGGCAGCCTGACCAGAATGAATGCCCTCCAGGAATGCATTACTGTGTTGCCACTCCCTTTCTACACCCTGGATGGCATTCACAATGGTAGACTGCCCAACAGTGAGTGACCTGAGGCGGTCAATGGCCTCCTCACTGAGGGCAGCAGGGGTGACAGGGGCTGAGGTGCCTGGGGCGAAGGTGATGCCCACCCTCCTGGGTGAGCGGGCACGGGCGAATGCTGAGGGGGTGCTGGGAGGGCGGTGCTGGTAGGGGAGGTGGCAGCTGTACCTGTCGAAGTGGGGGGCACAGATGGTGCCACCACCACAAGGGAGCTCCCATCGGCGGACGAGTCCGTTTTGCTGGTTGGTGATCCGGTGCTCGACGTGAAGCTCCCCTCACCCTCCGTCCCACTGGTGCATTCTGAGTCCGTGGTGTGGCCCTCCATGGCCATGTGGGATGCAGCTCCCTCGTGCTCAGGTGCCACTATACCTCCGCCTGATGATGCTGATGCACAAAAGAACATGGAGAGCAGAAAAAGGGGGGGGGTGACAGAAGAAAGGCAGGTTGAGTGCATGGCATACCACTACCATTGGCGGACAATACAGACACAGCATCCCCCTGTACTGCACCGTGCTCCTGGCCTCTACAGATGCCATTCCTGGGATATGGCCTACATCGCTATGGTGGACATCTGCACACATGGATGCCACAGGGGCATGTATACCTGTACTTGGCACTCTACTGCGATGGGGTGGAGTGCCACATGGCCTGCATTACGGAGGGGCCTAGCCCATGGAAGTCGCCCTGGCCTGGGGAAACCCACAGCCCTCCTCCCACACCTAGACATCTCAACTGCATGCAAAGTCCCCAGAATGAGGTTGTACTCACCCCCTTGTGTCTGATGTGATGCCCTCAAGCGCCCATCCAACTGAGGGTAGGCCACCGCCAGGATCCGGAACATCAGTGGGGTCATGGGGCGACAGGCACCCCTCCCACGTTGGGAGGCCATCCCCAGCTGAGCCTCCGCCGTCTTCTTGCTCCAGCGGCGAATGTCCTCCCATCTTTTCCGGCAGTGGGTGCCCCGTCTCTGGTGGACCCCCAGGGTCCGGACGTCCTTGGCGATGGCACGCCAAATGTCCTTCTTCTGGTGGGTGCTGACCTACATGACATGCACAGGGGAAGAAGAGAAGTCATTAGCAAGAGCACCGTCTAAGTGAGTGGCCCCCATCCCTGCCCTTGCCATGTGGCACATGCATTCACAGTCCTTCATGTTCACTGCACTCTGCCCCCTTCCCTCTTACAACCAGCCCTCTCCACCCAGGCATAGCCCATACAACGTGCTCCCTGTGTACTTACCTGTTGGTCTGGAAGACCGTAGAGTAGCGTGTACTGGGGGAGGACCCCGTCCACGAGCTTCTCCAACTCCTGAGCAGTGAAGGCAGGGGCCCTTTCCCCAGATGCAGCAGCCATTGTCTCTTCCAGACCGAGGTCACAGCAGCACTTGCAGTGTAGGTCCTCTCCTGTCAAAGATCAGGTATCAAGTGATTCAACAGATAGAAAATGGCGGTGATGTCCGCGGCGGTGACGTCTGCGGCGGTGACGCCCGCGGCGGTGCGTCTCATCACCGACGGCGCACTTCATCATTAGCTCCTGGGACCCATAGGGTCCAATGTTAACCAATGCAGCTTTGCGCCGCGTTCTTCGACCGCCTACCGTGACGGTGTACAACGTCAGCGCAGTTACCTCACATCCCACTGTCCCAGTTTTGAGTTCAGGCAGCCGCCATTTCAGGGACCCACATGGCTTAATTTGTAACTGTGTCACACATACCTGGGCATACACTCGACACACATACAGGAAGATTTTTGTCTTTGGTGTTGTGTTCTGTGTATCTGTGGGTACATACCTGGGATTTTGGTGACTCTGTGGTCGCTGTTGTCCTTCCTAGGCCCCGTCAGCTTGGACATTTGAGAAGATGGCGGAATCCTCCGGTGTACCGACCGCTGGTGGACCTGTTGACAATGGAGGAGCGACATTTACTCATCACCTACAGGTTTGACCGTGCCACTATCCAGGAACTATGTACCCAGTTGGAGCCAGACCTGATGTCACCAATCCCCCATCCCACAGGAATCCCCCCTCAATTACAGGTGCTGGCAGTGCTCCATTTCCTTGCAAGTGGATCGTTTCAGACAACAGTGGCCATGGCATCAGGGACGTCCCAGCCTATGTTTTCCAACGTGTTGTCCAGAGTGTTGTCTGCCCTGCTGAAACACGTAAGGAGCTACATCGTGTTCCCTCAGGTGGCGGATTTGCCAACAGTGAAAGGTGACTTCTATGCCCTTGGACATATCCCCAACATCATAGGTGCTATTGATGGGACCCATGTAGCTCTGGTCCCCCCCCACAGGAGTGAACAGGTGTACAGAAACAGGAAGAGTTATCATTCCATGAATGTACAGATGGTATGTTTGGCAGACCAGTACATCTCGCAGGTAAATGCTATGTTCCCTGGCTCAGTGCATGACGCCTACATCCTGCGCAATAGCATCATCCCTTATATGATGGGTCAACTCCAGAGGCACCGGGTGTGGCTATTGGGGGACTCTGGTTACCCCAATCTGTCCTGGCTATTGACCCCAGTGAGGAATCCCAGGACCAGGGCAGAGGAACGCTACAATGAGGCCCATGGGTGGACTAGGAGGGTGATCGAACGCACCTTCGGCCTCCTGAAGGCCAGGTTCAGGTGCCTGCATATGACAGGTGGTTCCCTATTCTTCTCACCAAGGAAGGTGTGCCAGATCATCATCGCCTGCTCAATGCTTCACAATCTTGCTTTGCGACGTCAGGTGCCTTTTCTGCAGGAGGATGGTCCAGATGGCGGTGTTGTGGCAGCTGTGGAGCCTGTGGAGCCTGTGGACAGTGATGAGGAGGACGCTGAGGAGGACAACAGGGAGTCAGTCATACGACAATATTTCCAGTGACACACAGGTGAGAACAGTTTTCTTTTTACCATTACATTCACTTTCACACTTCTACCTCTATCCTGTCTGTCAGTTCATTGCAGTATTTGGTCACTTAGTTGTACCTTTCCATTACGGTTTCACAGGTGTGGTTAGCAACGTGTGTCATCTGCTTGCATCCTTCAAGGACTTGTGATGTGTGACATAGGTATGTTGGCTATAAAATTGGAAAGCATGTTGACACTGTCATTGATTATACATATTTACCAAATCACAGACTGACTCCAGATTGTTTTGTGGTTCAAGGGTGTTTATTTCAGTGCTCAAAAATGGAGGGGGGTAGTGAAATGGTGATGGGGACGGTGGAGGAATGTCCATGGCAGAGTCCAGTCCATTAGTCACACAGGTGCACTGCCCATATGGGCAAAGGAATTGGAGCTGGGGCAGTTCCAATCGGGACAGGCTAACAACGTGAGACAGTGGGATGACAATCAGGGTGGTCTCATTTCCTGACAGGGGTCTTGCCATCTTGCTCTGTCCTGTTCCTGGATCTCAGGTACCGCTTGCGGGGTGGTTGTCCATCTGCAGGGGGTGGGGTGCTGGTGTGGTGGTCCTGTGGCAGTGCCTCCTGTCCACTAGCGCGGGCGGAGGTGGTGGGCAGTTCATCGTCCATGCTAGTGTCAGGGGCCCCTTGGAGTGCCACGGTGTCCCTCATGGTCTTTTGTATGTCCTTCAGCACCCCTACGATGGTGCCCAGGGCGGAGCTGATGGTTCCGAGCTCCTCCCTGAACCCCAAATACAGTTCGTCCTGCAGGCGCTGAATCTCCTGAAACTTGGCCAGTACCGTCGCCATCATCTCCTGGGAGTGGTGATATGCTCCCATGATGGAGGAGAGGGCCTAGTGGAGGGTGGGTTCCCTTGGCCTGTCCGCCCCCTGTAGCACAGCAGCCCTCCCAGTTCCCCTGTGTTCCTGTGCCTCCGTCCCCTGGACCGTGTGCCCACTACCACTGCCCCCAGGTCCCAGGTTATCCTGGGTTCCCTGTAGTGGTGGACACACCGCTGATTGACATGTCCTGGGTACGGAGGTATGGGCCCGCTGGGTGGGTGCTGTGCTGGTGTTGCCAGAGGGTGGAAGGTCAGTGTTGGGCTGTGCCTGTGCGAGGGGAACCGACTGTCCCGAGGCCCATGATGGTCCGGGCTGGTCATCGGGATCCAGGAGGCAGAGCTGCTGTCGTCACTGTGGGCCTCTTCTGTGGGTGTAGTGGAGTTGTCTGGACCCTCCGGTGTGGTGACGTTCCGTAGTGATCCTGCAAGGATATAGGAGCATGATTAGTGCATGTGTGTGAGTAATGGTGTGCAATGGGTGGGTGTTTGTGTACCCCAGTGCAAGCATTTCAGTGTGTGGGTTTGTGTGATGATGATTAGGGGGTTGTTATGGGCATGTGCAGTGAGCATGCTTTGGTGAGGGCTGACCATGCTTTGTTGTGTCATGCGGGGCTTAGTGTTGGGATGGGTGGTTTGTGTTATGAGTACATTAGTGAGGAGTTGGAGTGATAGGGGAGGGGGTGAGAGTGGGGGTGTGTGATGACATGCAGGTATGGTGGGGGATATAATAGTTGAGATTTAACTTACCAGTGTCCATTCCTCCACCAACTCCTCCGAGGCCCTGTGGATGCATGATGGCCAAGGCTTGCTCCTCCCATGTTGTTAGTTGTGGGGGAGGAGGTGGGGTCCGCCGCCAGTCCGCTGTACCTCGATGTTGTGCCTGGATACCACTGAACGCACCTTCCCCCGTAGGTCGTTCCACCTCTTCCTGATGTCCTCCCGATTTCTTGGATGCTGTCCCACAGCATTGACCCTGTCCACGATTCTTTGCCAAAGCTCCATCTTCCTGGCTATGGATGTGTTCTGCACCTGTGAGCCAAATAGCTGTGGCTCTACCCGTAGGATTTCCTCCACCATGACCCTGAGCTCCTCCTTGGAAAACCTGGGGTGTCTTTGGCGTGACATGAGGTGGTGTGGGTGATGTGTGGGGTGGTGTAAGTGTTAATGTGTGTGGTGATGTGTAGTAGTGTGTGGTGTATTGTGCATGTAATGCTGTGTGGATGATGGTGTTGTGTGCCTCTGTGTGGTGGGGTTCTCAGTTGCTGTGCTCTCTGTCTATCTGGCCTTCGTCCGTGAATTGTGGTCGTAGGGGTTTGTGGGTGATGTGGGTGTGTGTTTTATATTGTGTTGGGTGTGTGGGAGTGGTGTTTTTATGTTTATCAGGTGTGTGTATTTTGAATTGTCCAATGTGGCGGTGTTTTGGAGATGTGTGTGTATTTTGAGCGCGGCGGTGTGTACCGCCAATGGAACACCGCGGTTGAAAGACCGCCGCGTGGATTCGTGGGTCGTAATAGCATGGGCGTGTTTCTGTTGGCGTGACGGTGGAGGTTTTGTTTTCGCCAGTTTATCACTGACCTTTGGTGTGGCAGTCTTGTGTGGGTGTCTGAATTTCGGCGGATTCAGAGATGTGGGTCATAATAGCTGTGGTGGAATTCCACGGCCGCTGCAGTGTTTTGGCAGTCTTCTGCACGGCGGTAAGCACCTTTTACCGCCAATGTTGTAATGACCCCCTTAATGCTTTCTAGCGCACAGAAACAAAAAGCAACAATCTGGTCATCTGGTCGGACCTCGACTGGGGCAAAGTCAAAGTTGAAGGCCAACCTTGATGGAGACTAGCTCAGCTACAGCCCGCAGGAGGCCTCGGTCAAAAGTTTACCATGGGACTTAGTCGTTTTTCTGGAGATTTTCTTCAGCAAGACGAATCTGCAAGTCAGGCCGGGTTGCGGTTGAGGCATGCCGGCTAGAGTTGCCGCGGTGGGTTGGTCCCTCTATGGAGCTTTTTTCCAAAAGTTCGCCAAAGTTCTCCAAACTTCTGGATCTTCTTCCAGATGTTCTTTTAAGGGTCTTTTGAGGTCCACAGTTCAACCCAAGGTTCCAGAAACTCTGAGGTGCTCCTTGGGGGTGCAGACTACAACTCCCAGAATGCACCTGATGCAAACTCCTTTTTGGGCACTAGACAGTGGTCATCTGGTTGGTTTCTTCAGGAGTCCAGAAAGCTTTTGTCAGTTCCACTAGGGGTTTGGATCTGGTTCCACCTAGATGGTTTATGTGTTGGGTGGCAGAGATGTTGTCCATGTGGAAATGAATAGAACAAACTAATCTGTTATTTGCAAGACTTCTGATGGCGGAGGAGCCTGCAAGCATCTCTAAACAATTGATGTGCAAGTTGGACTCCTCTAACAACCATGAGCCTGCAGTCGATATTGGTCCACAGCAGGAGACTCAGCCCATGCGACTTGCATCTGATTCTAATACGAGATCTGGGTCTGATGCAAAGATAGTCCTGTCGTTCCAGGCGTCTAAATGGTCTATCCACCATTGCAATTCTAGTCAGGAATCTTGGTATAGAGAAATGTCTGAGTAAGAAAGATCTTTTAGGTTATTACAAATTTTTCATCTCTGAAGTGCTCGATAATGAAGAGGAGTTGGGAATATAGCTTTGATTGAAGAAGAGAGTATACCCACTATCCTTGTTAGGGATCTGAGTGAGAGGACCTAGCTGAGTAAGGTTTGAAGAATCCCAGATTTTATGGACTTCACTTTTGCTGAAAGAAGATGCAAAGAAGCAGATTTTGAATTTATGAGGAAACCTAGAAATTATATCCATTGAGTAGGAGATAGAAGAGATTTCTCCTTGTTGATCAAGAAACCTAAATCTGAAAAGAGAGAACAGGTTAGATGAATATGGTTCTGTATGCAAGTTGTACTTTGGCTCCTAATGAGGATGTCATCTATATAAATATTCAGTCTTATCCCTTGAGACCTGAGGAAGGTGACTATGGGCTTCATTAATTTGGTGAAGCACCAAGGAGCTGAAGATAAACCGAAAGGGAGAGATGTAAAGTGATAAGAGTGGCCTAGCCTTTGAAATTGAAGATATTTTCTGTATAAAGGGTGAATTGTGACCGCAAGATAATCATCTTGTGTGTGCAAGTGAACCATCCAATCATGAGGAAGAAGAGAGTCTCTGAGATAAATAATAGCTTCCTTTGTGAAATGATGATACACTACAAATTGGTTAAAGTGTTTGAGGTTGATAATCGGTCTAATTTTCTTGTTTTTCTTTGTATTGGAAAGATAGAACTTAGGAAACCGGACTGGTCGAGATGGCATTAAGAAATTGCTTATTTTTGTGAGAGAGACTGAGGGCCTCATTATGACTCGGGTGGTCACCAGACTGCCGGTTCACTGTTGCAGTCAGACTGACAGTGACATTACAACTGTGGCAAAAGTGCAACAGTCGGACTGCCAGCACTGCCACTGTTTGGCTGCCAGATGGCTTGGCGGTGACGGTCTTCCCAATCTGCCAGGGAAGTGCTGCAAGCAGCGATGCCCGGGGGATTATGACCCCTCTCCGCTGGTGTTTACCTAGAGGTTTCACCGCCATGTAAATGCTGGCCAAGATGGGGTGCTGGGGGTCACAGGGGCCCCCCTGCTCTGCCCATGCACTTGGCATGGGCAGTGCGTGCGTCTGCCTGGCCAGCCCCATTGCGCAAATCATTGTCTACTTTGCAGACAGTGATTTGCAGGATGGGTGCTAGTGCACCCAATGCACAACAGCATTTCCGCCGCCTCTATCATGAGCTGGAGTCAATGTTGTTGTGCGTTTCGCGCTGGGCCAGCATGCAGAAACCGTGTTTCCGCACGCTGGCCCTTGGGAATAACACATAATAGGATCAGCGGGAAGAGACCACACTGGCAGTCTTTTGACCTGCAGGAGTTTGGCGGGCGGCCTTTTCCGGCTGCCAAACTCCTAATGAGGGGCTGAATCTCTATGGAAATGATGAATGACATTTCGGAAGAGAAATGAGCAGGATGAGGAAGTATTGAAAAGGGTCCGAGTAGAGCTCTATTGCATAACATTGAACTGTGTCTGGAACCCGTGGATCTGAGCTTATTGTATGCCATTTTGGAAGGAACAGACAAATACAACCTCCTACTGGCGGAAAGCCAGAAACTGGGCTCACCTGGTTGGTAAGCATATCTGGTAGCTTTGTTGCCTCTGCCACGGAAACCTCTGCTTCTCTGTGGATAGAACTGAGGCTTGAATTCTTGATGAGATTGATTGAAGGAACCTGTGGAATCTTGGTTGGTGTAGTATCGGCCAGCAAAGCGGTTCCTGTCTCTGCTGGCCATGGAAAAAGCCTGATGTGTGAACATGTTCTTTGAGGATTGTTGGGCTTTATCCAAAGAAGCATAGGTGGAGACATATTTGGTTAAGTCTTTAACAAAAGAATCTCCAAAAAGAAGTCCTTCTCCTTCTCCTTAATGTTTGGATCTACAGCTGCTACTGCTAAATTTACTAGTCTTGGGTCCAGTTGTAAAAGAAGCCCCTTTCTGCGCTCATGAGTGATAGCGAAGTTGGCATTTCCTAGTATCTAAAAGCACGCTGTACCTATAGAGAAAGGTCATCTGGGTTTATAGGAATGTTATCCAGTCTTGCCGCTTCTGCCAAATCCAAAATACAGGTGAGGGGACCCACAATGTCTAATAATTTGTCCTGGCATGTGGACCATGCCTTATCAACACCAAAAAGGCTGGGGAGTTGTGATTTTTGAAGGAAGAGAAGGGCATGGGCATTCAGATCTTAATTTAGGTCTTGTTTGTTTATCCAAAGGAGAGCATAGTCTGGAAGCCACATATTCACCTACGTGGTCTGTTATGGTTTGGCAGTTTCAACAGTAGCAGACTTAAATTTTTTAGGGATGAATCCGGTAAAATGTGTGCATCTTCATTTTTGTCATTAATCGAATCAACATCACCCATATCGTCATCTGTATCAGGAATATGAGAGATTAAAATTGGGGAAGAAATATAGGGGGTCATTACAACTTTGCTGTAACCGCCGGGCAGCCGCCAATGCGGCCGCACTCCCGCGGTGCCCATTTTGACATCCCCGCTCACCCGGCGGACGGAACCCAAGTTTACGCCCGCCGGCCCAGCGGGATGTGGACCGCAACATGGGAGCCGGCTCCAAATGGAGCCGGCGGTGTTGCGGCCGTGCGACGGGTGCAGTTGCACCTATCGCGCTTTTCACTGTCTGCATAGCAGACAGTGAAAAGCTGCATGGGGCCCTGTCAGGGGGCCCCACGACTCCCCGTACCGCCAGAAAAAGGCTGGCGGTCGGGGACTCGTAATCCCCTGGGCAGCGCTGGTAGCAGCGCTGCCCAGGCGGATTATCACCGCCGGGGCAAATGTGGCGGAATACCGCCGGCCCTGGCGGTGCGACCTCAGCGCTTCCACCGCAGTCGTAATACCCCAGGAAGCACCACCAGCCTGTCGGCGGTGCTTCCGTCATTTTAGCCCTGGCATCAAAATGACCCCCATAGTTAGTTTTATTTCTGCATTTACTGGATGATGATTTCTCCTTATTATTCTGTTTAGTTCCCTCCAAAGATGCCTGTCAGGAACAGTGTCCTCTGCATTGTGATGGACATCCTCCTCAGTCTGTAGCACCACCACTCTTGTTTTTTGGGAATTAAATATAGTTGAGGATGAAGAAGGGTGCTTTCTGCTAACCCCCACAGAATGGGCCAACAGAGCTTTTGACATGATGTTGATAACGGAATTTTTCAATATTTTTGGAAAATGTATCCATAGAGGCAGAAACTACCTTTTCCACTGAACTGTGACTAAATTGATTCAAATGATCTTTTCATGAATCATGAAATTGCCCTCATTGCCTGGATGGGTTGAAGGAGAGCTGTCAATCTCCATTGTTGAGATACTAAAATTGACTGAAATAGAAACCCTTGAAAATATGGAAAGACCTAGTAAACTCTTCATGTAGGCGGGGTCACCTGGTGACTCTCTGAGGAAAGCAAGTGAGAGGAGGGCAGCGGCAGGACCTTAAGCCGTCCTACATGGAGGAACAGGCAGAAGCGAGACAGAAAGGATTAAGGCTCATTCTACTCTGAGGTGAAAAACCAGCTCTTAAAAGGTCGCCGATGTTGCAAAAAATGAGGTGACTGATAAGAGCTCCGGAAAGGAAACAGGTAGGAGAGATGCCAGTTCTCAGTCTCTGAAGTTGAAAAAACAGCCAATACGGACTGAGAAATGCATGTTAGCGTGTGCGCACGCATTAATGATATAAACGGTTTTGGAATGCAGCAACGTCCCAACTAATGCACGCAATAAATATAAGTTAATATGTATGAACACTAAAACAACACACCACACATAATGTGAGACAATTATGTTTAGGATAATGAGATGATTGAAGAAAAGAGGGCTGTTCCCAGTCAAGTTAAGCTATTATTAGGGATGTATAGTTGTGATTGGTTAGCATATGTTCTGATACTATTGTTTCAATCCCATTGGCTGCTTTTCTCTGCCTCATGGAATTTGTTGTTTTTTCTTTGTTTATACTTAACTGCTGCAATTAAAATTTGCAAGATTTAAAAAGCAAAATAGGAGCTCCGGTCTTGTCATCAAATTCATTTTTTACTGAGAATGTCAGACTTCATTCTCATATGGCTGACAAAGATAGTGTGAATTTACAGAAGATGTGCTCTCATTTTTCCATAAACTCTATGGGGAAATCATCAGAGAAACTTTTTCTCTCAACATGATTCATGAAATCCCAGCACAAGGGTTTTTCACAGTATAAAATCACCTTAGAACAAACCACAATTCCTAAATTTAGTATGTACCATCAACAAATGATTTACATTGTGAATAAAAATCTGTTATCACCCTCCATATGTTCACCTTTTTGTAACCCTCAAACCCTGCCATTCACTACAATGCATTTCAATGGGTGCTCCAATGTATATTGGTTCCAAGATGACCACCAGCACTCCGTAAATGAAATGCTGACAGACAATCAGATCTCCCCATGAGATCTGTCATTAGGCTCCACTAAGGTATCTATATTTCTTTTTCCTTTAATAACTTCAAAACTACTGAACAGATTTACACAAAATACCAAAAAACAGATCTGCTCATCAAGGTCTAGATTCCTGCATAAATTTGTTATATTTCCGTTTATCATTTCGGGCTGTAGTCGTGCCTAAAAACTCATTGGGAAAATGCATGGGGAAAATGTGGTTTGTAACCCCCATTTTTCTCAATCCCTGCTTTAGGAATCACCCTGAAAATGTCAAGACATAAGCTCAAGTAACTGTCGTAACTATCGTAGTAATTTTGATAATGTCATGTAAATTTATCAAACAGTGGCAAAGTTATTGGCACAACCAAAAATGTTTTTGCTAAAGAAACCACGTCCTAACTATAACTATCTGCTGGCTTCACTCACACATATATATACTTACATGTCCATCTACACACCCCTCATATATGCATGTATGCTTGTATACATTTTTGTATGTTTAATTATTTATCTGCATATTTGAACAAAGATTTATTAGAAAAAATGATTTTTTGATTACACACTTAATTAAATATGTAACATTACTACTATGATCATCTATACCAGACAACTTACTTAACCAACTTTTACATTTTAATCCACAATAGGAATTTCTAAAGAACATTTTGAATGAGGATGGTGATGAAGAAAAAACATTAGCCCTTGTGGGAAAAAGCCCAATCAATTTAAAGAACTTGAGGAGCCTTTGTCCAATTAACACTCAAAGGAATGGCAGCCACAAGACTCAAGATGGATATGAAAACTGGCTCACAGATGATGTAAGAATTTTTTTGCACACTTGTACAAAGCACTATTCTATCAACTTTATGAGAATTAAAGCAATAATTTTAATTAAACAAATTACCCTTTACTTTGTAGATATTTAATGCATCGATTTATCAAATAGTTTCATACAAAAGAGATGTAAGTCAAGTCCATATTTTTTTTAATGTAATTATGTAAAATTTTTAATAAACCAAAATAACATGTAAGGGATAAACTACCCAACGTATATTATGAGGATGTGGGAAATCACTGAAAAGTTCCATAACCATTATAATGTTTATAAGATTAAGGAACTAGGAATCATCTTGAAAAATCCTTATCAGGTATACCAGGGGGTACTTTATGGCATACAATAGATGGTCACACCATTACCTTTCCCACAAACCAGTTAAAACCTTATTGCATAGCTCTTTCATATGATAGAGCGAGTATGTTTGCAAACATGACGAATAAAAATAAAACCTCTACTGTGAAATTAAACACATCATAAACCTGTTAGATACTTGTTGTAAACAGGTATTGGAAACAGATCAAAAAAAAGTTGTTCATTAAAAAAAACCTGCAGTAACTTTAAATGTATAGAAACATGCAGAAAGAATCTAGCTTTTCTCTATCTAGGAAGTGCAAACAATATTATGTATGCTTCTCATTGTAAGCTATTAAATAGAGCAGAAGAAAGAAAAGCAATGTTATGTTTGTTGCTTTAAACAGCTGCTTCAGTTATGCTCCATGACCTGACCTGCGTTCAACCTTTGTTTCTGGCTCTGGCAGCAGGCATTGTGATATCAGAACTCTATTGCAATAATTTTATAATAGTCGAGTTCTGACATCTTTTCTTTATAATTGGCAACTTGGTGCATAACAAGTAACAGATTTTAAAGAGTAGACAGTGAAAAGCGCGATGGGGCTGGCCCTGTGGCCCCCTGCACTGCCAATGCCAAGCATTAGGACCACCAGCCTATCCAGTGGAGGGAAACTGGGGGTGCTGGTGGTCTGACCATGGCCGAACCATCACGGTCATAATGTGGTGGTCTGACCAGCGCCAAAGCGTTTGGACCACAGCTCTGGTGGCGATCAGACCGCCACCGCACAGACTGCCAGGTTCGTAATGACAGCCTAAGTATGCAGGCTTGTACTTCTGTAACAGAACATATGTTATTATGATACCTTGATCATGATCTTGAGGTTAAACATTTTTAAAACTATCACAGAACTACTGCAAGCAGGTTAGAGCAGCTCTTTACTAGACTGTGAAACTTTGAACCTGCTCTTTTAACAACCAAATAAAAATAATACAGCAGATTACAGTTGTGTGATGTACTGTAATTATGATACACTACCTTTGATGATATTTAGCATTTCAAGAGTAAAACTGAAAACTTGAGAGCAAAATATAGATCTGGTGAAATTCAATGGTATCATATTGTTTTTGCTTAAAAAAGTCAATAAGTGATGTAACATATCCAAGTTTTAAGTTATTTATTACATAGCAGTACTATCTATGAAATAAATAACATTCCCTGAACTTCTATTTCTTTAAACATAGATATCTAATTTGTTGACATTTGTTCGGTGCCTTTCAATGTCATATGATAACACATAGGAAACTGAATTTACTCTACTTCTGTAGTATACATAAATTATGGCAGTAACCAGGGCCCATATATTTTTTGGTGGCCTCTTCTACTATTCTAATAACCAATTGTAAAATGTACTGTTTCATAGGTTATTGAATTGAGCAGCTGTGTGTGTGTGAGTTTGTGTGCACACAGGATGTGCATGTTTGAGCATGTCAATGCACTATGTGATATATTTGAGCAGTGCCAGAGAACAAAGGAAACATGCCTTCCTTGCAATACAATGATAGTTTAATGTATTTTTAGCACCACATGACGGAAACATTCCATTTCTTTTTGGTGGAGGGAATTAAACACTTTAGGAAAAGTGAAGCAAAACATCTCAAGTTTAAAGGTAAGCAAATAAGAAAGTCTACATTTGGGTTTTTGAAGCAAATAACACAGTCTACTTTTGGATTTCTTCCTGCAATACTACAACTTCATTTTGAACAACGTATCTGCAAGGAAGAACTTGTTTTATAGTTATTCAGTGTTGATGGTCATTTTCTAACTTAATTTACATTTGTTGATTTGTTTTAATGTTGAATATATTATTGAAAATCAGAGTTAAAATTGCAGTCCATGACACTACAGTAATCACAGTATTCCAGGAAGCAGGTTGAAAAATGTAATGGATGGCCAATTTTGAATTAATGTGAAACACTGATAATTATTCTAGGTCCTCTCAATACTGTGGCTCATATGCACAATTATAGATAGAGATTAACTAGTTTTGCCAATTACTCGTATAAATGAGCAATCTTAATTGAAATGGTAGCCTCAACAATGCTCAGTAACTTCTAATATATATCTTTGACTTGTTGAGGCTCATTGAAGATCTATAGGTTCTAGTCCTAACAATTCAGATATGTACATCTCATTTTCCTGGTATTCCTGCTTGGTTTTGTCCTTCATATTTTAGGAATTAAACCAAAAAAAACTCATAATTCATGTGTATACAAAATTGTTTATTTCTTTCATAATTTTTGAAAGTGACATTATGTTACTACCAAACTTCCAGGCATACTGCGGATGTCATCTGACACATGTTTCACGTGTGTGCAATTAGCAAATATGGCTTTACCAAGGCTCAGTATATTTCAGTCAAAATAAGGATGTAAAAGATAAGACCATGTGTCAGGTCTATCATGCTATGTCATGTCATGTATATTTTTAAATCACATATCTCACCCAGGAAGGCATCCTAGTATAGGTGAGCAAAGGGGTGCGGGTCTGGCTGCTGCCTATGTGAAGTGCCACATTTTCAGATTCCTTCAGAATTGAAAGACTGAGTTGGCAGCCATCTGGCGAAGGTGGTTAGTATCCAGATCCAAGAAGGTGATTCCATCTTCGGATGTGGGGTCCAGCAGTGATCAGGAGTTTAGCTGATTGAAGGTGTCTGTTAGGGGTGTGAAAGGTGATGCGGCTGCTAAGATAAGTGATTTCTAGACTGTGCAGTGTTTTTGTATGTGTGTGCCAGCAATTTGAATATTGTATGCATATTTGTATGGAGAAATGTGTCTCCTTTCTGTCTGATGCTGTGTAACATGGTTCATTCACCATGGTGTTGAGAATTAAGTTTCCCTATGTCCCGAGTGAGATTGGTATGACTCTTTCAAATGTTCACTTCAAGTACAGGGTATGTTTACCTGTAGGACATTTCAACATTGATAAAAATTTGAATCTGCCTCAAGTTCCTCACAATATTTTCCATGATACATGAAGATTTTCACAACACTTCTTTTGATTGTTTTGCATTCCAACCTGCCTGCAATGTTAACACAGCCTGGAGTTCATTTAAGTCAAATATTTCAAGTATAGGAATCAATAGGACATGCCCATATTTTACAGCAGCTAAGGCTAAGACCATGGAGAAGAAATCTTGAATATAGTTTTAGCAATTATGTGCAATATCAAAAGCAGATCTGTAACAGTGCAGTTTTTCATATGCTGTCCTAAGTTGACAGGTAATCATTATTTCAATCCGAAACATTTTTTTGTATGCTCAAACTGCTATTTTACAATATAACCTATTCATTAAATTAGAATTTATCTGTTTGCCAATTTAGACAACTGAGATTAAAATAGCTTTTTCTCAGGAAACTTTCTGTAAAACGAAAGCGTGATGTTGGAAGATCAGCATGTTCTGCCACGTGTGACTATTTATAGATGGACTTATATAAACTACCCTTTGATTCCAGGATTGATTTGAAGCAAAGAAGCACTTTGAGTCTAGGATTTAATTCAAATACAAAGTAAAAAAATAGCACAGCCCATTGCCTTCATGAACATTCACATGCATCTAACTTGGTGTTCATATCTTTTGGAATTTTCAATGTCAGAATGGAAAAAACTGATGACATTGCTGCAAAAGTAGACATAAGCTAGCAGTACATGACCATAACACTAAAGCAGCACGTATGCCTAGTTTATTGGTATCAACCACAATTTCCCATTCCATAATACTGTGAAGTGATCACACAAGGGTATAAGACCTCTAATGCTATTCACCAAATATTTAAAAAAATTGGCAAACACCTGGAAGAGACTGAGTAATGTGGTCATAAGGTTAAGACCTCCTCACAAAGTATAAATGTAAAAGTGCATACTAAACCTGAACAATCTTAATGTCTACATGACCCTTGTGTTTTAGGCCTATAAAAATGTTATTTATTTTGCATTATTTTCTATTTTTGTTTTGTAGGACATTCATGAAGAAAGTAGTTTTCTTTCCTCGAGTAGTTGGAGGAAGTTTACCTGAAAAAGGAAACCATTTTATTCTGTGGGTATGTTAAGTTACACTTATAGAAAAAAAACTATTTTGAAAGTAAAGAGTTTTTCTAATTAAAAAAAGTAAGATTAAGCAAAAACAATATTTAATCTCTGTAATGATCAATATCAAAAGCAGTCACATTGGCACACCTGTTTGTTGAGAAAATGAATTTGTGGGTGAGCACAGTGACACATATCCAAAAGAGTTGGTTCACAATCACACTTCTAGTGTAACAGAAAATCAGCTGTGGGAAAGGTGATGTGGTAGTGCCATTTATCAACACATCCTTTTTTATGAATAGATGCAATGTGATTTGGTCCTTGCTTCATCTCTGTGTACCTCTGAGGATCTGCTACAAAAGAGGTCACTATAAAAACTGTAGACATAATATTACATAAATTACAGAAAGTATGTGAGATTGATTGCAAGGTATTGTTGTTGATGTCTTCAATTTAGAGTTGAGTATACGGTTTTGTGCATGTCAAGCAACAGTCGTTTTAATGCAGGGGTGTCCAATACAGAACCAGGAAAGTCAAATCCATGTCTAGTTGAAAAAATAACTTAGAGATGCATTGATCACTACATATTAGATTCTTTGTATTAAAACATCCTTTAATGATAACCTTGTTTGGCATAGATATGAATGGCGAGCATTAGGCATGCCTTTTGTTAATAGTTTTTAACTTAAAGCAACATTCCATTTGTTTTTCCAGGTTTTGAATGGCAAAACACATATAATACAAGTGTTTGTTCCTTGGGCACATATAACAGTATTGAAGATGATGGCATGAAAATACTTTGGCAAGTATCAATGCCATACAAGTTAAATTATTATTATGGATTATTTTAAAATAATGATATAATATGTATGTTACATTTATTCATTGTGTCATGATTTAATATTTTTTTTTATAATTCAGTAATATTTTCAGTCACATATGGGATCTTCAAAATTGGAAAATTGAATACCCAATTCAATGGAAACAGACAGACAGTGAGGATTGTGGTGTCTTTGTCTGCACTGTAAGTATCAATAGAAAGTTATACTGACTTTCATTATGGATTCCCACAGTTAACCTCAAACTGTTACTTTTTGAATTTCAGGCAGCTGATGTAGTAAGTCGTGGTATCTTAATGTCATCTGAAGGATTATCAGCTGACAACGTGCAGCACCTAAGAAGATACAATGCATCACTTCTCATGCAGATTCTAAGAAAGCAAGTATGATAATTCATTAATTTATTATATCAAAAAATACTAGTAAATTTTAAAAAATTTCCTCTATGAAATAATACATGTTTTATAATAAACTGGGTTAACATCATAGGTTCAATTAAGATGTGTATACCCTAAGGGGCTAATTAGGAGTTTGGAGGAGCCAGCCCCATTACGACTTTCCCACTGGGCTGACCAGCGTAAACCAAGGTTTCTGCCAGTCAGCACAGTGGGAAAGGTGCAGCAGCATTGTTGCAGACTCATAATAGAGCCGGCAGCAATGCTGTCACACGCAAGGGGCACCAGCAACCTCGAAATGCACACTGTCTGCACAGCGGACAGTGTGCTTTTCAAGGGTGCTAGGCAGGGGGACCCCTGCACTGCCATGCCCCCTTTGGCCACCTGCACTTGTTCTATGCCAGCCTTTTCATGGCAGTCAGACCACTGAGTTTCACGCCGCCCTGTCTGATTACAACCTGCACCACCATCAGCCCGTCAGGATCTGAGATCCTGGCGTGGACGGCGATCGGTTGCCGGGTGTGTCCACCAACCTCATAATGTTGCGGTCAGACCGCCACAGCTGTGGTGTTCCAACTGTCACCTTGAGGCTGAGGGTCTTCAGACCGCCAGCCTAATAATCATACCCATAGTGTTTATTTTACTCAATAATGTTCAATATTGATGTGCATTTTATGTGTGTTGTGAAATTATGGCTTGTGGCTCGTGGAACATTTATGCAAAGAAAAGTTGACATAAGTTGGATTGTGTATATGAGTTCATAAGTTCTCCTCAGAAGTTACAAGTATAGATGTTGTTGGACTGTCAGTCCTGAATTAGAAACAACTGGGGCCTTGTCTCCACTTGTCATGACAGAAAGTTAGCTTATTCAACTTGCATAATTACTTCTCCTGCTACCACAGAATTGGAAGCTGTTATGACTGTGATCCTTCTTTTCCCATATGTTCAGCCTAATATGATAGCATTCTAAAACAGTTGAATGTTTAATGCCATAATGTGCACAGATGCTGAGTCAAAGTAAGACGAGGTATCAAAGCAAAATGTTTAGCAAAATATATTATGAATCTCACTGTAGCTCTTTGATGTTGTAGAGTGTATGACAATTACCAGAGTGTTACCTGTCTAGCAACCTTAAAACAAAATCTTATCATCCAAAACTTGGAATTACTTCCATTACATTATGTACATTTGCTTTTTAGATATGTGTTTGGACTAAATTGTAAATGATTTACAAAGTGTATGTTAGTATTTCATAATGTTACTGCAAAGTTAATTTAGCAATCCTTGTTTTTGTTCATGATTTCCGTTAAAGATTTATATTTCATAAAATGAAAATAATTTTTCTTGGGTGAAAACCAATTCCCCTTTTACTTAAACAACCATGAAAAACAGTTGTATTTGTGTTACTAAGTTACAGATAGGCGCACAAATATCTTTGTCTACAGGGTCCCTGTTCACAGTGTATCCTACTGCTCTACAGTAATCTGAATTTAAAGTAACCTTTGTAAGTATATTGTTCTTTCATTGGTCATTGAGATGGAGAAGGGAGACTCAGTTCCCAAAGAGACTGAACTGCACACTGAACAGTTAACGCCAAAAGGTGATACAGTAGGAGCAGCCGAAAGAGTAGTTGAAAAAAGCAAGACACGAAAGAGCCTAGTTCAAGGAATAGATGACTGCAAAGGTGATAGTCTGCCCTTACCAAGAAAGTGACGATTTGAAAAAGAAGTAAGTCACGTCTTTTAATATTATAAGTAGGTATTGTGAGAAGCTCTGGGATGTCACTGAATATTAAAATCCACAACTAAGATAACAACATTTGTTAGAGGGAATGTAATGTATATGATTCTGTAGCGATGCTGTTTAAAGTATAAATCAATAGTAACCTTTCTAATTTGGAAAAATAAGACATCATGCATCATTACATTTTATTGACGGTGTGTTTATGGTGCTGTGTTGTTTTTTTAAATGATGACAAAGTTAATATATTGCTCTTATCTGGAAAACTGGTTATAAAGATGCACAGTGTATACATTTGTTTTACATTGCACGGTTGTTAAATTGCTCTTGTGATATATTTGCATGAGCAGGTCACTGTATCCAAAAGAACAAAGACTAGAATGGATAGAGTGTGAAAACTGCAGACAGTGGATACATTCTGACTGTGCAGGTGTGCCAATAACAGAATATTTTTTGGCCACTCCATTTTATTGCGGATGCCACATAGAATTTCCACTTGCATTGGACAGGTAATTATGCATCCTAATATTGCTATATATGCACTGCTTCTTGAATGGGAAAGTGTTAAACAATAAGGCACAATAAATATTGATGACAAGGTAGTTTGTACTGTATAACTCTTTTATGGCTGTTACAAGTGATAGTTTCACTGTTTCTCTTACCCTATTTCTAAATGCGAATCCATGTTAAATGATTAGGTGGTGAAGGATAATGTTTTTTTTTACAAATACAGTGGAACCAGGAAAAACATATTTCCTTTTACCCAATGTATATCCCATGACATTATTTGAGGCTTGAATTCCTGTATGTTCCCCTTAATAGTTGGACCTCAGGCAAGAAGCTAAAGACAGATTTTCTCAAAGTTATTAATACAGCAGAATACTGAAATGACATGCATTAGAATGTTTATTAAATGGTTTGTGGCATTCCCAATGTAGGTATATCAAGCTATATAAGTGAACCTCACACATGTGAAATTATGATGATTTAAAAGTTTTTGTGAAATGAAATTTCAAGTTGTTATCAGGAAAAGTAACTAATCGAAATTGATTATGTTTAAATAAAGTCACAGAAATATTGAAAATGTTGGATACCAATGCATCTAAAGACATTTTTTAAGTATGATACTGCAGAATGCATTGCATTTCATGGTTTGATAGGACCACAGAAGAAAGCTATTCACATAAATGTATACAATGAAACATTTAATCTAATATTTAAGGGCTATGTCTTACTATATTTTAATATGCTGGACAAGTATTTTTAAAATGAGTTAAAGATAAACATGTATTCTATTCAGTGAATTTGCTTTTCAAATAAAAATGCCAAATTAACTAACAATCAGTTAATATGTAAATATAATTTTTTAGACTAAGAAATAGCCTGAAAATCAGCAGGATTGAGAATTTACTTACAGAAGATGAGATGAAGGCATGTATCTATAAGTATTTCTCAGATTCTTTCCCTTTTGTCCGTTTAAAACATGTATTCAAAGTTACAAATATAATGAAACAAAATGCATTGATCATATTAGTGTAATGTGTTTAGGAACCAGTTACATGCAACAGGAGGTTACTCGGTGTTTGAGGATAACTCAACATTTGGAAAAACCATACTTTTCGAAAATCCTGTAATCTTGGAAAAAGTTTAGCTAATAAGGACCCAATTTATGAACTATGCCTCTCTCCTCTAACCATTAATCAACTACATTTCAAAAGCACATTCCTCCATAATTACATAGTGTTTTCATCGGAATACTTTACTACATCAACCCGGCTCTTCAGTTTAAGGAATTAAACTGAGACTCATAGTCCAGGTTGAACATGCAACATAAGCGACCATTAATAGCTGAACATATGGTTAAGAAGTAATGTAAACTTGTCAATGATTCTTAAAATCTTGATCTAATATATGTGCAAAAAAAACCTGTCCTAAATGAGGAATAATGTGAAGTGCTATGGTGAATGTACTTATCCAAAAATATCACGTCTGACTCATAGACTAGGAATTAAAATGTACACCAAGGCCCAGATTTACAAAGGTTCTAGCCAAACACATGTGCATGACTTAAGGGCCTATTCACAAACTGCATTATATAAAATGCTATTTACAAACATTCTTGCAGACTGCACACCTTTGCCTTTCCTGTGTTTTTTGTGTGGAGATCTCCACCCCAAGAGACTCTGCATAGGTAGGTATATGTTATAAATCAACCAACAAATCAAATGCATTTGTTAAGCGTGCAGCTATTTTTCCCCGAAGCCTCACTGCACTCAACACCATGTTAGAGTATTAAATATGGAAGGTACTAAGGGGACTGGCACAAAAATTGGGAATACTTATGATTAAAGTGAAGAGGGTTGGGGGTAATAAGGAGGGGTTTTGTGAGGGTCAGGGAATATGAGGGAGGGGTTAGGGAGAAAAGTAGACCCACTGAAAGAGTAAGATCATTCCTGTTCAAGAAATTTAGGGCTGAATTTAAGAAACGTGGTGCTGCATTCAATGCAGTGCCACTTTTCTTGTGTCCCCCTAACGCCACCATGTGTGCACCATATTTAAGAAATGGCGCACCATGGTGGTAGTTAGAACAACAGCGTCAACATTTTTGATGCTATTGTGGCGCTTTGCTACACTAGCATCAAAAATTTTTACATTAGTGTAGCAAAGTGCAAGGAGGCCCATTGATTTAGATGGGTGCGTCAATTTGACACCTGCTCTGAGTAAGCAGTAAAAATTAAAGTTACATTTCACTGCGCCATTTTTTCGGGCCTCATAACGGGGAAATGCCCCCTTTGCATACATTATGCCTGGCACAGGCACAATGTGGTGCAAGGGCTTACAAAGTGGTGCAATGTATGTATTGTGCCACTATGTAAACATGGCACGGGGAAAAGGACACCTTAGCATCAACAAAATGACGCTAAGGCGGTGTAAAAGTGGCACAAAGGGCTCTTAAATCTGATCCTTACTTCTATATTTAGTACAGCCCAAAATAGTAGTGAATCAGTCCAGCTCAGAGCTGAAGTAAGCCCAGCACCACACATGGCCAACAACTGGTAATGCACAACCCACCCATACAAAATAATCACGATACAGACTTAAAATAGACCTGTTGGAAATCATCCTATATAAAAATTAATAGTAATACAAATTTTAAGATAAAAATAATCATATTTTAATTTAAAAACTGGCATGTAAAAACAGAACTTTTGTATTTAATTTAAAAATATGATATTATATGATATTACATTTAAAAGTTCATGTAACAATACATTCTCTTAAATATAAGTCAATACATTTGGATTCATTCTGTACATATTCTTTAAGAATTATGAAAGCACAAAGAATTCTACTTTAGGTCATTTTTTTTATTTATTTCTTTAAATTCTGAAAAGTATTTTCAATATAATGTTTTTATTTACAATAATTAAAGCTTTAATTGAGAATGTATTAATAGCAGTAACACTTTTGCCTTTAGTTCTACATTTACAATATATAATTAAAGTTAATTATCATTAATATTACACATAAAAATATTTTAAAAATATTTTGTTGGTTCATTTAAGTAAATGTCGAACATATGAAATGATGATACAAAAGATTGACGCCATATGCAATCAACCAAGTCAGGTTTGTAAAGAGGACTTAAAGAGTTATAATAATGGTTTAAGATGAAGTGAGGGTTGAACATGGCTCTCTAGGAGCAGCTAATGTGGTGGCCATAGTAAAAAAAGAGAATGTGAATGAAATAAGGTATGTCCAATTCTGGCTTTTGTGTGGCCCTAGGCCAGTAATGTTTTTAGAGCCCTTCCCAGGTTCCCTTCCTCCTGCTTGCCTTGGTGAGAGGACCCATATTCCCGTTGTCTTTTGATCTTCAGAAAAAACAAGGCCAGGACTTCTTTCTAATAGTGCTCCCAACTACTTGGCTTGCCAGACAACATGCACGTACACACCTAAATAGGTTTGGAGCAAAACAACAAAGACACATAGGCTGGGGCACCTACATAAGCAAGCAGATGAACAAATAAGCAAGCAATGAACAAATTAAAAGGACACACTCAATAACATACATGCTGACTTGCACTTATTACAGGTGCAGATACATGTAGAAATGTGAGGCTCTACCTTAGCCGTGTAATACTTCTAGACTTACCTCCTCTGCAAAAGTGGTAAGCTCTGGTTCCCCGAGAGCAGTTCTACTTTTCTTTCCCTCTTTACAGTTTCAACTTTCTGACATCCCCTGTTGCATGCTGCAAAGGCAACATGTGAATGGATAAGAATTCTGTGGGACTTGAGAGATCAACCACATTGTGCTTATCTTCAGAAGGGCTCAAGAGAACTGCAGGTCTCCATCTCCTAAACCCTACTGAAGATGAACATGGACAATGAACAGTGAGTTAAGTGAAGCTCAAGGAGGTGCCAGAGTTGGGGTGACTTTGACTCAGAGAGCCATGCACTGAGACTGGGTCCCTGAAATATCAAAACACATCTGAACTTGTGATTATAGAGGAAGGATTCTGGCAGTAGTGAGTACAGGAATAAACAGACATCAGTAGGACCCCCAAACTGTGCCTTCCCAGATCTCATTTGCTCAAGTCACTGGCTGACAATTTAAAGATAATCATGAACAGTTAGACGGATGTGGAGTAATAAATGTCCAGCATAAACACTCCGGGTCAACTAGTGAAATAATGAGTATATTGGTCCTGTTAATCCTCCAGATAAGCACTACTACTATCCAGAGAGAGTGAAGTTTGGGGGACATCTTTATATTTTGGACAAAAAGCCCTCATCCACTGAGATTGGTAGCATGCTTCATCATCAGGCAGTTCCTCTTTGGGCCAGCACTGCATCGCCCATCAGGTCCCTCAAGGGTGTCTAATGATGATGATGATTAAAGTTATTTCTAATGTTGTAAATTTGTGAGTGTTTAAATTAACGAGGTATTCCCACCTCACCTGTTTATTATTGTTGTGATCCTTGTAAAAGGAATAAAAACTAATTACATTTCCCTCTTTTCTAAAAATGTGGTGAACATGTTTCTTGCTTTTATGTAAAATCAGCTCTATGGCAATTTATCAAAACCTAGAAATTCCAAATCCATTCTACTTTGGCACTCAAATTCAGTAATTAAAAAATACCCAAGTATAGCAACTCCAAGCATGTGTGGAAATCAGAGTACCTCTCATATATTGTAAAAAATTGTCTCTAAAGGTCTCCGACATAATCCCTGTTTGACGTATGCACTTTAGGATTGAGGGATCTCAATAGACTGTTGACTTTGTGTTTTGGACGCCTTCACAGACAATGCCGGTAGACCGACCACGTCACTGCAATCCTGGTGCTGACAATAGAAAAAAAGCCCTGAAATAATAGAAGACTAGATCTGGAGGACTCAGCTAAGCACATATCTGTCATTAGAGTGAGTTATGGTGCAATATTCCACATCAGCATCACCTTTCAGTCTTCACTGGTGCTTTGTACAAATAGGTAACGAGCATGCAATATTGGGGTAGCATTGAAGTCAAACACATACAAAGTATGTGATTCTGCCGTGCTCTGCTGCTCTTTAACTGTCAGGCTCATCAGTGGGAGGATTTTAAGCTATTGAAACTACAATCTCTTTGTGAGAAAACAGTGCTGATTGCAGAGGCCCCATAACTTTTTGCCCCCATTTTCCTCTTTTTACTGGTGTTTTCCTGACTTTGATGGTGCCCTGGGTACTGCTAACCAGTCCCAGGGCCTGTGCTCTGTGTCAAATCAATAAGCAAATTAGGCTAATTAAAATTGGCTAAGTTAACCTACCTATAAGTCCCTAGTATATGGTAGGGCATGTAGGTTTAGGGACCACAGCATAGGTGGTGCACACCTAGGTGCACTGCTGTGGTGCCCAGTGTCATTTTAAAGGCAGGCCTGCTTTGCTGGCTGCTTTTAAATTAAAGTTATATGCAAATTCGACTTTGGAATTAAAGGTACATCCAAAGTCTTAAACTACCTTATTTTTACATATAAGTCACCCCTAAGGTGTGCCCTATGTGCCCCTAGGGCTGGGTGCCATGTAACTATAAGCAGGGACTTTATAAAAATAGATTTATAAGCCCTGGTGAGGTAAAAACAGCCAAATTCGTTTTTCCCTCATTGAAGTAAATGGCCTTCATAGGCTAGAATGGGCAGACTTTATTTTAAATTTTAAAGTCTCCTTAAATGTTACATACCAAGAATTTGGTATCAAATTGATTGTTGTAATAAATCCCACAACTTCCAGTTGTTGGATTTAATATAACTTGTCCAGGTAAAAAGTTTAGACTTTACCTAAAAAGTTGCCAATTTCAGCTCTGCATTGTTTTTGCTGCTGTGCTCTGATTGGCCAGCCTGCAGCAGCTTCTGCCAGGCTGCCTTGATGAGGTGTGAAGTGGCCTGGCTTCACACAAAGGAATGTGCTTGGGGGAGAGAATCTCCCCTCAGCAGATGGTGAGGCAGGAAGGGGGAGGGCTGCCAAACTGGTCTTCAAAGGCAGAGAAGGACATTTGGAGCACCCAGCAACACCCCCACATCCTGTAACCCCAGACAATTAGGTGCCCCCTTGATTAGATTAGGAGAGGGGTGTGTTTATGATTTTTAGCCACACCAGTGGGTGGGCTCAGCCAGATGTAACCTCCAAAAATCAGATTCATCCATGTTGGATTTTTAGAGACTGTTGCCTTCTGGGATGGATTTTTGACACACTTCCCAGGAAGTGGTCATCACAGGGGGACGACCCTTTCCCTGATTGGAGAACCAGGGCCCCCCTGCTTTTCACCCAGGAGCAAGGATAAAACTGGCAGACCTGCACCTACGCCTCAGATCCCCACCAAATTTCAAGAAGAAAGAACTTAAGGAGAAGAAGGACTGCCCTGCTGGACCCCTGGCCTGCACCTGGAACCTGCACTTAGAAGGACTGCACCAGCTGCACACTTGGGCTTCACCACAAGAAGGACTTTGCCTGGCTTCAACTGGTTCAAGGAGGGACTCCCTGTTTGCTACAGGTGAAAAATTGCTAACCAGAGTCCCCTGCACCAACTCCTGAAGAAAGCGACCAGCTGACCACTGTCCAGTGGCCAAAAAGGAGTTTGCGCCAGGTGCATTCTGGGAGTTGAAGTCCGCACCCCCCAAGGACCATCACAGAACTTCTGGACCCTTGGGGTGAGCTGTGGACCCCAAAAGAACCTTAAAAGAACATCTGGGTGAAGCCCCAGAAGTTTGGAAAAGATTTGAGAATTTTTTGAAAAAAGCTCCAGAGAGGGACCGACACGCCGCGGAAATTCTAGCCAGCTTGCCTCAACCGCGACCCGGCCTGACTTCGTGGTTCGTCCCGGTAAAGAAAAGCATCCAAAAAAGAGACTAAGTCCGAACATAAAAAGTTGACCGGGACCTCCCAGCCATCGTATCCGAGAAGGGCTCCACGGACGTCGGATCAAGATCCAGGTTTACCCCGGTCGAAGGATTTTCATCTCGAAAAAACGACTAAATCCGAAGGTAAAAGACTCCACCGAGGAAACCCACATCGCGTATCCGGACAAGGGCTCCAGGAGGTCGGATTCAACTGGCAGGTTCGTCCCGGTGAAGAAAAACTTCAAAATAAAGACTAAGTCAGAAGGTAACTTTTTAACCGAGGCTTCCCGCGACCTGTAGCCGAGCAGGGCTCCATCGCGGTCGGCCTGAAAGTTTGACTTTGCCCCGGTCGAGGTGCAACCAGATGACCCGATTGGCGCTTTTTGTTTCTAAGCGCTAGAAAAGTAATAATTCTTTAAAAATTCATATCTCCGGTTCCCCTGAACCGATTTTAATCGTTTTTGTGTCATTTTAAAGATAAAAATATAAACTATTTTCATAAATTGGTTTTGGATTTTTAAACAGTTTCCTGTGTTTTATTTAATTACTGTTTTGTGATATTTGAATGCTTTACACTTTGTCTCCTAAGTTAAGCCTTGACGCTCGTTGCCAAGCTACCAAGGGTTGAGCTGGGATTAATTTACTGAGACCTAACTGTACCTATGTGGAGGTTAGTGGCTTGTTGCTAGGTGTAGGTACCTACCTGCCCTGCCAATAACCCATTTTCCAACACTCTTTCTCTTTCCTTCTTCATGAGTGAAGGGAACCACACATACCAGAGGCATTGATAAGATATGCCTATTGCAAACAGATTTTATTTAAATTACATAGCATTGTATAATGCTGGATTACTTTGTGGGTGGGGTCAAGTGTGGAAATCTGGCTTACCTTTTCCTAAAGGCAAGCCTAAAAGCAAAGAAGATGGCATTGTCAAGAGGCCTCTTTTTAAAGAAAGCCATGACATGAGGTGAGAAAAAATAACAAGAGGTCATCATTCAGTAGGTGTGTCACAAAAATCTGTTTGTAGGCTGTAGGAAAGAGAATATAGTTGGTATAGCCACTTTGAGATGCAAATGTACAAGAAATGTTAGAATTGGGTCTTCAGAACGACTGTGAGAGAAAGAAGGGTTCAAAAATAAAAGGTGGTAGAGAAAGGACATGTGCAATGATCGGCCTAGACAGAAAGAGCTACAAATAAGCCAGCAGCCCTACTACAGAGTTAGATGAAGTTGGAAGTTTTTCAAACAAGATGAGTGATGCAGGTACAGTGAGACTAGAAGCAAAATAGCAGTGGCTTATAAGAACTTAATGGGCAGATTTGGAAGCTTAGAGACCATGGCGGAAGGCAGGACTGAATGGTCCTCATCAGGTGAAGCTGTAAACTGAGAAGATAGGAGAGCAGGCATTATAATTACCCTAAGTGAGAAAATTAGAAAGATTAAAACACCTCAGTGTAAGAATCTATGAGAATGAAGCGAATAAATTATCACAACTTGGTGCTACTGGGCATATTTATGCGTGGGTTTAGCCAAGCTTGCAACACGCAATGTGGCAAATGTGTGGCACAAACCACTAAGTCATGTTTGTGAACCCATGTAAAGCCACATTAATAGGAATCACCATGGCAGCCATTTGTGTCAATCTATAGAGATGTTGGTGGGGCGTCTGAACATCTCCAAATGTAGTTGATGGAATAAAGGTGTGCCTGAAATAAAGTCATACAAAACCTGAACTAAACTGACCAGTCAGACATCAGCTATACTTTGACATCACCATATATATGAGACATATTAGTCTGAGCATAGATTAGTTTGACAGCCTAGCCCTTTCACACATGTTGGCATGTCACAACATGGTTTATACAGGGCCCTCAGGACTATCCTAGAAAATAACTATAGCTTGTAATTCAAATGCGGATAGTAACACCATTTATAGGTCCAATTGGAATTATGAGCTACTTGGAAACATTGAGGCCCTCATTTACAAGCCCCTTGTGCCTTGTTGGGTAACCCGGGACAGGGCGACACAAGAAAAGTGGCGCATCATAGCTTATGTGCCACTTTCTTGTAAATGAGGCCCTGAGTGTCATTTTACTTTTAGCACAGGATTTTGGATGCTAAAAGGGGATATAATATGCACAAACCTTCTGGGGAAATGAGGAATTAAGTGAATAATCCAACCCATAATGGCAGATTACCTAGTAAATCTTTAAACAAGAGATTGCCAGGGTTCTACAAACAATCTCCATTAAATCCGCACCCCTCCCAGAATTAACGTCACGTAGATTACTGCTCATATTGGGTATCATCATTGAAGCCCCACACCCTGGCTCGTAACTACTTAGTGAACAAACAATCTCTCCAACAAGTAGCCCAGGATGTGCCTGTAGCTATTCAGTACAATGGAAGTATCTCTCTGAAGTGTAGTCCAGCATAGTATAGAATTCAAAGGGTCTAGCAATTTTAAAGATATCAGCGCTAAACATCCTTGTAGCTTTGGAATTAATGTGAGTCGAAAAAATAGCAGAGCCACACACTGACACACAAACACACAATGTGATTAAACAATTTTATATGCAAAATGACCACCTGTCTACTCTCGCAATTGAGAAAAGTGACATAGAAGTAAGACAATTTGCAAAGACTACTCTATTGATCATAAACTATCTGCAGAAATTGAGCCAGAAGAGCAATGTCATCAATAACCAGAATCAAGTCACTAGACTATGGGACTACTGCACATAGAGTGAAAGTATGTGATGACCAGGCAATAATAGCCCTCTCGCCAACAACAAGAGAGACTAAATTGAGAGTGGAGACAGGTATTGGCCTTGTTTGTTTTCAGCTTTAAAAGTGGTGTATGTATGTGTGTTTTTCTGTACATACGTACACATATCTGTGATTTTAAGTATGTGTTGTGTTTGTGGTTGGTGACATATCCCTCCATAAAAGACAATGTCTCAGCCTGCTTTTATATAAAGTATACTAAGTCAAGTCATAGTGTATCAAAGTTTATGAGAGAAATATAAACAGTGTCTGGTAGAATATCAAAGTGTAAAATATTGTGTGGACAGAATGTCATGTCAAAATGTCAAAAATGTTGAAGAACAAAATATTGAGATGGTAAGTGCAAATAGGTATGTACAGATTTACTATTGTCAACTCCACATCTATGTTGGAAGAAATATGATAAGGCCTTAGCAACTTAGCAAACCACAAATTAATCTTAAGTAAGACCCCAAGGGAGGATTTAGCTCACGACTGTGAAACTAGAAAGAGCTCTATGGTTTGGAGGACGATAAATAGGCCTTGTTTTGCCAATGTAACTATACTTTTTTATGTCACCACATTTTGGAGCAACAATGGGTGGAACATTTTAAAGGGGTTCACAGCTTTGGCCTCAGTAAAGGTGCGGAGGGCCAGGGGTGGTTTACTGGTGGGCAGAGCTAATATTTTCTTTACCTTAGGTAAAGTTTCTCAGAGTATGGAAGTGTTATCTTACAATAAGGCCCCATAACCCAATGGTATACCCTCTGACTTGTTTGTGGACATTGATCTGGTGGCCAGCCTTGACAATGGCTCTCAATTCCTCAGTGAGGGAAGGTGGCAGGAATCATGGTCTACTGCTGTAATTGTACTGATATTTAAGTATGGGACACAAACAACTCACAATGCAATCAGCAGATATCACTAATTGATGCAGAGGTGAAGGTCCTTGGGAGGGTGCTCTTAAATAGATTGATGTTGAAAGCAGACACAAATTATATACTTTTTGAGGTCCAATCTGGCTTTCGGCCAGGCAAATCAACAATGAATCAATACTTAAATTTATATTTAATCATAAATAAGTATATGTATGGTTCATGGCATGAACTATGGTGGGCTTGAAGTCACTACTGCACATGTTTGTTGCATTTATGGACAGTTTTGGCCTTGAGCTCAACTTCACAAAATCTTATGTCAGGTCCCTGATACACCAGTTCTAAAACGCTTAAGGTGGGCAATCATACATTGGCCAAAGTATTGGCTTTTTCTTACCTGGGGTGCTATTTGATGTGAATAACAATTGGAAGCTCCACATTGAGGAAATGAGATGCAAGCTTGATAAGGCCACTGGGGGCAGTAACCAGTTTAACCTAGAGTTCAAGATCTTGGTCTCCAAGCATTTTAGTTGAGCTATATCAGGCCAAGTGCATCTCCAAGGTTCTATGTGGCTGTGATGTATGGAGATACATGAGGGTTGATAAGATCCAGTGTGCTGAAAATATTTTTATAAGACGGATTCTGCAGGTACTGTAAAGCACCCTGGCCTTCTCCGTCCATGACAAGCTTGAGGATAAATGCATAGTAAACATTGTTGCTTATATATATATATATATATATATATATATATATATATATATACACATATATATATATATATATATATATATATATATATATTTCAAAGAGAAATAACAGGTGACTTTCTTGTAAGGCATGTCAAATGGTATCTTTACTTTCTATGTAACCTTTAATGCTAAAAGTAAAAATGTATGGAGATTTTTAATGTTTTTTTTGTTTTTCTATTGCAGATAACAATCAAACTTCTCCAAAAAAATAGAAGGCCTAAATAGATATGAAGCAGAACTAGTGCTAATGAGAGGATACCTCCTGCCCTCTGA
Source organism: Pleurodeles waltl (assembly GCF_031143425.1). Taxonomy (NCBI): domain Eukaryota; kingdom Metazoa; phylum Chordata; class Amphibia; order Caudata; family Salamandridae; genus Pleurodeles; species Pleurodeles waltl. The sequence goes on from NC_090438.1 coordinate 246,457,655, forward strand.
AGAGGATGAACTTGATGAAGTTCAAACAATGAAAAAAGTGAAAAGAGATGCTCTAAAATAGGACTTCTGTTTTGCCTTGTTCAGTACATTGAACTATTATTTAGTATATTTATGTCAACTCTTGTATAAAATTACACATGATTTAAGTAAAAGCCTGTTAATAAGCTATTTGTGGTTAAAAGGAAATATGCATAAATGTTTTTGTGGTTTCTTTAATTATAAAACTAAACAAATGGTGGTATTTGTACTAGTAAATGGGATGAACATATCACAAACATGTTGTTTTTCATGCTTATATTGATTCTATTTCATATCTAATCTGTTCCAAACAAAAGAATATCATGTCACATGCAATCACAATGATATTGTACATCACTTATTGGTTTGGGGAACTTAAATATCAAAATGATTACCATTTAGTGCAATATTTAAGAAGGGGTGCTACATCAACTAGGCTTTTATGTTATTACTGATAGAAACTGTGTTAATATAGAAGGCACTTGTTGGAAATGGCCCTCTCTGCAGGATCATCCCTAAACTTTTAAAGTTCACTCCTACATTTTTGCTGAATATGTTTTTGTTGGCTTTAGGACTCTGTGAGCTTTACCACAGCTAACCAGCGCTAAAGTGCTTGTTCTTCCTGCTTAAAACAGGGTAATATTGGCTTAGCCAAAGTTGGACTATTTAATGTAACTAAGTCCCTAGCAAAGTGCACTACACGTGACTAGGGCCTATTAATTAAATGGGACTAGTGGCTTGCAGCACAGATTGCACTGATTGTGCTACCCACTGAAGTACCCACTTTAAACATGCCTCATACCATGTCGACATGAGAAAGTAAAGCTCATAACAGGCCAAAAGATGCACTGTATATAAAATGTTGGGCGTGTGCTTTTAAGTTTTACATGTACTGAAAATCTCTTAAAGGTGTATTTACTAATGCAGGGCCTACCTCTCCCATAGGATACCATTGGAGTTACTTCATTTCATTTAAAGTGTAATTACCAGTTAGGAGGAGATAATACCTTCACGTCTGGTGTATCTGGAATCACAATTTAAAACCCAACTTTATGGTGAAGTCAGATGTTAAATTGCAATTCTGAAAATGCCACTTTTAGTAAGTTTGCATTTTTTGTGTTAGCAATTTGGTTCCTGCTGCTGTGTCTGATCACCTGACTGGGTGTAGCACAGGGCTTTGTGTATTCCTCCTAGACAGCAACACACAATGGGAGATTAGGTGTGTCAATGTAGGCCATCACTGGCAAGAGGAGGAGCTGGGCACAGCCTCACTTACACCAGAATATGTTATGTCCTGCCTCTACGCAATGGGCTGCATACCCCCTGTATTTCATCGCGAGGCAGGAAAGGTAGGACATCTGTGCACTTTTAAGGAGGTCTTAACAGGTCTCCCCCACTGCAAAGGCAGCACCTCAGACACCAATGCTTCAATAAATTTGTGGACCTGTGGATTCTCTGCCAGGTAGGATTGCTGTGTTGCTGAGAGGACTTCCATTTTGCCGCACTGCCACTAAGAAGGAGATGCTGCCTTGCTGGGAGGAGATGCCACTGGATAATGATGGCATAATGAATGATGACAGGGCTAATTGTAATGTCAACAATGATACCTCTAATAATGGGCCTCCAGAAAAAAGGTGCAAAATTTCTCTTTCAGATTCAGTGTCCTGTGATTTTTTAGATCATTTATGGGAACCCATGTTTGACCCCACGTTAATCCATCATTCACATTCTTCCGAATGGCTCCCTTCTGATCATGTTTCAGATTATATTTAATTTTATTTAAGACACTCCCTAGTCCTCCAGAAATAAATTTAAATCAAAGTGTCCTCGCCTGTCCCTTTATAATAAGGTGGCTGATGCCCCCATGATTGATCCAAACATTAGCTTGTATAAGACACAAAGAAAGGCACTGCTGCTACCATTGTTGAGATCCATGGATTTGGTACAATGTCGCCCAGCCTATGTGTTTTTACAATCTGTGACAACTAGTTATATTTGTAACGTTATGTCTAATTTTTTATGGGCTATTTTAAGGTGTAGAAAGATGAGAAGGGGCCTGGTGGGAGTCTGGAGTGGCCTGGACACCAATGCGGCATGAGAGGTGGCCTGGGCCGGTAGTGCCCCTGACCGGGGAACCACAGAGAGATTGTGGCGATTGGAGAGGCTTCACCTTGGCTGCCGAGAGCAGAAAGGAGGATGCCTGGGTGAAGTCAACCGGAGAGGTCCATAAGTGAGCCGTACCGCGAGGGAGCTTGACAGAGGCCTGCTTGGCCTGCGGAAGGGCCGCAGCTGGGCTGTGAAGTGCACAGCACTGAGGGAGACAAAATGGGTGCGCCACTGGTGCTCAGCGCTGTTGCCTGAAAAGGGCTGTGCAGTGCCACAGCTGGTGAGAGACGTAGGCTGGGCCTGGAGGATAAGTGAAGTGGTCAGGCTGGTGACAGCGGGGTGTAGCCCACGCGGCCTGGGGTTGGTGGCGACACATGGCGGCCCCTGTCTGTGGGACAGAGGCCCGGGCACATGTGACTCTGCACGCTCCTTGTTAAGGTAAGGTGGGGAGCCCTTCTGGTCCTCTGCTGGAACCTGGTCGAGTTGTGGAGCATCTTGGGGTGTCCCATCAGGCATCAGTGGAGACAGGAGGAGAACTACAGACAGCGCCAACAGGACAGTGAGCTGCGCGGAGACTGGGTCTATTCCGGGTGGTGAGTTGCAGCAGTGGCGGCTAAAAATACAGCTGTCTGGTGATGGCAGGAGCCCTGTCCCACGGAAGTGGTGCAGAGGCCTTGGCGTGCAACCCGGAATATATTGGCACGGAGGACGCATCCTGAAGTAGTGCCTTTGGGAGAGTATAACCTGTGCGCCAACTAAGGCTCGAAACATGGGCAAGACGGACAAAAACCAAGCCATACTACAGTTTAACCAGCGCAAATCGCAGACCTCTGCAAGGGACCGCACAGTGGCCGGTGTATCTGGAGGAGCTGATATGCCATCGGGGAGGAACCGGAACTGAGACAAATATTAGCAGCAATGCAGCAAAGCCTGACCTACATAGACAGTAAAATAGACTCCCTCTTCTTCAGAATGGACAGAATGACGGAGCAGATGGATAGGCACGTGGAATGGCTAGAGTAGTCGGAGAGGCGTATTTCAAAGGTGGAGGACGGCCAGTCAACTATGTTCTCCGGACAGGCTAAGATGGGCAAATAGCTGGTGGCCCTGCAAACGGAAGAGAATGACTTGGAGGCCAGATCCCACAGGAATAACCTACATATAGTGGGTGTAGCTGAACCTACTGCTATAGATAACATGGAGGTTTACATAGAATGCCGGCTCATCCAGCTGCTGGAGCGCGACATGTTTTACAGTCTATTTGCAATAGAAAGAGTGCATCACTCACTGGCAGGCCGGCCACCCCCGGGTGCCTCGCCGTGCCCCATGATGGCCAGATTACTAAACTACAGAGACCATGATGCTGCCGTGCAACGAGCTAGAGAACTCAAAACCCTTCTGCATTTTTTTATTTTTTTATTACAGGGAAACGGCAGCTGTAGGATCTATGTTTGGAATACTGCATGTTATACCCGGCCAGGTTGCGAGTGATGGTGGATGGCATGCCACTCCCCTTTACAGACCATAAAATCCTTGCCCAATTCTTGAAGCGAAGGATGGTTGAGGGGAGAGGACGCAAAACGGTGAACACCCTCTTGCAAAATGGGTGTGACTAGAATTTGTGCAACCGCAGGTGCCAGTAGGAGAGATTTCCTGTGTACGCTGGACAAGGGTGATACAGGGCTGGAGACAAGGCATCAGGGATGAATACCGGTGGGGAGTGGAATGTTTTTAGTGGGGCACTGGCTGTCGGCAGTGGCGCAGCATAGTATGCTACAAAACAGATGACCAGTGGTCTTATGGTGTAAGATTCAAGTACTTAGCTAATTGACCCCTACAACACAGTAGGTGGACGGCACAAGAGAGACAAAGCATAGCTGGGGAACTTCCTCACGAGCGTGTGGAACACTTGTTGGCTTAAGAGAGGGTCACTTTGGTCCATGCAAGGGTGGGGGATGGGATGTATATCTGCAGACAGGCGGGTTGGGGCAATTCCTGTTGTGGGTGGGGGGTGGATTCACAGGGAGTTATATGTTCCAATGTTTTTTTTAGCAAAGCGATTGCAGACTCACATGCGCTGGTTGGCAGACTCAGGGTTCTAAGCATTTTGTAGCTAATGGCAAATAGTAATGCATAATCAGATACCAATAAGGGTGTGAATACCATATGCATAGTCACGTGGAATGTGAGAGGTTTAAATGATGCCAGAAAGGCATGTAAGTTAGTGGCACAGAGTGGACCTAGCTCTTTTGCAAGAAACTCACCTGGTTCCGGGTAGCCCTATGCTTACCCCTAGGAGGATGCGGGGTCCAATTTTGGCCGCGGAGTTCACGTCCTATTATCAGGGGGTGATGATTGGGGCATCGAGGACCTCCCGTTTCTGCCTTCAGAAGAACAAAACAGACCCTAATGGCAGGTTTATAGGGGCACGTTGCAGTAATGGGGATGTCACATATCTCCTAATTGGGCTCTATGGGCCTCATTTAGATAACCCCCAATTTCGACCTGGCAGACAGGGCGGGCACCTGTGGGAAGCTCACTCTGATTTGGAGAGGGGACTTTAATTGCACATTGGACCCTTCCCTAGACAGGTCGGGGCACACATAGGAAACCAGCTTTGGCGGCCAGAGCGGTGACTGGGGTGGCGGCGGAGTTGGGGCTGGTCAACATATAGCGATACAGGCAACCTGCTCCGGGGGGGTCCACACACTACTCGGCAGCACATGATTTATATACACGAATCGACCTTTGGCTAGTGTCCAAAAGTATGGTAGGTAACTTGCAGGTGGAGGCTCCCTGGCGCCAAACATAGTCAGATCATTCCCCAGTTCCATTGGAGATGGCATTGAAGCCCAGGCCGATTCCTCCATTTACATTATGATTTCCCCCATACTCGCTGCTCGACTCAGCATTTCGCGACGAGCTGGCTGATGCCATAAAAGATTTTTTTCAGATCAACATTGGCTCTGTAGATAGCATATGCACTGTGTGGGAGACATTTTAAGTGTACATACGTGGGATAAACATAGCAAAGCACGCTGAGGTTCTACAATCAATTCCAGGACGTCTGGACTTTTTGGAAAAAGAGCTTGCCCAGTTAGAGCGGGAGCACCTACGCAAGTCTGACAGTCAGATCTTGGGTCGCATAGGCACCAAATTGGTGGAATTTCAGGACGCATCACTCACTGAGGTACAACATATGGGGAAATATGCAACAGCACGCATTTATGGGGAGGGTGAACGACCAGGGGCAGTGCTGGCGAACCTGGCGTGTCCCAACAGAGAGAAAGACACTATTATGGTGGTGCAGGCTGAGGATGGCAGAGAGATCACAGATCCGCAACACATAGCAAATAGGCTCTGCGCGTATTATGAGGCACTCTACACATCCAAGATTGCCCCGAATAAGGAGGCAGCGCTAGATTACCTGCTGCATATAGATTTGCCATGGCTGACAGCAGCAGACAGAGAGTCCCTTATAGCGCCTCTGTTCCTAGAAGAGATGAGCAGGGCCCAAGAAGGTATGGCCGAGGGAAAGAACCCGGGGCCTGACGGGCTGACGGGCTGACAGTAAGGTTCTATAAGGCTTTTAAAGACATATTATTCCCACATCTGAGGGCAGTCTACGCAGCGATGGCAGAGGCTGGTGATATGCCATCTTCAATGCGAGAGGCAATGTTGATTGCACTTCTGAAGCCTGGCAAACTTTGAATGCAGTGCTCGTCCTACCGCCTGTTGTCATTAATAAATGTTGACACCAACATCTATACTAAGATCCTGGCAGACCGACCGGCCATACAAAATTAATTAAGCCTGAGCAATTGGGGTTTATTCCAGGCCGTAGTCTTAGTGTTAACCTCCGTACAGTCTTTGGGGCTATACAGAATGTGAATCCAGAGACGAAAGCTGTGGCTGTTTTCTTGGATGTGAAGAGGGCCTTTAAATTTGGTGGAGTGGCATTTTATGACAGGGGTTCTACGGCATTTGGGAGTGGGGACTGTCTTTCTACAACTAGTGACAACATTGTACGTAAAGCCTTTAGCCAGACTCAGAGTTAATGGCTTGTTTCAGACACCTTTCATATTACTGGGGGTACTAGGCAGGGATGTCTCCTGTCGCCCCTGCTGTATGCGATTGTTGCGGAGCCGCTGGCATGTGCATCGCTAGAATATCATGGTTATCTGGGTCTCCGTTTCCAGAACTATAATTTGGTGATCTCTGCATATGCAGATGACACCTTACTATATATCCAAGACCCACACCATAACGTAGCACCAATATTGAGAGAGATTATAAAATACGGCACCCGTTCTGGCCTAAGGATTAACTGGGATAAGTCCATAGTGTTCCCCCTGACACCAGCCACGACTCCAGTGGATGTGGATTTCCCCCTTAGGTGGGAAACGGGATCGGTTTGGTACCTAGGCATCCGAGTCCATACAGATCCTAAGACAATAACGGTGGATAACTATGAGGTCGCGATTAAAGCACTGGTAAGAGATGTGGAGAGATGGGTCAGACTGCCGCTCTCGTTGGTGGGTCGAATAGCCCTCATGAAAATGGTGGTGCTTCTGAGATTTTTGTTCCTTTTTCAGAATCTCCCTATGTCGTTACGAAGGGCATTTTTTGCGACCTTGAGGGCTCTGCTTGTTAAGCTAGCCTGGGCAGGAAAGCAGCCAAGAGCCAAATGGCAGACCCTGACCCTACGAGATGGGTGGGCTTAACGTGCCTGATCTGAGCTGTATTACAGAGTCGCCCATGCTATGTTTGCCCAAACCTGGATACATGGCTCCCAAGACTTGCCATTTCTAAAAATAGAACGTGAGGTGGCGGCCCCAGATCCTTTGCTGAGTAGGGTCTTTCATTCCTTGTTACGAAGATATGGGGAATTTGCTTCCTTGAACACTACCACACAGGCCTGGCATAGCCTGATGGGCTCGCAGGGGCTCACCTTGCTATATTCTCTGCACTTGCCTCTGAAGTGGTGTGCATGGTACGCGTTGCAGCAAGATAAAAGTGCGGAGGAGGCCATGCATTAGCTAAATATTATGCAACTCAGGATTTTTTCTAAGATGGTAGCATGTGTACATGGGACATGGCAATGGAGCGGGCGAGTGAGACGGCTACGCTTCTGCAATATCAGTTTTATAGAGCCAGGCATGCAATGGCTGCCCTTCTGGGTGAGGAGTTGCGTGAACCACCGGACATTCAGTCCCTCTCTGTGATTATTACAGATGAGCAACCCCGGCATTTGGTGTCTAAACTCTATGCCCAGCTATAGAAGGAGTGTGTGCATGAGCTGATAAAGGCTAGATTTGAATGGCAGAGAGATCTGGGGTTGCAGTTAACGGATGAACAGTGGCAATACTGCTGTTCTATAACCCACGCAGTCTAATTGAATGGCAGACACCGCTTGATACACTTTAAATACATAAATAGGGTATATTATACACCCCTCAAACTCTGTAGATATGGGTTGCATACAGAGGACACTTGTCCAAGATGTGGGGAAGACAACAGGCAGGTTTTTCCATATGTCATGGTCCTGTCCAGACATTCAGCCATTCTGGGGACAAGTATTCACAGAACTAGAAGGCATAGGAGGGCATCAGCTGGAACGCAAGCCACTCGTGGGGCTACTAGGCTGGGACAGGGGAGTACAGAAGTCGGTTCGGTGTTTAATAGCTATTGGGCTGCTGCTGACTAAGCGTCGCAAAGCAATGTGCTGGGATCGGGGTCCGTTGGCAAATATAGAGGAGTGGCACAAGAATATGGTGTACTGCAATACGCAAACTGACATATATAACAAATTATTTCCCCCAACCAACAGGCCTGCACAATATTAGGAAGTTTATAAAAAATACCTGATTGGCAAAGAAATGGGTGAGCTGGAAGGAGAGGGTCTTGAAGATGGGACGATCTCTAACCCCTTAATACATGCTGTTACAGTTTTGTGGTTCCTTGGGGCCCGTAGGAAGCTGCAACATGTTATTTTCCCATGTGGGTAGGTGTGGGGAGAGATGGGAGAGGGTCCAAGTTGAATGGGACTGCCATTTGTTGTATTTATTGCCAAAATAAGTGGAGGCTATGGAAGACAATATTTGACTGCGTGGGCTATGTGGATATCATGTTGCGCGATGGTGCAATTGCTTTCAGTATTCAGTGTTGAAAAGCATGAATAAAGAAATATACACATTTTTTTAAAAACTATTTATTATAGTCTTTTATCATGCACTTTTATGATTTTAACACAAAATTGAATAAAGCTGATTTTGATTTGATTTGATTAGATCCAAACATGTAACAGTTTTTTTCAAAAATTTGGAAGGACCACAATAAAGGAGTAGATAGAGCCTGATCTAACTTCCAAGATAGAATTTTGAACTTGGTGGGTCCCTTGATCAAGATAATAGATCTGGCCGAGGAGGCAAAGATGGAAATGGAACAAGTAGACCCTGAAACCCATTCTAATTGGGCACAACATGCAATTTGTATGGTGGGGAATACAAATGGCTACATTTCGTGAGAAAGACATAAGAGCTTTTTATTAAAAATAGACATGAAGCTCAGTAGAATGACAACTAAGGAGGAAGAACCTCAGGCTAATGGGCTCTTGTTTGAAGATTCTTTTATAAAAGAAATGTACAAATATGTCCCAACATTTGCAACCATGTACATAGACCAGTTTTGCATGAAAAATATTTTCTGTTCTCTGATTTTTGGCAGGACTGGCAAAGGAATGGGTCACTTTGCTGGCTGTTATTCCTCATGGGGTCATCCCCTTAAAGGCTTCTACAATCAAGGCCACCAACTAGACTGTTATCAAGAGTATAAACCCTGTGGATTCGAGAACAGGGGATACAGGGCCAAAGGCGACCAATCCTCAGGTAAGAAATTCCAATTTTGGCCTTCCTCCTGCAGGAGGAAGTTTGGTGTATTATCTGGATGCTTGGTTGTCTCTAATGTCAGATCATTGGGTGATTCAGCATATTCAGGGTTATTGCATGGAGCTATACCAAATTCCAATACCAGAGTCGTGTGTAAGGTAGAAAGTAATGGGTGCGTCATTATAAAGCCTTCCCTAACCAGGCATTAAAAATTATGCTAAAAATGGCACAGTGAAATGGAAAATTCACTGTGCCATTATAACATGCCTGCCTGCATGGCAAAGGCATAATGTGGCACAAGGGGTTAAAAAGTGGTGCAATGCATGCATTGTGCCACTCTGTAAATATGGTGAAGGAGAATGGCCTCCTTAACGTAACAGTCGCATTAAAATATTATGCAAGTTTGGCACTAAAAGGCGATAGGGCCTTGTAAACCTGGCCATCGATGTCTCCTCTTTCCATTATTCCTCTATAGTGGTTTATTTTCAGGTGAATAGATATTCCAAAACTAAATTATCATCAATCCATTACCCTGTTTTTCACTCTCAACCTAAATTGTGTATTGAAAATTGTTTGAAGACTTACGTTTCATGAACTGCAGATCTCAAAAGCTCCTCCTCTTCCCAACTCCTTATTTCCTTTAAAAAAAAACATAAACATGTGTTTGCTCCTACTTTGGCCCATTGAGTTAGGTGGTCATGACTTTGGCTGGCATTTCTACCTATTCTTTTGGCACTCATTCAGTCAAAGGGGCTATTTTACTGTAGGAAACAAAATTCCTAAGAAGCAGGAGGTCTCCTCAAATTTATTTTACCTGGCTCTACAAACATAACACTTGCATTCTGTTCTTTAATACCTTTTGTGAAACATATGCACTTAAAAAGTTCCTTGGCAGGTGCACAAAGTTGTTATATGCTATCTGTTATGACGTGGCGTGGTGAGGGACTTCAATAAACAATTTTGGTTTCACCGGTCATGGGCCATGCCATCCTTCCAAATTTAGCAATGTGTATTACATATGATACAAATAGGGGTACTGCTGACATCTTAAGCCACAGGGCAGATAACTGAGTGTATCTTAAATATTACCAGAACCTCAAAATATCTATATAACACCCTGTTGAACATGTTATGCTTTATGCATTTTTCATATAACATGTTTATTGAACAAGATTTAGCTTGAGAAACATGTTTTATTCAAACCACAGATAATAATAGGCAATGATTAGAATTAGAATGTTTAGGTTTTATTTAACTTTCATAAATAAATTGATGTACAGATAGAACTTGATGAGAAGAATGGATTTATGTGATTGGCATTTACTACATTATTCTGGATTCTACTCATATGTCACATCATTTCTGGCATAATTTGCAAATTTCATAAAAATATTTCCAGGACACAAATGTATGTATATATTAGTCCTCCATGCTGGACATTCATTGTAGACAAGACAATTGTTTATCACTTTACATATGCATTAAGAAATTACAATACCTTCAGATACACTAGTAAGAAGGCTTGCCCATTTCCAGTGCTTAGTAATAAAATGGTGCTCTGTGCATTTTATTTTCCTTGGGCAAAAAGGGCAAAAATCACTTTCATTGCAGACTACAAGAAAATCGTGTTTGTTGGAAAATTCGGACTTCATGTCTGTTCAGTTATTCTGCAATACCATTTAATAAAAAGAAAGTAGATTGTTATATATGCAAATATGCATTAGAATAACCATAATGATGAAATATCAGAACTGGAAAGTTATAGTGCTGGTGAACACTAAGGCCCTCATTACAACCCTGGCGGTAAATCCTGCTTACTGCCGTGCAGAAGACTGCCAACATACCGCTGCTGTCGCGGAATTTCGATACAGGTATTACGACCCACAGCCCGGAATCTGCCACAATACAGACACCCACACAAGTCCGCCACACCAAAGGTCAGTGATAAACTAAGGATAACAAAACCGACACCGTCACACCAACAAGAATACGCCCACACTATCACGACCCACGAATCAAGGCGGTGGTCTTTCAACTGCGGTAATCCATTGGCGGTACACACCGCCGCACTCAAAATACACACACATATACAAAACACAACCACATTGGACAATTCGAAATACACACACCTGATACACATACACACACCACACCCACGCACCCAATCCAATATAAAGCACAGACCCACATCACCCACACACCCTTACTACCTGAAATCTGAAAGGAGGCCAGAGAGAGGCACTACCTAAAACAACACCAGCATCCACAGACACACAACACCATCACTTACACAACATCCACGCACCTCAAACAACACACACCAACACACACCCTCACACATCACAACAGACACCACCTCGCACATCACCCCAGGTTTTCTGAGGAGGAGCTCAGGGTCATGGTGGAGGAAGTCATCTGGGTAGAGCCACAACTATTCGGATCACAGGTGCAGCAGACCTCCATAGCAAGGAACATGGAGCTATGGTACAGAATTGTCGACAGGGTAAATACAGTGGGACAACATCCAAGAGCTAGGGATGACATCAGAAAGAGGTGGAACGACCTACGGGGGAAGGTGCGTTCTGTGGTCTCCAGACACCAGATTTCTGTACAGAGGACTGGCGGTGGACCCCCACCTCCTCCCCCACAACTAACAACATGGGTGGAGCAAGTCTTGGCAATACTGCATCCTGAGGGCCTTGCAGGAGTAGCAGGAGGACTGGACTCTGGTAAGGCAAATCTTTACTACCTTATCCCCCCACCCCACCTGCATGCCATCACATACTCCCACCCTTACCCTCACACCCATCACCCCAACAACCCACAGATACCCCACCAACACAACCCACACATCCCAAAACCAAGCCCTGCATGTAACACCAATGCATGGACACCCATCACCCAAGCATTTCAACTACAGAGATTCACTCATGCCCCAAAATCACCAATCACACAAGGACCAAGCCAATAATGCAAGCACTGGAGTAGAGGGTCAACCACCCATTGCACACAATGGCACACACAGATACAATAATTATGCATTTACACCCCAACAGGACCCCTACCCAACGTCACCGGACAGGAGGTGCCAGACATATCCAGTCTCTCCACAGAAGAGGCCCACAGTGATGACAGCAGCTCTGCACGCCTGGATCAAGATGACCAGCCCGGCCCATCTGGGACCTCGGGACAGTCGATTCCCCTGACACTGTCACAAGCCACGACAGAGCCTCCCCCCTCAGGAAACACCAGCACAGCACCCACCCAGCGGGTCCATCCATCTGTCCCCAGGACACGTCAATCAGCAGTGTGTCCACTACTACAGGGAACCCAGGCTAACCCATCAACCCAAGGAAATCAGTGACCTGGGGACAGTGGGCACACGGTTCAGGGGACAGAGGCACAGGATAACTGGGAAACTGGGAGGACTGCTGTGCAACAGGGGGAGGACAGGCCCAGGGAACCCACTCTCCACGAGGCACTCTCCAACATCATGGGAGCTTACCATCATTCCCAGGAGATGATGGCAACGGTACTGGCCAAGTTTCAGGAGACCCAGCTGCTGCAGGAGGAACACTACCTTGGGATCAGAGAGGACTTGAAGTCCATTAACACCACCCTGGTCACCATTGCAGGGGTGCTGGCAGACATTGTCAACACCAGGAGGGAGAAAGTGGCACAACAAGGGGCCCCTGACACTAGCCTGGACGATGAACATTCCTCCACCTCTGCTGGCGCTAGTGGACAGGAGGCACTGCCACCGGAACAACAGGACACCAGCACCCTGCCCCCTGCAGATGGAGAGCTTGAGGGCATCACAGCAGCCACAAGGGGGTGAGTACACTCTCATTCAGCTGACTCTGCTCCAATTCCGAGGTGTCTGGGTGGGAGAGGTGGACAGTGGGTTCCTCTAGGCCAGGGCGAACTTGGTAGGCATGGTCCCTTGCAAGGCAGGCTATGTGGCACCCCAACCCCACCAGTGGTAAGAGCCATCTAACCTAGTCAGGCTCCTGTGAATTCCAGGTGTCCAGCAATTGGTCTTAGGCCTCATACCCCATGGTCAGCTGAAATTTCTAGGAACTGTTAGTGCATGGCGTAGTGCAGAGGGCTGCTCCATGTATGTTGTGTCCGCCAATGGTAGTGGTGTTGCATGCACTGAACATGTCTTTCTTTTATCTTTCCCCCCTTTTTGTGGTCTCCCTGTTCTTGTGTGCAATAGCATCATCAGGCGGAGGAGCATTGGCACCGGAGCAGGAGGGAGTTGCAACCCACTTGGCCCTGGAGGGCGAAACAACGGAATCTGAATCCACCAGTGAGGGGAGCTCCACGGCGGGGACAGGAGCAGACAGCAGTGACAGCGACTCCTCCTCTGATGGGAGCTCCCTTGCGGCGGCGGGCACCTCTGTGCCCACTGAATCAACAGGTACAGCCGCCACCCTCTACCAGCACCGCCCTCCCAGCAGACCCTCAGCGTGTGTCCCATGCCCGCTTACCCAGGAGGATGGCATCTCCTTCGCCCCAGGCACATCAGGCCCTGCCGCAGTCAGACCTGCTTCCCTCAGTGAGGAGGCTATTGACCTCCTGAGATCCCTCACTGTTGGGCAATCTACCATTGTGAATGCTATCCATGGTGTAGAGAGGCATTTGCAACAAACAAATGCATACTTGGAGGGCATTCATTCTGGGCAGGCAGCCCAACTTAGAGCATTTCAGGCTCTGACCTCAGCACTGATGGTAGCCATTGTCCCTGTGTCCAGCCTCCCCCCTCAAACTTCTTCCACCCAGACCCAATCCCCTGTACCTCAGCCTATCCCAAGCACACCATCAGTCCAGCATGCACACTCATCAACACACAAGAGTGGCTCAGGCAAACTTAAGCACCACACATCCCACAGGCACTCACACAAGCATCATCCCCATGCAGACACAGCAAAATCCACTGCCTCCACTGTGTTCTCCTCCTCCACGTCCTCCTCCTCCCTCCCTGTCTCATCTCCACTCACACCTGCATGCACTACATCCTCAGCCACTGCCTCCATCACCAGCACGCCCTTCACCACACACCGCTCACGTGCACTCACCACCCCCACTACCATTCACACATCCCCAGTGTCCTCTCCCAGTGTGTCAGTGAGCCCTCCTCCCAAAGTAAACAAACGCAGGCACACACCCAACCAACAGCCATCCACCTCACAAAAGCCTCCGGCCCATGCACCTTCATCCATATTCAGCAGACGTACACCTCCTACAACCACTACCTCTACCTCCACTCCCAAACCCCCTCCATCTTCTGGTCCCAGTGTGTCAAAAAAATGTTTCCTGGCAAACCTTGAACTCTTCCCTTCACCTCCCCCCCGTCCTTCCCCTAGGGCCAGGCATTCCAGGTCACAGCCCAGCACCTCAGCCACCAAATCCCCAGGCACAGTGGTGCTAGCAACTGCGGGGTTATTGAGTGCGCCACACATCAGGGCTGCCAGTGTGCCACGTAGCGAGGGCAAGGACATTCCGCCACCTGCCAAGGTGAAAAAGGTACCCACATCCCAGAGGGAGAAGCCAAAAGTACCAGCCACCAAGGGCTCAGCAAAAAGCAAAGGGGATAGTGGCAAGACAACTGCGGCACAATCAAAGCTGGGGAAGGGCCAAAAGCTGAAGAGCAGGTCAGGAGAGGGCATGGTGGCACCAACTGAGGGACCAGTGTCACACTTTCTGTTCACGACCACGCCAACCTGTACAGCAGCGAACACCGCTTGCTGCTCTGCCACCACAACCGCCACCTGCACCTCCACCTGCACCGCCACCTGCACCGCCTCCGGCACGTCTACAGCCTCAACGATAGTCCCCAGCCTCTTCCCCAGTGGGCAGCCGTCCGAGGCTGCAGGAGACATCCTGCTGTGTCCCCCAGCAGGTGCTGACCCATGCACCGCCGCCAGCACAGCACCAGCACCGCCGCAAGCACCGCCGCAACACACACCGCCACAAGCACCGTCACCTGCACCGCCCCGGGCGGTCTGAAGCACTCTGGGCACCAGGCTCCCTCCAGAACCAGTGGAGAAAGGCATCCACTACCTCAGTCCTTGGCAGGATGAAGCACTCTGGGCACCAGGCCCCCTACAGAACCAGTGGAGAAAGGCATCCACTACCTCAGTCCTTGGCAGGATGAAGCACTCTGGGCACAAACCCCCCTCCAGAACAAGTGGAGAGATACATCCACTACCTCAGTCCTTGGCAGGATGAAGCACTCTGGGCAAAAAGACCCCTCCAGAACCAGTGGAGAGATACATCCACTACCTCAGTCCTTGGCAGGATGAAGCACTCTGGGCACCAGCCCCCACCCAAGAACTAGTTGAGAAAGGCATCCACTACCTCAGTCCTTGGCAGGATGAAGCACTCTGGGCACAAATCCCTCTCCAGAACCAGTGGGGACTGTTATCCACTTGTGAGACTTTGTCTTTGCACTCCACAGGATAAAGCAGTGGGCAACCCACCCACTGGAGAGACTTGTGAGACTGTGGCTTTGCACTCCTCAGGATAAAGCAGTTGGCAAACCACCCACTGGAGAGACTTGTGAGACTGTGGCTTTGCACTCCCCAGGATAAAGCAGTGAACAACCCACCCACTGGAGAGACTTGAAACACTGTGGCTTTGCACTCCCCAGGATACATCAATGGGCATGGAGCCCCCTCGTGCAGCAGTGGCGTCGTGCGTTCGTCAGGCTGAGGTGCCACCCTCCCCCTCCCCTTGAGGTGCCTGTATATTTTTGATCTGATACCCCAGCAGTGTTCTCTCCGTTTCCAGTCAGGTATCATGTGTGGGCTTTGCCCATGCATTTTGGACCCAGTGGTCCACAAACAATGATTAGTACACTATCCGGACTTGTGTAGTTGGTGTACATATTTGTATATACTGAATTTTGACTTTTGACTAATGGATTTTTATTGATTACAATGGTTACAATCATTTCCTTTTGTCCTTGCGTTCCTCCAGGGGTTGGGGGTATATATGTAATGTTGCTGTATGTATTTGTGTGTATGTTGTTGTATGTGAGGGTGAGGGTGGAGGTGTTGCGTGTTGAGGGGCATATTTATACTCCGTTTGCGCCGAATTTGCGTCGTTTTTTTCGACGCAAATTCGGCGCAAAACTAACGCCATATTTATACTTTGGCGTTAGACACGTCTAGCGCCAAAGTATGAGGAAAGAGCGTCATTTTTTTGCGTGAACGCCTTCCTTGCGTTAATGAGATGCAAGGTAGGCGTTCCCGTCTAAAAAAATAACTGCGACGCAAATGCGTCGTGTTTATACTCCCGGGCAAAAATCACGCCTGGGAGTGGGCGGGGCAAAAAAAACCACATTTGCGCCGGGTTTTAGCGCCTGGGTCAGGGCAAGGCGTTAAGGGACCTGTGGGCTCAAAATGAGCCCACAGCTGCCCTCCCATGCCCCCAGGGACCCCCCCTGCCACCCTTGCCCACCCCAGGAGGACACCCAAGGATGGAGGGACCCATCCCAGGGACATTCAGGTAAGTTCAGGTAAGTATAATTTTTTATTTTTTTTATATTTTTTTTTGGCATAGGGGGGCCTGATTTGTGCCCCCCTACATGCCTCAATGCCCAATGACCATGCCCAGGGGACATAAGTCCCCTGGGCATGGCCATTGGGCAAGGGGGCATGACTCCTGTCTTTACTAAGACAGGAGTCATGTAAATGGCGTCTGGGCGTCGTTAAAAATGGCGCAAATTGGGTGGAGGCGATTTTTTGGCGTCAACCTGACTTGCACCATTTTAAGACGCCCTAACGCCATTTTCCCCAACGCCGGCGCTGCCTGGTGTACGTGGTTTTTTTCCACGCACACCAGGCAGCGCCGGTCTGCTAGCGCCGGCTAACGCCATTCAATAAATACGGCGCCCGCATGGCGCTTCAGAATGGCGTTAGCCGGCGCAAAACTTTTTGACGCTAAACTGCGTTAGCGCAGTTTAGCGTCAAAAAATATAAATACGGGCCTAAGTGTGTGTTTCACTCTCTTTCCTCCACCCCTCCCCTGTGTTGTAGTTGCAGTACTCACTGTGGTCACTGCCGCCACTGTTCGTACTCCTGGTAGAAGAGGAGGTAAACCAACATGGACAGTGCGTGTAGTTCGTGCTCCATGGCGTCCTTGTTCCTCGTTGGGTGTGAAGAGGTGAGCGTTTTCCCTTCTGTGTACTGTTTCCGCCGTGCTTTTGATATTGTTGGTTCCGCCCTGGAAAAGGTGGCAGATAGGCCTCTTGTGATACAGTGGGTGGTACTTTGTCTCCCGCCTGTCTGTTAGCGGTGTCCGCTGCGCTGTTTGTTTCTACCACTGTGGCGGTCGGAGTGTTAAAGTGGCTGTCTATGTTGGCGATTTCCGCCACGGTCGTAATCGCATTTTCTTTCCGCTGGCCTGTTGGCGGTATTACCGCCGATTTAACACCGACCGCCAGGGTTGTAATGAGGGCCTAAATGTACTAAACACTATACAAAATTAAAACAATTGATATTTAAATTGTTCCTATGCTGCCAGAAGATCATAACATAATACATCTGTACTCATACACCCACTACCTGCCTATTAACTACAGCTAGAGAAAGGCACCATTGACAATACACAAGTAACTGCTTCAAACATGCAGCAAAGCAATATTCCACAAGACAAAAACACACCAATCCTCGAACATATAAAACCTCTGATACTTTAACCCCTTCTGTGCCGCAGACGTAGTGGTTACGTCCTGCGGCACAGTGCTGCTGTGCCGAGGACGTAACCACTACGTCCTCGGCACACAGCCCAGAGGGAGCGCTCTCGCTCCCTCTGTGTGCTTCCCCCCACCCCCCCAAAGTCAGGGATGGAAGGGGAAGCCCTTCCCCTTCCACCCCCGACCCCCCCACCCCCCCATAATGACGTCAGCGCGCGATCGCGCGCTGACTTCATTATGGGGATTTCGCCGCACAGGAAGCCATTTGCTTCCTGTGCGGCGAACGGAGAAGAGGTGAGTTCCTCTTCCCGGTGGGTGGGGGGTTTGGGCTAAAGAGGCACCGGGGGAAAGGAAAGGCTTTTCCTTTCCCCCGGTGTTTCTTTGAGCATTCCTGCTGCCCGATCGCATTGCGATCGGGCAGCAGGAATGCCCACTAGACACCAGGGATTTTTTTTTTTGTTGTTCTTCACTGTTTCTTGTTTGCGGGGAGCGGCCCCTTGGGCAAGGGTCGCTCCCCTTGTGGGGGCAATTAGTTACGGTCATTTCTGCCCCCCTTGGGGGCAGATTGGCCTACTTTTTAGGCGGATCTGTCCCCAAGGGGGGCAGAAAACACTAGATCACCAGGGTTTTTGATTTGTATGTGTATTTATGTGGGGGGGGTGCCCCCTTGGGCAAGGGGCGCCCCCCCCCAAGGGGGCAGAGAACTGTTGGCCTTTTCTGCCCCCCTTGGGGGCAAATCGGCCTATTTTTTTTAGGTCCATCTGCCCCCAAGGGGGGCAGAAGCCACTTAGGCACCAGGGATTGTGTGTGTAGTGGATGGGGGGGCGCCCCCTTGGGCAAGAGTCGCTCCCCTTTGGGGGGCATGTCTTTTAGGGCCATTCTGCCCCCCTTGAGGGCAGATCAGCCTATTATTTTTAGGCTGATCTGCCCCCAAGGGGGGCAGAAACCACTAGAACGCCAGGGATTTTTTTTTATGTGTTTATTTTTGTGGGGGGGCGTCCCCTTGGTCACGGGCGCCCCCCCCAAGGGGGGCATTGACCTGTTGGCCATTTCTACACCCCCTGGGGGCAGATGGGCCTATTTTCTTAGGCCCACCTGCCCCCAAGGGGGCAGAAGCCACTTAGGCACCAGGGATAGTGTTGTGTGTGTTTTTTTTGTTTTTTTTTGTTTGAGGGCTGTCCCCTTTGGCAAGGGTCGCTCTCCATGGGGACACAGTACTAAAGGTATTTTTTGGCTTCCTTGGGGCAGACAGGCCTATTTTTTTAGTAGGCCCATCTGCCCCTATGGCAGAATCCACTTAGGCACCAATTTCTAAAATGTTTGATGGTGGGGTGTTTGTCAACTGAAGAAGTCTTTGCATTTGTGATAAAAAATGTTTTCCTCCTTTTTGTTCTAGTTCAAAGCTTTTGCTTTATTTGCTGTGGCTCCTTGCGGTTTTGGCGGTGGTTGACCTGCAGTTTGCACAGTTGCATGTTTTAGGTAAGTAAAAACAATTTACTCCAAAGGAGTATTGTTGCCATGCATGAATGACATGTTTGTAGGGGGTGTACTAAATGCAGGATTGTGTGTGAAATTGTCCTTAGGTTTGTGCACAATGATATTTGTTTTGTCTTATTTCTAATTTGCCTTTCTTTCTTTCTTTTTAGTGGGATATCATTGGTGATTGCTGTGTAGTTGCTGGTGAATCAAGCTTTTTCAGGCAAGTGAGCGGTATAGTTTTTGAGTTTGTAACTCTTACTAACAAAGCTACACTTTGTTACTTGTCTTACACAGTGCTGGTTGTTGGTGGTGAATTTGTCCAGTTAATTTTAGCAGGAGAGATCATGGCTAGCCGCAGGATGACCGCTCAGCAGGTGGTTGGTATGCTTTTTGAGTCACAGTCTGATCATGACTATGAGACGGACTCTGCATCTGAGGCAGAGGAGGAAGTCAGAGATTCTGGCAGTGATGTTTCTGTTGGAGGGAAATCTTCTGATGATGAAGCCACACTCAGTGCAGATGAAGGTTCTGTTTTAGAGGAGGACATTGATGTGCCAATAGTGCAGCAACCTGGGGCTGAAAGGTTTCCCGTTAGAAGACCTGATGTCTGGGTTGCCCCAAACATGGAGCAGCCAGAGTTGCCTGCCTTTACTGGTCTCCCGGGGTGTAACGCCAATACAGAGAACTTTATGCCTATCAATTTCTTTGAGTTATTCATGGATGATGTATTTTTGGAAGAGATTGTTGAGCAGACTAATTTGTATGCGGAGCAGCATTTGAGGGACAACGCTGCTAGACTTAGGCCACACTCTAGAGCTGCCCAGTGGATTCCCACAAATTTGGAGGAGATAAAAAAGTTTTTGGGTTTGACTTTTTTGATGGGGTTGATAAGGAAGCCGTCACTGGCTTCTTATTGGTCTACTAGTCCCTTGATGGCAACAGCTATATTTCCAGCTACCATGAGTCGTAATCGGTATTTGCTTCTTCTTAGGATGCTGCATTTTGTTGACAATGCATTAGCCTTGCCACGAGATCACCCAGATTTGGACCGTCTTTTTAAGATTAGGCCTGTCCTTGATCATTTTGTAGATCGGTTTTCGGAGGTCTAGGTTCCAGGCAAAGAGATAAGTGTGGACGAGTCTTTGGTCCTCTTCAAGGGTCGTTTGGTTTTTAGGCAGTACATTCCTAGCAAAAGGGCACGATATGGAATTAAATTGTATATGCTGTCTGAAAGTAGGACAGGATATGTGTATAGTTTCCGTGTGTACACTGGTAGGGATTCCAATATTGACCCCCCTGGTTGTCCTCCCACTTTTGGAGTTACTGAGAAAATTGTCTGGGATCTTGGTAGACGACTGTTCAACAAAGGTCACCATTTGTATGTAGATAATTTCTACACTGGTGTGCAGTTGTTCAAGGAATTGTTTAGAGTGGACACAATTGCTTGTGGCACAATCCGTTCTAACCGGAAAGGCTATCCAAGGGAGCTTGTCTGTAAAAAACTTGAGAGGGGACAGTGCTGTGCCTTGCGGAACGAGGAGCTGCTAGCTTTGAAATTTTCAGACAAGAGGGATGTCTACATGCTAAGTACCATCCATGATGAGAGTACTTCCCCTGTGACTGTTTGGGGCCAGGTTGCTGAAGTGCGCAAACCTGTGTGCATTTTAGATTATAATAAGCACATGGGAGGTGTAGATAGAGTTGACCAGAGGTTGGAACCTTATACTGCTATTCGTAAGTCTTATGTTTGGTATAAGAAGTTAGCACTTCACCTCTTCCACTTAGCAACCTTCAATGCTTTTATTGTGTTTAGGGATAGGTCTCCAGGCTCAAAGATGACATTTGTGAAATTTCAGGAGTCAGTGATAGAGAGCCTTATTGTGGTGGAACAGGCCAGAGTTCTTAGAGAAGCAGTGGTGGAGGATGTGGCTAGATTGAAAGATCGCCACTTTGCTGAGCACATTCCTCCCACACCCAAAAAAGACTTTCCAGCTAAGAAATGTAGAGTGTGTTTTCGAAGAGGTATCCGGAGGGAGTCTCGAATGTACCGCCCAGATTGTCCTTCAAAGCCTGGGCTGTGTGTTGGTGCTTGTTTTAAGAATTACCACACCCAGAAGAATTTCTGGGAACAACCATGAGTGTAAACTCATGTCTGTTTTGTATTTTCATGTGTTTAGTTTCATGGTTAGCATTTCTGTCATGTTCTTAGTTAGAGCTTTTGTGTTTGTTGTTTTGTAATTCTTTCTACTTAGTTAGGGGTTCCTCTGTTTAAAAAAAATAAATATATATGATGCCATTGTGTGTGGAGTGGGGCTTGGCTGAGACTGTACATATTGACTTGATGTTGGCTACTGCAACACACTGCCAGCCAAACACCAGTCCACACACTCCCATCAGCTGGTGTGATTGTTGTATCAGGCATGTGGGCGTATGTAAGTGATGGGCCCTTGAGTGGCGCTGTCTGTCGATGTGAGTGTTGTAATGTGCTGGGCCCGTGGCTGGCGGTGTGAATGGCCTTGTGTGTGTCATGTATGAAAGTTGTGTGAATGGGCTGTAAAGCGGTTGGTGCCTTGTCGCGGCTTTACAGCTCACGAGCTGTGAGTCATTGGTTCAGTTTTTTGCCTTTCAGTTACTAACAGTGCTTTTCATTTTTGTGAAAGCTCTTGTTAGTAAAATTTGATCCACTGAACCATCACTCACCCTCGTGCCAAATCCAACCAGTATGTGTGGTAAAAATGACCAAACCTGCTCCGCTGTAATCAGGCGTCGCAGCACACCTATGACACACTAGGTGCCTCAGGTGGGACCCCGATGATGAAGCATGCCACCAACTTGGTTGGTGGGTGAGGGGTCTTTTTCACATAACCTAAGTGTGTTTCTTTTCAAAAATGTTGTGTTTGGCACATCACGGACGTATGTGGGCACATCAAAACGATATATTACAAAACTACCTGTGTTTGGGGGGGGAGAGGGCACCTATGTTTTTGGTCCTGTGTGCGGCCTTCATCTAGGGAAACCTACCAAACCCAGACATTTTTTAAAACTAGACACCCCAAGGAGTCCAGGGAGGAGTGGCTTGCGTGGATCCCCCAACATTTTCTTACCCAGACTCCTCTGTAAACCTCAAAATGTGCTTAAAAAAAGCATATTTTCCTGACTTTTCTTCGTACGATCACCACTCCAGCACAAAATTCCTACTCCCCAGTGTTCCCCTCAGTCTCCCAAATAAAATGAAACCTCACGTATGTGGGTCCCCAAAGCAGAGTCAGTCTAAAGATGTATAAAAGAATATACTCGCAGTACTATCCCATGTATCTCTACAAGTTTTGGGCCTTATTCTGTTGGAGGCACCTGGCCCACCCACACAAGTGAGGTATCATTTTTATCGGGAGACTTGGGGGAACGCTGGGTGGAAGGAAATTTGTGGCTCCACTCAGATTCCAGAACTTTCTGTCACCGAAATGTGTGAAAAATGCATTTTTTTTAGCCAAAATTTGAGGTTTGGAAAGGATTCTGGGTAACAGAACCTGGTCAGAGCCCCTCAAGTCACCCCATCTTGGATTCCCCTAGGTCTCTAGTTTTCAGAAATGCACAGGTTTGGTAGGTTTGCCTAGGTGCTGGCTGAGCTACAGGCCAAAAACTACAGGTAGGCACTGTTTTCAATGAAAAAATGTGATGTGTCCACGCTGCGCTTTGGGGCGTTTCCTGTCGCGGGCGCTAGGCCTACCCACACAAGTGAGGTATCATTTTTATCAGGAGACGTGGGGGAACGCTGGGTGGAAGGACAGAACCTGGTCCGAGCCACACGAATCACCCCATCTTGGATTCCCCTAGGTCTCTAGTTTTCAGAAATGCACAGGTTTGGTAGGTTTCCCTAGGTGGCGGCTGAGCTAGAGGCCAAAATCTACAGGTAGGCACTTTGCTAAAAACAGGTCTATTTTCTGTGATGTGTCCACGTTGCGCTTTGGGGCGTTTCCTGTCGCGGGCGCTAGGCCTACCCACACAAGTGAGGTATCATTTTTATCGGGAGACGTGGGGGAACGCTGGGTGGAAGGAAATTTGTGGCTCCTCTCAGATTCCAGAACTTTCTGCCACAGAAATGTGAGGAACATGTGTTTTTTTTAGCCAATTTTTGAGCTTTGCAAAGGATTCTGGGTAACAGAACCTGGTCCGAGCCCCGCCAGTCACCCCTCCTTGGATTCCCCTAGGTCTCTAGTTTTCATAAATGTACAGGTTTGGTAGGTTTCCCTAGGTGCCGGCTGAGCTAGAGGCCAAAATCTACAGGTAGTCACTTCGCAAAAAACACCTCTGTTTTCTTCCAAAATTTTGGTGGTGTCCACGTTGCGCTTTGGGGCGTTTCCTGACGCGGGCGCTAGGCCTACCCACGCAAGTGAGGTATCATTTTTATCGGGAGACGTGGGGGAACGCTGCGTGCAAGGAAATTTGTGGCTCCTCTCAGATTCCAGAACTTTCTGCCACAGAAATGTGAGGAACATGTGTTTTTTTAGCCAAATTTTGAGGTTTGCAAAGGATTCTGGGTAACAGAACCTGGTCCGAGCCACACAAATCACCCCATCTTGGATTCTCCTAGGTCTCTAGTTTTCATTAATGCACAGGTTTGGTAGGTTTCCCTAGGTGGCGGCTGAGCTAGAGGCCAAAATCTACAGGTAGGCACTTTGCTAAAAACAGGTCTGTTTTCTGTGATGTGTCCACGTTGCGCTTTGGGGCATTTCCTGTCGCGGGCGCTAGGCCTACCCGCACAAGTGAGGTATCATTTTTATCGGGAGACGTGGGGGAACGCTGGGTGGAAGGAAATTTGTGGCTCCTCTCAGATTCCAGAACTTTCTGCCACAGAAATGTGAGGAACATGTGTTTTTTTAGCCAAATTTTGAGGTTTGCAAAGGATTCTGGGTAACAGAACCTGGTCCGAGCCACACAAATCACCCCATCTTGGATTCCCCTAGGTCTCTAGTTTTCAGAAATGCACAGGTTTGGTAGGTTTCCCTAGGTGGCGGCTGAGCTAGAGGCCAAAATCTACAGGTAGGCACTTTGCTAAAAACAGGTCTGTTTTCTGTGATGTGTCCACGTTGCGCTTTGGGGCGTTTCCTGTCGCGGGCGCTAGGCCTACCCACACAAGTGAGGTATCATTTTTATCAGGAGACGTGGGGGAACGCTGGGTGGAAGGAAATTTGTGGCTCCTCTCAGATTCCAGAACTTTCTGCCACAGAAATGTGAGGAACATGTGTTTTTTTAGCCAAATTTTGAGGTTTGCAAAGGATTCTGGGTAACAGGACCTGGTCCGAGCCACACAAATCACCCCATCTTGGATTCCCCTAGGTCTCTAGTTTTCAGAAATGCACAGGTTTGGTAGGTTTCCCTAGGTGGCGGCTGAGCTAGAGGCCAAAATCTACAGGTAGGCACTTTGCTAAAAACAGGTCTGTTTTCTGTGATGTGTCCACGTTGCGCTTTGGGGCGTTTCCTGTCGCGGGCGCTAGGCCTACCCACACAAGTGAGGTATCATTTTTATCGGGAGACTTGGGGGAACGCTGGGTGGAAGGAAATTTGTGGCTCCTCTCAGATTCCAGAACATTCTGCCACAGAAATGTGAGGAACATGTGTTTTTTTAGCCAAATTTTGAGGTTTGCAAAGGATTCTGGGTAACAGAACCTGGTCCGAGCCACACAAATCACCCCATCTTGGATTCCCCTAGGTCTCTAGTTTTCAGAAATGCACAGGTTTGGTAGGTTTCCCTAGGTGGCGGCTGAGCTAGAGGCCAAAATCTACAGGTAGGCACTTTGCTAAAAACAGGTCTGTTTTCTGTGATGTGTCCACGTTGCGCTTTGGGGCGTTTCCTGTCGCGGGCGCTAGGCCTACCCACACAAGTGAGGTATCATTTTTATCGGGATACGTGGGGGAACGCTGGGTAGAAGGAAATTTGTGGCTCCTCTCAGATTCCAGAACTTTCTGCCACAGAAATGTGAGGAACATGTGTTTTTTTAGCCAAATTTTGAGGTTTGCAAAGGATTCTGGGTAACAGAACCTGTTCCGAGCCACACAAATCACCCCATCTTGGATTCCCCTAGGTCTCTAGTTTTCAGAAATGCATAGGTTTGGTAGGTTTCCCTAGGTGGTGGCTGAGCTAGAGGCCAAAATCTACAGGTAGGCACTTTGCTTAAAACAGGTCTGTTTTCTGTGATGTGTCCACGTTGCGCTTTGGGGCGTTTCCTGTCGCGGGCGCTAGGCCTACCCACACAAGTGAGGTATCATTTTTATCGGGAGACTTGGGGGAACATAGAATAGCAAAACAAGTGTTATTGCCCCTTGTCTTTCTCTACATTTTTCCCTTCCAAATGTAAGACAGTGTGTAAAAAAGACGTCTATTTGAGAAATGCCCTGTAATTCACATGCTAGTATGGGCACCCCGGAATTCAGAGATGTGCAAATAACCACTGCTTCTCAACACCTTATCTTGTGCCCATTTTGGAAATACAAAGGTTTTCTTGATAGCTATTTTTTACTCTTTATATTTCAGCAAATTAATTGCTGTATACCCGGCATAGAATGAAAACCCACTGCAGGGTGCAGGTCATTTATTGGCTCTGGGTACCTAGAGTTCTTGATGAACCTACAAGCCCTATATATCCCCGCAACCAGAAGAGTCCAGCAGACGTAACGGTATATTGCTTTCGAAAATCTGACATTGCAGGAAAAAGTTACAGAGTAAAACTTAGAGAAAAATTGATGTTTTTTTCACCTCAATTTCAATATTTTTCTTTTTCAGTTGTTATTTTCTGTAGGAAACCCTTGTAGGATCTACACAAATTACCCCTTGCTGAATTCAGAATTTTGTCTACTTTTCAGAAATGTTGCGGTTTATGGGATCCAGCATTGGTTTCATGCCCATTTCTGTCACTGACTGGAAGAAGGCTGAAAGCACAAAAAATCGTAAAAATGGGGTATGTCCCAATAAAATGCCAAAATTGGGTTGAAAAATTGGGTTTTCTGATTCAAGTCTGCCTGTTCCTGAAAGCTGGGAAGCTGGTGATTTTATCACCGCAAACCCTTTGTTGATGCCCTTTTCAGGGAAAAAACCACAAGCCTTCTTCTGCAGCCCATTTTTCCATTTTTTTTTAAAAAAATGAAATTTTCACTGTTTTTTGGCTAATTTCTTGGCCTCCTTCTGGGGAACCCACAAAGTCTGGGTACCTCTAGAATCCCTAGGATGTTGGAAAAAAAGGACGCAAATTTGGCGTGGGTAGCTTACGTGAACAAAAAGTTATGAGGGCCTAAGCGCGAACTGCTCCAAATAGCCAAAAAAAGGCTCGGCACAGGAGGGGGAAAAGGCCTGGCAGCGAAGGGGTTAAAAGAGATACTTTAAAAGAATCCATGAAACCTTTAATTTGCCATCCTGATCAATCCTCATAAAATCATTTAGACAGTGGCAATTTTCATTGTTTTGTTAGATAGCTAAAGAAATATTAACCATACTGAAAGATCCTCACGTGCATGAAGGGGATATGTGTACTGTGAAGGGAGCAACCACAGTAATGATACCATTCATAGCACTGATGTTTTCACAGTGGGCGCAATGTTTAAAGCACCTACTCTGCAAATATTTTTGTTTTCAAGAAACAAAACTGCCATTATAACAAAATCATGGCCACGATACCAGGGATTTGCTCCCTGGCCACCTAGGCCATTATTACCTGTCCTTACACATGTCCACTGTACATCAGACAGTAGACAGAGGTATGGAAAATGAGTGATAGTCACACTGCATTCAATATTGCAGCATGACCATTACTCTAACCTAGTGGCTCCTTGGTTGATGGGCCACCAAGGGCCCCTCCACTTTTAGGGAGGTAGGAGCCGTCCAGATTTGCAGTGGTACTTCACAAGGAATCTGGGAGTTATATTGAGAAAAGTACAAATAAAGAGACAATAACATGGCCAGTGTAAGAAAGTAGAGGATAGATCTACGGTGCAGGGACTGAGGAATAGATACTGGCAGGGCATAAGGACCAATCAGATTCCCCCTCCCAGGCTACAGGATGGGATGGGCACTTCCAGGGAACCACTAGCTACAAGCAACTGGAATAACTTATTGGCAAGCAATATGGTTCCTAAGGTAAGGTTCCTGGTTCTCTTGTTTGCACCTCCATTCGTATTACATTCATTTATATGACATTTCATCTCACTGATGTTCTATGTGGCATTTACCTGCAGTGTGTCACCCTACTTTCTCCTGTCTTTCTCACTTGCTGACTTGGAGTGAGTGTCTTGGTAAGGTCTGTGGTATTCACAGTCACCACTTAGAGCTTATGGTAAATCTATTGTGTCATTAGAGGTGAAGGTTGTCATTCCTATTAAACCGCTAAAGAAATGTATACTCGTTTCTTTAAAGATTTTACCCTGCTGCTGGAAAGCACATTCCATCTCCCCAGTAGCATTCACCTGGTGAAGTTCCACAGACTAGGGTCTGCAACAGTTGTATTATCTCCCTCTTCTGTCGTATAACCCTTCTATTTCTTTCATAGTGTGTTTGTTCTCCAGATATACATGATGTGTATTATAATCACTATATAGCATCACTCTCCATATAATTAGTTTTCTATCTTCTTACAAGGCTCTTCATTCTGAAATTGAAGGAAAAAGACCAAATAAACCCAAGACATGCAACAATTTTTGCTACACAGTATTAGCTGTGATTGAGACACGCGGACAGCAACATTTGATTTGTTGAGTCCATTTCAGAGTACAAAGTTATAGCTGGCCCATGAAAACTCAACTGCAATCTCAAAGTTCAACTTGTAAAGCCTGTAGCTTCATCAATTTTGAAACATTAAAGGAATGTTTTAAGCATTTTAATTCAATTCTGATGTAGCTTACCAAGCCCCAATAGCACGAACTCGATGTTCATAGCCATATAATAGTAACGTGATAAGAGAGACAGCACATTAAATAACACCAAAACAGCATTAATTTAGTAAGTGAACAAACTGTTTTCATTTGCAGTTGATACATACAGACAAAAATGGCATTCCTATAGAAATGATTAATACTGGAAATTATGGAAATGATCCTCTATCTGCATTGTGTCTGCATACAGCTACAGAGAATGTGTAATACTTTTCTCCAAATACTAACACCTTTGTTTTGTCAATGTTAGTTATGTGATTATTCAACTACACAAAAATGACTGGAAGCTGTGATGTTGCTCTGTATTTTAAATAGTCTGAGACTGAATAATGCCAAAACATAAACATATAAAAACATACTTAAATAAAGAACATCTAATTTTTGGAGATGTGTTTGTGTTATTAGTCAACAGCGAAGGTCCATTAAGGACAAACAAGATAGGCTAATTTAGGACCCTACTTAGAGATGTTGTTTATTAGTCTCTTAGAATAAAGGGTCGCATGCCACAATACTGAACATGAAAACAGTGATAGATAAAAAATGTATACATGAAAAACCTTTACATCTAAAGAAAAGGCAAAGTATATTATGAGTTAATTATTGTAATGATTGATTATATATAGACTTAACCTAATAATTTATATATTTTTAAACAACTCAAATAAAAATATTTCTTACAATTCTAAGGTGGTCATTCTGAGTTTGGCAGGCGGTGGAGGCCGTCTGCCAAACTCAACCCATCACCTGACTGCTAGTGCCGCCAGGACACCGCTGGCCCTATTCCAAGTTCACTGCAGGGCCGCGGGCAGAAACAGTGTTGCGATGCGATGAAGAGGACCTTCACATTGACGCCAAAGTGGCAGTGTAGCGGGTGCAGCAGTAATTGGTGCAGTGAAATGCACGATCGGGCTGTGCATGGGGACCCCAGGCACCCCCATTCTACCAGATTTTCCACAGCAGTGTAAACCACCATGGAAAGGCTGGCAGAATGGAAGTCGTAATCGGAGGGCACCGCTGGGACCACCTGGCTGGAGGCTGACTGCAGCCTGGCGGTGTCAGCAGTTTGACCTTGGCGGTCCGAAGGCCACCCCGATAGCCACCCCGAGTTTGGCAGTCTCAAGATCCGCCAACTCGGAATGACCCCCTAAGTCTGCAAAAAATATCTCAAACTTAAAAATATGTTTCTTAAAAATCTGGAATATAGTTTTCTTTTAACATGAAAATTATTTCACATAACATGTTTTAATAATAAAATGATTTAGGTAGTGAAAAGCATAATATCAGTTGACAGGAATATGAATACATTAAATGAAATATATTAATTAAAAACTACATATGTATAACATCGTCAAGGATATTGTGGTCAGAATGGTCAGAAATCAATTAAAAAAGATTCATGATTGCCATCCTGGTGGTTGATGTTAAACAGATTCTGCAAATGCCTATCTCTATGTGGCTGTTTTGCACAAATTATTTTTCTTAAATACGCTTTCGTTTCTATAGACATAAGCGTGGACAAAAATGACGATATATTACTAATTGAATCATCTTGATATTTGAAGCATGGATGCCTATATTAGTAGGACGACTGAGGAAACATCACAGACTAAAATTAAATAGAGCTGTTTTTTTAGCACTCATAGGGGCTACATTGAGATAATAGTTACCATTAGCAAATATCATTCAGACTACTTCAGCTGGCTCTACTTATGAAGAAGTAGTTAATTTCTCTAATAAAACAAAGTTAGTTACTACCATAACTATTTGGTGCCTGCAGCCTTTTCCGCGTGTGACATTACTGGGTATAGTTGCCAGCTGGACTTCGTTTATTCCTCCCAGACAAACCCACAATAGACAAATCAGGTGAATCTGGATGGGCCATCAGCTGGAATGAAGGGGGAATGAACCTAGGCACAGCCACATTTGCAAATGAATGGACTGAGTCCTGCCTTTACATGAAGGTTGCGTCAATGCTGCATTGGTTAGGAAGCCAGCTTGAGGCAAGCACAGGGGAGGCAGGGAACTTCAAGGACTTCCAAGGGAATTCTCCAGAACCTTTTCCTACCTCAAAGTGGGCACCTTATATAAATATTGGACCCTCAGCCACCACTTTTCAGTGCACCTCTGCACTTCTGGAAGGTTCAAAAGGACTGCTGTGCTGCTCTGCAAGAAGGACGTCTACTCTGTTTCCCTGCTGGCCATGTGCCTGCTGCACTGCTATATGAGATAAGTGCGGAACCTGCATCTTGAACCCAGGACCACTGGAGTTAATCAAGGGGATAGTTGGATTGCCTTCTAATCAGAGCCTCAGAGACAGGAATGACCTTGAACCATGCACCTAAACTCTGCTTGCTGTGAGTCCTGCCCATCAAGTGAAGCCACCCTAGTCCTGGACATTTGGAAGCCGACCTGAATGTTCTCTACCAGCCCAGCTGTGATACCCATCGTAACCGACGTAACTAACGTAACTGACGTAAAAAGACTCAGAGAACTGCAAAGCCTCACTCTGGAGCTGTTAGCCTCATAGGAATCAACTCAAAGTGCTGCAAAGCTCCACAAAACCATCAGTGCACAGCTTCGTTGAAGGTGGCACCAGACAATGGGAAGCCCCACAAAGCAACACCACAAGGGCTGTGCACCAGAACTTAAAGTATTTTGCTCAGTCACCAGACAGTGCTACATTGTGGTCAAATGGTAACTCAATTTCAATTTCCATTACTTGTATCCATGTGTAATAGCACATTCCTTTCTTAGGTTCGATATCATCCCTTGTATTGCACTAATGTAGAGTGTATAGTGAGACCTAGTATTTTTTGTTGTATGAGTATACAAAACAGTTGATGTTCAGAAATTGTATTTCCAATCAAGGCGGGATTTGTATGAATCTTTATGAGCGACTTTAGTATTACAAGCTCCCAACAGGAATGTACCATGTAAAGATGTAAACAACCACATACATCTTAAGACAACAATCGTAACTCATGGAATGAATTAATCAGCCAAGAAAGTAGGAAGTCCAATGCAATTACAGGCAAAATATCACTATATGAAATAATCCCTACATTGTATGTTATCCGCACAATTCATCATGAATATGAATTATTAGCAAATCTGTGCCCATAAGCTATAACACTGCTGTGAGTCATCCTTAACATTATGAGATACCATAATGTTCGGTGTCAGGGCAGTATACCGCAGAACATTTGCTTTTTGAGAGCTTGTTTTACTCAATTATTCTTTACCCCCATGATAGTTGTCTGATATGCAAAGTTAGCTTAGCCTTCTACCAGTCAGTGCTTAATTTGAGCCATTGGTTACCACTGGGGGCCACCAGGAATTCGTTTTTGGGAACTGACACTTATTTTTAAGCATCATTCATTTCACAAGAGCAACAGAGGGAAAAACAAACAATGAGCATAGATGAAGGAAGAAAAAGCTGGAAAAACATCACAAAGGAGGAAAGCATGAGAGGCAAGAGTGAGATAAATGGGAAGGTATAAGTCTGGTAGTAGAACAAAGAGGCATCAAAAGTTTAAGACAACCAGCCTTGGTATTCCTACAAACTTTTAATTGTACCGGCCACAATCATCTGAGAAGAGCTATGGGCGCCGGCACTCAGTATTTCCCAAATTGAACATTGCTCCCAGTGTTATCATTACACCATCCTTAGGCCTTTCTGTACATCACCGCGCATCACTCTTCATGCAGCTGAAGTACATGCCTATTGTGTTCAGTAGGCCTACTTAATTACTCTGACTGAGTACTGCAGCCTTATCTTCTGTGTATGCCAGTGTAAGCATACTAACTTAACAACTAGAATGCCAAAGCTTTTCAACATCCTATATTATTTTTTCCTGAAATGTCTGTTTCATACACCATCATACACTTCATGCTCCTTTAACTAATTCTTGCATGTCTTTTTCAAATCTGCTTTCTCTCTTTCTCCCTGTTTCCTGTCTTGCTCTTTCTTTCTTATTGTTTACCCTTCACTCTGGGTCAAAGTCAAATTTTATTGTTTATCTCTTTGCCCCAAAAGAGGGTGGCTATATGTCCCACCTGATGCCAAAACCCAAAAGTAATCACTGATCAGCACATTGTAGTTTTGCTTTTACAAAGTGCCATTGATGGGACACATTTAGTGCATTAACATGTTACATAGAGAATACATTTGGAAGGTATTGGATAGTAAGTCAGCACTTCTGCCAGGATTGTGCCAGGATGAATGGTAAAACGTGCATGACAAGTGCCAAAAACCAATGATGTAATAGATTGAAGTGGATAGTTGATGAAAAACAGCCTCCCAGAATAAAAGAAGCTAAACATGGGTGTCACATGACATTAGAGGAAAGACTATAAATTGATCACCAAGCTATTTGAGATAGAAAAGGGACTGCTGCTGCATTATTGGATGCAAGGTCCATTAGGCTCATTGTTTGGTTGTTGCTCTGGGTTCTAGACTGACCTGTGGATTGTTTTTAATTAGCTTCTCTTACTTAATTTAAAACATTTACCAATCAAATTCTATAGCACACATAGAGAAACATGAATAGCTGTTTGTAACTAACAGTCTTGAGATGTAAATTGCATAACTGAAAATGTGAGGACTTGAGGCACAGTGTTAAAGAGAGGAAAGGTGGTTGTCTTTAGGCATGAAATTCCTTAATTTGTGGAAATAGAGATAGAGGAAGCTTTTATAGTAAAAATAAATGCATGTGGCCAGTACCAGGGTGAAAGAAAGTAAGGGTTATTTGTTTCTGAAGTGTGAAAAGCAACTGTGAATTTGTGGCATGTATCCTAAAAATCACCATGGTCATAAAAAAAGGACTTCATCACTGCCTCTCTGATTACAGGGCATTTTGCCTGCCAAAATTATATTAACAGTGCTTGGTTTAGTGGATAGCAGCTTGGATTAGCATACCTTTTGACCAGTGTTCAAACCTCACCTGGAGAAAAAAACGTTTTTTGAAGTTGTTTTTCATTTTTTTTTTTTAAGTTATCCAAATGAAAGAGGTCCCATTGTAAATTGACCCCTGGCACTGTCTGAACGATTTGTGACTTATTTAGTTATGGCAGTGCATGCTAGGAATTTGTGACATGCTATGGCATGTAGAAGGGGGTGCAAGGTTTGCAGTGAAAGAAATTCCTTGATCTGTGGAATTAGAGATAGAGGAAGCTTATATAGTAAAATTAAATGCATGGGGCCAGTACCAGGGTGAAAGAGAGTAAGGGTTATTTGTTTCTGAAATGTGAAAAGCAACTGTGAACTTGTGGCACGTACCGTAAAAATCGTAATGGAAATGAAAGAAGGACTTCATCACTGTCTCTATGGTTACAAGACCATCTGCCTTCTAAACTACATATAGCAGTGTTTTGTTTAGTGGTTATCAGCATGGACTTGAGTTGCTTTTTTGACCAGGGTTCAAACCTCACCCAGAGAAAAATCGTTTTTGAAGTTGTTTTGCATATTTTTTTTAAATGTTAGCCAAATAAAAGGAGGTACCATTGTAAATCACCCCCTGGCACTTACTGGACGATTTGTGGCCTATTTAGTCATGGGAGTGTATGCTTGAAATTTGTGACATGCTGTGGAATGTTGAAGGGGGAGCAAGGTTTACAATGAAAGAAATCTCTTAGTTTGTGGAATGAGAGATAGAGGAAGCTTGTATAATAAAAAAATAAATGCATGGGGACAGTGCCTGGGTGAAGGAGATGAAGAGTTATTTGTTTATTAAGCGTGGAAAGCAACTGTGAATTTGTGGCATGTAAGATAAACATTGCCATGGGATAAAAATGCTTAAGGTATGCAAACAGGTCCTTTGGGTAGTTGGAATAGAATAGTGGTTGATATCTAGTATAATGTGCCTTGTCTATTAAAGTTCAAACCTGACAGGCATAATACTTTTTTTATTTATTTTTTCCTTTTTTTTTGCTTTATTTAGTTTACCTAAGAGAAAAAGAGCCCTTTGGAAAACACACACTATCATTATCTGCAATTATTCATGAAAAAGCATGTCAGAAAACTATGACATGCTGTGGCATATCATTACACATGGAGAGAGGAGGAGGGAGAAGGAGGGACAAATGTGGAGGAACACACCGTACTTAGCTCCCTATAACTCAAAATACACAAGAAAGTACGGGGTTCTCTTAACGAGGGCGTCGCGGATATCAGCGTAGCCCTGGGTTGTATGTGTTCCTATTTGGAAGGGTAATGTCAGTGAAATGTCAGTAGGTAAATGCAGAGTGCATGCGCGGGGAGGAACAGCGGGGGAAGGAAATTCCTTTTACGGACTAGGTGGTCTCACACACTATATAGTGTCATGCTTCATCATTTGACCACCTAGACCCACCCAGGTAGGACAGTGCCACCTGGGCGGACTCAACCTCTCTGTTAAAGGAACAGGAGGGAGTGCGTAAATAAACTTGTTTCTGGAAAGATCGGGATCCAGCTAATCTACTGAAAAAATTAAAAACACCTAGGCAGACACCTGTGAGGAGTAACAAATTTAATAGTGGTATCTGACTGGTGTAGTTAAAACGGGGGTTGGGACACCTCTGTGAGGACAAGGACTCACAGGGTCACCTAACTAATAGCCAACATGTTTCTGCCCTCAGAAGTGAGCCAATGAAGGTCTCGGGCATTCGTCAGGGCCTAGGATCCCTACGTCTCACGTTGGAGGAAATTACTCTATGTGAAAGTCAAA
The DNA here is from genome assembly GCF_031143425.1 of Pleurodeles waltl. Taxonomy (NCBI): domain Eukaryota; kingdom Metazoa; phylum Chordata; class Amphibia; order Caudata; family Salamandridae; genus Pleurodeles; species Pleurodeles waltl. The sequence goes on from NC_090438.1 coordinate 246,492,472, forward strand.
GAGTGTGAAATAAAAGGTCTACCTTACCCAAGGAATTACCTTGAGGCGGCCTATGGGGGATAAACAAACAATTAGAACACTAGTGGCACAAGGCACTGCAAAACCAACTAACTGCACGCGTGTCAAGGGGATGCATTCATGCACGTAACACATATGTTCATAATAGGCAAAATACATGCGTGGAGTGACCAAGTGGGTATATCTATCTATACAAGTGGACAGTCCTACCACAGCAGGGAATTACAATTCTTACCCTTTTCATAGAGGCTGTTAGCCTCTGGTATCCAGGAGGGGGAGTGTCCCCTTATAGTCAAACACTAAGGGAAGACATTGAAAGAGACGGACACAAAGACAAAGTGAGGAAGGGGAGGGAATAGGAGTAGCCAGGAACGATACAGGGGGGCACTAGGGGGGTGGTTCCCACTAGGAACCCACTATCATTGCTAAAATAAAGAGATACTGCTTAATAGAAAAAGTAGTAACCCGAAGTGGCTATAGATAATAGTCATAAAAACAGGTAGAAAGTAAGATTAAAATTGAAGAGGGAAGGCTTATCTGTGCTGCCTGTGACCCGTGCAGCCACTCACTACATCAAAGGGGACGCTCGCTGTGCGCCTATATCGTCCTCTCCTTGGACCGCTTGTGACAAGTGGCTTAGGGAGAACGGTCTATTTATGGCTGTAAGATGTTCCAGGTGCACCCTGTTAACGCGGTAATTAGAGTTCAATTCAAGTCAATCACCGCCGCGGGCCTTTTTGCGTTTCTGACCTCGATATGGTCGCCGTAATGGCGGGCGCCCCAGCAGAGCCGGGGCGCCGGCATGAATGCGAGTGAGTGCTCGGGTGGGGCCCAGCCCGGAAGAGTTGTGGTATATGCCTCACACGAGTGGAACACGTGTCACATGGCAGACTCAGGCTTCAACCTCTGTGCCGGGCACATATGAAACGTAGCAGTATTTGCCATATCTTTATATTTAAAAAAAAAGTTATTTCTCTCCGGAACAGCTCACTCACTAATCGGTAGTGCTATCCTACCTTTCTAACCTTTTTGTCCTAGTGCTTTTACCGCTATACAGTGAAGGAACTAGTGGGGATGTTTACATAGCAACTGTTATTCTGAATGCCCGTATTTGCCATTTGCTCGCTTTTGTTTTTCGTTGCAGCTTTTCATACCAACTACTGTGCACGACCTATTACTCGATTGACATCTGCATCAACGAGATAATAGCTGTATCGTTTTCACGTCTGTTTTGAAATCTGCAGGACCTGGACAACGTTCAAATTCTTTCCCACCCATATTGAACTCAACATCCTGTCAAAAGGAGCAGGTGGCTCCTTAGGGTATATTTCAACACGCCAATCATTCTTACGTTAAGTGCACCCTCTCACCATTTTGTGATTATTTCCAGGTAATATAGCCAACTAAATATTCACAGTATAGTACAGAAGGGACTATTTGTCGTGACAACTTTGTTTCACTTAGTTTGGAAAGCATCTTCCATAAAGCACACGTATATGCTTGTTCAGACTTATCAGGGACTTGACTTTATTCTAAAGAAATGGGTCCCTTGGTGGCCTAATGATAGTGCTGCAATGTTTGAGTATAATGTGGTAGGGGTTTGATTCTCCTCAGGGTTACACTTTTTAATTTTTCAATAATACGAAATATCTGATGCTAAATTCTCTTTTAGACTTAAACTTTGGAGGGAACTATGATTCAATGAGATAGTTAATTAAGATCTAAAATAGAAAATGGTGATGTGAGAAAACAGGGCTGATTGCAGAGGTCCCCTCACTTTTTGCCCCCATTTTTCACTTTTGGCTGGTGTTTTCCTGACTCTGATGGTGCTCTGGGTACCTCTAGCCAGTCCCGGGGCCTGTGCTCTGTGTAAAATCAGTATGAAAATTAGGCTAATTATAATTGGCTAAGTCAACCTACCTATAAGTCCCTAGTATATGGTCGGGCATGTAGGTTTAGGGACCCTAGCATAGGTGGTGCTCCTATAGGTGCACTTCTGAGGTGCCCAGTGTCATTTCAAAGGCTGACCTGCCTTGCTGGCTGCTTTTAAATTAAAATTACATGCAAATTTGACTTTGGAATTAAGAATAGTTCCAAGGTCTTAAACTATCTTATTATTACATATGTCACCCCTAAGGTGTGCCCTATGTGCCCTTAGGGCTGGGTCCTTGTAACTATGAGCAGGGAACTTATAAAAGTAGTTGTATTAACCCTGGTGAGATAAAATCGCCAAATTTGTTTTTCTCTCATTTTAGTGAATGGCTTCCAGAGGCTAGAATGGGGAGACTTTTTTATAATTTATAAAGTCCCCTAAAGGAGAGATACCTCAAGTTTGGTATCAAATTAATTCTTATAATAAATCCCACAAGGCAAGACTGCCCTGATGACGTGTGAAGTAGCCTGAGCTGAACAACACCAAGGAATGAGCCTGTGGGAGGAGATCGTCCCTCAGCAGATGGGGAAGCAGGAAGGGGGAAAGGCTGCCAAACTGGTCTTAAAAGGCAGGGAAGGACATTTGGAGTAGCCCAGCACCTGCCTCACATTCTGAAAACCGAGACAATTAGGCCCCCCCCTGAATAGATTAGGAGGGGGGGTGTTTAGGATTTTTAGCCACACCAGTGGTCGGGCTCAGCCAGATGCAACCTCAAAAAATCATTTTCAGCCATGATGGATTTTTGAGGAATGTTGCTCCCTGGGATTGATTTTTGCCACACTTGTATTATAAGAGTCTGTGTGAATGGTTGTATGGGTGAGTTAGCAGATGTAATTGCTTGTATGGATGTGTGAATGGGTTCGTGAATGGTTGTTTGCATGTATGGATGTAAGTTCGTTAGCTCAGGTAACTATAACTGCTGAATTTCATTGGTTTATTTTGAGTGAAATGTGAGCTTAACTATGTCTCTGTAACTTTTGATTTTTTTTCAGTGAATTTCTAAGTTTTTTTTACTTATTTTCTAAATGTAACCTCTAACCTTTGACAGTGAGTGTGAGTGCCTAGGTGTCTCAGATGGCCTGTGAGTGGGTGCATGAGTGTCTGAGTCTCTAAGGGGATTTGTGAGTGTGAAAATCTGAGTAGGTCTGTGAGTGAGTACATGCGTATGAGTGTATGAGTATCTGAATGGGTCTGTGAGTGCATGAGTCTGAGTGGGTCTGTGTAGCTGTTTGAGCCTATGTGGGTCAGTGAGTGGGTGCATGAATGTATGAGTGGATCTGTGCTTGAGTACATGATCTACCCATGTATCCAACAAGAGTCCACAGTTTTGCACAAAATGTCTACCCAACTGAAGTACTTTTGACTGTTTAGTTAGTCCGACCCTTGTTGGGTAAATGTCCTGTGTGTTCCACACTACAGTTGCAAAATGGACCACAAGGAAATATCTCCAGTGACCTTGTGTGCATTTTGCAGTGTGATTGTTTCTCTGGCCTCTTTCTCAAGAATTCTGTGATACCATAAATCCTCCGATAGAGAGACCAACAAGACTACAAAGACATACATCTCCAACAAACCAGGGTCCTTTCTCTTTGCTTTATGATGTAAGTACCTCTTTGTTCGGTAGGGATAGCCTCCTATTCCTCAGCATCAAGAACACTCCACCAAAATCAACAGTAAGAGCACTGGGGTCCCCTTTGCTAAACTGTCCATCATCCTGCAAAAGGTGGGGCGATGTTTGCATACTACTAAGGTGTGTGGGCCAAGGGAGGTGGGGCTTTAAGGTGATTTGCATATTTACATACTTGTAACAATTTTAAGGGAGAACCATGTGCTCTGCTCTTACCAAGAGGGGACAAGGAAGAACCCATTTGTCACAGATTGCGCTCCAATAGATGCAAATTGATGAAAGAAATGTTTACCTTCATGAAGGATTTCAGATAATTTTTCAATATGCAGTTGTCAAGTGAACACGCTTGCTTTGCCTTTTTCAGGCAGATAGGATTATTTGTCCTTTGCAGAAGTGGAGCTCAAACTGGGGCACCTGCTTCATTTATATTTGTTATTGCTTCCTTTTGAGGTTTCATTTCTGCAAAATGACCATCATGGCAAGAACACCTCATCTGCATGTTTATCCAACAAGTGTCCACAGTTTTGCACTACATGTCTGACCAACTGGAGTACTTTCTACTGGTTAGTTAGTAAATGCTACCTCATTGGGTAAATGGCCAGTGTCCAGGAGGGGGACCATGTGGCCCTCCACCCCTGGCTCATTTCGTCCCTAGGGTCCCCATCCCACGGGGCCCAACATTATTCAATAGAGGGGGACTGCTTGGCCCTCCTCCACAGACTGATTTCAGCCACAGGTCCCCTGGGGCCCAGCCAAATTTCCTGGGTGCCCCCCCAGGGCACCCAGTGTACAATGGGACTGTGGGGGGGAACCTCAAGGCTCCTGCGGTTCCATCCAGCTCCAGGCTGCCTGTAGGAGCCAGCATTGCTTTTACACACAGGGAGCTGCTTAAGCATGCAGCTCCCAGTCTGCAAAAGCAATAATTTAATCTCTTTCCCTGCCTGCATGTCTGCAGGTAGGGAAAGAGATGCAACCTCTGCTTCCAGTGGATGAGAGCACCTTGCCTGCTGGAAGCAGAGTGTTTGCTCTGACTAGACAGGAGCTGTCAAAGCTCCCACCAAGTCAGAGCAAACAGCCATGTCCAGGGCTCAGCAACCAGGGACATAGCAAGAAATGGCCCAGGAGGACGGCGATCCCTAGGGCCATCTATGGCTCCTAGAGGGGGGCTGCATGGCCCCTTCCTTCAATCTTAGTCCAGGATAGGTGGTCGGCCTTCCAACTTAATTTGCTATTTAGTGCCAGGGAGGACACAGTCCTTGGCATTTAGCCCTGGAGTGGTGGTAGTCCCTGGTGCTGCAGGCGGGCTGCGTTGCCCCCCCCCAAATTTGTTTGCTATTTAGCCCCAGGAGGTGGTGGTCCCTGGGGCTGTGGGGGAGGCCGTATGGGCCTCCTCATTACAAATAATTTTGCCACACGGCCCCCAGCATATTTTTCATAATCTCCCCCAGGATGTGGTAGTCCCTGGGGCTCAATGAGCCTTAAGTCGGGGGCAATGTGTGTGTGTGTGTTAAAAAAATCAGCCTTGATGTTGTCTTCTCCTAGGCTGTTTGCCTACTTTGCCTCTCTTTTGTTGATCTATTTTGTTGGCCTTAGGACTCTGGGCACTTTACCACTGCTAATCAGTGCTAAAGTGCATGTACTACCTCATCTAGGGGCCAGATGTATCAAGGTTTTTTGCATTCGCAAACAGTGCGAAAGCCCAGTTCAGAATGTATGAAAGACATTCTGAACGCAATTTTAAGGAATCGCTAAAATAGCGATTCCTTAAAATTGCGACCCTGTTTAGAGAGTCGCAAATTGCGACTCTCTAAATAAGAAATCGCAAATAAGGATTCCTTATTTGCGTTTTCTTAGCACTAGTATGAAGCCATTTCTAAATGTGATTGGGGCATTTAGGAATCGTTATTTACCACTAGGTTGAACCTGGTGGTAACCATGTGCAAAATGTAAAACTGCTTTTTAAATGCATTTTTAAAATGTACGTGTAAAGCACACATGCCCTTTTGGCATAAACAACAAGTGATGGACGGAATGCTGAACAATGTCAAACATTCACCCCCAGTACAGAGATTTGGGCCTAAATCCATCGTTTTTTTGTTTTCCATGCCATTCCAGTTTGGACCCAGCCATATGCAAATCAGTCTTGACCCTGTTCCCCATGGGAACAGTCCAGCCCAAACTGCCAGGCCAGGTCTTCCCTGGACTAGAAACAAGCATCCTGGGACCGGTTTCAGGGTTTCACCCTCATCAGCCAGGCTAGCTTGAATCCAGTGGCATGAGAAGCACAGGACACACGTCTGGTCATACTCATCTAAAAACCATTGACAAGTCTTGAACACCTATTTCATTACATATCACCCATAAGGTAGGTCCAATGTAGCCAACAGGGCAGGCTGCCATGTAATTGCATGGCAGGATAAATATCTTTGTTTCACATGTCCTTGTAGTGAAACTACCAAATTTGTTTCACTACTGTGAAGCCTAGCCCTCTCATAGGATAGTATTAGAGATTCCATATTATTACATTTGATAAAGTGTAATTCCTGATTGAAAAGGAGTAGACCTATCATGTTCAGTACCTGAGGTTGTAATATGTCCTCTTTAATGGTAAAGTCAAATTTAGTATTATAATTTGGAAAATGCCGCTTTTATAAATATGGCATTTTCCTGCTCTTAGCCGTGCGTGCCTGCAGCCTGTCTTCAATACACGTCTGAGCTGGGCTGACTGCTGGTTTCTGCATTCCCTCTAGGCAACATCGCACAAGGGAAGGGTAGGTGTGAATGAGTGGCCATCTGCATGTTGATGGGTCATCCAGGCAGGATGTGAGGAAGTAGCTGACATAACACCTGAATATGATAATCAAAATGATAATCAAAACACAATAATCAATATTCGATGTGGGCGTTTGACAACGAAACTCAGTATTCATAACTTCAATGCCAAGCACACTCCGGATGACCTCTGGTGGATCATCCTAGAAGTTGTGCAGTCACCCACGAAAACACTTTGAAGAGTCGAACAACATTGAATGTTCAGATTGGGCACACACATTCTGGGGCTGAACGATGAGATACCCTGGTTAAGTGTTGCGGGGAGTTATAGATGATTATTATGTTGTCTAGGCTCTTGACTTTCCCTGACAGTTATGGGGTCAAATCCATTTCTGTAGTACATAACACTGGTTTTGGATTTCGATACCCTTGGCATTAAGGTGGCTACCATTTCTGTAGCACATATTATGACTTGGATCTCTACACCCCCGGCATCATGGCAGCTACTTTCTGCTGAGCTGCACCTTAAAGTGATGTTTGGTAATTACATGAGACCCCGCTATTCGAGAGACAACACACCAATTTTTATAAAATTATACCTTCCACTTTTTGCAGATTTGTGCCTGAAGAAGTAGTATTATTTTGTTGCTCTTTGGGTTTTTTCGTCACTTTTTTCAATTTTTTTCTTTTTTTTCGACTTGTGAGCCTGATAAAAATCCTTTTTAGCTAATTGAAATCCATAGTTACATCTCTTCCGTTAAGAATATACTCAGAAGAACCGCCTTTTCCAATTTCAAAAGTCGGAATAATCCTTCTTACCCCATGATAGTTTTGTCATATTAGCAGTATTTTTTTATCCTTTCCTGCCACGGAATCCACAGTCCCATTTTTTGTGTCAGTAACTTCGGTGGCGTGTGTACTTGTGGGGTCTTTTTTAGTCCTCTCTCTGTTTCCGTGATCTTCTGTCCTAGTTGGTCTGTGATTGGATGGCATAACCTAGCACGTCCTTCAAAATCGGAAAGACGGCGTCTTCCCTAGGCACAACAAATCACCGGAACTCCCTCAGAGGTAAAACACGACTTGTTTTTCCCATTCTGCGTATTTTCTTTGGTGTACTGCAACAGCAGTACCCCTGCGACCAGCAGCAGCATAGAACCTGCTTGGTGGGCAATACAGGTTGCATGTGCTGTACCTTTCCGGTTGCTTTTTTCGCTTTTTTGTGTGTTTGTGTCGGTAGTTAGCGTTCTAATGAACATTACTTTTACATTAGGTATGGGGTTTCTTTAAACTCCAGAACTAGAATCGATTACCTCGCACCACCTTCTGGTCTCACTGGTCTTTAAACGCAATATTGGTTTATATGTTTATTTACATAGATCTCATGCCTGCAGTAGGGTTTCACAAATAATAAGGTGAACGAGAGTCGGTTCCCCATGCTTGATTTAACGGAACCGATTGCTTGACTTGTGGAGATGGCATCTGTTTTTCCTTGGTGTATCTGACGTATGGAGATTTTGTGTTGATGCATGCTCCTTTTTGCCTTTAGAATGCCATTCTATGCGGATGATGTGCTAATGTGGCATTGTGTGAAAATGGAGAGTCTGAGATATTTCCAGGCTATTCCTGCTTAGGCATTTACGTACAATTAGCAACTTTCTCAATTGTTGTGGGCATATTTATCCCTTCCTTCAGGAAACATGGCAAATCACCAGGACTTCCTGACTTAAAAGATACTTTGCCCCCAGATGAGGTGGTAAGTTTGCATTAACATCCTATTTTCCTTTCTGTCATTCAATTGAAGCATATCAATTTCCTGTGTCTTCTTTATCTTGCATATTTACGTTTTAATTGTGTTGGTATTTAAAAATACTAGCATCATACTTCAATCATATTGTTTTTTGATTCCAGGCTTGGGAAATGGGCAGGAGCTCAATAAATAAGTAAGTGAGTACAATCTCACCTTTAGTTACCTGTGCAATATCATTAATTGTTCCATTTTTGATTGGAGAAGAGTAATGACAGTCCTGAAGAAGCGCCAATAGATCTGTTATGATGCAAGTAGGCGCAAAGCATGTTGACTTTTTGGTAGTGACAGAAACAGCACTACCAACCACATACTTTTGAAAGAGTAAAAGGCCATTATTTAAAATATTTTTTTGAGGAGAGTTGAGTCATTTTTAATTGCACATACATTTTGTATATTTTTCCTTTTCTCTCCACTGGTTTGTTTAAGTTAACTCAGAAGTTGGCTTGGTGACCCCGTTTAGGGTCCTGTCAGACATTGCAGCCTGATGATGAAACCTGAGGGCTCCTGCTTCTGAGAGGGCCTAGCTTCTGTAGCAATCCTATTCTCATTTTCTAAGGAATTGTTTGTTATGTCTTTTGCAACAGTGTACCTTTTTTGATTATCATGTTATGAGTAGGGAGGTCATACACTGGACCAATCAACCTCCCAGTCCCCCCCTCACTTTTTGTGAATAACACCTGAATAAGCAGTGTCCCGTTTCCACACAAAGAACTGACCAACCCACTACAGTGAGTCTGGCGACAGAACATTAACAGAAGACCTCTGTGCATTTCAAAGACCCCTCTTTGAAGTAACCCCCAGTTCAAAGGCACAACTGCATAAAAGAACTGAACATTTGACACTACCAGATTAGTATATTCTGCAGCTGTGGACACTCTGCCAAGAAGGACTGCTGTGCTTCTACAAGGACTTTTACTCTGATAGACAAGATCCCGCCACCCATGGACACCTCCACTTCTCTATCGCTGCCACTATCTCTCTGTTCAATCCTTGCCCACTTCTTCTTGAGAGCCAACTTCTCTGCCTCCAAAGCTTTGTGGGCTACCTGGGCCTCAAGTTCCCTTTTCCTGAGGTCAGTTCTGCTTCCTCTTGGTCTGATACCACAGACCCTCCATTCCCTCTAGCTCTGGATGAGGCCCTAGCTGTTGAGATTACAGTAAGGCAATTATCCTCCTCCTCCTGGAGGTTGGAGAGCACATCTTCCCTCTCCCTTCCTACCTCTGAAGCTTTATCTCTTTCTGCACTACCCAGGCATCAAGGGACTTAACCATCACAGCCTTCCTAAGGTTGTTAGCAACAGATAGTACACTCTTTAGCACATTTTCCCTCTCCCTTCCTACCTCTGAAGCTTTATCTCTTTCTGCACTACCCAGGCATCAAGGGACCTAACCATCACAGCCTTCCTAAGGTTGTTAGCAACAGATAGTACCCTATTTCTGCACAGCACACTAAGCTCAGCTGTAGTAAGTGTGGGTAGGCTTGCCAGATCAAACTCCATGGTCTCCCTTATGTTTTATGTTACTCTTAGAGAAAAGCTTTAGCACCAGTTGATCAGAACAATTTAGAAAAATAAAAAAATGATGTATAGTTAGCCCAATTTAAAAAATCAAAAATACTTTTGCTCTAGGTCAATTTAGAGGATTTTTAACTTATTTCACTTAACACTGAAGTGTGCTATTAAACCAGTACTGCATCCCACCATTGTGCACCAAAAATGTTGGAAAATTGATTATTGGTAAGGGCAGGTAAGTACCTGCACTTAGCAATAGGCCATTAATCTCCACTTAGGTCCAGTTAGGTCTCAATAAATTAAACCCAGCTCAACACTTGGCAAGGAGACTAATGTGTAAAGCATTTAAAAATCACAAAACAGTGAGGCCCATATTTATACTTTTTGACGCAAAACTGCGGTAACGCAGTTTTGGTTCAAAAAAATTAGCGCCGGCTAACGCCATTCTGAAGCGCCATGCGGGCGCCGTATTTAATCAATGACGTTAGCCGGCGTTAGCCGCCGGCGCTGCCTGGTGTGCGTGGAAAAAAACGACGTACACCAGGCAGCGCCGGTGTAGGGGGATATGGGGCTTGGGCGTCAAGAAATGGGGCAAGTCAGGTTGAGGCAAATTTTTCGCCTCAACCCGATTTGCGCCATTTTTTTCACTCCCAACCCCCATAGAAATGACTCCTGTCTTAGCAAAGACAGGAGTCATGCCCCCTTGCCCAATGGCCATGCCCAGGGGACTTCTGTCCCCTGGGCATGGTCATTGGGCATAGTGGCATGTAGGGGGGCACAAATCAGGCCCCCCTATGCCACAAAAAAAAAAAAAGACTTACCTGAACTTACCTTAATGTCCCTGGGATGGGTCCCTCCAGCCTTGGGTGTCCTCCTGGGGTGGGCAAGGGTGACAGGGGGTGTCCCTGGGGGCATGGGAGGGCACCTCTGGGCTCCTTCAGAGCCCACAGGTCCCTTAACGCCTGCCTTTTGCAGGCGCTAAAAAACGGCGCAAAAGCGGCCGTATGTCATTTTTTTTTACCCGCCCACTCCCGGGCGTGATATTTGCCCGGGAGTGTAAATACGGCACACATGCCTCAGAGTCACTTTTTTAGACGTGAACGCCTACCTTGCATCTCATTAACGCAAAGTAGGTGTCCACGTAAAAAAATGATGCAAACTCCATGGACTTTGGCGCTAGACGCGTCTAACGCCAAAGTATAAATATGGAGTTAGTTTTGCGTCGGAATTGGGTAAAAAAAAACGATGCAATTCCGGCGCAAACGGAGTATAAATATGCCCCCAAATAAGTAAAACACAATAAAAATCCAACTCTGATTTATTCGGATAAGGGGAACCGGAGATATGAATTTTTAAAGAATGAATGCTTTCTAGTTCATAGAAGCAAATAGCGCTCAGAGTTAAACAAAAAAAAAATACACTGGAAAGGAACAAAGCCCAGAGTTCAGGCCACCATGAGGTAACACTGTCACACTCACTTTCAGAAGTGTTTCTTGATTCAGGAAAGTGGTCCACAGTACCAGAGAAGGGTTCAGAGGCTGTGGTTTGCCTCTTGGGGTCTGGGACTAAACCTCCCACAATGCACCTCTTCAACTTATGGAGTTGCTCCAAATGTCTGGATCTTCTTCCAGAGGTCCTTTTTGGTTCCTTGATGTGTCCACAACTTGATCCAAGGTTCCAGAAGCTGAGTTGCTCCTTGGGAGTTGGGACTACAATTCCCAGAATGCACCTGCTCAGAATCCTCAAATGGCCACGGGGCGCTGGTCAGCTAGGCTCTGCTTGAAGGACTTGATGCAGGGGACTCTGGCCAGCTCCTTTGTACCTGTAGCAAACAGGGAGTACCTCTTGAAGCAGTAGAAGACAGTCCTTTTAATGGTGAAGCCCAAGTGTGTAGCTGGTGCGGTCCTTCAGAGTGCAGTGTCCAGGTGCAGGTCCCGGGGTCCAGCAGGGCTGTCTTTCTTCTTCTGATGTTCTTCCTTGTTGGGATATGGTAGGGAACTGAGGTGTGGGTGCAGCTCACTCATCCATCCTTGCTCCTGGGTGAAAACCAAGTGGGTTTTGGTTCTCCAATCAGGGACAGGGATCCCCCTGTGATGACCACTTCCTGGGTGTGGCAAAAATCAATCCCAGGGAGCAACATTCCTCAAAAATCAATCATGGCTGAAACTGATTTTTGGAGGTTACATCTGGCTGAGCTCACCCACTGGTGTGGCTAAACAGCTTAAACACACCCTTCTCCTACCCTCTCCTAATCTAAACAAAGGGGCACCTAATTGTCTGGGTGTGCAGGATGTGAGGGAGGTGCTAGGTTGCTCCAAATGTCCTTCCTGGCCTTTCAAGACCGGTTTGGCAGCCCTCCCCCCCACCTACTTCCCCATCTGCTATGGAAGATCTCCCACAAGTGCATTCCTTTTTGTTGTTCAGCCCAGACTACTTCACACCTCATCAAGGCAGCCTAACCAAGCTTCCAAAGGCTGGCCAATCAGAGAAAGCACTACAGGGCTGAAGTTGGCAACTTTTAGGTAAAATTAAATCCAACAATGGTAAGGTAAGGTAGTTTAAGGCTTTGGAACTACTTTTAATTCCAAAGTCGAATTTGCATGTAACCTTAATTTAAAAGCATCCAGCAAGGCAGGCCTGCCTTTAAAATGACACTGGGCACCTCAGCTGTGCAGCGCCTATGCTGGGGTACCTAAACCTACCTGCCCTACCATATACTACGGACTTTTAGGTAGGTTGACTTAGCCAATTATAATTAGCCTAATTTGCATACTGATTTTACAGAGCACAGGCCCTGGAACTGGTTAGCAGTACCCAGGCCACCAGCAGTTGGGAAAACACCTGCAAAAACTGAAAAATGGGGGTAAAACGTTAGGGGGCCTCTGCAATCAGCCCTGTTTTCTCTCATTAAATCTAATTACTGATCAGTAAATTATTTTTAATCTTTAGACCACTGGTAGGTTCTATTTAAGTGCTCCCAGAAGTTAGTTGAACCCACCTTGGCTTTTAGTGGCTGTGGTTGGACCTGCTGATGAAGCATGCCACTGCTAAAGTGGGTGAGGGTCACTAAAAAATATATATATATATATTTCGCAGTAAGGAACAATAAAAAAATCTAGCTTGACGTTTTAGCAGCGTAGGTTAATTTGGGGTCTAAGGGTACTCTGCAGAGTTGGGAGTGTGTATCCCTTAATTAACCCTGGGGTTTTCTCCCCAGATAGTCCTTCCTACCCCCTGGAGTGACAGGTCCAAGACCTTGATGTCTCAAACTCATTTCACCCTCATTTTGGAATTGGAAATGCACAAAACTCAACTGCAGAGCAATTCAGTCATGTGAGCCAGGATACTGGCCGAATGCACAAATGCTTGGGTCAGGAAAAGGCCACCTTTTGGTAACGGACACATTTTCAGAATTCTAAATTAAAATTTGACTTTATATGTTTAACAAATTTAATTGATTTGAGTGCAAACCGCATATGTCTATCTGCTTTCAATCTGATGTGATCACTTATTAAATGTAATAAGGTAACTCTTTATTAGTCAATAGGTGAGAGACCATCTAACAGAACAAATTGACTTTACCAGTTTTTCACTGACAGGACATGTAAAGCTTGAGCATACATGTTGTACTTTTTAAATACAGTGTGGCCTGCCTTAGGAACATTTAGGGCCTACATTTGTGGTGATATACAAGTATTAAAAATGAAGGTTTAGGCCTGGCAAAAGGTTTATTTTGCTAGGTCAACATGACATTTTAACCCCTTTGCTACCAGGCTTTTTCTCCCTCACATGCCAGGCCTTTATTGAGCTATTTGGGGCAGTTTTTGCTTAGGCCCTCATAACTTTTTGTACACATAAGCTACCCATGCCAAATTTCCGTCCTTTTTTTACAACATCTGAGGGATTCTAAAGGTACCCAGAGTTTGTGGGTTCCCCTGAAGTAGACCAAGAAATTAGCCAAAATATAGGAAAAATGTCATTAACAAAGGGTTTGTGGTGCTAAAATCACCAGCTTCCCACCATTCAGGAACAGGAAGACTTGAATCAGAAAGCAAATTTTTCAACACAATTTTGGCATTTTAATGGGACATACCCCACTTTTACTATTTTTGTGCTTTTCACCTCCTTCCAATTAGTGACAGAAATGGGTGTGAAACCAATGCTGGATCCCGGGAAGCTAAACATTTCTGAAAAGTAGACAAAATTATAAATTCAGCAAGGTGTGTCATTTGTGTAGCTCCTACAAGGATTTCCTTCAGAAAAAAAACAGCTGAAATAAGAAAAAAAATTACATTGATGTGAAAAAACAGCCATTTTTCTTCACATTTTCCTTAACTTTTACTGCAATGTCAGATTTTTTAAAGCAACACACCGTTACATCTGCTGGACTCTTTTCGTTGTGGGGATGTATAGGGCTTGTAGGTTCACCAAGAGCCAATAAATGAGCTGCACCTTACAATGCGTTTTCATTCAATACCAGGTATACAGCAATTCATTTGGTGAAATATAAAGAGTGAAAAATAGGTATCAAGAAAACCTTTGTATTTCCAGAATGGGCACACGATAAGGTGTTGAGAAGAAGTGGTTATTTGCACATCTCTGAATTCTGGGGTCCCCATACTAGCATGTGAATTACAGGGCATTTGTCAAATAGACGTCTTTTTTTACACACTGTCTTACATTTGGAAGGAAAAAATTTAGTAAAAGACAAGGGGCAAAAACACTTGTTCTGCTATTCTGTGTTCCCCCAAGTCTCCGGATAAAAATGGTACCTCACTTGCATAGGTAGGCCTAATGCCAACTAATGGAAACACAACATTGACACATCACATTTTCCCAAAGAAACTGACGTGTTTTTTGGAAAGTGCCTAGCTGTGGATTTTGGAATCTAGCTCAGCCAGCACCTACAAAAACATACCAAACCTGTGCATCTTTGAAAACTAGACACCTAGGGGAATCCAAGATGGGGGGACTTTTGGGGCTCTCACCATGTTTTGTTACCCAGAATTCTTTGCAAACCTCATACTTTGGCCAAAAAAACACCTTTTCCTCACATTTCAGTTACAAAGTTCTGGAATCTGAGAGTAGCCAGAAATGTCTACCACCCAGTGTTCCTCCAAGCCTCTCAATAAAAAAGATACCTCACTTATGTGGGTAGGCCTAGTGCCAGCAAAAGGGAATGCCCCAAAACACTATGAGGACACATCAAATTATCAAATACAAAAACTGTTTTTGCAGGGGGTGGGGACCTGCGATTTTGGTCCTGGGCTCAGCAGCCATCTAGGGAATCCTACCAAACCCTTCTGAAAACTATCCCCAATGTTTTCTTACCCAGATCCACAGCAAACCTCAAATTTAGCTGAAAAATCTAATTTGTCCCACATTTCTGTGTGGGATCACTGCACAGGACAAGTCTCCCGGTAAAAATGATACTTAATTTGTGTAGATCGGCCAAGTGCCTGTGACAGGGAAGAGCCAAAACATGTCGAAATTGTGGGAAAACCAAAGCCGGTCCAAAAGGGCAGTTTGAAAAAAAATGTTTTTAGGCTGACAAGTGGGACAGAATTTTAATTGGTATAGAGGCGACAATGCTGGATGGTAGGAATTTTGTGGATTCCTGCAGATTCCGAAAGGCAAAGTTGGAGGTTTGCAGGACATTGTAGGTAAGAAAATGGTGTGGGGTGCATGTGAAGCACACCACCCTGGAATCAAATAGTTGTTTAGTTTTCAAATGTGTCTAGGTCTTTTTTTTTCTACATGGCAGCTTCCCAAAGTCCAAAAAGTGCAGCCCTCACCATTCCAAGTGGGATGATTTTGAAAGTTAGCCAAGATCTCATGGCCCAAATGCAAAACCAAAACCCAAAATAATCATATGTCCTCTTGATTGCCGTGGGATAAGATGTTTTAGTGTGTGGGGGGAGAGCTGAACGACTGCTACCCACTTCAGTTGGGGTGGGTGCATAACAAGGCCCATACTGGTTGGTAGCCACCACCCAACTATTTTTTTTTAAATTCCATCTAGTATACTTTTCTGCCCCCCAACCTGGGGCAGAACAACTTTGGCCCCATTTATTTGGGGTCAGAGTATGGCCATACCCCCACCATCTTTGGAAAAAAAAACTTCCCTTGGGGGCAGATGGACCCTTCCAAAAATAGACCGATATGCCCCCAAGGGGGGAAGATATGGCCAACAGTAATGTTCCCCAATGGGGAGTGACCCTTCCCCAAGGGGCTGCCCCCCAAACAAAAACACACACACCAATCCCTGGCGCCTAAGTGGTTTATGCCCTCCTGGGTCAGATCGGCCCAAATACAAATAGGATAATCCCCGAGGGGAGCAGAAATGGCCTAAAATAAATTTCTCCCCAGTGAGTCAAATTGGCACAAGAAAAAAATCCCTGGGGCCTATTGGTTTCTGCCCCCAAGGGGCGGCGGATCAGCCTAATAAAAATAGGCCGATCTGCCCCCAATCCTAAAATAAATTTGCCACCCAGGGGAATGACCCTTACCTAAGGGGTCACTCCCCATTTCCCCCCGGGGGATGATCGGCCTAATCATAATAGGCCGATCTGCCCTCAGGGGCCTAAAAATGTTTTGTCCCCCTAATATTCAATAAGAAAAAATAAAAAAAAATCCTTGTGTCTAGTGCCATTTGTGCTACCCAGTCGCATCGCGTTTGGGCAGCAGAAATGCAGAGAGACATCAAAGGAAAGAAAGACATTTCCTTTCCTTTGATGCCTCTCTTGGCCCGTCCACATGATTGCAAAAGCATTTATCCTCTGATCTGTGCTGGAAGCTCTGATGAGGTCAGTGCAAGATCATCAGATGCCATGGGGTGTCAGCGAGGGATGGGGTGGAAGGGGAAGTGATTCCCCTTCCATCCCTGCCCAGGGGACGGGGGTGTGAGGCCCTTGGGGGAGAGCTTGCGCTTCCCTGAGGGCCCCTACTTTGATGTAAGGGTTACGTCCTGGGCACCTGAGCGGTGCTGCCCAGGACGTAACCGTTAAGTCGGAGGCACCAGCATGGTTACAATTGCAATACAGGCTGCAGGTGCAGACCTGAGACATGTTTAAAAGGCTGTTAGTGGGTGGCACAATGGCTGCTGCAGGCCAACTAATTGCATTTAATTCACAGGTCCAGGATACATGTAGTAAAATTTACCAGGGACCTGCGTGTAAATTGTATTCACCAATTAGGTGTAGTCCAATTTTACAATGTTTAAAGGACAGCCCAAGCACTTTAGAACTGGTTGGCAGTGGTAAAGTGGTGGTAGTTCTTAAGCAAACAAAAATGAATTCAGTAAATCAGGAGTGGCGTAGCCAAAACATTTGGGGGTATACTGCACCCAGGCTGCCAAGTCTAAAAAGTGCATTTTAATATATACTCGAGTTTGACTTGGTGAGTTTAAAAAGCTAAGTATATTTGGGTGGATGGTCCAAAATAAAAAAAATAAAAAAAAGAATAGGCCATCTGATTAGGATGGCCTTTTAAATACTGTGGACTGGGACAGTTTCCATGGTAGCAAGCAATCTGTTTTTGCTGGCCACAACGCATGAGAAAATACCTCAGCAGTCCCACTACTTGTTGGGGGCGACCAAGGACAATCCTGGGGGAAATAATATTTATATATCATACTTCGGTAAAAATATATGCCACAGGACCCAGCCCTCCCATGAGGAACTGCAGTACTTCCATGGTCTACCACTCTCATAACGGTGGGAGCAGATGCTTGGCTGCCTGCTGGGAGTTGGGCACAGACATGGCCAGCGGAGTTGGCTGGATGTGATTTAAAAAATAAAATTAATTATAATAATAATAATATTTGCACTGAAAATACCTAAGGCTAAATTGGCATCCTTTATACATTCGGTTAAAAAACAGATATTCAGTGAGAAAAAAACAAATGGCTCCGCTTATGTTTAAAAAAAAAAAAAAAAGGCACTGAAGAAACGAAGGTTAAAGTTATGTTACATTTACATGTTGAAAAAAGGTAAGTATTGTTTGTAGTTTGAGCTAACCATAATTCATGCTCTCAGGCACATGTTATATGAAACTTTGATGACATCAATAATGACATTGGGAGTTATGTATCAATGGCATTGAGGACAACAGACAGCTGAAGGAGTATAAGGAAGCACAATGGTCATTTAAATCAAAGCTGCTGCCTATGTTTGCAGCAAGGAAAATAAACCAAACTGGTGGGGTTGGAACAGTTTTTGGTGGATGTTGTGGTGATGGATTTGGAAATAAATCGTCTTTTGAGCTTTTTCTACAGGAAATATCAAAAGACATGGTTTTGTTGATTGAGAAGGTAAAGAGACCTTAATTAAAATGCAGGGTTTGGATGCGTGAAACAGGGCCTAGAGGTAAATTTGGTAGGTAAGCATCATTTATTACCTAGAATTGATTATATGTTGTGTGAACATGTGTATTTTAGCAACAAGCATGGTTTGTGGTTGAATTTCATAACAAACGAGACTCTGAAGCTCTGCATTGCTTGATCACTTTGAAGAATGTCTTTCTTTCCTTGCTTTGTTGAGAGAAAGGTTTCAAATTAAATATCAAGTGCCTGTATGGATGATTTGTTTCCTGCAGCTCATTACCATTTCTAGGAGGAGTTTTTTGCACCTTTCAGATAGTTGAATGCATCATTTTTTTGTAAAATTTCAGGCCTGTAGTTAATTTCTCCTTACTCGTGGGTCTTTCCCTAATGCACATATGTCTTGGTGTGTTTGATGGCACAATCACTTCAGTGGTGGCCTCTCGGTCATACAGTGTCACAGCAATGAGGCAGTACAAGATTGGCACTCCTCGTTTAGTGCTTGATGCAGATAGCCCTCATTGGCATGCCGGGGTTGCCAAATCACTCCTGAACATTGGCAATGACCCTATCACTGCACGGTTGTATCCTTACACCTCACAAAGGAAATCCTCAGTAGGGGTCCCCATTGGACCTCACTTCCTACAACTATCTCCTCTTCATCCTTGGGTGCAATGGTCTTGGCAAATATGATTTTGTGTCTTATATTTCATGTTGGGGATCTGCTTCTTTTGAAGTCTACACTTTTTGTTTCTCTTTCCTCTTCAAATGCTGACTGTCTTAGCATCTCTGAAACAGATACACCCACAACACAGGCCGCAGGAGTCCCCAAGGGGGCTTCCATGTAATGTACTATTGCAGACACATTTACACTCACTGTCCAGTACTGTCACCTCCATGTATTTTGCCACCACCAGGCACATACACAACCACTAGATAGTCACACTGTGTGCACTTCACAGTATTGTACCCTATCTGTATTGTACAATGGTGGGCTATTTGTGAACACACACACTGCTAGTACACACACTCACCATGCATACCGTTCAACATTAGATGCTTTGTGTATTGTACTTCTCGTAATCACACATATACCCAGCACACTTCATTTCTCAAAACAGTGCACAACACTACATCTCTCATGTTATGTATTCCTCACAGGCATACATACAATCACTATATGCAGTAACCACACCTGTACTGCACAGCACTGCTCTATCCCAGTAATCTTCCCATTCCAGGCACGCATACATCCAGCACAGATTCACTACTACTGTGCTGTGCAGCACTCTGCATGTACTTGATGTTGGCGCAAGGTTGAGGTTAGCTCACAGCAGTGGATCCTTAAAAAAACTGAGTGAGGCTGTAGACCTCAATCCAGTGAAACAGGGTAAAAAGGACCTGTTCAGTACTACTAATTAGTACACATTGTGCTGCCACCACCACGTTTGTGCTGCCTAACTCTTGGTGAAGGTGATAGCCTTACCCTGTTATGAGGGTAGCGCTTTGTGCATCCCACCTGGCTCAACAACACCTCAATCAGTGAGATGGGCCTTTGTCAAGGCACACATGGATGATTTGTGTTTGCATATGACAACATAATCTGCATTAAGGATCCAGCCAATAGTACTGTTGGACACTCAAGACAGGGGGTACATGCCTTATACCATGCAGAAGACATTACATCACAACAGGAGAGTACAGGTCATATATGGACTTCAGATTAGTTTTGAGAGTGATAATAAAAGTATTGTTGTCTAATGTAAGTGGGGAGGGTAGAGGATTGTTACTATTGTTTCTCCATAGAGACGTTCTTAAATGAATATTATCCATCCACGGTGCATTTTGTAAATGCTTACCTTTGCTTCTTGAATTGAAAAACTGTTGCTGAAGTTCCAAGACGGACTAGGATAGCAAACTATTTTAACTAGGCTATCTGCCTTGTTTTAGAGCATCAAATAGCCTGCCATGTGGTTTTAATCTAATTGAAAAGTTCATATGGGGACTTTGAAATATTAAGAATCCCTTTCATGTTTTTTGTAAAGTTTGATTGGCTTTCAAAGCCTCCATGATGAAACAGTTTTCTATTAATTACCACCGCAGAACTGGGCTGCAGTCTATTGATGGCATGTGACTTCTGACCTAATCTGACCTCTATTCAACCTCTAGATCATTTCTGACCTACCATAACCCTCTAACTCGATTCACTACCATTTTTCTTAGATGAAGCATAAATAAGGTATAGCACAAGGTACAAATCAATTAAATAAATATGTAAATGCATAAATAGAGATATAGTTAAATTAATAGAATTCCATTAAAATTCAGGTGCTACAAATCTTTTACCATTTACTTATTCGTTATATTTTAACTTTATCCAGATTGTGATTATTGACATTTACCAGTTCCAGTACCTCAGACAGGGTTAAGCATTTGAGGTTCATCCTGCGTTAGCTTCATGTAGTTGTTCTTTTAATATGTCATGAAATTATACTCACACAATATACTGTTTATTTGCATTCACATATGTCTTCATCGGCTGGGGTCCAGCTCCCACTTGGCAGAGTTCTACCTAGCACAGTGGGAATAGGATCCCAGTTTTAATGCTCAATTTACCCCACCAAGACAATATTTTTCCCGTGGAGAAGTATTTTTCCCTACACGGCAAGGAATCTGGAGATGGCCAGTTCCCTTTTCCACCCTGCAAAGACAGTTACTTCAGGCTGGGGTTAGAATAAATCCCTCAGTTCTTTGGGTGGGAAAGGGCTGGTTTGGGAATACTCACATACGTACATTGTTGTGGGCTTTTCCAATATTCAAGGCAAACCACTCCTGGAAGCGCTTCCATCCCAACCCTTGTGTCGGATTTATGAGTGCAGACTCCCGGTAGATATAAAAAAGAGTAACTTTGGTCATAAATATACGTTTGTTTACAATTTTGAAAATGGACCATGCAGCTTAATTCCTCTGAAGCATTTCTGCTAATGATTGGTCATAAAACGAAGGATGCATATTCTCTGTAGCTCGAGTTATGATCTATGTGGAATTTTATTCCACAAAGCATTAAGGGGCATATTTAAGAGGCCCTAGAGCAACCTTAGCCCTGCCATAGCATAATTTTTTTATGCTAAGGCGACGCTACAGGGGCTTTTTTCATGTACCATATTTACAAAGCGGCGCAAAGCATTGCACCACTTTGTAAAACTTTGCGCCATATTATGCCTACACCAGGCATAATGTATGCAAGGGGGTATTCTGCTGCTAGGAAGCCCACAAAAATGGCACAGTGAAAGTGAACAGATTTCACTGCGCCATTTTTAGCATCATTTTTAATGCCTACCCAGAGCAGGCATTGAAATGAGGCTCCCATAGAAATGTATGCTAGTGTAGCAAAGCCCCAAAATCGAATGAAAAATGTTGCCGCTATTGACCGCTATAATGTACTGTTTTATAATTACAGCGCAGTCATGTTGTCATTACATACCAGTGGGGGTGGGATGCAGAAAAGGTGGCACATAAATTCTGATGGTCCTAAAATATCTCTAGATTTTAATAACTTGCATTCAAAGTGCATCTGTCACATAACGCTTATCCACTTGAAATCTAACCTGAAGCAATTTAACCTTCAAAGGCGAAAATATCATCTTTATTACCATCATCAGGTTCTCATCAACTGGCAGGATTGCCAACATTCTAAATGGTAGCCTGTGGGTGAAACCAAAGGGTAACAAGGAAGGAGTAAAACGTTGGGAGAATAGCCCATTCTATTTTTTGAGAAGGGATGAGCAAGAGTGAATGTTGCATTATTTAACACAAGTAGTATGTAGTCAAATTATAACAAATCCCCTTCCCAAACTCACTCACATCCCTTCCCATTCTTACAGCCTGTCTCGTAAGAAACCAAGTCCGATACAACTTACCCCTCCCAGAATTACTCCTTGTTCTTTCTACCTCTCCCCCTCCTTCCTGTCTTCATAGTTTAGTCTGCTGAGACCCAGGTCCATCTGTAAAGCGCATCAACAACTCTAAGGAAAAAAGCCACGAACATCTTAAATAAAAAAAAAATCTCAAGTGAGAAGCTGCTGGCCGTTTAGTTTACAACACACAGCTTGCCTGGAAAAAAAAAGGAGGAACTAAATAACAGTCACAGAGGAAAGAAGTGATCCATTTGTCTGCCGTGTTGGAAACAATTTGTAACACTCACTCTTGGGTGATGTAGACACCTAGGTTGTCTTCACTTCGAAATACAACTTCGAGAAGTGAATCTGAATCAGCGAAACCCTGCTGGCCCCTGCATTTCTATCCTTCCTCTGAAGTAGTTTTGAAGCCAGGCAGAAAATGTCACAGTAGAAGAACCTAGAGATGGTTTCTTGCTAGGATCCCGCAACTGAAAAAAATGCCCATAGGTAATCTTCAGGGGTGGCTCCTTCGTAATGATGAAGGAGCGTTTCCCCCACCACCAGCTAAGTCAGGAGATGAAAGATAAAAAATATTTAATTTTCGTTCTATGTTTCATCTGCTGGCTCAACCAGCAACGTATGAAGGGAGGGTTTGGACGGGCCGTGGGAAGGGGGAGGAGGAGAGTGTACCTAAGTGTGCATGTGTGTTTGGCTGGCCGTCTCATGCTGGCCAAACACAGATGACTACTGAGGTTTCTCCAGCCGAGTTGGAGAAACAGCACAGACCCCAGGGCTGTGTCTGAGAGCTCTGAAAAATCCTGGTGCTACTTTCATGCTAGGTTTAGCATGAAAGCAGTGCCAGGATTGATGGTAAGCCTGTGCTGGTGTCCCAGCGAATTGAAGACCAGAGGAGCAACATGGCAGGAGGAGGCGACTGGAAAAAAGATTTTTTTATTATTATTATTATTATTATTCTTATATATATATATATTTTTTTTAACACCCCCCCCCCTTTGAAGATTCATGGGCAGTTGCTGTTGCTAATCTAGACGATATCCTTAAACTTATTTGATTTACATTGCAAAAAATATTTGCAGTGTCTTAATATGTCATGCACTGTCTCCAAGCATTAAGCTTTGTACAGCATTAGACATAAAGATAAAAGGATAACTATTGACTAAAAACTGCATGGCTTTTAAAGCACGGAGACAATGTGCCCAATACACAAAGGTATCAGTTTAAGTTTATGCCTAAATTCTAACTTGATTATGAGTAGAGTTAGAGATCTGGTCCAACTTTAGATGTTAGACTAAAGTTAGACCAAGAGTGTAAACTTAAACCAAAAGTCGAACTTTACTAAGAGTAAACTTAGACGTCAGGTCTAAACTTTTGGTTTAAGTTTACCTTTGTGAATTAGGCCCAATATGTTCCCTCTCCTGGTTCATCATCATCTTAGATTTTAACCACAACTGGATATGACCAATTACTAGATAATACAATGGGGTTGATTCACAAAGGAAAGTAGGAGTACATAAATAGGATTCCTGTAGCAGTATACTTTAACTTACTTTTACATGCCTTTGATAATTTGCCAGAAAACATAAAATGTGAGTAGTCATGTAATATTAGCACAAACAGGAAGGACTGTGTGCTCTGCACTTCTTCTTATAGGTAGTTGGATGTTTCCAGATGAAGTACCAAGCCATGTAGAGTACATAAAAGAATACTCCTCCTGGAGAGTATGACCTTAAATTGCTTTCCAGAATTATATTTTTCACTTGTGTTTTGTGGACAGAGCAGATGGTGAATTAGTCAGGGCCACTGAAATTGAGGCTGGGGAGGGCAAAACTATGCAGGAGGGTTATGCTTGGTAACCCTGCCAGGGCTTTAGTTGCACTTCATTGGTGTCGGAGGCTGACCCTCTTTGTAGTGTGCAAAAGGTGGTACACTGTACAGAGGGTTCGGGCAACCACAAGTTGGTTTACAGAGGTAAAAGGTGGCCCACTAATGCTCTAACTTTTATGGTAGCTTGGTCGAGCAGTTAGACAAATCTTGGAGAAGTGCAAAGCATTTGTTGCACTCACAGTATCACTAAATAAGCACACTGTTAGAAATGGGGTCTTTGGTTGACAGTCAGGTTACCCCCTGTTCAAGCAAGGACCCTCACTCTAGTCAGGGTAACAGAGAATCACCCTCAGCTAACCCCTGCTCACCCTCTTGGTAGCTTGGATGAGCAGGAGGCTTAACTTCAGAGTGCTAGGTGTAAAGTATTTGTACCAACACACACAGTAACTTAATGAAAACAGTACAAAATGACACAAAACCAGTTTCGAAAAATAGGAAATAGTTATCTAAACAAAATAAGACCGAAACGACAAAAATCCAACATACACAAGTCAAGTTATGAATTTTTAAAGTTTAAACACAAAAATTGTGCTTAGAAATACAAAATGCTTCAATGAGGTGTTAACACAGCGTCATGACGGAGTAGTTCCCAAAAAGCTGACACCAGCGCACTGGACACGGATTCGCGTAGACCCCCCAAGTACAGTACAATTGGTGAAGTGTGAAAACAAATCTATGTGCGAAGTCGGGGATTGCGGCGTCTGTGCGAAATGTTGAATCCGCACACTTTGAGCGGCGTCGGTCATGACGTGGTACAGTGATATCCACGGAGTCATGGACTTCAGCGGGGCTACAGAGGATTCAGCCTGCGAAGGTCGCCGCGTTCCAGCGAAGATCATAGAGTCAGATGCAGGTGGCTCACCGGATTCAGCAGCGTCGTCAGTCCGAAGTCGTCCGAAGTCGATTTACTTTGATTTCCACCAGATTTCTTTTCAAGGGCCCAGGAACTGGATAGGGCACCACTTGTCAGAGAAGGAGTCTCTCCAGAGACTCCAGGTGCTGGCAGAGAGAAGTCTTTGCTGTCCCTGAGACTTCAAACAACATGAGGCAAGCTCTAAATCAAGCCCTTGGAGATTTCTTCACAAGATGGAAGGCACACGAAGTCCAGTCTTTGCCCTCTTACTCAGGCAGAAGCAGCAACTGCAGGATAGCTCCACAAAGCACAGTCACAGGCAGGGCAGCACTTCTCCTCAGCTCTTCTGCTCTTCTCCAGGCAGATGTTCCTCTTGATGTCCAGAAGTGATCTAAAGTCTGTGGTTTTGTATGCCCT
Source organism: Pleurodeles waltl (assembly GCF_031143425.1). Lineage (NCBI taxonomy): Eukaryota > Metazoa > Chordata > Amphibia > Caudata > Salamandridae > Pleurodeles > Pleurodeles waltl. The sequence goes on from NC_090438.1 coordinate 246,517,533, forward strand.
TCTTATACCCAATTTCTCTAGGCGTACTTCAAAGTAAAGTCTCTTTTGAATGTGAAATCCTGCCTTGCCCAGGCCAGGCCCCAGATACTCACCAGGGGGTCGGAGACTGCATTGTGTGAGGGCAGTCACAGCCCTTTCAGGTGTAAGTGACCAAACCTCTCCTCCATCCTAGCACAGATGGCTCATCAGGATATGCATGCTACAGCCCAGCTCCCTTTGTGTCACTGTCTAGTGTGAGGTGCAACCAGCCCAACTGTCAAACTGACCCAGACAGGGAATCCACATACAGGCAGAGTCACAGAAATGGTATAAGGAAGAAAATGCTCACTTTCTAAAAGTGGCATTTTCAAACACACAATCTTAAAACCAACTTTACTAAAAGATGTATTTTTAAATTGTGAGCTCAAAGACCCCAAACTCCCCATGTCCATCCGCTCCCAAAGGGGATCTACACTTTAATCAGAGTTAAAGGTAGTCCCCATGTTAACCTATGAGAGGGATCGGCCTTGCAACAGTGAAAATGAATTTAGCAATATTTCACTTTCAAGACATATAAAACACATTACTATATGTCCTACCTTAACCATACACTGCACCCTGCCCTTGGGGCTACCTAGGGCCTACCTTAGGGGTGTCGTACATGTAAGAAAAGGGAAGGTTTAGGCCTGGCAATTGGGTCCACTTGCCAAGTCGAATTTACAGTTAAAACTGCACACACAGACACTGCAGTGGCAGGTCTGAGGCATGATTACAGAGCTACTTATGTGGGTGGCACAACCAGTGCTGCAGGCCCACTAGTAGAATTTGATTTACAGGCCTTGGCACCTCTAGTGCACCTTACTAGGGGCTTACTAGTGAACCAAATATACTAATCATGGATAAGCCAATTACATACACATTTTGTAAAGGAGCACTTGCACTTTAGCACTGGTAAAGCAGTGGTAAAGTGCTCAGAGTAACAAAAACAGCAACATCACAGTCCAGCACACATCAACAACCTGGGGAACAGAGGCAAAACGTTAAGGGAGACCATGCCAAGGATGAAAAGTCTAACAACCACACACAAAAGAAAAACTCAAAACCAATTTACAAAAATACAGCAGATTTTTATTTTAAAATAAAATCAAGACCAAGATCACCAATATCATGTAAGTACTTTTTAAGTTATGAATTTTCAAAGTGTAGAAAATGTCTGTTCTTACATAATTCCGCACCACAGGAATCAATGGAGAAATACTTTAAAAATGAAAGTATAATCAGGCAATGTGTTTACCAATATCTTTTTGCAGCGAGGTCAAGGTCATTGGCGGGTCCTGTGGACCAGCTGGAGGAGTTAGGGGTGGGGAGAAGGTTCCTAGTTTCTGCGGGAGCAACTGCAGAAGGTTGTTGAAGTTGGTGCAAGGCCACTGCGGGGGAACACTTGTAAAAGCAATGCCCAGGTGGAGTTCAAGTTAGTACGGTGGGTCCCTTGGAGTGTTGAGCTCCCAAGGCGTAGGGACTCTTAGAACACAGGTGGATCTTGGTTGAACGGCACAGGGTGGGTAGGTGCAGAGCAAACCTGTGAGCAGGAGCAGTGATCAAAGGTGCCCTTGTAAGCAGGAGGTAGGTTGCTTTGAGGGTCACTTGCAGGTCAGCAGGGGCACTCTGATGGGAGGTCCTAGTATTTTCTGACGAGTCTTGACTGGGGATTCCTCCTGTTCCTTTGTCAGTCCAAAGTGGACTATCCTGGGTGTCTCACGTTGAGCGACCAGTACCTGGGTCTTTTGCATGGTTTGTCTACTGGAGCCTGCAGTGCCACTAAATGTGGCACACTGGTAAATTTGGTCCTTACGGTCTTGCAGGTTAATGTTGGTCTAGCTGCCATGTCCGGTTCTTTGGTATGCAACCGGTCAGTGAACTGGACTTCACTGTTCTTTTGGTCTTTGTTGCAGGAGAGTGATTCCTTCACTCTGAAGCAAGATCTTCAGTTACTTTTTTTTTGTCCAGATGCTCTGGGGGTTTGTAAAATCTATCAGATGTCCGAGCAACCCCCCCCCCCCCAGCAGCGATTGTCGAGTCCTTTGTGCAGCAGGCAGGGTTTGGTGCTGACTTCCTGGAGCAGCAGGACTTCAGTTCTCAAGGCTTGGGTCTTCTTTATTGCTGGTCTTCTCATGTCTTAGGAATCTGAATCTGTGGTCTAGGAGTACCCACAAAATACTGTTTTCAGTTGGCATTTAGGGGAGTACCTAGTAGTGACCAATGGGTCACCTTAGGGTGGTTACACCTACTAAGTGACCAATTCTTGTGGGCAGAGGTCACTTCCCTACAACTGATTGGCTATTTTTCTTCAGTGCAAGATGGCAAACGATTAAAAGGGGTCACCTCACATGAAACACCTTAGGGTTGGTGCAAGCTGGGGATGACCATTCCTCCTTTAATTTGTGTGTTTTCCCACCATTGCTCCCACCAAACGTGGGGGTTTGTAATGGGGGCAGCCATCTGCTGCTAGCAGCAGGCTTAGGGGGGGTCAAGTTTCAAAGGCTATAAGCCCTTTGAAGCACACTAGCAGGGCAGTGCACATTCATGAGGAGAGAGGTGTGACACCTCCACCCAGGAAGGGCTTTGTTCTGGGACCAAGAGATCAGGAGCTCTCACTTCAGGGTTCCAGAATCTTGTCTGGTGGTGATGGGCTGGTTGCGACCAGCTAGCAACCATGCCAATGTTATTTAGCTTTGTACGGGCCCTGGGGACATTTTGCAGTAAATCCAATACTGGTACCAATTTAGATTTATCATTTAGAGTGGCCATAATGTAACTGTGAATCTTGTACTGACCAGTGTCCATCATATGCATTTAAATTGGGTGCTCTGTTACCTTACTATGTCCTAGATTTGGCAAGGATACAAAAGAAGCATATTGCTAATGCATCTGTCTCCCACATACAATACAGTGCACCCTGCTTTAGAGCTGGAAGGCCTGCCAGAGGGGTGACTTAACTATTTTGCAGGCAGTGTGTAGTGGACAGGGCACACAGGCTGTGTGCCATGTCGAGTTTGCTTTTTACGATTACACCAGGACACTCTGGATGCATTGCCCTTGAGGATGGCACAATCTCGGCTGCTGGCTCAGTGACCTAGCTTTAGTACCCCATGCATGCCCTGAGTATGTAAGTACCATTTACTAGTGATTTATGGTGGCAGCTAAATTTGTTGCCAATTGTTCCAGTGTATCATAACAGTTTTGGGAAAGAGACCTGGCCCTGGGAACAGCTTTAAGACTAAATCAAATACCAGGCAAAAAGTGGGTGTCATGACCATGTAAATATAGCAATATGCCACAGAAAGATGACCAGTCAATCTTTGCAATGGCCTCCCAGTGCTCAGCAACATCACTGTTTTTAATAACTTATGAACTGTTTGAGCTAAAACAAAATATTTTTTCATATGTGGCAGATCAACAGCTATGCGAACATTTCCAATGGGCACACAATGTTATAATTCAAGTGGCCCTCTTAGAGTACGGTAGACAAGATTCTACTGTGGCTGTGCTAGGTAAGTTACACTGGTGGCAGTGCAATTTATCAAGACCTTTCTCAGGGTTCATGGACTGCAATTATGCTGGTTCAGCTTTCCAGTGATGTTTGCACTGTCACTCGTGCAAGTCAATATTTCCACTAACATATTGTGCAAAAACAATATTTTGCACAGAACCATACACATATATGTACAAATGGTGCAAAATTAAATGTATGATGCTGCAAACCATTTAATTTGACAGTGGGGGCCATATGGACAGAATTTAGAGATTGCGAGTTCCTAATTGCAATTCTTTGAGAATCGTAACTAGAAAATCGCAGTTGCTCATGTCCAAAAATATATTAGTTGGTAATATTGATTCCTAATGGTGTGGCAATAGACCTACATCATAAATATTAATAAGGTATGTTGCACCTTGTGAATAATTAGTAATTACAGCTATCACAGTGATGGTAGCCTGTGAATGTGTTTTTAAAAATCAAGCCAGTTTTCCTTAAGGGGAAAATGGTATTAGAAAAAGTCAAATGAAATGATTAAGTTACATTTGTTTTAAGAAAAGGCAGTAGTTCCCACCCTTGAGGTATAAGTAAAAAATGATTGTTTTGCTAAAGTAATTCATACATAGCATTGCAATTCGGTATTTGGAAGAGATGCCTTAAACATGCCCCTTCCAAATACGGAATTGCTAAACACAAATTGCTATTTGCTATTCTTAACAAATCGCAATTAGGAAAATGTAATTCCTTATGTAAGCAATCTTACAACTTCTAATTAGTGATTCCTAGTCGGTCACAAAATATTAATGAGGTAGGTTGCAATTTGTGATCCACTAGAAATTGCAGCCATCACAGGAATGGTGCTAGGGTTAGCAGACCACTGTCTGTGATTGCCTTTTAATAAAGCAGTTTTTTTAGATGCAACCTGTTCTCCTGAATGGACAGAAGGATGTGTAAAAAGAAAAAAATTAAACTTTTCTTTTTTTCCTACTCAATTTGGGAATAGGTTACCATCACTTTTATAATGGTGGTAAAGTATTACTTTTTCTGACCAAATTCCAGTGAGAAAACAGTAATATATACCATGTTGATACTATATTTGACAGGGACACCCAAAGCATGCTCCTTTCAAATACTGAATTGCAAATGCAAATTGTAATTCAGTAAAAAGTTACTGAATCATATTTTACATTTTTCTACATTTGAAAACAACTTTTTTTCTGGTCACAAACTGCTCAATTCACAGAATCATGTCATTTGTGACTGGAATAATGCTTTGTACATCTGGCCCTAAATTAGATTTTACAGGTCAGTTCTTGGTCAGAACCCTTCCGTCATCACTGGGGTAATTAATATGAAAGAGTTGCACACCTACTTTAAAAAAAAAAAACTCTGGTTAGCTCAGAATACAATACTTTAAGAATATTTTCTCAGCACATTGCAGCTATGGCACAAGCATTGAGCAATCACAAGAGACGTGTGTGGTATATTCTAGCAGTACTAACAATATTAAAGTAAATGAAATAAGACAAAAAAATCCCTAACCAATTTAGAAAAAAAAAAAAGTAAAGCATCAGTTATGTCATTGTATGTGGTCAGCAAGGTCCCTGGTAAGATTTGTCTGGTCTTGATGGAGGGAAGGCCAGATAAATCAAGTGGGTCATTCTGGTCAAAGTTTTTACTTTCAGAAGTAAACTCTGAAAAGGAATTCAGAATCTAACAATGGGGAAATGTCCAAGGTTGTGGGTGGAGATGGTCCTTCAATGTTGCGTACATTATTGAGCTGCCACTGAAGCCTTTAATTTTAGATGTAAAGCCTCCAAGTAGGACAAACCCATGATTTTGAGGCTTTGCATGTCCGAAAATGTGCTGCCTTTTCCAAGTCCAAAGTGTTACCTTCAGGCTCAGTCACTGTTTTCTAAGTCTAATTCCTCTGGTGTGGAAAGACTGAAAGCTGGTGCTGAACAGGGCTGAGAGGATGCACACACCTTCTATGGGAGGATCTGCTGAAACAGTTCTGCGTGGCAAAAAACTCTGACTGAAATGTTCTTGCTCTCTTTGGTTACAAAGTTCCTGCAAAAGGCTCAGCACATTTTCCTTCAAAGATGGAAACACATTACTAAATACTACTTTTCTCCACCTGCTGGGAAAGTCCCTTTTGATTAGTACTACAGTACCTGCTCTTAATGCATACCTAGGAGTCTGCCTTTATCTCTATAACCAGGCCTCATGCAGTGTCCAGCCTTCTGCAGTCAGCTGGTCCTTCTTGGAGTCAGAAGTCCTTCTCCTTTTATGTCCCTTGGCCTTTGGAGATTTGCTCTAGCTCCTGGGTTCTGTCACAATTTGGTATTACTTGAATCATGTGGAGAAGTCTGCTGAGGAGGTAGTGTTTGAGATAACAGATATATATCCTGTGCATTAGTCAGTGACTGAAGATACTATACCACCTAATACTAAATATTTCCCCAGGAGGCTTTGTTTTAAAATGGTCAAATATTTCTGCCACTAGACAGGCATGTCTTCAACTGATTAGTCACATCCCTATTAAGAAGAATTATTTTTCCACCTGACAGAGTAGAAATAATTCTTTCTCCTACTGTGGTTCAAGACTGGCTGTCTAGGACGGTCCTAGGAGTCAATAAGAGAAGTCCTTCCTAGCATCTCCAGGTCAAAACAGATAGAACAAAGGACACTTATCTCGGACAGCTGCATCTGTCCCATTTCCCAAAAGCTAATCATTAGAAATGGTAAGCAGTTACCATCCACCGGTTTTTCCTGGACTTCCAAACAGGCTCTTTACCTCAGACAGAATTTTTAACTCTGCCTGCTAAGGATGGGGGTGATCAAGCTCTGTAAGGGATGACTAGCAAAACAGGTTTTGGGCTACTTTTGGATCAGGCAGCACAAAGTCCATTTTTATTAAATTATTTTTCCATTCAAGTTAGCAACAATCAGATTTCACCATTCAATCAGTTTTTGAAAATTAAGTAAAAAATAACTTTGAAGGAGGTTGCTAGCATTTTCTCAAGTGGAAATATGACATGTGATATTTTAATCACACATAGGTTTATCAATGGAACATATAGGGCCTTATTACAACCTTGACGGAAGGGTTTCCTCCATCACAAATGTGGCAGATATCCCATCCACCGTGTTATGATCCCATTATACTCAATGAGGATCGAAATACGACGGATGGTATATCCATCACTTTCGTGATGGAGGAAACCCCTCCGTCAAGGTCGTAATAAGGCCCATAGTGGTTCTACTCCATGACAAATATTTTGGGCCTTCAGTCACGTTTAAGGTACATGTTGGACATGCAAACCTGAATATGCTCCAGATCCCACATCTGGCGTTTAGTAAAGTAAGCCCCTAAGTGAATCACCTGCCCTTGCATGGGCCAATGATTGTTGTTGCCTTTGAGAAATGTTTACTTGAGCCATTGCTTGTTTTTTGCCTTGTGTCGGAATCTGGGGCACATGTCAACTTGTTACCTGAGCTTGTGACATCCTCATGATTCAGACTGGGCATGTCCAGGTGACTCAGACTTGGCGTGGCCAGGTGACTCAGATTGGGCAAGGCCATGTGCAGCATGTATTTAAAGCTCACAAGTCATGAGGTGGTTCTTTGCTGTCAGAGGTCCTCAGATGCAGAGTGGGATTCTCTGCTACTCTGCACTTGTTAATGGGTCATCCATTCTACAGCACAGTGTCACGAATGCTGATCCTAAAAAAGAAGAGATCAAGAAGATTAGCATCATAAAAGCTCTGCACATGCTTGAAAGGCTTCTTACCGGTTATCTCTGATAGTTGATTGCCTGATGGTTAGTCTGGCAGCGTGCACTAGAAGGGCATGTAATCAATGTCCTTGCTCACTTGAATGCTTGCTGTCTGCCGAATAACTCTCATTGTTAGCTTGCAATGACAATAAAGATTTGAGTGTATATTAGACAATTTTTGTTTTAACGATGATCTATGGACATGTTTGTTAAAGTTGAGTTTTCTGTAGCATTTTTATGATGCCAATCGATGCATACGATGAACACTCAGTGCTTGGCACACGGTAATTTCAAAATGTCAATCAAAGTTCTGTTATTTTCATGTTCAATTGTCACTGTAATGTAACAGTGATGACACCAATTACATATGAATGTGAGTTTCAGTATGTTAACCCTATGCTCTCAGTGTGTTTAAAACACTGAGCTATGTTCTTTCCGATACTAACGCGCTGTGCTGATTAATCTCTGAAGATTTGAGAAATCTAAATACTTAAGAATTGATTTTCATTCTTTATCACCTGGTATGTCTGATTGTGAATGTGACTGTGTTGTAGAATGTCTCATCAAGACCCATCGAGCCAGACGTACACTGAATTTTTGGAACACTTTAGGAAGGTCCTCCGGTGGGGAAACATTGACTTGGGAAGAAGGTGGGCATACATGTAGATAGTATGGAAGGCTAAACATAATAGTTGATTGCAGCTTCCATACTGTTTCTTGAAGATCCGTAGAGAGATGGGAGGAGCCATCAAAAGCAGAAAAGGGGACTCTGAGCAGTACACCTAGTTTGTGGGAATTGGTGAAGAGTATTTTTAGTATATCGGTTACATGTAATGTTTAATTCATCATAGGAAATATCTGCTTTTCATATACCACTGCTAGCCATCCTGATCCTGCCTGGGTGACATCCATGTTTCGCGCTCTCTCTCTCGTGCTCTCTCTCTCTCTCGCGCTCTCTCTCTCGCACTCTCTCTCTCGCACTCTCTCTCTCGCGCTCTCTCTTTCACGCTCTCTTTCATCCCCTTTCCCCTGGAACATTCCTGTGCAAATGTCAGGCATGCAACATCTAGGTGGAGTTGGGAGCAAACATATTAGGTCAGCATTGTGTCTCCATGGGACGAACAGATTAGTGCTTAAAAGTATCATCTTCTTAAGTATGTAGTGTATCACATTTATACATTAGGCATTCTACCTTGTGGGCTTGATAGCCATTAGGGTGACTGATCAATATATAAGAATAAAAATATTTAAAAAAAGACTTTCCTACAGGCAAATTTACTTTCCCTTGCCATGTGATATAGCAGTGCATTTAAACAGCAATCCATTCAGAGCACACTGTTACTCCTCACAGTCCTATGCTTACCCACATATGTGGGTTGTATAAATATACACTGCAGCTGAACTGTATTTTCCAGTGTTTGTGCATTTTCTCCACCAATTGAAATGGCCTTACAGAAGAGTGAAAAAGACAAGTTAACTGAAACCAATTTTACCAGTACCATTTTAGGTCCAAAATGCACACAGTGGCATGGAATAACATTGTTGCAGTTCTTCGACCTGCGAAAAGAGTCCAAAAACCTTTTATGCAATTTCTTTTTGAAAAAAGTCTTACCATCCAAATAAGGACAGGCCCTAGATCATGTAAAGTAGATTTGTTGGGAAAAAAATGACTTATTTTATATGTCTGATAAAATGTCACTTAAGAACTACAAATCATGCTCAACCTTGGAACATTTGTGGCCAAGCAAGCACACTTTAACTGATGTATCTATTATTCATGAATGCAAGACTTATATTTGTATATTTTGACATAGCTATTACTTCCCCTCCTTTTTCTCCTCTGTATATTATTTCTGGATGTTGAAAATGAATGTGGGAGTTAACGGCCCTTTTTAAAAAAAAAACATTGGCCAATGTGCAAACAAGTCACAAACCAGTCTGTGATTTTTGCACAGACTGTTTACTACCTACCATTAACTTTGCAATGCAATTCATGTACAAATTAGTCACTTGCCAGTTAAAGGTGTGATGAAAGACAGGAGCCCTCTAGGAGCATTAACATAACCTGAATGAGCTGTTTTTATGTAAATTATTTACAAAAAAATCCTGTACCTTACAGAGACATAGGATGCTGTTAAAATCAATGTTGGAAGGATGCTTTCAAAAAATGTTGACAAATTACTCTTTCCAAATCAGTTACCACATCATGACAGATTTCCGTAACTAATTATTGATCAGTAAAGCCAACTCTGTGTTAGAAATGGGGTCTCTGGTTGGCAGTCAGTTTGCACTCTGTCCAAGCAGCGACACTCACTCTAGTCAGGGCAAGAGACTCACGCCTAGGATAACCCCTGCTCACCCCTTTGGATGCTTGGCACAAGCAGTCAGGCTTATCTTGGAGGCAATGTGTAAAAATATTTGTACCAACACACAGTAGCACAGAGAACACACTACAAAAGTGACACAATACCACTTTAGAACAATATCCAATATTTATCTAAATCAAGCAAGACCTAAACCACAAAAATCCAACATACACAAGCAAAGTTATGAATTTTTAAATTTAAGAGTGTTGATCCATAAAAAGCAATGGATGCAATGTTTTTACACAAAGCACCTGGTTTGCATGAAAAATAAAGCCGCAAGGTCAAATGTGCATCTGAAAAGTCAGCAATGTGTTAATTCCTTACTCGCAAGTGAGGCCGTGCGTCCGGGCAGGTTCACTGTAATTTTGAAGCCCAGTGATGATGGGTGTGAAATTCCAGTGCATGGTGGTTGTTAGAAATGGGCTTTCTGGTTGGCTAGGGTATGCACTTAAGCCAGGCAGAACCCACCCACTGTAGTCAGAGTGAGGGGGTTACACACTCATTACAACCCCTGCTCACCACCTTAGCACGAGCAGTCAGGTCTATCCCACAGACAATGTGTAAAGCAATCGCACAAAACACACACACACACAATCACACCACATGTGACACAATAAATACACCACAAAGGAAACACAACACCAAGTTTTATATAAAAATAAACTGTATTGCATAAAATGCCATTAGATCAACCACATGTCATTAATACTCTTCTACACAAACAGTTGTCAGGACATCAGTTACTAATACTCTGCAAAAGCAAGCAGTAGTCTCATAAACACGTAGGTTACGAGTTATCCTGCAACATAAGTAGAGAGTCAGGTTGCTGGTCCAGAAAACTGCCGCCCGTCAAATATTAGATCTTTCCCGTTCAGCCTCTGCTAGTGGCAGTCTGAAGCAGTTACATTGGCTTCCTCTTGGGAAGCGCATCATTTTCAAGACTCTTTGAAGTCCCTTCATTCGATAGGATCTGAATACCTTTGCTTTACTTTAGGCAGGTACATGCCTGGCCAGCAGCTTAGATCAGCAGGATCTCATTTGATCCATGTCCCTCATACTCGTAAGGCGAGATGGGGTGAAAAAGCATTTGTAGTGATTGCTGCTAAATACTGGAATACTCTCCCCCGACTATGAGGAAGGAATATAACTTTCTGGCCTTTAGGAAATAGTTGAATACATGGCTCTTTCTTCAGTAGTTCTGCTACTTCTTTGTGTCATGCTTTTCTATCACTCTCCTTACTGTTACTCAGCACTTCAATGATATGGCCTGAATGTGCTCAACATCATTAGAAATGCCAAGACATTACTCTGAATGTACATAGAAGGAAACATTACCGAAAAAATACTTCTGGCAAAGAAATCACATTAGCATGGAGGCCGTGACCTCCTCATGAAGCCCAGTTTCCCAAATGGTATAGGTCCCACACTGGCAAATCACGTATGCTGATGGTGACTGAGTTTGTACATGTCCTACCGTAGGAGATCCTGCACACCGATTGGGGGAAATGCAGGCCTCCAATGAGTGCCCATAACAATGAGGAGCTCGCGTGCACCTATTGCAACAAAAGTTGGCACCAGAGGAAAGGGTCTGGGCAGGCATGGGACCTCTGAAGGTCACCACTCTAGGCTCCTGGCTGGAAATCTGCTTAAATGGGGGCTGAGAACTAAACAGAGGGACATATCTTTTATCACCAGGATCCTCCACCTGGAGGTGCTCCACTCCTTATACTGGGGCCACCTCATCTCCTTAACCCTCAGCTGGACAGGAGCCTCCATTGAGGCGTCCTCCCTGTACAGTGAGGTACCACAAGGTGCCGGGCTCTGTCCTCTTGTGAGACTGCATGATGCACACAGGCGAGGGGCCTCAGCAGGTGAGCCTCCTGGCTTGAGATCCTACTTGGCCCTGCTGTCAGCTCTCAGGAACACTCTAACAAGCGACCCAGGCATGAGTCTATGGCCCAGAATGCTCCCTGGTGTCTGGACTGCGAGCTGATCTCCCTCTCCTCCTCCTCCGGGGGCTGCAGAGGTAAACCCACCTAAGCAGGTGCCTGCTAGTGCCCTAGGGGCACTTTCCACAGTGCTCCCGGCCACCGAGGGTACCACAAGCAGTGCGAGCGTGGCTCTGAGCTCTGCTCCCCCTGCGCTTGAGGAGAATCGGCAAAATGTGGCGCTTGGCTCAAAATAAATACCTCCAGCACTTCCCTTGTACTGGGAAATATGGAATGGCAAAAGCGACCTTCTTGCGCTAAATAAAACCACAAAATAGTGGTTGTTTTGCTTAGCTTCAAACTAAGCGGGAATGAAGCTAAGGAATGCAACACTCTTAATCTGAGTAATGAATTTATTATGGCACTTCCCAGGTCTCAAACAAGGGTATACAAAAATATTAACATGAGCATTTAACTGGAGCGCGCCAAAACATGTGCTGGTACTAAAACAATCACACCAGTTGAGTAATAATAAGCAGAAGAAGTGTGATATATCAACAATGAATATGCACACAGTAAAGCTAGATAATTAAGAATTAAAAATGCATCACTGTGGGGAAAGAACTCTTCATCTTTGCCAGCATCATTAAGCTGTGGAACCATGGACGGGTGAGGCAGGAGGTTTTCCCAACATGGGGTGTTTCCTGAACCATGCATCCACGTTCAAGCAAGCTCCTTCTACCTCATTGCCAAGCTTCCCACCATATAAAACTTAAACAATCCCAAGAGGATGATTCTGGTAACCTCCCCTCTCCGTTCATGTAAGTTGTGAAATTCAAGCGCTGGCTGTACTTGGTCTGTTTTGAACACACAAAATGTGGATTTCCAAGACAGAGCCATGCCCTTCTCTGCTATGACATTTTTCATGCTGGTACACTCTTTACACATTGCATCCCCCATCATACGTTCCCTTTTCTGCTGAGAAAAGCATAAACCTGTCCAATGTAGAAAACAAGCTGTGCCAGGAAAATACCTGTTCCACCAATGTGACAGCATTTGAAGCTAAGCATTAAATGGAGTCAGTGGTCAAGATGGAATCAGTGGTTAAATAAAGAAGCATTACAGTGGTCAAGGGCTCCTTTGCACTGTGAGGAAGAGAAAGCCACAGGGTGCACACCACCCAGTCCCTAGAGACAGCACAATATGGTACAGGGCGGCAGAGCCCCAGAAAGCAGGCCAGCACAACGTTTTTCAGGCAGTGGCAGTTCTGCTTAGTGGCCCAGCAGGTCACAAAGTAGCACAAACAAAGCAGTCCAAAGGTGGTTCCTGGTAAGTTCCTCCAATAGAATCCTGCATCCAGTTTAGTAGTCCATTAGTGTCTCTCTAATGGGGAAAACACCCTGTACTTATACTCAGTTTTGCACAACTTTTACAAAAAGTGGGAGAGAAGGTACCAAACATTATTAACTGGTTCTAGAAGTGTCCGTTCTCTCCTCCAGCAAGGCCGCAGACATCAGTGGGGGGTTAAACAAGCCCTTTGTTTGAGGACAGGGCACAGCCTTCACAAATGCATCTCTTCTTCTCTCAGCCCAGGAAGACCATTCAATATGCAGATGCACCTCTGTGACACCTCCGCCCTCCCTGTGTACAGCTGTCTGAAAAGTATGCACACAGTCGAGCAGTCTCTCCGCCCCAGACGTGGATCAGAGTCAAGCTGCAAAACACCAGAGTAGTAAGCACAGAGAAATGCTCACTTTGGAGAAGTGGCATTTCTATTATTGTAAAAAAAAATCCACCTATACCAGTAAGCAGCATTTCCCACTACCATTACAACCATACAAAACATGCCTACACTACTCCTCATACATCAGACAATACCACCTAGACATGAGGGAGGGCATTTCCAAAGCAATCCTATGAGCTAGGCAGCACTCACAGAAGTGACAAACCAAATAGGCTGTTCATCACTACCAGGACAGGCTACACAACCAGGCCCATGTCCTGCCTTTTACATACAGAGCACCCTGCCTATACAGCTAGTTAGGGCCTACCTTTGGGGTGACTCACACATAGTAAAAGGGATGTTCCAGGCCTGGCAAGTAAATTTAGATGCCAAATCCCTATGGCAGTAAACTGGGCACACAAGCCTACGCTAGCAGGCCTGAGACAGGTTTGAAAGGCTATGTCAGTGGGTGGCGCAATGTTAGACCTGACAGCCTTAGGGTGATCATCCCCCAACTTATTGCCTGCCTCCTTCAACTTTTCTGACACAGTTTCTGCTGGTTTTAGGACTCTAACCAGTGCTAATGTGCATATGCTCTCTCCCTTAAATATGGTAACATTGGTTAATACCCAATTAGCATAATTGATCTACTTGTAAGACCCTAGTAAAGTGCACTACATGTGCCCAGGGCCTCTAGATCGAATGCTACTAGTGGGCCTGCAGCACTGGTTGTACCACCAACATATATAACCCTTGAACCATGCCTCAGTCCATTGCACAGCCTGTGTGTGCAGTTTCACTGCTAATTCGACTTGCCATTTGAAAGTAATTGCCAAGCCTTAAACTCCCCTTTTTTCTAAACATATAAGTCACTCCTAAGGTAGGCCCCAGGTAACCCAGGGCAGGGTGCTATGTAGGTAAAAGGCAGGACAGGTACATGTGTGTTTCTATATGACCTGGTAGTGGAAAACCCCTAAGTTAATTTTTCACTACTGTGAGCCTGTTCCTTTTATAGGATAACATCAGGACTATCCTCATATACTGTCTGAGTGGTAGATTCTGATCAGAAAGGGTTAACCAGGTCATATTTACTATGGCTAGAATGGTAATCCAAAATCCTGCTTATTGGAGAGGTTGTATTTTATATTACTATTTTAGAACTGCCACTTCTAGAAAGTGAGCATTTCTCTGCACTTAAGATCCATTGGTGCCTTATAGCCTGTGTCCAATCTACCTCTGTGCTGGTTGACAGCTCCCTTGTGCATTTCACCCAGGTAACCACAAACACAGGATAGTCAGTCACACTTACACTCATCTTCATACTGAATGGGTCTTCCTGGGCTGTGAGGGTGGAGGGCCTGAAACTTACATTTCAAAGGCTAGTGGCCTGCCCTCACACAATCGACTTCCAAACCCCCCATTGGGACCCTGGCAGACAGACCTGTACTGAAAGGGGCCTTTGTGCACTTCAAAACCACTCTTTGAAGTCTCCCCCACTTCAAAGGCATTTTTGGGTTATGGCATGAGCCTTTGGCTTAAGCAGTTAGGCTAGCCTACGTGGAATTTGGAACCGGAAGCAGAGAGAGATGCACGGTGCAGTGCACGCTCCCTCAGGAATTCCTTGCAGCTTGCTGCTCCTCCCGTGGACCCCTACGGAAGCAGCCCGTTTGATCGGGTGCAGCTTGTTGGGGGTGAGCGGGCTGTAATTGCCACTGCTCCAGCTTCATCGTCGCATTTGCTGCGGTTCAATAGCCTCAGCAACAAACCTCCTGCATATCAGCACACCAGCACACCGGCACACCGGTAAGAAGAAGTGCTTAACGCATACATAACCTGCATACCTCCAAGCAGCATGCCATTTTCTGCTTTCTGCTTTCTGCTGCGGCCTGGAAACAGTATTTCGAGCCTCCACCGCCACCGCTGCCGGCTCCTGTGTCCACACCCGTGCCCCCGTACCTGTGACCTGCCCCCTGCCTCCTGGCATATTCTGTGCCTTGTTGTGGCCTGGGGGGTGCCACGCGCTTATGCCCAGGGGAGTGTAAGGTCAGGGTTGGTGCGGAATAAGAGGTGTAGCAAACTGTAAGAAGTAGCAGCAGCAGGAGTGGGCGTGGTAGAGCCAGTGCCATGAGAAGGACACCGTGGAAAAGCAGGAGAGCTAGTCGCCACTAAAGCACCATTAAAGCGAGAGTACCGTGAGAAAGTCATAGCGGGAGGAGTTTTTTGGTGGCGAGGAAGTCCATTCGCAAGGGATAAGAAGAGAAGGAATCCATTCTGAGCTCCATCTGTATATATAAGGAAACTCCTGGATATTGTGTATTGTGTATTGTATATTGTGGTGCATTTGGACAACGTGGATAGCTGTAGCTGCTCAATGGGTCCTGGCCTGCAGTTCAAGAGGAGCAAAGGCCACCTTGACGCCAATTTGAGGGCCCTGGAAACTCTGGGGGAGTAACAATAGAGCCAGTAGTGGCTCTAGCTGGCAGTTAGCTCCTGGTGGCGATGCGGAAGCGGCTGGTACTAGACCAGTGCGGTTTGCTACCCCCGGTGCTTAATTAGGAATTAAAAGAACCCCTACAGTGTAGCTCGTGGAGTGTGGAGTACTGTGAACTATTGTGGAATATTATCCAGTACATAGTACAGTACTGGAATACAGTATACAGTACACAGTATGCCGGTGAGCAAAGCTCGAGCATGTGGCATAAAAAAGGGATGAAAGACAGGTTTTAAATCAAAGGAGACTTTGGGGGTGCTTCAGCTTTCAGAGGTATTACATGGGAATTACGAATAAGGTGATGGAGGAAATATACCCCAGTTTTTGGATCAGGAGGATACCCAGAGAGACATTGAAGACAGCAGTGAAAAACCCTCAGGGACCCCACTGGGAGTATCAATCAGAGAGTTTGTTGGGAAACATTTAAAAAAGACTCATTATATATCACAGGCATCAGAGGGAAATAATGTCTTTGATTCTAATCAGAGTGAAATTGCTCGACCCAGAAGGAATGACTTTCAGATCTCACTCATTGCAGATAGAGGATTTGTTCCTAGAGGAGGCGAGTTGGCATAAGGTTTCATTGGAACTCTGGCAATCTTCATCCCCATGCCTCCCACCGCAAGCCAGGGGTGGTATAAGATTGGAAGAGGGACCCCCGTCCTGCCCTGGCTCTGAGAGAATTGAAGAGAGGGAGTGTCTTGTAGGAGGCTTGGGGGGACTTGGCAGAGAGGAGAGTGAAATAAGTGCACTTTTGCTGTCTTCCCCCTTGGGCAGACAGTCTGCATTTGCGTTAGATACCACTGCCGTACCCACCGAGTCACTAATATATGTAATGTTCCTAATGCAAAAGACCCTGCAAGCAATTTTAGAAGTGCTGACAGCAAATAATAGTTTGGGTAAAGTACATAAAAATAAATTGCAAGGGATAACAAATGAGCTGAAATGTATTAATAGTAGTATGCCAGCAGTAGTACGACCTGTATCGGAAAAAAGGGATCAAGGAATAAACACCCTTGATCCCCCTGAACAAAATAAAGAAGGAGGGGAAACAGCTATAATCCAGACGTCAAATCAACAGTCAGTATATGTTTCCAAACAAACAATGCTGGTGATAAAGAGGAATCGCAGATGGGGGAGAAAGGGACATGGTCCGCACAGTCTCCACAATAAACCCCAATGTAGGAAGCGAAGTAAGCAGGGTAACATTGGGAGCAAAACATCCATAGGGAGAGAGGGAAAGATAGTGCAGGTAGTTCAGGCTAACACCTTAAGGACTGACTGTGGCCAAGAGTGTGAAGTAGTAGCCCTAGAGCAATGTCACAAAAAATACCTAGTATACCCTACAGAGAAGTTCATCAGTGAGGAAAAAGAAAGGGTAGTCAAGAGGTAGAAGTGGAAGTGGAAGTAATGGAAGAATTAGAAGAAAGAGTGGAACGTAGTGGTTTAGAGGGAGAGAACAATGTTAAGAGATCAGTAAGAAGGAGGGGGTGCAGAGAATTAGATAATCCAATTTGCCCTGTGAAGAGTGGGGTTTTGTTTTCACCTAAAGGCCCTGAGAATAAAAGGGAGTGGGAAAGTCCTAGTGGAAGGAAATGTAGGTCAATATATTTGGAGCCTTGGGGAAGAGAGACTGGGAGGAAACAGCGAAGGAAGTTAAAACCCTCAAATCGTACCCGCCTTTTAGAAGTTATGGCCTTGTGCCCAAGCCTATGTGAGATTGAGTCAGATGATATAAAGCAAATAGGATTTATATTAAGCCCGGAGGGGGAAGAGGTGACTAAAGCACTCTTCTACTCTGATTATATTAGACGATTGGTACTGCAAGCAGAGGTGGAGCTAATGAATGAGGGTGTAAGATTAGTGCAGCAAAGTGAGTTAGAGGGTGAAACACAAGATAGAAGAGCCCTCATGTGTCATGCAGGTCTGTTCCCAAATCAAGTGCAGTGTAATTTGTTAGATAATAAAAATCACAGAAGGTGCGTGGATGGAAACAATGGCAGTTTAAGTGTAACCGTAGTTACGGAGTATAACGACCCACAGTGGAGGAATTATTATAAGCACTTTGTAAACCCCTGTGATAAGTATAGTAGGGGAGAATTGAGTGATGTGGACTAGGAATTAAGCCCCGCTCACAGCCATCTGATCTTATCCTGGAATTTGGGAAGTTATAATAAACACTTAAAACAAGATTTTTTAAAGGAGAGTTTGAAAAGTATGATATAATGTGCTTCCAGGAAACTTGGCTGTGCGACAAACCTGATCTAGTAGATGGTTTTAAGAGGCTTTTTAAGGGAGCAACATGGCAAGGGGTAGAACACCCATCAGGGGGCCTGATAACCCTAGCCTCAACTAGAATAGCGAATAAGTTCACAGAAATAAAAAACAAATGTCACTGGTTATTGGCAGGCCAGGTGATAATCAATGTCTATTTACAACCGTTCTATTTATGACTGACATCCAGCGGGGTCTGTTTGAGGAAGATTTGGAACTACCATGTATTGGTAAAACAGGTTATTTGACTCTAATGCTGGGAGATTTTTATCATAAACCTGATCCTAATAGCAGTGATAAATTGTTCAAGGAGCTATTGGTAGCTGCACAAATCCCTAACTGCATCTTTTCAAATGTAGAATGTTCTGCTCGTGATCTGTCCTTAGTGAGAAACTTAGGATCCTTAGATATGTTTTGTCTAAATGGACGTATGAAGATGGATCGTCCGACAAAACAGACTTTTTGCATAGGCAATCAGGTATGCCCTATTGATTATGCTTTCGTAAACTCCTGGCATTTTAGAGAAGTGCTGGACTTTGAAGTCGAGCATATAGAAGGCAGTGATCACTGGTCATTCCGCCTAATAATACAATCAGCCGATAAAACCCAAAAAGAAAGAGAAAAGGCATTGATAGTGCTTGTTGAGTACCCTCGTAGGATAACGACTCGGCTTACAGAAAGTAGTCTAGAAGCACTCACTGAATTGACAAGTAAACTATCCAAACCTTAGTATGAAAGAAGATCCAAAAGATATGTTTAAAGGCTATAATAGGGGCATTGCGTTAATGGTTGACTGCTTAAAAACCAAATCAAAAATACCGCAAGAGAAAATGATGAAGGGAGAATCATATCAGATGAATATTAGCAAAATATGGTTTAATTGGGAATGTAGGAGTAAAAAGCAAAAGATGCGAAGATTAGAAAAGGAATGTAAGATAAGACCCTCCTTTGATACAGAAGAAAAACTCCATCAGGCAAAACAAAGTTACAAAACAATTATAAGACAGAGGAAAAGGAAATATGTTAATAAAAATTGGGATAAAATGATTGAGGTGATAAGAACACGGAATATAAGGGGCTTTTGGCAGTTGGTGAGGAAGGGGAAAAAGTCAGGAACGATGCAGTGTTTGGTTGGGAGAAGAGGACTGGCATAAATATTTGTCTACTATGTACAAAGTTATTGATGATGACGAAGGTGATAGGGTTACTAGAAGTTTTGGTGAGAACACAAGATTAGCTTTTGTCCCACAAAAAATAAAAGAAACCATTGCAGCTTTGAAACTAACTAAAGCAGCAGGTCCAGACAATCTCCCACCAATAATAATAAAAAAGAACACTGATTGGTAGACAAAAAATGTTCACACTACGTTTTGTAAAATTTTGAATTATGGCCGTTTTCCAGAGAATTGGAAGGGTGCCATGATAAGACCGATTCATAAAAAGGAGGATCCAACACAACCAAAAAATTACCGGCTGATAAGCCTATTAGACCTAGGTGAAAAGGTATTTACGAAGATATTGCTGGGGTTAATTACAGAATGGGCAGAGGATAATGATTTGATACCAGAAGAACCAGGTGGATTTAAAGAAGGGCACTCGACCATTGACCACTGCTTTAGTCTGTTGGCACTAGCAAAAAAAATCAGTTGAAATGCGAGGAATCCTGTTTTGCTGTTTCGTTGATTTTCGTGCCGCTTTTGATTTGGTAGACAGGAAATAATTATGGGATTATGAGAAGTAGATCTGAAGTATTTAGACAGCAAAATGTCAACAGTATGGTAGGCGGTTGGAGGAATCTGGGAATCTTTCCCTATATAGAGGCTCTACCCAACCCAAGATTAAGGGACTTAGGGCCTGATTACAACTTTGGCGGAGGGGGTTTAATCCGTCCCAAATGTGACGGATATCCCACCTGCCATATTACGAGTTCCATAGGATATAATGGACTCGTAATACGGTGGGCGGGAAATCCGTCACATTTGGGACAGATTTACCCCCTCCGCCAAAGTTGTAATCAGGCCCTTAGTGTTACAGTTCCGAATTGGGTTGAATCCAGGGTATAGGGATCCTAAAGTAAAAGCATTTCTTCAGGATACCCATGGCCTATGCACATGTTGCTTACAACAGAAATATAGTATGGCACACCTACTTTTGGATTGTTACTGGTTTTTAGAAGTGCGTAACAAGGATTTAAAACCAATTTTGAAGAAATATAATATTATTAACCGGGATCAAGCGCTGAGGTTACTTATAGACATGAGATTTTTTAATGTAACCTGCGTGCTGGGCCTATTTTTAAATGGTTTAAGAGGGGTTTCAACCTGACTTATAGGGTCTGGCATAATGTAGGAAGCAAAGGGGAATGGAGAGTTTTAACCACTATAATTGATTATTTTAAAATTATATTGGTGGATGATATTATAGAAGATTTGCCATGTTATAGCGAAGTGAAATGCTGAGCACTTTGTATTGGAAATTTCACTCTATGAAATTGTAAGAACCTGAGTCTTATCAAATTGTATGTGGGATAATTTGGTTAGCACATTGCACTTTACGAAATTGTAAGGAACTGAGTCCTGTTAGAATTATATGCGGGATAACTTGGTTGGCATGGTGCGTCCGGAAGAATTAGTCGGGAAATGAAATTGGTTTAAGGGTGGAAAAATGTAATGAATTATGTAAGTAGAAGGGGTTAACAAGAATTAGATTGAATCAAGAATTTTGTATTTTTAAATGAATGTGTACACTCTATTGTTTTTACACTTTTAAGGTTAATGCCAAATAAAAGGGTTTTATTATTGCGGATATTATTGCGTGTATAAACCCACCACCAAATCAGACACTTCTGGACCAGAACCTGCAACCTGTCAAGAGGAACGTCCTGGCTGCCCAAGGGACTGCTTTGCTGTGAAGGACTGCTCCTTGCTGGCCTCTGAGTTTGCTCACAAGTGCTCTCCAGGGGCTTGGATTGAGCTTGCCTCCTGTTTGTGAAGTCTCAGGGCCAAAAAGACTTCATCGCTTCAAGGAAACTCTTTGTGCACCAAAAATCAATGCACATCCTCCCAGAAACGATGCACAGCCTGCCCTGCATTGAGAAAATTGCCACATTGCTGAACCGGAAAGATACAGCCTGACTTCCCAAGCGAAGATCAACAGCGCATGCGTTGCAACCGGAAATTCAATGTACAGACCTACTGGATCAATGCACAGCCGAGCTGGAACGATGCAGCATGACTTCCTGAGTGAAGAATCGACAAAGCTCCTGCCAGGCAACAGAAAATTAAAAGCATCGCCTACTGGATCGACACAAACCCTGTGACTTATTCCTGCACACCCAGGAGTTGTCCCCGCATTGTCGCTGGACACCAAAAGATCCCGAATCACAGTGAGGAACCAAGGCTCTGCGCTGGAAATCGAGGCAAAGCCCCTTGCAGATTGGAAAGAAACAATGCATCGCCTCTGCCACGCCGGACGATCTGACGCACAGCTTATTTGTTCCACACACCTCCTCCTCTGCAGTCTCCATGCATGGTAATTTTTATGCAAACCAGATACTTTGTGCAAACAAGAGAGAACTGTTGACTTCTAAGAGTTAAGACTCTTCTAATCTGCAAAACAGATTTTTCAAATTGTGCTTATTGAATCTTTATCATTTTTTACCTTAATTCAACCAGATAAATATTCTATATATTTCTAAACATGACTGGCATATTTTTGTAGTTATTTCACTGTTACTGTAAGATTTCTTGCACAAAAACTTTACACATTGCCTTTCAAGTTAAGCCTGACTGCTCAATGCCTAGCTACCAGAGGGTGGACTCTGGATGAGATGGAGTGTTTGCGACTTACCCTGACTAGGATTGGGGTCCCTGTTTGCACAAAGGTGAAAACCTCTGCCAACTAGAGACCCCATTTCTAACATGGGTGGTCATCGGTGAGAATAGGACCTGTGTTTGTGCAATGACATACAATAACTACGTGTATACTACCCACACTAAAAGGTCAATTTGTTTTTTTTTCTTCTCTTTTTGCTGCAATTATTTTTCTTGCATGACATTTTTAATTTAAATCCTAACCAGCATGTCTCTGCCTAGGTCTCAAGGAGGAGCTGGCGAGTTGGACCTAGCTAAGCTGGAGACATAAACTGTCAGCCAGATGAAAGGGTTCTGCAAGGGGATGGAAGTACCTACCTGGGGTGTCTCTAGGAAGGAGGAGTACCAAAAGGTGCTGAGGGCCTCGGCAGAAGCCCATTCACAAGAGAATGTTGAGGTGGAGGGGTCAAAAGAAGGCTCATCCGAGGATTCACCAATAGCAGTGGGGGGTGACACCCCTGAATTTTTGAGCCCCTGCAAAGCTAGGGAGCAGTGTCTCAAGTCACGGCTTGTTTGCAGAGGAAAGGAGGGAGGAGAGAGTTTCAACTACCGTTGGCCAGATTAAACATGGAGGCAGTGGAGAGGAAAGCGGAAAGAAAGGCTGAGAGCACCCAAACAGGCCTTGGCTGAAAATAAACTTCTTCTGGCTCAAACTGAGTCTTAGAGCTGGACCACAAGTTTAGGCAGTCTGAGTCCAGCAGTAATGGTAGCAGCATACATACAGGTCCTGTTAGAGATGAAAGGTTTGTTTACCCAAAGATGTGGTACCAAGTTATGTGGTGGCAGATGACATTGACAAATGGTTTGCTGCCTATGCAGTTGCACTAAGGGCCCGTTGGTTTGCTGAAGATCAATGGGTGGCAGGCGTGTAGAAACATGTACCAGCAATTGGGAGGGGCACACTTATCACACTAGAAGAGAAGGACCAGAACACATACCTGCTCATGAAAGCCATTTGAATCACCAAGTTTGGACGGACCCCTGAAAAGTATCACCAGAGATTCATGGATACTTGCCAGAAATTCATGGACAGTACCAAACTCTCCACACAAACTTGAGCAGACTTTTTTGATGTTTCTAGTAAGGCACTGAATGGATGGGTGCGGGGTAGTAAAGTAGATGATTATATGATTTGACCCTGCGAGAGCAAATGCTCAGTATTTTCTACTGATTGACAGCAAGCTGACTGATCCCTTAGGTGGTGGGCAAACGGCGGGCCTAAGGACTAGCACCAGATTGTCCAGAAATGTATCTGGGGGTACACCCACAATGGTGGTTAGGGGTCCCACCAGAAGAAAGAGGGGGTGAAAAACTTAAGAATAAGTTCTCAAAAGGCCCCCAAAATAATTCCCAAGGGGATAGAGGTAAACAGTCCCAACCTGATTCTGCAACTAAATCACTATTCATTGACTGTAAGAAAGGGAGGCTTTGTACCCCAATGCATAGAGTGCACTAAGTATGGTTACTCTTAGGGTGACTCTAAGAGTCCCAAAAGGGCACTGACTCCTGAGTTGGCTAGTGCAGCGCTCAGGGAGAAGGAAGTCCCAGTTATCTTTAGGGACAGATTGAGGTGATCTAGTGTCCCTGGGAGATGAGAAAATGGTACCAAAAGCCCACATGTCTGCTAATACTCCCAAGTATAGGCAGTGGGTCACCATTAATGGGCAAAGGGTAGAGGCTCTGCATGACACAGGAGCCAGTATGACTACTGTAAGGGATAAGCTGGTGTCAGCAGAGCAGGTCATCCCCAATACATTCCACCAGGTCATTGACTCTGACAATTGTGAGAGCGACCTACCGGTAGCTCTGGTTCCCTTTGAGTGAGGGGGTCTTGGTACTCTGAAAGTAGCTGTGAGTCCTGCCATGCCTGTAGATTCTCTTAGCCAACGACCTCAAGCATACTTCCTGGCAGGAGATAGAGCTAAGGTCTCACCTGGAGACGTTAGGTTTGCCTAAGTAGGTCTGCATGACCACAAGTTCCATGGCTGCCCGGGAAGGGAGTCAAGGGTGTCTGGAGCCTGGAACAATGTCCTAGGCAGCTGCCAAGGAGAGGGGCAAGAGGCACAAGAAACTGGTCTCAGAAGTTCCCACGGTGGTTGACTGGGTCCATGAGGAGGAAGCCCCTGACACTACTGGGGAGGACATTGCTGCCCTAGGTAACCTATCTGAGTTTGCTGGCTGGCAAGTTGAGGGTGGGCCAACCAAGGAGGAATTCTTCCAAGCGCAGAAGGAATGACCCACTCTTGAAAGTCTGTGTCAACACCAGGGCATTGCGTGCTCTATTGGCGACTAGAATGCAAAAACCCAGCACTCTCAAAACAACGTAATTTATGCATTGTCTTGATATGTTGTTGTTTAACCTTTTGCATTGCAGAGTTTAATCCTGAAGACTTATTTTTAATGTGTTTACAAATACTGTTAATTTGTAATGTATTGCTGCAGGCTTTCAGAGTGTGTTAGGGTGTGGTCCCTTTCCAGGGCCTTCCAGAGACTTTCCCTGCAGCATGCCTGGGTGTGGTTGTGGGCTGGGCCAAGACTCTATAAAAGGGAGCCAGCCCAGCTCCAAGTGCTCACTATTCAGAGGTCCTGGTGCAGAGCAGCAGCTACTTCCTGAGCTCCTGTCCCGGTGACCTATTTGATCTTCCAGTCTTCTGCCCTTCATTCTTCATTGGTGATCCTTGTTCTGGGTGGTAAGAAGGTGGTTGGGCTGGCCTCCTGACGCTGTTATCGAGACCTTTCACATTCTTGGAGTAATTCTGATTAACAGATTCCTATGCGCGTTACCATTTCTTGACATTTGTATGGTGGCTTACGAACCGGCAAGACGCGCGATTCGTTTCATGCTGATTTAATCTTGTTATTCATTGCGTGCTACCATTCCTTGACATTTGTATGGTGGCTTGCGAATCGGCAAGACACGTGATTCGTTTCATGGTGCTTTAACCTTGTTGTTCATTGCGCGCTACCAATTCTTGACATTTGCTTGGTGGCTTAAGAATCGGAAAGACGCATGATTCGTTTCATGGTGCTTTAACCTTGTTGTTCATTGCGCGCTACCATTTCTTGACATTTATATGGTGGCTTAAGAATCGGCAAAAGACGCGCTATTCCTTTCATTGTACTTTGATCTTGTTATTCATTGTGAGCTGTTATTTCTTGGCATTTACATCGTGGTTTACGAATCGGTAAGACGCGCGATTCGTTTAATGATCATTTGACTTTGATATTCATTGCGTACTAGCATTTCTTGGCTTTTTACATGGTGACACTTGAATCGGCAAGACGCACGATTCTCTCCTCGAGTTTAATTCATGTTGTTTATTGTATGCCACTATTCTAAGATATTTATCATGTAATATTCGAGTTGACAAGTTATGTGATTTGTTTTTCCTGAATCTATATTGTGTTATTCATGGTGCACAATCCTTTTATGGTGCTTAGTATATATATATATATATATATAAATCTACAATATGCACAATTTGTGTTGAAACATTTTAAGAGTACACAGAAGATCAGAGTTTCTAGATGCAATATTGTATGGTCCTAGTATGCATTATCAAAAAAGGATTTATATGACTGGTTTAAAATTTAGTCAGAATGTTTTTCTGATTCTCATGTAAAGGAAAGTATTTGAATAAGAACGTTTTCATTTAATCCATCTTGATTCCCTTACAGGTATCCGGCCATCTTGAAACTTAGTCATATTAAACTTAATTCTTTGATTGTTCATGTTTTCAGAATGACTATGCTTAGAATCATAGTCTAGCATTGATTTCAGGAGATATAATTTTCATATTGTGTGTTCTAACCTTTTTCTTACTACAGGTTTCCTTCCCAGCTGTTTCCCTTCCTAATCCCCTCTTCCCCTCTTGAACTCTCTTAGTCTCTGTGATTTATCTATCAGAGTCTTGGAGCTGTTCAGTGGTGGACGTGTTGGGAACGTGCACAGACCCTGAGGATCTGGTGACTCTGACAGTCTGAGGCAACAGGCTTCAGCCCTTGCAGTAGGTGAAGCCTCTGGCGATCACCATATCTATTGAGGGAATAATTTCTTCTACAGTGAGCCTAAGGTGCTAGAGGCTGGGGCAACATGTGTGCTGGTCGTTCCCCAGTGGCGCTACCGGGGCATCCTACTGGATCAGGCTCACAACATCCTCCTGGCAGGATATTTGGGGCAGGACAAGATCTTCGCCAGGCTTGTCACCCACTTTTATTTGCCCTGAATGCCGGTGGCTGCAGATGTATTCTATAGTCCTGCTCAACCTGCCAGGCTAGTGGGAAGACTGGGAAAAGGCTCAAAGCCCCCTAATCCTACTGCCCATCGTAGGCACCTTCTTTGAAAGGTGGGCATCAATGTCATTGGTCCCTTGGACCCCAAGACTGCCTTAGGCAACAAGTTTATCCTGGTTTTGGTGGACCATGCCACCCGCTACTCAGAGGCAATCCCTCTGAGGACAGTGACTGCACCGGTAGTGACCAGAGTTCTGATGGGGATATTTACCCATGTGGCATTCCCAAAGGAGGTTGTGTCTGACATAGGCACCAGCTTCATGTCTGTGTACATGAAGTCTATTTGGGATGCATTTGGGGCGACCTAACGATTCACCACATCTTACCATCCTCAATCCAATGGTTTTGTGGAGAGGTTCAATAAGACCATAAAAGGCATGATCAAAGGTGTCCCAAAGGCCATGAGGCAAAAGTGGAATGTCCTCTTGCCATGCCTTCTCTTTGCTTATAGAGAGATGCCCCAGAAAGGGGTGAGGTTCAGCCCCTTTGAAATTCTTTATTTGTCACCTGTCAGGGGACCCTTAAGAATAGTAAAAGAGGGGTGGGAGAAAGCTTCCAGGAACCCCCTGCAGGATGCGGTCAGTTACATGCTGGCCCTCTGCAACCAGGTGCAGCACTTCTGGAAGAAGGCCAAGAGCAACCTCAAGGCCAGACAAGAGGTTATGAAACAATAGTATGACCAGAAGGCCACCCTGGTAGTTTCAACCTGGCGACAAAGTTTGGGTGATGAAGCCAGTAGAGTCTAGGGTCCTCCAGGACAGCTGAACTGGCCCATTTGAAATCAAGGAGTGAAAGGGGGAGGCCAGTTTCCTTGAAAATCTCAAGTCCCCTAGAAACCCCTCAAAGTTGCTCCAACGAACTGACTGAAGCCTTATTATGAGAGGCCTGAGGTCAGCATGCTTCTGGTGACAGATGAGTGTTTGGAAGAGGAGAGTGAACCTCTACATGACCTCCTTTCTGCCAATGAAGGTGATGGGTCAGTGGAGGGTGTCAATCTCTCTGATCCTGAATCAGAGAGGGGACTGCTACCAGTTATTGGAACAGCTCTCCTCCCTGTGTTCCCTCACCGCTCACACACTTGTGTGTCCCTGATATCGACATGGGAGACAGTCCCCCCATAAAGAACAAAATTTACAGGTTGTTAGACAAAATGAGGACTAGCATCAAGGAAGAAGTTGCCAAGCTGCTTGGTCTTGGGGTGATTGAGAAATGCAGAAGTCCCTGGTCCAGCCCAGTGCGCTGGTTCCTAAGGCTGCTGCTCCCGGAGCCAAGCCAGAATGTAGGTTCTGTGTGGACTACCGGGGTCTCAACTCTGTCACGAAGACAGATGCACACCCATCCCTGAGCTGATGAGCTTGTAGACAGACTAGGTGCTGGCAAATTCCTCAGTACCTTTGATCTCACATTAGAGTACTGGTAGCTCACCTTGTCTGAGGGGGCCAAAGAGCGATCTGCTTTTCCTACTCCTGAGGAACATTACCAGTTCAGAGTAATGCCCTTTGGATTGAAAAGTGCCCCGCTACCTTCCAACAGTTGGTTATCGGGGTCCCAGCAGGCAAGGATGCGTTCTGTGCAGCCTACTTAGACGACATTGCTATCTACAGTTCCAGCTGGGAGAAACACCTGCTCCACCTCGGAGATGCTTCAGGCTAAAACAGAAAGGCCTGACCATCAAGGCCAGCAAGTGCCAGATTGGGCAGGTTTCTCTGGTGTACCTGGGACACCTAGTAGGTGGTGGCAAGGTGCAGCCCCTCCAGGCCAAGATTGAGAAAAACAAGGCCTGGCAACCACCTAGAACCCAGAGTGAGGTGAGAGCCTTCTTGGGTCTCACCGGTTGCTACCGCAGATTTGTTATGGGCTATGGAACCATAGTTACCCCCTTAAAACAACTCACATCTAATAAGCAACCTATTTTGTTGAATTGGACCGAGGCTTGTCAAAAAGCATTTGACTCTCTCAAGAAAGCCATGTGTACGGTACCCATGCTCAGGGCCCCTGACTACTCCAAGGAGCTAATCATGCAGACAGATGCTTCAGAGCATGGCAGTTATAGTACAGCTGAATGAGGAGGGCCTAGACCAACCAGTAGTCTTCATTATCAGATGACTATTAGCACGGGACCAGAGGTGGAGTACCAAAGAAAGAGAAGCATTTGCTGTAGTCTGGGTACTAAAAAAGCTAAGGGCCAGATGTATCAAAGGGTTTTTCCGATTCTGTGTCAATGGGAAAATCTGTTCGTAGTTATGGCCCTAAAAACCTACATGTTTAGGACTCACTTTCAGGTTCAGACAGACCACAGGCCCCTCAGATGGCTCTTGCAGATGAGGGGTGAAAATCCTAAACTCTTGTGGTGGTCTATTTCCCTAGAGGGGATGGAATTTACAGCTGGAGTATTGCCCGGGGACTAACCACACCAATGCTGATGGTCTCTCCAGATACTTCCGCCATAGCGATGCGAGCTCCCAAGGGCTTGGCTAGCTCTCCCCACTTTCAGCTGGGGGGGTCACATGTTAGACCTGACAGCCTTAGGGTAGTCATCACCCAACTTTTTGCCTCTCTCCCTCCACATTTCTGACACTGTTCTTAGGACTAACCAGTGCTAAACTGCATATGCTCTCTCCCTTAAACATGGTAACATTGGTTCATCCCCACTTGGCATATTTGATTTACGTACAAGTCCCTAGTAAAATGCTCAACATGTGCCCAGGGCCTGTAGATTGAATGCTACTAGTGGGCCTGCAGCCCTTTTTTGTGCCACCCACATAAGTAGCCCCTTAACCATGCCTCAGGTGTGCCATTGCAAGGCCTCTGTGTGCAGTTTCATTGCCATTTCGACTTGGCATTTAGAAGTACTTACAAAGCCTTAAACTCCCCTTTTCCTACCTATGTCACCCCAAAGCTAGGCCCTAGGTAACCCGTAGGGCAGGGTGCTAAACTGGTAAAATGCAGGGCAGGTACATGTGTGTTTTATATGTCCTTGTAGTGGAAAACTCCTAAATTAAATTTCCACTACTGTTAGGCCTGTTCCTTCCTGAGGATGACATTTGGGCTACACTTGTATACTGTTTGAGTGGTAGATTCTGATCAGAAAGGGGTAACCTGGTCATATGTAGTATGGCCAGAATGGTAATAGAAAATCCTGCTTATAGGTGAGGTTCGATTTTATATTACTATTTTAGAAATGCACTTTTAGAAAGTGAGCATTTCTCAGCAGTTAAAAACCATCTGTGCCTTACAGGCTGTCCCCAATCCACGGCTGGGCTGGTTGAAAAGGTCCCTTGTGCATTTCACCCAGACAATCACAAACACAGGATACTCCATCACACCTGCACTCATCTGCATAATGAATGGGTCTTCTTGGGCTGGAAGGGTGGAGGGGCTTGACACTTACATTTCAAAGGCTAGTGGCCTGTCCTCACATAATAGACTTCCAAACCGCCTACTGAGACCCTGGCAGACACAGACCTGTACTTAAAGGGGACCTTGTTCACTTCATAACCACTCTATGAAGTCCCCCCCTACTTCAAAGGCATTTTTGTGTACATAAACTGGGTACCAGACCCCACCAAATCAGACACTTCTGGACCTCAACCTGCAATCTGTCAAGAGGAGCTGCCTGGCTGGCCAAAGGGGTCATTTGGACTGCTTTGCTGAGAAGGATTGCTATCCTGCTGCCTTGCTGGCCTCTGACTTTGCTGAAAAGTGCTCTCCAAGGGCTTGGATTGAAGTTGCCTCCTGTTTTCTGAAGTCTCAGGGCGAAAAAGACTTCGGGCCTGATTCTTACCTTGGCGGTCGGCGGAGAGGCGGCGGTCGGACCGCGAACAGACCGGCGGTCCAAAAAATGGCATCCTGACCGCGGCGGTCACCGCCGCGATCGACCGCCACTTCCCCACTCCGACCGCCACGGCGGTCATGACCGACGGGCTGGAGTTCGCACACTCCGGCCCGGCGGTCGACCCAAGACCGCCAACCGTATCATGACCCTGCTTACCGCCGCGGTTTTTGGCGGTCGGGAACCGCCATGCGAACCATGGCGGTAGGCACTATCGGGGCCAGGGAATTCCTTCCCTGGCACTGATAGGGGTCTCCCCCACCCCCCACTGCCCCCCACGAGTCCTCCCCCCACCCCCTCCACCCCCCAGAGGTGGTACGAACCCCCTGCCCCCCCCACCCCGACATGCACATACACGCACCCCGACATGCACGCACCCCCAACATGCACATATGCACACCCCCTACACACACACATACACAACGGGGGCACATACCCGCACACATACATGCCGACATGCACACCCGCCGAACTACACACATTGCCCAAAGGCACAGCAGCACCCCCCGCCCGCATGCACGCACTCACACACCCCCTCTACACACCCCCATGCACGCACACATCACACAACACCCCCCCACCCCCTCCCCTCACGGACGATCAACTTACCTTGTGCGTTGGTCCTCCGGGAGGCGACGGGAGCCATAGGGACGTGACCGCCAACAGAAGACCGCCAACAGAAGACCGCCTGCACCGAAAATCGATTCACAGCCTACCGTGTGACAAGAAAATCTCTGCACAGGCGAACTGGAATGACTCATTCTGACTTCTTGAGTGAAGATCAACAGCGCCTCCGTTGCAACTGGGAATTCGACACACAGCCCTACCGGATCGAAGCACAGCTGAGCCGGAATGACGCAGCATGACTTCTTGAGGGAACTGATGCAGTGCCTACCATGAAATAGAAAATTCAATGCGTCGCCTACCGTATCAACGCCACACCTGTGACTTATTCCTGCATGCCCAGGAGATTTCCCTGTTTCATCCCTAGGTGCCAAAAGATCCCCGTATCGCAGTGAGAAACCAAAACTGCACACCAGAAATTGGCGAAAAGCCCCTTGCAACGTGGAAAGAAATAACACATCGTCTGTGCTGCGTCTGAAGTTCATACATACACCTTATTTTTTCCACACATTTCCTCTTCTGTCTCTGTGCGCGGTAATTTGGATGCAAACCAGGTACTTTGTGCAAACAAAAGACAACTGTTGAGAGTCAAGACTGTTCTTAATCCTGCAAAACCGATATTTCAACTTGTGCTTATTGAATCTTTATAGTTTTTTTACCTTAATTTAATCAGATAAATATCCTATGTATTTTTGTGGTGATTTCACTGTGTTACTGTATTATTTATTGCACATTGCCTTCTAAGTTAAGCCTGACTGCTTAGTGCCAAGCTACCAGAGGGTGGACCCTGGATTATTTGTAGTGTGTGCTACTTACCCTGACTTGGATTTGTTTCCCTATTTTGACAAAGTTGAATACCCCTGCCAACTAGAGACCCCATTTCTAACACGCAAGCTGTGCTGCAGGCCCACTAGTAGCATCTACTTTACAGGTCCTGTATATAGGCATACTACTGTACAAGGGACCTGTAGATTAATTAAGGGGCATATTTATACTCCGTCTGTGCCGATTGTGCGTCAAAATTTTTGACGCACAATCAGCGCAAACGTTGCCCCGTATTTCAACTTTGATGCCCGCGGACGACAAAATTATGCCGTGTGCGTCATTTTTGGGATGCGGCAACCCGCCTTGCGTTAATTATATGCAAGGTAGGAGTTCCCGTCCCAAAAATGGCTTAAACGGCCGTGCGTCGTATTTATGCTTTCGGACAAAATTTATGCACAGTCGGGAGGCGGAGCCAGAAAATGACACACAGCCCGATTTGCGCCAAAATTTAACGCCTGGGTCAGGGCAGGCGTTAAAATGGGGCAAACACACCTGTATTTAATCAGAACACACAGAACAAACAGCAGAGCAGCAGAGCAGCAACAGGGAGCCATAGAGGTGATTCTAATCCAGCATGCACGCAGATGCAGAGCCCAGCAACAACAACAGCAGCTGCAACAACACTAGCAGGGACCCCAAAGGCAGCGCAGAAGGCAGGAGAGGATATTCTGCCCAAGAACAACCCTTCAGGGCCTCAGGGAACACAACATCATACAGAAGTACCAGTTGAACTGGCAGGCCATTCAGAAGCTGCTGCGAAACTTTGAACAGCAGTTGGCCCCCACTTTGGTGACCCCCAGCACCATCCCAACAGAAACAAAGCTGCTTGCCGTACTTCATATGCTGGCCAATGGCTCTTTTCAAATAACTGGTGCCCTGGTTGGTGGAATATCACAACCATCATTCCCCGCCTTTTTGCCCAAAGTACTGGACGCCATCATTCGACTGACACCCCGCCACATCTGCTTCCCTAACACACTGCAGAAGCAGCAGGAAACTAAAGAGGGGTTCTGCGCAATCAGTGGCTTCCCACACGTCCTTGGTGCAATAAACTGCACACATGTACGCCTTTTGCCACCTGCTGCAACTGAACACCTCTACCACAACAGGAAGCACACACATTCCATCAACGTGCAGGCCATTGTCGATCACTGGGGATTGATCACCAACATCGTGGCTAAATATCCTGGGAGTGTACATGACTCATACATCTTCCGTCACTGCACCATCAATGAACACTTCCAGGATGGACGGTATGGCAATGGACTACTTGTTGGTAAGTACAAAAACCTACATATATATATATATATATATATATATATATATATACACTGCACAGCAACCCTCTAGGACACACAACACATACACCACAACAGCAACATGTCGACAGGAACACACTGAGGTCGTGACATCACAAGCCATGTTTCTTAAGTCACCATTGAACCTGTCACACATTGGAATTTAATGTACAGCCTAATGTGAAGACGTCAATGAGTGTGGTTGCCTAAATGTCACCTTGCAAATTGTAAAGGTCCCAATGACCTTTACATTAATACATTTCCTAAGTCTAAAGGTATGGGATGTCCAGGGTACTTTGATATGAACGTGTTAACAACACTTTCAATTTTAACTGGTCATGGAACTATCATCTCACCCCCAGGGAAGACACACGGACACCTGTATCACAAGTCATAATGCTAGGGAGGGCACACTGTACTGCAAATCCCAAAACATACTGCTGATAAACGGTTAGCAGACAAACACTTGTTCAGCCAAGGAAACAACACAATGCAGATGGTATAGCCTACAAGCATAGGATGTCACATTAGTGCACAAAAGAGTCACAGACAACACAAGACAACTACTGCCATTAAAGGTCTTTTCAATAGTGCCATCTACATCAACATGATCCCAATCATTTTCTCTTGCAGCTGATCAGGGGTATGGCATCCAGCCATGGATTATGACACCATTTGGCAACCCGAGTACAGCTGCAGAGCGTGCATACAACGAGGCCCGTAGGAGGACATGCAGCATTGTCGAGAGGACCTTTGGCATCCTCAAGTCAAGGTTCCACTGCCTCGACATCACTGGTAGTAGCCTCCTATACTCCCCTGAGATGGTCTGTAGGATCATCCTCACATGTGCAATATTGCACAACATTTGCATCAGAAGAAACATTCCCCTCCTGGAACCAGAGCCACACATGTCTGAAGAGGAGGAAGAGGAGGATGCTGGCCTGCAACAGGAGGGGGAACTACAGAACACAGCTGCTGGTATACGCATGCGGCAACAGATTGTAAATAATTTCTTCTGAATATGATCACCTTCACCACTTTAGTTAACTAATTTAAATAAACACCTATTATAATCACCATATCATGGTCTGGCTATTCCCTTTTATACACCTTCATCTCCACTTGTCAGAATAAGAGTTTTGCCTCATGGAGCATTGCTGTGATACTGAGAAGGACACGGAACATCCCAGAGCTTATGTGATGCTTAACATACAATGATCACATACACACACACTCTTAATGACATATATCATGTACATATCTACTTTGAAAGCCTACAGCAGAGGACCACAACTATTTCACACATACATGTTGAAAGCAAGGTCCAACACAGCATATGGCACACAACTATGACACCATCACTCAATAAGGGGAAAACAAGCCTCATACATGAGGCAGTCAATGTGCTTTGGCATCACTAACAGGAATGTTCTGCAAGACCCTTGACAGCAGTTAGTCAAACTGCATCCAATATTTGCAAGGAATATCTGTGACTAGAGTTCCATAGAAGCAGAACATAGACAGCACAAGTGCCACACATATGACATGCATTGCGCACATGACATTCCATGCACATGTCAGCCCATTTCCTAACTCCTGACACACCCATGCACCTGGTCACAACCTACCTGTCGGAAGAGGTCCCTGGAATACTAAGATGTGTACCCTGATAATACCTCCTCTACACACACAGACCAACATTAGCAAACCAGTGTGCTACACCCTTTCCTAAGGTATGCCATTGTCATAGAACATCTGACTGCATGGACATCAGGTCAATTTATACACTGTCTTCTAGTTTCAAAGCCCTGTTAGCACATGTAGATTGCTTCCCCTTGTGAAACAATCTGTTGGCCCTTAGATTGCAAGTCTCACCTACAGGACTGGTGAGAAACAGATGCAGCCCACACCTGTGATCACCTACATGCACACCACCCATTACAAAAAGCACTGCCCCTGATGATGCCTGGAACAGCATAGGAGTCGCCATTATGTCAAATACACTGTCAACCATTGATGGTAATTAAGCCATGTAACACAGCCCTTGGGTTCATTTGTCACCTTCAAAAACACAGGACATACACAGATTGACATGTCAACTGTCCAGTTTGTCCTCCAAACAGTCTTAGTCAGATCATTGATTATATAACTTTTCCAGTAGCTGGCTCCTGAATCATCTTGCATTCTGTCAGCCTGACTGGCAACTGTCTGTGCATCACACTAAAGTATCCCTGTGTCTACATATGTGCCACACTTGCGTTAGCAAACCTCTCATTCATCAGGGGGCATTGGGCATGGGCTTCTTCCATGCATACACAAATACATTGTATAGCATCATCTGCCTTTTAACTGTACCATTTGTGTTAAATCCTCTTGGAAATGCAAAATTAATTGCCCATCCCTTGTCTGGGTTGCATATATGCATGAATGACAAAGTGTGACAGTGTCCCAGGGTCATAGGCAGGGATTGGATACGGGGCTTTCAGCACAACCAGCAACCTCTGATAATGTACCTGACTAATACACAAATGTCAGAACCATGACAGTTCACACACAGCATCACAGTGTGCACAACATAGTGATGGGCCGTGTGTGGTGAATAGCTGCGAGAATAAACAGCACAGAGGCTATGATGTTCCCAGATGCAGTGGGAAGTGCAGAGGCCAACCTGTGTACAAATGTTGTAATGACACCTGCCGGAACATGACAATTGAGACATTATCTCACTCAGCACACCAAGGTTGCGCTGTTGACTGTCTCATTACACGTCTTTAGTGACAGGGTGGGACCATCCACATGTTGGTTCACATGTCCACATCTAATTTACTCACATTGATCAACAAAGGATACTCACTAGTTACAGGAATAGCTGCCACTGACTCATGATGAGTCCTGGTCCGAACTGTGACAAATTACACCCCAAACAATCTACAGGATCATCATTGGACCACACACATGAACAAGACACCTAGGTGCAATTGATCACTGGAAATATGTGGACACGTGCTGTCTTGTATGCTGGTCCACCACAGCCACTTGATAGTTGGGGCTTACTTCTATGGCCTCAACTGTAGTGTCATCATACATATGAGATTGACCCTTGTCTATCTGTGCAAACAACATGGTACCCACTTCCTCAATGCATGTGTATGACTCACTGTGGGATTCATCAACTAGTGCCTAGGAAGCTGTTACCAATACTCTAGGACATAGGATGTAGAAATTGTGGACCTTTGACATGAACATGCGTCTGCCATCCATCTGGTGCATGCTATGTCACACGTGACCCTAAAACTTGGAAGTATACTTTGCGGGTGTTGTTACATGTATGACTAACACATGCCCTTGCTCATTCCAATTTTTACTTGCTTCTTATGGTTGGACACATGGACGTCACATTCATACAACCAAATGTAAATAATGCTTCATGTGATGTACACACACACACTTGGTCAACCAACATATTAGTTGTCAAAGCACACACTTTGAGCCAAAGCAATTAGGTATTGTACATATGTGTGTCACATTGCTATCCTCTCCTTATGGCAAACATGCACAATTTGTGCCACACATATATGTAGGGCACACTTATGACCATCTATGACGTCAGCCAACTGTAAACATACTGTGAAGGGTGTAGTGGATGATGTTCCGCTGCAGTATGATGTCACACATGTGAACATACACCATCAACACCATAATGTCTTCAATTAGCCAATCTCTGATGTATTCCAAATGTAAAATAACCTAATAAGAAGTAAAAATGCCCCAAACCAGTTAATGCACTGTAATTTTGACGTCCCTAGCGGTGTGCGTCATTTTTTGTTGACCAAAACTGTATTTGCGTCATTTTTTTGGACGCACAGGAGTGAAATTTAGCCCGCATCCAGATATTTGTACAGTCCATGTATCATTATGTGGATGCGGGTTAATATTCACGTCTGTGTGTAAAAAAAATGACGCAAATACAGTTTTGTGCAACAACAAATGACGCATAACGCAAAAAAGGCGGGACTTTCCATACAGGAAGTGATGTAATAGGATATCCTGTTTACAGATCATGTACATTGGGTGTACTTTCACTTTCACTTTGCAGTCTATGATCCTTCTAGACTGTGTGGCTGTGTAGAGAGTGTTGTCCTGAGATTTTGTGCTGTATTTGTCCTGTGTGCTATCGGTATAGTCCTTTTGTGAAATAAATATTGTTTGTGTATACTGTAGTACTGTGTTTTGTCTACATTTGTCCATTTATCTTGTGTATTTCTTGTTTGTGGGAGTCTGTTGTGGGTAGTGTTAGTTTGGGGATAGTTGGGCTCTTTTAGTGTTTAGGTTTACTTTTTTTCTGTCTTTTTACCCCTACTTTCACCCATTTCCCCTTTCTTTTACTTTTACCCCTATTCCTTCTCTTCAATTATAAGTATGTCTGGTAGACCACATCTTGGCAGGATGGGGGAAGAGGAGATGGGAGGCTTCATCTGGCTGGTGACACATTTCTTGCCACTCATGATCCAGGCAGGTGGCAGGGTCATACAGGGGTACCCGACAGAGGCGTGCAGAATCCGGTGGGGAAAGGTGCTGCATCACCTGCAGCGTGTGTATGCCAGCCAGAGGAATGACCACCAGCTGAAGCACCGGTGGGCTGACCTCATCACCAGGGAGCAGGATCTCTTGGACCACCTGGGAATCATGATTGGTGGCACTGTTGGTGAGTACGACTATTGTTATTGTGCACGATTAAATGCTCTGTAGTGACATCAGTGGATTAGTGCAATGTCTGCCAGCTAACTTGATGACTGTGTGTAATTTTGGGGAAATATAAGGGGATCATTGATGCACTATGGCAAGGATCACAATTGCTAGCTGTCAGGTAGCACGTGCTCAGCAAACTTACAGGTAACTTTACCATGAAGGAAATTGGTGCTGCCTTTTTGTCGGCACAGCTATAAAAATAGGAGCCAATCATGTCTGTATAGGGTATTATTGACAGAGAAGTACAGATGTACCAACATTTAGGCCAACAATGTTGACGCAATTGCTAGACTGACTTTAGAATCACTACATGATGCTGAAAATGAGTGCTGCCTTCACGTCAATTGATAATAGCAAAGTGGCTCAAACATTGGTCTCATGTTAGTCTGGTGAGTGTGGAAGGAAAGCGTTCACAGAAGTACTATGAATGTGTGGGATTATTGTGTTTCCTGATCTTTTTGTCAGTTAATGATTTGAAAACATTGTGAAAAGGTGTAAGGTGCCCTCAGCTAACATTTTAAGATGTTTGTTGGAATCGGTTGAGCCACAATCCAAATATGGATGGCAGTCCAAGTGTATGCACATGGCTTTACATCTCCATGGTTGGTGCAAATCACCATAGCTGGGCCACATCAATTGACTATACTGTAACAACAGGATGGCTTACAGGAGTCCCTGCGCATCCCTCTGTACATTGGGCCTATGTGCACTAAATGTGTCATGGCCACAAGGCATGTTTGACTGGTAATGCAGTCCTCAAGTAACCAGGCGTTGGATGTTTCTCTTGGATGCACATGATGAGACGATTACACTCCAAATTTTTAGTGCTCACCAATTATGGGGCACGTTTGCAACCACATGATAGTTAGGGCCAATGTATGTGTGCAGATATGTGTGTAACTGTCACAGGAGACCCATGCTATGTACAAGTTGACCGTGAAATATCAGATGCAGTACCATCATGTCTGAATGGCTGCCATGTCCTTATTCAGCCTACACATTGTATATGTTTATGAAATTGTTGCGCTGTGCACAGATTTTGAGCACATTTCTTCCTTCCATACCTTACAGGTGGACCGGCGCCCTACACTGTGGGAGAGGTGGTGACATTTGAGGACACCGACCACTACAGTAAGTGTAGATATGTCTATTATGTGTTGTGATGCTGGTTATGGACTTGTGTGAGTTGGACGCATAGCAAGGTGTGATGTGTTGGGCAAGTTTTTCACTTGTTCC
This sequence comes from Pleurodeles waltl, assembly GCF_031143425.1. Taxonomy (NCBI): domain Eukaryota; kingdom Metazoa; phylum Chordata; class Amphibia; order Caudata; family Salamandridae; genus Pleurodeles; species Pleurodeles waltl. Next base: position 246,556,336 of record NC_090438.1, read on the forward strand.
ATGAGTGGGAATGCAGTTCTCACATGTTTTGAGTTAGCCAATGCGTATCCAATGGTATCATGTAGGAATTGTAGGGCATGTTATGTTATGTCTCTGACACTTGTATCACCAAGAGTCGCAATGGAAGTCAGCCACTATTTAGTCTGCCTGTCAGACCCACATTCTCTAAGATTGGTGGAGCTAATAGCTTCCCAATAGACATCTGCTTCACTATTTACCTACGTAATTTTGAAACAGTAGGTAGAATCTCCTAGCAACATGAACTTCCACATGTAGTGCATCAAGTCTGTGGAACCTGAGTGTAATGGCCTAGGTGTACATGCAATTCATGATCATGGGTTTTCTACCAACTCTGTGTCTGATGTAAGTCAGACCTCACTGGAAGTATATGTTGTGTACTAAGTTCTGATTTTCCTGACATGTCTGACCCTATGAGTGCTCTAGGGTTTGCTGACTCCAAATTGTAGATATACCTTACCTGTGGTGTGTCTGTAGAGACAAACATGTGTGGATTAGCCTATACACTCCTCGGTGTACATGTTGTTGGCAAATTATAGTTGTGTATCCACCGCCCCCCCCCAAACACGGCCATGGGTTTGTGAATGGGGTACCTAGTATTGATGCTACCAGTATGTTACACATACCTGTGAATAAGTGACGGTTTGGTTGCATAGTAGTATACACACTCAGGTTTGGCACTTGGTACCATACTGGACAGTTCAGTTACAACTTGCAGACCATGTGGCTTTAGTTTTGCTTTCCGTAGACTGACATTTGTAGCCCAGCTCTTGGTGGAGGATATGCAGCATGATTCTTAGATGTTAACTGTCAGAACTCAGATTGCAAGTCAAGGCCAGTTGTTACCCATCTTGAGGGTTATGAATGTGCTTTGTATGATGTGACCTTTGTTGTCTGGCCTGTTGTTAGAAGTACAGTAGAAGTAATGTCTGATTAACTTGCTGTGCCATTTCACGCAATGCAGTTACTAATGTGGCATATCTGCATTTGTCTTCACAGCAGCTAACATGACTCCAGACCAGGTCCGTGAATTTCAGCGTCGGGCCATGCGATACCAGCACATCCTGCTGGTGGAGTCGGGGTTCCGGAGGATGGCCCGGCGATATCGCCATGAACGTGCCTCCGGGGCATGGCGAGCCTTCCCACAGGGTGGGTCTACTGTGCCCACCACAGCCACCACAGAAACAACCACCAATGAGAGCCAGGTGGCCCCACCCACAGCTGCCTCTGTTGATTCTACATCTGCTGGACTTCCTGACCCCAGCATTGCCACCGGTGCAAGACAGCCCACACAGACCTCCTCCAGCGGTACCCAGACTGCCACTGCTCCAGCTGTTGACCCTGTAGCCTTCAATAGACTTGAACACAAGATCGACAAAGTGCTGCACAAGGTGAGCCACCTGAGCCGGGACGTGCAGCACATTAAACGGCGGGTCAAGGATATAAAGAGGACCCTCCGAAGGGCCAACCTCTAGACAGTTGAATAGATGGACATTATACCCTCCCCTCCCTCCTCTTTCCTTGTTCTTATAGTTAGTGGGCTTAGGCCCATATTTATACTTTTTGACGCACAACTGCACCAACGCAGTTGTGCGTCAAAAATGTTAACGCCGGCTAACGACATTCCAAAGCTCCATGCAGGCGCCTTATTTATTGAATGACGTTAGCCGACGCAGCTGACTGGTGTGCGTCAAAAAAAATGACTCACACCAGGCAGCGCCGGCGTAGGGGAAAATGGAGCTTGGGCATCAAAAAATGGGGCAAGTCAGGTCTGAGGCAAAATTTTGGGCTCAACCCGATTTGCGCCATTTTTTTTGACGCCCAACCCCCATTGAAATGACTCCTGTCTTAGCAAAGACAGGAGTCATGCCCCCTTGCCCAATGGCCATGCCCAGGGGACTTATGTCCCCTGGGCATGGACATTGGGCATAGTGGCATGTAGGTGGGCACAAATCAGGCCCCCCTATGCCACAAAACAAATAAGAAAATAATACTTACCTGAACTCACCTTAACTTCCCTGGGATGGGTCCCTCCATCCTTGGGTGTCCTCCTGGGGTGGGCAAGGGTGGCAGGGGGTGTCCTTCGGGGCATGGGAGGCCACCTCTGGGCTCCTTCTGAGCCCACAGGTCCCTTAACGCCTGCCCTGACCCAGGCGTTAAAAAACGGCGCCCATCAGGCTGGGCGCCGTTTTTTCAGGCCTGCCCCCTCCTGTGCATCAAAATGACGTCACAGTAAAAATAAGGCGCACAGGCCTTCAAGTCATTTTTTGGAAGGGAACGCCTACCTTGCATATAATTAACGCAAGGCTGGTTCCCCCTTCTAAAAAATTACGCGCATGGTGGAACTATGACGCCCTCGGGGTCGGACGTCAAAGTATAAATATGGGGCAGTGTTTGCACCGATTGTGCGTCAAAAATGTTGACGCACATTCGGCGCAAAGAGAGTATAAATATGCCCCTTAGTGTTAGGTTAGTAAAGGCTGTTAGTTTAGTCAGTGTTAGTGGGTGGGGGGTAGGGGGTCCTGCTTGTTTCTTTTTTGACTTATTACATGTGTGGGTGGGGGGCTATGTTGGGGTTCTTGTGTGTAAAAAAAAAAACAAATACCAAAAAAAGAAAAAAAAATAATACCAAAAAAATATTTATTTGTTTAGGATAGTATAGTATGTGTTTAGGTTAGTATGTGTTTTCCTCAATGTGTCCCATTTCATAAGGGGGCGGGGGGTAGATGTTTAGAACATTTCATTACATGTGATAAGTAAGTGTAGCTTAGGTTAGTTAGGGACAGTTGTGGGTAATGTGTAGTCAGGGTAGATTAGGGTAGGTAAGATTTTTCCTTCAGTTTCCTCATCTATGGTTAGCTTCTAATAAATATTTTGTTACCCCTTAATAGTATGTGTTGAATGGTACTTGATTGTAAGTTTGGATTCCGTGTACATCTCTTTTGTACTATAACATCTGTGTCCAATGCTACAAACAAATCCCAACTGAGCTGTACGATTGGCAGCTTACCCAGAGCTACCTTGCAAAGTGTCTACCCTTTGTTGCAACCACCAATCACAGTTAATATGGATCCCAATGTGTTTCTGTTGATAAGTGTGTTTTCAAAGTCACTAACAGTGCTTCCAGACTTGATATTGGGGAAACAGTTTTAGGTTTGACTGCAGTGTGATGATCATGCACACCCTTATAAGATGAGTTCTCATTGGCAATCTTCATTTGTGCAGTTTTTTTTTTATTTACTTAGATTAGTGTGGCATGTTTATTCTGTTAATTTTGCATGTTGACAACATTTAGCAGGCACTATTTGATGACTTAGTTATCCCCTGAGGAAGCATTCTTCTGTCCAACACAGCATGGTGTATGGTTTCTCACTTCATCAGATTATTCCCTCAGGATGGGCAGAGTATGATGCAATCATGGTCTCTGTGCAGATTTCTCTAACTCCATAATATCTGGACAGTTGTATTGACAAGCTACGTTATTTGACAGTAGGGACATTTCAATTAATATTACTGCGCAGTTGATATGTCACATTACCCAGAGACAGATTTGTTGTGTAAGTGCTATTTATTGAAAAGTGCTGTAGTGCTATCTGTACATTGTCCATGATTGTGAGTCCATTATAATGATATGTTCCAGTGTGATCCAACACAAGGGTTTACCAAAATGCTTTTGTCATGCTGGGGTTGCTGTTTCAGACAGTGCAGAGGGAAGACTTAGCCAATGAGTAGGAGAAAGACAATCACTGGGCTGGGGGACAAGATATACAGTGGTTAGCAGAACAGTGCTTGAGTACAGTTGTTGTAAGACTGTCATGTTTCAAGACGCAGGACTTTGGTAATAGTTGGCCATGTGGCAGGGACTAGTGCTTCCGGGTACTTTTCCTTGTGAATGTGATCTGTTCCATGTCTTCTTCTTCTGATGTGTGTGTTGCCTGCTTTGTCCTTGTTGTTGTTGGTTGTGAAGGGGCAACACACACCTCAGTGTTGGAAGACGTGGAGTCAGACATCCCGGTCGCTGCTCCCTGTGAAGGTATTAAGTACTGCTGTAAGGAGGGCCTGCTGGTTCTTGAGAATAGCAGCCACATCACGATGGTAGGCAGCCAGGTCGGCCCTGAGGGGTTCAATGTTGCATTTGTGCACGCATTGACAGGATTGCTGTTGTAGGTGTTGGGTCAACTGTATTACAGCTGTGCTGATTTCCTTCTGGGTTTTCTGCAGTTCCTGCGAGATAGATGTTATGGCTTGCATAGCTGCTGCCTGATCTGCAGATTACATCATGCACAAACGCATCCCCTCAAGGCTGGCTGCCATATTTTGCATCCCCACCTGCTCCTCCTTGGCCAGCTCCCGATGTACTCCAACTACAGTTCTCTTAAAGCTGGTGCCAGTGTCGTCTGAGTCCTCAGCTGTATTGGAGCTGGCAGGTCTTACAATTGGGGTGGTGGGTGGTTCCTCTGCGATGGCTGCTTGTTCTGTGCTCCTCCTTGTGACTGAAGGTGGGGTCTGGAGGGTTTAAAGGACCTTTTCGATAGTCTCCTGGGGAATGTTTATCGGCTCGTCATCCATGTCATCAGGGAAATCTGGGACAGGCATATCAGCAGGAGATCCATCTTCCTCTGCAATGAAACAGGGTACAATTAGTGTGTCTGTGTTGTGACAATTTTGACGTGACGTGCCTGCCTTTTGATGAATTCACTTTGTGATCTTGTTTTGTGTTAATATCTGCAGTCCTTCAGATGGGCATTGTTTCAGGCCTATGGCCCACCTGTGTGTCACATGTAAGTTATTGAGTTATCAGACTTGTCAGCCTCATCGCCTCCTGGTGTTGGTTTATGCCAAATAGAGAATTGCCACCTTCTTGTCCTACTCGACCCTCCGTGTATGTCCATTCTCATGGTGGGACCTTTCACTGGCTGTGGGTGTTCTGATGGCCCTGGCAGCACACTTAACAATCTGGACCTGCCCCAATCCCTGATTGTTCATATAGACTTAAATGTGATTGACATGTTGCATATCCTATGCATGGCAATGTTATGATCTGATATGGATGTTGACATTGTTAATGGGTCCTGCTGATGTTGGGTAATGTGTGTTACATTGGATTGCCCTGATAGTCGTATCAGTGTCCTATTTCGTCCTCTGACTGTGCAGGTGTATTTCAGTGACCAGTTACATGTGTCCCCTCCTCAATGCTGTTGTCTGAGCAGTATGACATTTGGGATGTTGCCTTGTTACCCAGGCACAGGATGGACTCTGACATATGCAGCATGGGTGTGTCCTTAGTGCTGTGTCGCTCCTATTGTTGTTTACTTTGGCTGATGTTTGTGACAACTTTGGGCATTGACATTTGAGTGTACTGGGGCCTTTGTCTTGTTTCAGGGGATTGTTGCAGATGTCATCCTCACCCCCTAATTAGGTGTGTATGTTCCATGGGGAGGTTACTGCCATTGGCTATTTGAGCTGCACACAGATCAGAGGTGGTAGTGGCAACTGTTGTCGAAGTTACATTGCAGTTGTCGGTTTGTCTAGAGGATTGCTAATAGGGCCCTAGTTAATGTAGGAGGTATGTTGGCTGATGAGTGCCAGGATGTAAGTTTGACGTAGTGGCCTTCCCTCCTGTTGTGGCTTTCCCTTTGCTCCATCGTTGGCATGACAGCATGCCCCCATGGGACTGTTGTTGGTGTTGTGTAATGGTGTGTCCCATGTCTTCTCAGAATGGACCATACTCCCATGCCGTGCCCCTTTACCCATGCCAGTCCTTTTATTAGATGGCTTCCATGCATTTAGTGGTCAGTATCCCCCCCATGCTCACAGTTGACATTATTGCATTATGATTCCCCATGCGACTTACCCTGCATGTGCGTTGTGTCCTAGTAGTCTGTGCTGTTCTGTCCTTGAATCCCTGTGACGATCTCCTCAGGGATGATGGCTGCGACCATCTCCTCCATGGGGTCCAGGGCCTCCTGGTGTGCTGGACTCCCCCCTCCAGTCTGCAGTGCTGCCTTCCTGTTCCTGGCCATCTTTTCCTTGGTCCTGCGTTTGCAGTCATGCCAGCGTTTCTTGCACTCGATAACTGTTCTGCGTACTTCAGCCACACTGTTAATCTTGTCGACAATTTGTTGCCATATAGCCTCTCTCCTACTGATTGGCAACTTTGATGTGCCAAACAGTTGGTGCTGGTGTTCCGTCACCTCTTTAACCAGGATTTCCTGCTCCTCTGCACTGAAGCAACACTTTCTTTTCTTCTTAAAAGTGTCCTGGTTCTTGTGTGGGTCCTCCTGGCTGGTTCCTGGTCTGCTGTCATCTTCCTAGGGACTGTAGTGGCATCTGGGATCCATTTTGGCAATCCTCTGGTGAAATGGCTGTGTTCACTGTGTTTTTTGATGCTATTGCGTAAAAAAAAACGGCGCATATCCGGTTTGCGGTGTCGTAAATCGAACCACAGTCATTTCTGGCGCGTTAACGTCGTTTTCCTTTACGACTTGACGCTGCGGTGTGTGTCAAAAATAATGACTCCCACCTGTTGTTTGCGCCGCCGTGCGTCAAAGTATAAATATGAGGCCCGCACGGCGCACCAAAATGCCGTTAGCCGGCGGTAATATTTTTGAGGCAAAACTGTGCCAGCACAGTTTTGCGTCAAAAAGTATAAATATGGGCCTCAATGTGTAAGGCAATCATACCAACTTTATAGGGGATAGCACCTGCACTTTAGCACTGATCAGCAGAGATAGAGTGCACAGAGTTCTACAGCCAACAACAAGAGGTCAGAAACAAATAGGTGGAAGGCAAAAAGATTGGGAATGATCCTATATTAAGGGCCAGGTCCAACAGTAGTGAAGAGCCATTCTGTATGAATGAGGTATAAATTTCAGCAGCTGCAAGTGGGTGTTGCAACGATTTTTGTACTTTTTTTTTTTATTTATTCCCCCCCAGCTGCCAGGCGTGATGCAGGTGGTGGTTTGATTTTTTTTTTCTCCCGCATTGCTCCTGTGAGTGGATTTCAACCTTGGTTCCACCAGCTTCTCCTTTCAAGGGCCCAGAAACAGGATTAGGTGCCACTTGGCAGGGTAGTAGTCTCAGCAAGAGAGTTCAGGTGGTGGCAGAGGAAGTCTTTGATGACCCTGAGACTTCAGAAGAGGGGTCAAGCTCAGTCTAAACCCTTGTAGAAACTTTACAAGTTCGATACACAGAAAAGTCCAGTCTTTGTCCTCTCAAAGGCAGAAGTAGCAACTGCAGGCCAACCCAGCAAAGCACACTCACAGGCAAAGGGGCATACTCCTACAGCTTGTTAGCTCCTCTCCTTGGCAGAAGTTCCTCTTAATCAAGAAGTAATCTAAAAATGTGGGGTTTTAGGTCCACTACTTATACCCCTTTCTGCCTTTGAGGTAGACAAACTTCAAAGGAAAGTCTGTTCACAATATCCTGCCTTTCCTAGGCCTGGCCTCAGACACTCAGCAGGGGGTTGGAGACTGCATTGTGTGAGGACAGATGTCAGCTACTTTCTCTCCACTCTAGCCCGGGAGATTCATCAGGATATGCAGGCTACATCCCAGCTCTATTTGTATCACCCTCTAGATGGAATTCACAAACAGCGCAACTGTTGATCTGACACAGACATGAATTCCACAAGCAAGCAGAGGCACAGAAGAGTGAAGGAAGAAAATGCCCACTTTCTAAAAGTGGCATTTTCAAGCAGACATGTTAAAAATCAACTTTACCAAAAGGTGTATTTTTAAATTGTGAGTTCAGAGACCCCAAACTCCATAGCTCAATCTGCTCCCAATGGGAAACTACTCTTAACATATATTTAAAGGGTGTCCCCATGTTAATCTATGAGAGAGATGCCTTGCAACCCAGATTTTGCAGTATTTCATTGTGAGGACATGTAAAACACATCAGTACCTGTCCTACCTTTAACATACATTGCACCATGCTCATGGGGCTATGTAGGGCCCACCTTATGGTTGCCTTACATGTATAAAAAGGGAAGGTTTAGGCCTTTCAAGGGGGTACACTTGCCAGTACGAATTGGCTGTGCAAGACTGCACCCACAGACACTGTAGTGGCAGGTCTGAGCAATGTTTGCAGTGCTACTCATGTTGGTGCATGCCCACTAATAGCATTTGCTATACAGGCCCTGGGAACCTCTAGTGAACTTTTCCAGGGACTTACTAGTAAATCAAATATGCCAATCACGCAAAACCCAATTATACATGTAGTTTACACACAGAGCAATTGCACTTTAGCACTGGTCAGCAGTGGTAAAGTGCCCAGAGTACCAAAACCAGTAAAAAACAAAGTCCAGCACATTCAAAAATACAAGATGCAGAGGCAAAAAGACAGGGGAAACCATGCCAAAGATGCCAGGTCTAACACTCTGATGGGGAAGAGGATTCCCCTTTTATGTCAACTTCTTTTTGCAATTGAGAATGAGTCAACATCTTTAGTACATTATATTTTGTGCTCACAAAGCGTGTTATTTTTCAAACCATATGCTTTGCAAGTACAAGCACATAGTTATTCATGAACTTGAGGGTGAATCATGTATGGCACTTGTCATTCAGTGTTTTGAGTGCGTGTATAGACATGATCAAAATAAAAAGAAAGGGCTCCAAGACTAATGCAAGTCTCATTGAAGGCCAATAGAAGAGACCTCTTGCTGCCCACAAATGGTGGTAGAAGGCAGGAGGAAGAGTGTTTTGAGAGAAGGACTTGCATGATACCCATGTTTAAGATGGTTTAAGCACAGAAAATTCACTTTTTAGGGTTTTTCCCACAGTAGCGGTAACAAAAATGTATATATTTTTTTAAGCACGCTTGCATAACGCTTACAACTTGATGTTTCCCCCCTCGTAGAACACATATATTTGGAAAATGTACATATTGGAATACTCCATAATATTGATGTCTCTCTTAAAGGTTCCGCAGTACTACGTGGAAGATTGTGAAAGTATTAAATGTCTGCTCCCAACACTGGAGAAATGTGTGGGAGAATATTTCTGACTTTGTAATGTGAAATGGCCACGGTGCTTTTCCCAGGAGAAATTAAATTGCTTATTTTGTGTAAGAATTGCTAGTTGATGTATAAATTGAATTAATATATATGAAATATAATGCAGCATAGAAACAATGTGATTAGTTCATTTTCCCCGATCATGTTAGAGCAATTTGCCTAATAGCATATGCGGATTCTGGTTGACATACTTAGAGTGCGTACTACACCACTGCAGGAGATTGATGTGGTAGTTGACTTGCGCCACTGTCAGAGTCCAGGATGGAAAAATGAAAAAGTACTGATAAACAAGCATCAACAGAGGATGCTCCTTAACAAGCAGGCAATATGATTGCTTCAATACCCTCATGTAAGAGTCTTCAGATTATTCTTAAATCCAGCAGCTTTTTTTCGGCTCATAGTGACCACTCTGGAAGGCTTCAACAGTGAACTGGCAGGATCTTGGTGAGGTAACACTTATAAGTGGGTTTCTGTCTCCGGACATTTGCATCATGTGTAGGGTGTGCTGAAGATTGAAAATTCAAGTCTTCTCCACACTCACCTCTTTGTTTTATTCCCTGCACCAGTGAGTGTTTCCTGCTTTTTTCTTGCTCACCATATGCTGCAGCTCTGTGGCTCCTGGCCCCTAAGGTACAGAGGGAGGAAGGCTGTGCTGTTTTTTATATTTTTTATTTATCTAAGTGCTTATTATTATATTTAAATTGTAAACTCACTTGAAAGACCACTTCATATGGAAGAAAGAATGGTGAAAATAGTACACCTAACACAATGACCACAGCATGTCCAGTTGGAGTGGCAACCTTGTGGCAAAATCAAAGATTAGATGGTGAGGCACATCAGCCTTGTCTGCTGACTCTTCAAATTAAGGATTTAGCTAATCTCTGTTGTGCATTTTTAAGCTGTTCAGTTGCCTGAGCTCCTTACAGCTATGAAGAGAGAAGGAATGAGGACGAAGTAATATATTCGCCACAGATCCCTCCCTGGGTACAATCAAGACTATTGGCTCCTTATAGCCTTCACTATCCTCAAAGGGTATTCTTAGTGCCCTCTCCCCTTTGTATCAGGAGAAGTCACCTTGAAGTGGTAATGGAGGGTGAGGGAGCAGGGCCTGGCTCTAGCTCTGGTGGTGCCCAGTGTGACACTGTTTGTTGGTGCCCCCAATAACCACATCCGCCACTGATTCCCTCACTACCACCCTTCAACAGTGCCTCTCAAGTCTCCATAACCACTCTCTCTCAAATGCATTTAATTAGCATTATAGCACCACTCATAGCAATGTAGGGTGGCAGTGAACTTGACATCACACTCCCATTACACAGAAACAATCACTAACAAATGTGTAAATCAATGTATAGAAAATGTTACATAAAACAATTAGGACTACAAGATGTAGGAGTCACGCCATCCATACTGGTAGGCTATATAGTTTGAGCGCTTGGTCTGGAGAACACCAAACTCAGAACTTGAACTTTAACACCATGGTTAGGGGTTCCCTTTAACAATAAGAATTGATTTCTACCCAAATTAACCTGTTTTGCAGCATTAGGATGATGAAAGACTGGGGTAAAATTATAACACTCTTATCTATACCTTAAAGTTTGCATGCAGCTCTTTGATGACAGTTAATAGTTCTCTGTTCTGTACTGGGATATTAACTTATATACTGCAAGTAACAAAAGCATCTCTCTGACAAAAGCAGTAACCCACTGACCTATTCATGTTACATGTCTGCATGGTACACGTTCTCTGCAGCAAGCATATTTACCTTCTGGTCTACCAAAAAAAGTCAAATAGACAAAACTTTGATCTCTCTCCAGAGAGAACTTTAATAACCAGAGTTATAATGACATTTTTATTGTTGGCTGAAAATAGCTTGAGGCGAAAAACAAGGCAGCAGGTGTTTTAAAACCAGAATTGATTTGCAATCACAGTGCCCCCACCCAAAGTCAGTTCCCAGTGCAGTGGGACCAGTCGCACCGCCCTACAGCCGGCCCTGTGAGGGAGAAGAAACTAAACAGCTGCTTGATCTTAGACGGACACTTTCAAACATAGCTATGCCTCTGCAGCTTCACCAAATATGTTCCAATAAATTACCCCACATATGTCCCCCCTCCTGCAACTCATATTTACCAACCAGGGACAAAGAAGCTTGTTCATGTGATGCATCTTTCAATTGAGAAGAAATGGGGAACTTGCTAAGTCTTCCAGGTATTAACAGAGTGCTGTTGTTTTTGGCACTTCTGTTTTTTAGCTTTTTTTTGTAAATATAGCGCTAAAAGCTAGACTTGCATTTTGCATAATTATGCAAAGGCAAATTATGCAAATACTTAACACCACTGTTCATAGACCCATCAGCCACAAAGCAGTCAATCAGTGCTTCTTTTTGCATCACAGAAGTTAGAGGTTAATAAAAGTGGTGATCAAAACCCCAATAGTCTCCAAAGAGCCATGACCAATAACTAGTACAGCTCACATACATATACATGATCAGAGAAAAAGAAAAAGGCTACAATTGCAAAATTATGTCCCTTTACTAAGGTTCATTATGCCACTTATTTTCTAGACAAAAATTTTGCACTTTCCTATACGTTTAATGTTGACCTTAATCTTTTGACCTACTGCTTACATATCCAAAAAATTAAACTGATAGATAAATTGGGGCCATATGTACAAAAGCACTTTTGCAGTCTGTAATGGCCCGATTCACATAAATAGGCTGGTTCCAACTGCAAAAATGCATATGTGTAGAGCAGAAATTGGGATTCAGTAATGTGATAAAGCCACCCTTTAACATGTTCACCCAAATGTTTCTGGCTGATACTGGTGGTAACTGAAACTGACTATGCCCTGGGCTGTGCTAAACCGGCCCAGGGCCAGTTCTCTGAATAAAAGGTATATGGTAAAATGGTACAATTAGCAATGACAGACTCCTGTAAGTCACTAGTAGATAATAGGCAAGGGGGATTCAAATTAGCTATAACTCCCTAGTATAGAATAGGACATGGACATTTAGGTCAATAGATTTACTGCACTGGAGTGTGCACTGCTGTGTTGCTAATGTCACTTTTAGTGCCTTGCAGACCATCTTTAAAAAGTAAAATATGTGCAAATTCGACAGGAATTAAAGGTACTTTCAAAGTGATGATCAATCCTATTTTTACATATAAGGCACCCTTAAGGTCTCCCCTGGAATTAAAGGTACTTTCAAAGTGATGATCAATCCTATTTTTACATATAAGCCACCCTTTAGGTCTCCCCTTGATGCCCCAAGGGTGGGGTACTAAGTATCTAAAAGCAGGGACATTATAAAAGATGTTTTATATGCCCTGGTGAGGGGGGAAACTGCACTTTTCATTTTCCCTCATTGTAGGTACTTAGGCCCATATTTATACTTTTTTAGTGCTGCATTTGTTTTACGCAAAAGCGGTGTAAACTTGCAAAATACAATTGTATGTTGTAAGTTTGCACCATTTTTGCATCAAAAAGTGGCGCAAATGCGGCTCTAAAAAAGTATAAATATGGGCCTTAGCTCCTTAAGTTAACATTGGAATGCTTTTCAGAAGGAGCTAAATGTGTCAAGAAGCTCATCGAACAAGGGTGTTCCCGTCCTGCTTGTCACCCAAGATGAATGAATAAAGGTGGCTGATATACATTGCAACTCAGATATGTTGCCTGAAACCACAAGAAGGGCTGCCCTGCTGGGACCCACAGGACTGCACTCTGAGGTTCTGCTCCTGTTGCACACTAGAAAAGCAGCCCTAAGGACTTTGCCTTGCTTCAAAACAAACTCAGGGGTAGACTCTCTAAAAGTAACAGGTTAGTTTGCCTGCACCAACTATCACAAAATTCCCCAGCCTGAGTGCATTTGGTGGAATTTTAGGGATAGTGCATTGTGGGAACTGTAGTCCTAAACTTCCAAGGACCACATCAGAGTTTCTAGACCCTTTAATTTGTGTTTGGGACACTTTGAACCCCTGAGGAACTTTGGGATGAGGTTCCAGAAGTTTGGAGAAGATACAAATAACTTTTGGAAAAAGCTTTACAAGTGGACGGACCATGTTGGGAGTCAAGCTGATTACCTTCAACCATGACCCACCCTGGATTTTTAGCTAAAAGCTCCGGCGCGCTAGACTTCCAGGATTTGACCCAGTGGAAAAGCATTCCAAAGACGTCACATTGAAATCAGCTTGCTGAAGAGGACTGCACAATGTTGAGTGAGAAAAGCTCCAGAAAGGTTTCTAAGAATGAAGGTGAAATTTTGACCAAGGCCTCCTGCTCGGTGTAACTGAGCAGGGCTCCTTCGCAGTCAGCCTCAAACGTTGACTTTGTCCTGGTCAAGCATGACAAAATGTCCCTGGATGGCGCTATTGAATTCTAAGCACAAGAAAGCTCATTTTCGGTATTTTAATGTAATTTTAAAGATAAACATAATCACTAGTTTTTTTTATTGGTGTGGTTTTTTTTCTGTTGTCTTACTTATTTATTGTTTTGGGGTATTGAAATGCTTTACATTCCTATTTCCTAAGTTAAACCTGCCTGCTTGTTGCCAAGCTACCAGGGGTTGAGCCTGGGGCTTATGTTTTGAGACCTTGACTGGACATAACATCCTCTTGGGGGCATTACTGCTAGTGGAAGGTGTGTACTTACCTCTACTAATAAACTCCAACAGGTAATGTTACTGAATTGCAATTTGTATTTAGAGATACAGGATTTGGAAGGGTCCCTTCCCAATACCGAATCACAGTGGTATGTATGAATGTTTTGCAACTGAATTACCCTTTGTGGATGTTGAAACCAATACTTTTCTGAGCAGGCAGTGGTGTAAGGGCCATTGCCTGCTCTTAAAAAAACAGGAATTTCAAAGATTCATATTTTCTTTTTAAGCACATCCTGTTTTTGTTTAAGGAAACTGGGCTACAATTTTTTTTTTTTAAAGGTCTGATTTAATAGAAAGCAATCCCATACAAGGTGTTCTGCTGACCACAGGAGGCCACCATCCTTGTGATGGCTGTGATTTCAAATGGGTCACAAATTGCAACCAATCTCCTTTTCCAGAGATGGGTTGATTGCAATCATATTAATAATCACTTACTGAAATTCAATGTTTTTCTTTTTTTATATATATTAGCAATTACAATTCCCAAATAATCTTAATTATGAAATAGCAATCCCTAAAATGTGTACATATGACCCAAAATTCAAATTATGGTGATGGTCAGACACTTATGTTTAACAGAGATATATAAACACACATTACACCATGCAACTATATTGTATATAAACTGTGGAATACAAATTACCTTGTATGGTCACGTTTGTCTTTAGCTTCAAATCTCTTTACACCAGTAAAGTCTTTTTTATAGTTGAAAACAGTTTAACTGAAAGAAGAGGCAAGTGAACGTATATTAATTAATCTTTTGTAATATGAGCTTGTTTCGTGTATCAGTAGCTAAAACAAAGCAAAACTGTTTACATCTTCTTAATAAATAATTCAGGACTGATGACTAGGCCCTCTCTGCAGGGTTACCCCAAATAATTGTCTTCACCCTCCTTTTTTTTCTTCATTTGTTTTTGTTTGCAGTAGGACTTTGTGAACTTTACCGTTGCTAATCAGTTGTAAGTGCTTGTGCTCACTCCCTAATACATGGCAACATTGGTTTATATCTGATTGACCTATTTAATTAATTTATAAGTTCCTGGTAAAGAGATAAGCAAATTAATCCAGGACCTGCAAATTAAATGCTGCTAGTGCGGCTGCAGCACTTAGTGTGCCATCCACTTATATGCCACCTTCAAACATGTCCCAGATCTGTATTGCAGACTGAAAGCAGTTTTAAACAGCCAAATCAACTTGATAAAATAACCCCCTTTCCAAGCCTTAAACTCCCCTTTTATCACATATGTCACCCCCAAGGAGCCACATGACAAGGTGTACTGTTTAACAGGCTTCAAATGTTCATTTTACTTTTACATGTCCTGCTAGTAAGAAACACACAAAATTATTTTTCACTACTTTAGGCAAATAATATTGTTTTGCCTTATTACATTTAATAAGACTTAACTTTTAATTGGGAGCAGGTAAGGAATTCATGTTTGGTGTCTGAGAAATTGTAAGTTAAACCACTCTTTAATTTGAAAGTCAGATTTTAAGTTACAAGTTTGAAACTGCCACTTTTAGAAAGTTAGAATTTTTCTGCCCTAGCTATGTGGTGCTTGTATTCTTCATTCATGACACATAACTGGGAGTAGTTGACAGTGAGACTTTGTTTATTCCTTCCAAACATCACAAAATAGAGGGATGAGGTGTACGTGGATGGGCCATCACTGGCAGGATGGGTAGGGCAGAGCTGGGCTTACCCATTTGTAATTCAATAGGCTGTGCTTTGCCTTCACACAAATGACTTAATACTAGTGCATTGTGTCTGCATCCAGGCTAGGGCAAGGACAGGTAACATCAAACGGTCAGGGCTGGGTATCTAAACAATCATTTCTAGAAACAACATGCATATTCCTGGAAGAGGTTAATTGAAAACAGATGTCTAGTGTTTGCAAACATCCTGCACTTAGGCATATCCAAGCAGGAAGGAAACTATGTAAATTGCAGAGCTTGAGCTCACTATGTGGAGTCCCTACATGTACCACCACTTGGAAGTCCAAATAGCTGTCTCAATCAGTACAATAAAGGCAACCTAAGGAAGTGTAACTAATTATCTCTAATTCTTTTATTGCCTCAGTCTTTAGGCCAATGGATAACTTCTATCATACCAAAACATGCTGAGTGGCCCCATAAGTGTGGTAAAAAACAGCTATTGGCAAAAGGAAGCCTTGGCTGTGCCAGAATCCCAAATATTATAGGGCAAATTGGAAAAATAAAGGTGCCAGGACTTGCTTTCAGCCTTGTATGAATCTGATAGTGTCCATTGGGCACAAAATATCATTAAAATGCTTATTAATTCATTAATTCAGGTCTTGACACTGCCCCAATTTGCCTCCTGGGTATTGTGAATCCGGTAGCAGAAGCAAATATGCAGCTCTCTGGCACAGCCAGTACAATTAGGGGCCTCTGTTTAAATCAACAGAAAGAGAAAGAAGAAGAAGCTGGAGACAATCTGAGGAACTCTAACATAGTCAATTCAAGTGAGAAGCTACAGGCCAAGCTAATAAGTTGGAAAAGGGAGAACAGGAAAAAAATATTTTTTACTGTCTGCTGCTGGTTCTACTTCTGTCTCCGGGGTTCAATTTAGGCAGTTTGGAGGAACACCGTGAGAATGAGTCCACATTTAAAGAAACAAAGGGAAGGAAGGGATGGGAGAGGAGCATGGGCTACTGGACATGTATGTCCTTGCCCCCCATTACCTATTATTCTCCAATGAAGGCTCTTCCTTTCTCACCAATTTAAGCTCTCCCTCATGAGTAGAGGAAGCAACAGAGGAGCTGGAAATAGTAGAGAGGAGAGGGATATCCAAGGATCAAATGGAATACAAATAGAAGGCAAAAGATTCTGAATATGTAAGAGTACGACGATCTGGTGATTTGAGTCCACACAATCCAGCAGGTGAAGGAGTTAGACTTAAGAACTAAGGCCGGATTTAGTGAATGAGTTACTCCATGACACACATGTTGGATATCATGTCAACCCTATTACAAGAGCCATAGTACATATAATGCACTTGTAATAAGGTGGAATAAGGTGGACAGGATATTTGTCAGGTTTGTGCCAGAGTACTCTGAGCATCAAACTCTAAATTGAGCCTTTAGCATTGAGGGAGATAGTATGAAAGGGAAGCCCAACAAGGAGGTAGGAACCATGGAAGTACTACAGGATGTTTAAATCAAGAAGAATGTATTGGAAGAAGTCACAACTCATTAAGTCCTACACGCTACTCTGGCACGGAATCAAGAGTCCATATGAAAAAGCACAAGCATACATGGTCTCCCTTAAACTCGCCTGCAAATACAGGCAGGATATCTTAAACAGATGTATGACTGGAGAAGGACACAAGCTAAGAGGTAGCCTTGGGCAGAAAGTTCTTGATGAACTGGAGAAGAATAAGTAGGTACTCTAAACCACCTAACAGAGTTGTTAGGAGGTTCAATTACCATCAGAAGCATTACTAATTAATTGTTTTTCACCAATAAAGGAAAATACATTTGATCCAGAGAAACATGTCAGTATAAAATAATTAAGAAGTTATACTTACCTAATTATGTAGGCATCTCATCAACTGTCATCCCTAGAAGACAAATAGGTTGATTCCTAGGAATCTGAATGGAACCCCTTTGACCAGCTCAAACCATCTCTGTAGCCCACTGATGAGGAGATCTGATATGGTAGTAGGGATTGAGACCATAATTACCAAGAAACCAAAGTGTTGCACACATTTTACAATGATACTCCAGTGCTGCTACAGCATATTCTCACAACGGTATAAAATTCCAGTGTGCTGCAAGAAAATAAAGATATAAGATAAGGACCATATAACGTTCTCTAGAAGATATAGACCAAAGATTGAGAATTCATCAAAGAGCATCACTGGCATTGATGATAAAGTAAAATCTTTGGAAGAGCAACAGTGTAGTAGAAAAATGACTAATGTGGCATTGAGAAAGCTACAATGAAAAAAGAAGTCAAAGAAGAATTTGTGGTATTCGCGACAAACTCTGGAAAAAATATCCAAATGGAAGAATATCTACACAAGTTATTAAAATAAAAGCTACAGCCTGAATATTCTGTAGCTAAATGGGATCTAGTCATTCTCAGGGCTCATACATTTTAACTTAGAAAAGCCTAATTATAGAAGCCAGGAAGTGTGCACTATTATGTTCTTTTTACTGGACTAGAGAGTAAAGGAGCTGGTATTAATAAACAAAAATGTGCTATTAGATGCATCCAAGAGGGCATATGTATACTCCCCTAGCATCCCCTTCCACCACATTAATGTCATTATTTTTGACCATGTGGCCCAATGAGGCCCAAATACCGGTGCAGTGCTTACAGGGTGGTGCAATGCATTCATTGTGCCACCCCGTAGCCCTTTGCGCTACATCATGCCAGCACCAGGCATAATATATGCAAAGGGGGCGTTCCCCCATTAGGGGAGCTGGAAAAATGGCATAAGGAAATCTATGAGATTTCCTTATGCCATATTTATGGCACTTTTAATGCCTGCTCAAGAGCAGGTGTTAAAAGCGGGCTTCCATTCTTTAGAATGGGGCCCTATGTAATCTGCAGGAGTAGTTCCAATATTTTTACGCTACTCCTGCAGAGTACATAAATAGCATCATGAGAAATGACGCTATTGCCCCCTACCCTGCGCCATGGTACACCGTATTTTAAATACAGTGCACACGTGTGGCATTAGGGGGATGCTAAGGGGTGCAGGGAAAGTGGTGCTGCACTCGGTGCAGTGCCACTTTCCAAAAATCTGCCCCCAAGTCCCTTGTAGCAATTCTTTCTGAGTCTTCAAAATGTTACCTATTGAGACTACATCAACAAGGGGAAAGGAATGCAAGTCTATTAATGAGTTTAACACAGCAGGAGCTCCAACCAAAATACCCCAGCAATCCAAATAAAAGTCTTATGGTAAGATCATTTCAGGATTTTAGAAGGAGTTCAAGAAGCACAGGCTGTTCTGCAACAAATATGTGCAGAGAAAAGACAATTGTGATATTTTGTCCTATAACTGGGAAAAGCGCTACCCTAAATGGAATTCAGTAGGATTTAAGGGGTGATCACAAAACAAGGATTATATACTTGATGGCTTACCTTCTCACTTTGTTTATTTCCCTTTCTTGTTATTTCTTCGCTATCGGTTCTTTCTGTGTTGTAAATAGGTAATTACTAAATAAACAATGTGAAGTACATATTTTACCGTTGGCTAATGTGCATATATACATACAATAAATTACTAATCATATCAGAAAAACACTTGAATAAGTGCAAATCGTTCCACAATTCTGTTTGTGAGTTAGAAACCATGCAGGCAGTCAGCAAACCATATTACTGTTTGGAATGCCAAAGGGTGCATACCCACGGGCCAGAGTTGGAAGCACGTCTGTAATCTCGTGAGAGCCTGGAAGCACACAATTAAGGGTAAGATAACCGAAAGGAAAAGGAAGTGGGGTAATAAAAGAAAATATGACATACATATGGTTTAGGAAAAAAAGTTGATAAATGCATGATACTTTTGCACAATTTAGAAGTATGGTTTGAACTGCAAGTCAATGGCTAATGAATGGATGAAAACAATGTCTATGAAAGTAAATGCGATATCAGTGAGTGGAAAATGTAACCTGAGTATCAGTTGGTTGACGAGGCAGAAGGCTGGAATACTAATTTTGCAGGCGACTCATTTTACATCAGCAAAACAAGCATTCCACCACTGTCCCCTTTTGCAGCGTTACAATAACAATCAGAAGACATTTAGGCATCTGGGGTTGCTGGGCGGTAAAGGATAAGTCTGCTCAGAGGCTGCTATTAGAAGTTTACTTGACAGATATTTATATTTGTACTTATAAACTACTATGGCCCAAACCAAGGCAACCTCAGTGTAGTGAAAGAAATTAGTCTAGGACTGGCTAATTTCTTGGACTCTGTAATTTTAACCAGTATTTCACTGGAACCGACAGACTATAGCTCAGCCGGCAGGCATCTAGCCAAGAGGATTCAAGCAGGAAAAGCTCATAAATTGCACTCGCCAGGCTCAGAAAAGATTGTTTTCCTCTGCGTTTTGCACCAGATCCTCAGACAGAGGAAGATTTTACCTACTGTAGTCAACAATTCTAATTTCAAATAGATTTGATTATCTCCTATAGCAGTGGTTCCCAACCTTTTGACTTCTGTGGACCCCTGGTTTATGATTAGTGGAACCCGGGGACCCCCATTGACTTGTTCTTGGAGTCCGGGGACCCCCCACTAAGTCATTACTGAAAGCTGGGGACCTATTCTTTTAATATTTTTTTATTATCTAAGCAGTCGCGGACCCCCTGAGGAGGCTTTGCGGACCCCCAGGGGTCATCGGACCACAGGTTGGGAACCACTGTCCTATAGGACATGATGTTGCATTACAAAATATTCCAAGGAAGCGTGACAAGGCTCTTTTAATATCTATTCCATTGGTTCGATGGATGTCTAGAATGATGAGCAAGTACCTAGCAGAGAAATAGTGTAGGACATATTTAAAGCCTTTTTAGAGGGATAGCAATTCAGCACATGGACAAAGAAGGGAAAAAGAGACTAAGGGGGTTATTACAACTTTGGAGGAGGTGTTAATCCGTCCCAACAGTGACAGTAAAGTGACGGATATACCACCGGCCGTATTACGAGTCCATTATATCCTATGGAACTCGTAATACGGCCGGTGGTATATCCGTCACTTTACCGCCACTTTTGGGACGGATTAACACCTCCTCCAAAGTTGTAATAACCCTCTAAGTTTTTCCCAGAGGCTCAAGGAATGTAGGCGTGATAAGTGACTCCTCAAACCCTATTCTGGAGCCTCAACATTAAAGCAGAGATGACAAGAAGTAGAGATGCTCCAACATAGCTTGATGAGGCAGAAAAGTATTTAGTGCTGTTGAGCCAAGTTTGTAAGTTAATTGAAGCAGAAAATTGAGAGAGAGATTGACTAATTTTCTAGTTGTACGACGGATGGCATGATAAGCTGTCCTCTCTTCTTTAGAATATTTCTGAAAGTCCTTCTCAAGACTACCTTGTTTCAATTTGTTGATTAGGAGCAGAAAAAAACATGTGGGGGAACAATCATAACAGGAGATTTGAGATGCTCTTGGCTCCATGTGAAACTGCGAGATTACTGGGTCAGTTGCTTTACAAAATAAGTTTTATAGACCTTTTAGGCTCCGTATGTTTCCAAAGTTTATTTTGACAATGGGCAGCATAGATATTTTCCCCAAACCTTGTGTCAGACCTTGAAAGGTGTTCTTCTTAAAGACTAATTAGTGATTTAAACTCAGACTACAAAGGCCTGATGAAGATCCTCACTAAAAGTTTAACTTAATTATTCCCAACAACATAGATCAAGAACAAACCGGGTTCATACCAAAAGCTGCTGTCACTCTTACCAAGAAGAGATTGCAGGCTGCCCTGAAAATAGTAGGACACATTTGAAATGGTGAACTGGAATTTTCCGATTACCGCATGTAGGAGGCTGGACTGGCTTGTAGTGAGTACCAAGGGGTACTTGCACCTTGCACCTATGTGACCTTGTAGAGGGTCGCTGGGACTATTTAGAAAATAGTGAGAGTTAGAAAAATAACCCTCCCCAAGACCCTGAAAAGTGAGTGCAAAGTGCACCAAAGTTCCCCTAAGGACAAAATAGTCGTGTTAGAGGGAAAATGCAAGGAAAACACAAATCAGCAATGCAACAACGATGGATTCCTGACTGAGGGTACCTGTGGAACAAGGGGACCAAGTCCAAAAGTCACAAGCAGCTCGGAGATGGGCAGATGTCCAAGAAATGCCAGCGGTTGGTGCAAAGAAGCTCTTACTAGGCTGAAGAACTGTGAATACTGCAGGAACGACAAGGGCTAGAGACTTCCCCTTTGGAGGATGGATCCCCCACGCCTTGGAGAGTCGTGCAGAAGTGTTTTCCCGCCGGATGGATGCCAACAAGCCTTGCTACACGCAAATCGTGCGTTTGGCGTTTTTGGACGCTGCTGGGGCCCAGGAGGGACCAGGAGGTCGCAAATTGGACCTGCAGAGAGAGGGGACGTCGAGCAAGACAAAGAGCCCTCACTGAAGCAGGTAGCACCCGGAGAAGTGCCAGAAACAGGCACTACAAGGATGCATGAAACGGTGCTCGCCGAAGTTGCACAAAGGAGTCCCACGTCGCCGGAGACCAACTTAGAAAGTCGTGCAATGCAGGTTAGAGTGCCGTGGACCCAGGCTTGGCTGTGCACGAAGGATTTCCGCCGGAAGTGCACAGGGGCCGGAGTAGCTTGCAAAGTCGCGGTTCCCAGCTATGCAGCCCAGCGAGGTGAGGCAAGGACTTACCTCCACCAAACTTGGACTGAAGAGTCACTGGACTGTGGGGGTCACTTGGACAGTGTCGCTGGATTCGAGGGACCTCGCTCGTCGTGCTGAGAGGAGACCCAAGGGACCGGTAATGCAGCTTTTTGGTGCCTGCGGTTGCAGGGGGAAGATTCCGTCGACCCACGGGAGATTTCTTCGGAGCTTCTGGTGCAGAGAGGAGGCAGACTACCCCCACAGCATGCACAAGCAGGAAAACAGTCGAGAAGGCTGCAGGATCAGCGTTACAGAGTTGCAGTAGTCGTCTTTGCTACTATGTTGCAGGTTTGCAGGCTTCCAGCGCGGTCAGCGGTCGTTTCCTTATCAGAAGGTGAAGAGAGAGATGCAGAGGAACTCGGCTGAGCTCATGCATTCGTTATCTAAAGTTTCCCCAGAGACAGAGACCCTAAATAGCCAGAAAAGAGGGTTTGGCTACCTAGGAGAGAGGAAAGGCTACTAACACCTGAAGGAGCCTATCAGCAGGAGTCTCTGACGTCACCTGGTGGCACTGGCCACTCAGAGCAGTCCAGTGTGCCAGCAGCACCTCTGTTTCCAAGATGGCAGAGGTCTGGAGCACACTGGAGGAGCTCTGGACACCTCCCAGGGGAGGTGCAGGTCAGGGGAGTGGTCACTCCCCTTTCCTTTGTCCAGTTTCGCGCCAGAGCAGGGGCTAAGGGGTCCCTGAACCGGTGTAGACTGGCTTATGCAGAATTGGGCACATCTGTGCCCAACAAAGCATTTCCAGAGGCTGGGGGAGGCTACTCCTCCCCTGCCTTCACACCATTTTCCTAAGGGAGAGGGTGTCACACCCTCTCTCAGAGGAAGTTCTTTCGTCTGCCATCCTGGGCCAGGCCTGGCTGGACCCCAGGAGGGCAGCTGCCTGTCTGAGGGGTTGGCAGCAGCAGCAGCTGCAGTGAAACCCCAGGAAGGGCAGTCTGGCAGTACCAGGGTCTGTGCTACAGACCACTGGGATCATGGAATTGTACCAACAATGCCAGGATGGCATAGAGGGGGCAATTCCATGATCATAGACATGTTACATGGCCATATTCGGAGTTACCATGGTGAAGCTACATATAGGTAGTGACCTATATGTAGTGCACGTGTGTAATGGTGTCCCCGCACTCACAAAGTTCAGTGAATTGGCTCTGAACAATGTGGGGGCACCTTGGCTAGTGCCAGGGTGCCCTCACACTAAGTAACTTTGCACCTAACCTTTACCAGGTAAAGGTTAGACATATAGGTGACTTATAAGTTACTTAAGTGCAGTGTAAAATGGCTGTGAAATAACGTGGACGTTATTTCACTCAGGCTGCAGTGGCAGGCCTGTGTAAGAATTGTCAGAGCTCCCTATGGGTGGCAAAAGAAATGCTGCAGCCCATAGGGATCTCCTGGAACCCCAATACCCTGGGTACCTCAGTACCATATACTAGGGAATTATAAGGGTGTTCCAGTAAGCCAATGTAAATTGGTAAAATTGGTCACTAGCCTGTTAGTGACAATTTGAAAGTAATGAGAGAGCATAACCACTGAGGTTCTGGTTAGCAGAGCCTCAGTGAGACAGTTAGGCACCACACAGGGAACATATACATGCACACCTATGAGCACTGGGGCCCTGTGTGACAGGGTCCCAGTGACACATACATATAGGCCACAAACCTATGAGCACTGGGGTCCTGACCAGCAGGATCCCAGTGACACATAACAACCATACTGAAAACATAGTGTTTTCACCATGAGCACTGGGGCCTAGCCATCAGGATCCCAGTGAGACAGTGAAAACAGTGACAAACATCCTGACATACACTCACAAACAGGCCAAAAGTGGGGGTAACAAGGCTAGAAAGAGGCTACCTTCTCACACCGCAACCAAGCTTTTCCCTTCCCATTTCACCAGGTTGCTTTGTTTTTTGTAAGAAAGTATCACCTGTCATGTAATCCAAGAGGGGCAGGTTTATGATAACATTCATATTCAATAAAAAAAGACTGTTGCAATTAGGTTCTGCCCATACAGCATGTCCAGATTTTTTGCTTTTTGAATTATCCAGTATTGCATTTTTTACTGTGGGTGGGCCTCAATACATGTTTCTCACCCACGATAATCACATGGCAAATGGACTGCTGTGATGCAATAAGGATAAATGGCACTTGCATGGTTACATGTGAACACATGCCTGTACACATGTGTGCAGGCTGCTAATGTGAGAGTACAGTTGTGCACAGCCTGGTACCCTGGTGCAGTGGGGACTCTGCAGGCTTAGATATTGACCTGGGGCAGGCCTTAAAATGTTAGTGTACACTAATAGGGAAAGTCAGTGTGATTTACTGTTTTGTCTGTAGTGACACTATATTATGCAGCACACTTAAAAAGAGGAATATGCCTCTAGGGATAGCTTTTGTGCACAACAGTGCTCCCTTCCTGCACAAACATGATCCAGACTGTAATGCAGGCACCCTTGCTCCATGGTGCAAGTGTGCTTGTATTAGCCATATGCAGTTAATTGTGCACCAGCACTTGCAAAGGACAGGAATGCACCATATCTTGATAGATATGACAAATGCCTGCCCTCTTTCTTTCAGGCAGAGCAGCAAAGTGTCTTACTGCATTTCGCTGAATGAAAATTTGATAAATCTGGTCCATAGTCTATCGCAGAGTACAGGAGCATCCCTCACTCTGTCTCTAAGCACATGCTTCAATTTATAAAGTAGTATCATTTCATCAATCTCAAAAATAATTCCCAATCTGGAATTGCCAATAAACGTACACTGCTTTTTAGGGCAAGGACCAACTTGTCCAATAGTTCCTGGCCCTGAGGCCTGCACAAGCTGCCTGCATGTGGCATTATATTCCACAAAAGAACAAAAGTTGTCTCTCTATAGAAGAACCTTTCCTGCAGAAGAGGGACATTAAGCCTTGGGACCCCACAGAGAGTGTCCAGGCACAAAGACTTAGGGCCTGATGTAGATTTTGGCAGGACTCCCATCATCCCTCTGTGGTGGAGTTTACAAGTACTTCACCAAGCTGACAGAATTCTGACCACTGTATTTAGATGTGTGGCAGGTGAATCTGCGGAAGTGGCAGACTCTGATGCTGGCTAGCATTACTTCATCGCCATCACAGTGGTCGGATTGCGCCAAGCATATTTATATTTCATGGTTGTGAAGGCATTGCTCTAGCTGTGGATTCCTGATGGTAGGATTCCGCTGAGGGATCCATTTATAATAGTACTACGTCTGTGGCTATTGGAAGGATGCTAGCAGCACACACCTGATGTATTTTGGCTAATTGATTACACCTGTATACCACACTATAAAACACTCTCCAATTCAGACCATGATCCTTTGTCATTCCGCTGAGGAACACAATTTTAGAGCACAAAGTGCCACATAGAAGTCACATTTTTTTTGCTGCCTCCTTTTACTGTTCATTAGCATTTCTTTTTATTTGTTAGCTTGGGGTTCCTCTATTTAATTTACTTTTATTTACTCATACTGGCAGGGAGGAGAAATCCCTGTTTAACAGAGGGAGATTTGTCAGTCATGGTTAATGAAATCATCAGAGTGGAGACCCAATTGTTTGGAGCCAAGTTTAAAATACAACCATAGCTCAAAAAAGGCAACTTTGGGCCAGAATAGTTAACAGAGTTAATGCTGTAGCAAAGAACCTGCACACAAAGGAGGAAATTAGGAAGAGGTGGAGAACGTGTTCCTTGTCTGCAAAACATCACCTGAAGGCCCAGACAACCGGTGTTGCATCTCCCAGCCCCCTTTACAACTTTCTCCAGAAAGGAGCTGGTCTTGCAGATCCTACATTCTGAAGGCTTAACAGGAATCTCTGGTGGAGTGGAAACTGGTAAGTTAGCCTTTTGAATGTGTCACTAAACATAAGTGTAATTTCTGCTTTTCATTTAGCTGTTTTGCTCCTTGTTCAATATGCAAATTTTTTTCCTGGCTTTTTTGATGTATTTTGCCTTGTTTGTTTGAATGTATTTTGTTGTAGTTACTATAACAGGTTCCAATCTCCACTGTATTACACATGAAGATATGGTGCTTGTGAGTTTCTTTCACCTAAGAAACTACTTCATATGGTTTTATATTGTAAATGTCTCTTCATCTTCGCTGCATATATTTTATCAGGTATGTTCAACTTACAATTTTGCTAGTGTTGTTAATGTATAATTGAATTGACTACAAACACCAAGATGCCTTGTTTTTGTATTTTAAAAATAGTGCAATGTGATGTTGGTCATTCTTTTTTCATATATATATATATACATATATATATATATATATATATATATATATATATATATATATATATATATATATATATATATACACACACACAAGTGTTGTGTATGTCTCAATCTTTATGTTATGCTTTGGATTAAAATGCCATTATTTTATTTCATTTTGTATGTTGTCACATACTTGTTATTTCATTGAATCGATGTAATTTGTTTTCCGAATCAAGGTATGTTGACATAAAGATTTACAGACATGTTATGTGTATATAACTCTGACAAAAGTAGAGAGAAAGTCAACAAAGCAGCAGAAAAGCTTGTCATTTGGTTCTTATAGCTCCCCATAATACAAAGTAATCATATACTGTAAAATAATTTTGCCAAAAACCACTCTGCTCTTTTGGAGTGAGGATCAACTCAAAACACAATGATACAATTCTGATTAATTCTGCACACACTGAAGCCTGTTTTGGCATCACCTCTGCATGCCGAGGCTAATATACCTCCTTTTTCTAGCCCATTCTAAAATAACATTTTCTCCAGTCCCAAACCTTTCCTGTTAACCATATTTATTACCCCAGGGTAGGCCCTAAACAGTCCAGAGGCAAGGTGCAGTGTATTTAATAAGTTGGGCACATATATTTAAATTTTACATGTCTCAGTATTGAAGAACTCCTAAACTCATTTTTCCTTACTGAAAGTCCTGCCTCTCCCATAGAATAATACTGGAGTCATCTTATCACATTTTATAAGCTGTAACTTCCAATGGAAAGCAGGTAGACAGGTTGGGTTCAGTGTCTCAAAAAATAGAATTCAAAGCCCTCTTTAATGGTAAAGTAAGATTTTTAGTCACTAGTCTGAAAATGACTCTTTTAGAAAGTTAACATTTGCTGCAGCCTGATCCTGGATCACATGACTCTGTGTATCTGGCTGTTGGTCTTTGTATATTGCTCTCATATAGTGAGAAAAAGGGAAGGTAGGGTATGAGAGGATAGACCAGTCTGAGTTAGCAATGGGGAGGACATGTCACCTACTACACTTGCACATCATAAAGGCTCTACCTGAGCACTCTCACACAGGATTTGACACTGGTCTTTTTGATCCCACGCAAGCTGGGGCCAGAGCAGCGAGGGAGAGGATGCCTGACACCTCAGGGGGATAGAAACCTTTAAGTGCTTCATCTACTACAGGATGCCCTGTTGTGCTGATCTTCTGCCATATTGCCATGCTGCCCTCCTGCCCTCCTGCCTCGATGACAAAGAATGTGTTTTGTAGCCATTTTAGTTATAGCTCCATGCATGTTATTTGCACACACTAGGCCACTGTGCACTTTCACCTAGATATATTTTATTCAGCTTCGCTTTATTATTAGTACAATAACAATTTTTACGGTCTTGTTTTATTTTAATCTATCTAACTGTTTTTGTCTAAGCCAGCACTCTGTTCTCAAACAAGACATTCTTGATCCCCCTGTGTTTCATTCAAGGCTGCAGCTCGATACATTGCCGGTGAACGTGGTAGAAGTTTAGTCTCCAACATTCGTAGAAAATACATATCCTTATGTAGGGACATTTTCTCCGAACATCAGCTGTGTTATTATATAAAGACTTCCTTGTCCCTTACACGTTAGAGGGAGATTCCAGCCAGGGAACCACAACTGTATGCTGATTGCTGAATGCTTCGCTACAGATGTTAATGCAGACCACAGGCCTTTGCTCAGGTATGGGGGTTGATGTCTTCCCAGGGGAACCTGAAAGGCAGAATTAGAGCTTAACATGCTGTGCTCAAGTTACAACCTAGATAGGAAATAGTCCATCGATCATAGTGACAATATGATAGCGTTGTTTTTATGCTTCACTCTTCATGTTATGTTGTGTCGTCCTGGTTATTGCAGCTCACGCTTTTCTATCTAAGATGCAGTTGTTTATTAAACTCATTATTAAAACATGTACTGACTCTGTTTGTCATTTATATATGAGACTGAATTGTAATTGAGAGAACCGGATCCGACCACAACTTCCCTGAGAAGCCTAGTATGTCATGCGTTCGGCTGCCCAATCATCACTATCCTTTGGTAGAGATGAGGCACTGCTAGTTAGCAGAACCTGGATTGGAGTGACAGGTGTCACCCGCAGTGGGTTGGACTCAGTCTCCCAAACCGTGGGTGAATCTGCCACTCAAAATCCAGTAGTCTCATTAGAATAATGAGAGCCTACGTGACAAATGGACCTCCAACTCTATAACCAAGAACCCATAGTGACTCCAAGGGCTAGTGGGCTGACCTTCTGATCAGAAGCTTCAGGGATGTGACTGAAAAACTTCAACCTTGCACCTGGACTCTGTCATCTGTGTGTTCCCTCTTCCCAAGTGGTACCACCCCAGTCCTGGACCCTTGGAAGTTGGCTTGAAGGTGCTCTGCCAGCCCATCTGTGGATTCACCAGAACCAACTTACATCCTCTGCAGCATGGCACATCTCACATATCTAGTTTCTGGTTGTGTCCTGCTTTCCTCTCACCCCAGTCCCTTTTTCTTCTATGTATGTGCTAAAGAGATGACTGCTTTGGACATGTCTCAGAGACCAGTGTTTTGATTCCTTGACATGCACTTGTAATTACTCATAAGACTGTCTGAAATTGGAGCCCAGTGCAAATATGAAGAATTAGAGAGCTGTGTGCTTGGTGTTTCAGGCCTAACATGTGCAGAGATATTAAAAATAATATACATTAATAGGAGAAAAATGTAAACACTGCCAGATATGGTAAGTAATGTGTGGAATTTCCATGCTGGATGTTATATGCCATAAATGTTTTGCCTTCCAACAGGCAAGTGATGGCAAAACTCACATAAATGTTGTAAATTATTATTTTTGTCTTGTAATGACATGCTACCTTAAATTGAATTTTCACTTTCAAGATCTTTTCATACACCATTCCCAGTAATTCACTGTGTGATCAGATGGGTCACTGTAAGTAAATCAACACACCACTGGGCTTTTTGTCCAGATCTGACCATGTACTGAAGCTGCTGATTGAGAGTGGATGCTTTCAGCTATTGCAATGTGTAGCATTTCTGCTCTTGTTAAGGTGCACTAAAAGGTGTAATTAAATGCACTTGAATTTGTTCAATTTGTTTTTCATGTATTGGCTATTCGATTGTAATGCATTTCACTGGTGGTGTTTGCTCATCGAGCACCAGACATCTTCAGATCAATGGCAAATGTGGTGGGGCTGTTAATTGGTGCCTTCCTCGGAAATCTTTGAAAGAAGAAGTTTTGTTTAAAAACCAGGAGGGAAACAACCATTAAAGATCAGTCATTACTGTGCATGCCATTACCACGCATACCATTAACATAAATATATTATTACCAACTATGCCTTTACAACAAATTTAATTCTAAAGACATGAATAGGAAAGGCATATGCGTGGTTAAGGTTTTAAAGGTAAGTATTATTTTTTAAATTTTGTAAAGGCATGAGTAGTAAAGGCATATGCGTGGTGAAGGTTTAACAGGTAAGTACAGGTAATGTGTTTTTATATATATATATATATATATATATATATATATATATATATTGTAGGGGTTAGGGTGGGTACTGGTTTTCTGAGGGTAGGATTTTTAGGGTTCAGGGTGGGTATGTGATTTAAAGTGGTCTAGGTATTTTTAGGGTTTAGGGTGGCCATAGGTTTTTGGGTGTTACAGGACTTTTTAGGTGTTAAGGTGGGTGTTGATTTTTGGGTGGGAAGGGCATTTTGAGGTTTTAAGGGTAGGTATGGGGTTTGGGTGGTGGGGCAATTTTATGTTTTAAGGTTGATATGGACTTTTGGTTGGTAAGGGTTGTTCAAGGTTTTCGGTGGGTGTGAATTTTTGCGTGGTAAGGGCATTTTTAGGTTTCAGGGTGGGTATAGATTTTTGGGTGTTTTTAGGTTTTAAGTGTGGCTATGGGTTTTTTGAAGTGGTAAGGGTATTTTTAGGTTTTAGGGAGTATGGGTTTTTGGGGTGATAAGGGGATTTTAGGGTTTTGAGTGGGTGTAGGATTTGGAGTAGTAATGTCTTTTTATGGTTTAGAGTGGGTATCTGATTTAGGGTTGTAAGGGTATTTTTAGGGGGTTATGGTAGGTATGGGTTTTGTATGGTAAGGGCATCTTTAGGTTTATGGTGGGTATGGGTATGAGTTTTTGGGTGGCAAGGGGTATTTAGGGTTAGGGTGGGTGTAGGTTTTTTGGTGTGAGGGCAATTTTAGGTTTGAAATTGGGTATGGTTTTTCGGTGGTAAGGGCATTTTTAGAGTTTACAGTGGGTAGGGTTTTTTTGGTTGATAGGCATGTGCGTGTATGTGTGTGTGTATATATAGGGAATTTATAGTTAGGTTCTGGATGTACTCGTACGCAACCATTGTGCAAGTTATACTTACCTTATGGTGAAAGTTATAGTTACTTGAAAGACCTCTAGCTATAACTGCTGAATTTCTATGGTTTTCTACTAGTAAATTCAGAACATGAACTATAATGTCCCTGTAACTTTTGTTTTTTATTTTTTCCAGTGAATTTGTATGGTTTTTTTTAAACGTAAAGTAATTTTCATTACTATGTGTTATTCCAACCCCTGACGTGCACAACCTTTGACAGCCAGGCATTGCAGCCAAGCCCTTTGGCCGTGCACAGCGAAGTTTGGCCAAAGGGTCTGTTTCTGTCAGTGGATGTGTGAATGGGTGCATGAGTGTCGGAGTGTGTCTAAAAGTGGGTGTATGAGTCTGAGTGAGTGAATGAATGGGCGCCTGTGCCTCTGCATGCTTGTATGAATGAGCCTGTGGATTTTCTTTCGACTGTTTCAATAATTATGAATATTTTGCAAACAATTGGTGGAAATTCACACAAATTTGTGAATTTTTTGTGAATATTGCAGACTGTGATACAAAATTATATTTAACTTGTAATTTGCCCCTAAACCACACCTATATCACACCCCTGGGATAAGGACCCCATATGCCACTTTCAGTTTGAATTTTCACCCCCGGGGATGGTGTCCTGTGAGATAAAAAGCAAAACCAATCTCTTGTGTTATTGATGTTAACCCTATGTTCGGAGAGTGGTGCAAACATTGCACTGTGATCTTTTAGTATTAGTCCTATATTTCCAGAGTGATGCAAGCATTGGACCGTAATCTTTTGATATCAACCCAATGTTTTCAGTGTGACCAAAAGACACTGAATGTAAGTTCCTTGCAATTCTAAGTACAGTGCGTGAATTAACCCATGAATGTCTGAAAACCCTATTACCTGAGAATTTGTTGTCGTTATTTGTTACCTATTAAATTTGTCTATGGAGTAGAGTGAGTCAGCATCTTAGTACATCTCAGCATCTTAGGTCATCAAACAAGATATCCACGGAACCTCAAGTACATTTAGGTAGGCATTAATTATAGTAACTTGGTAACAATTTGGGGTCACAGTGGGAGTAGTCATAGATACCATAGGAGGTCCAAGGTTCTTATTTAATTACAGGTAATCCACATAATTTCCCAAAAATTCCTAAAGAGAGGGATTGCCATCTAAAGCAGGAAAGGGGAACCAAACAGGTACACCTAGCTTGCACATTGTAGTCAGAGACTAGTATATACATGGTTACGAGTTATGAGCTGTTTGACTGATATGTAATGTCTCATAGGAAATTGCAGCTCCTCAAGGACCATCACCAGCCATTCAGATCCAGACCTGTGGCTCCAGTGTCTCTCTCTCTCTTTCATCCATCTCCTTCCCCGGTGCATTCAGATGCCGATCATGTGCATTTAAAAGGGTGTCAAGTAACGTCTAGGAGGAATTGGGATTAAGCAACTTGGTCAAGATTGTGCCTCCGTGGGACAAACAGGATGGTGCTTGACAGAAACACGTAAATATATATGTATGTGTGGATATATTTATATATATATATATATATATATATATATATATATATATATATATTATACTTACCACTTTCACTTTACTTTTTACCATGCATATGCCTTGCCTTTACAGCCAAATATTTGTGTTAACTGCATGCGTGATAAAGGCATATGCGTAGTAAACACTTTTCTTGTAAATATATTCATGGCATTGGGAAGGTGTGCAGGGTACTTGCATGTGTTGCCCCATCATACAACTGGCAAGTAAAGTGTTTCATGTTGAAACTTGGGCTTTAAACTGAGTTTAGGCAGGAGAGAAATTGGCTATTAACAGGGTGCAGGGGGAGATGTGGGTGATTACCAATTTATAGTGGCACTATGCCCCTTTGTAATGAGACTGGAGAGCAACAGATCAGAGATCAACTTAGCCTCCTTCCTTGAAAAGAAGAGTTTACTTTAAATTGATACAGTGAGGTACCAGGAATCATCCTAATGTGTAAGCTACAGCTGTCTGTGTCACATAGCTGCATGGGAAGTATGATAGGCCGGATGTGTATCAGCAGTCAGACCAGAAATCCACTACTCATGGAATACTGCAGAATCTTGTGGAGTTTTCAGATAGCTCTGTAGAAGTCCTTGTGACATTGTCTCGGTCCGGTGCGACCAGGTAACCACAGTTCACGCTCACTACTGTTGGGCACTATTTCAACTTAAATCTTCAAATCTGCATATTCTGGTTCTACTGATTGGATTTTTGTTATTTTGGTGTTGAGTTATTTATTAAAAATCACTCTGTTTTTAAATTGGTGTGGATTTTTCTTGTGTTGTTTTTAATTTAGTACTCTTTGTATGCTTCATGAATGCTTTACACATTGCCTCTAAGTTAAGCCTCACTGCTCTGTGCCAAACTACCAGTGTTGAGCATGGGTTAGTTAATGTTTGCTCACAACTTTTCTTTGACAAGGATTATTGTATCTTCTTGAGTAGATTTCACCCCTTCAACCACTATCCTAATTTTCCACAAACACTAACCAGTGATTGAAGGGGTAACTAGTTTGTGGACTGCTACTACATTCTGCATTACATGGTAAATGTTGCACATCCAAAATACATATACATGGCTTACATCAGAGAGTAGACCAATAAGGAGCATGTTTACTACTCTTTTAGGTCCTGTTTTGCTGTAGAAACTTTAGAAGTGCAGTTAGTAAATAGCAAGGGGCTTCAAATGATTGATGCTCTCTTCTCAGGTCCTCACAGCAAGGGTCTAGGGCCGCAAGCCTTGAAGGGGAGGGGCTTCCCTTTCCCCATTGATTCAGAGCTATGAGGTCCAGGGTAGGAGGGTGCTTTTCCCTGGGCCTAACCACTGTGGTCCTATACCTTTGTACCTTTGTGTGACATCCTTACTCTAGTGCTGCAAGGCCCCTGAAGGGAATCTCATTGCCCTGGTCCTTGTATCCAGGGTCTAACACTGAGAGGCCCAGGGGAGGAGAATTTCCTTCCCTGATCCTCACCCATACAAGAAAGCACTGTGAGGTCCAGTCTAGTCTATCCATGGTCTAGTGCTGCCATACCCAAGTAGTGATGTCAATTTCCATTATCACTTTGTGCCCATGATGGCACGTGCATGAGGAGTCATGGGAAGATATTTGTTGGGAAACAAGTGGACTATGAATTGTGTGGAGCCTTTTCAGTGATTTGTTCTTAACCCCCCTCCTCTAAAGCAGGCAATCTTAAGGGATAGCTTGGCTGGTGGTCAAGTGTATCAAGTGTGATAAGTATTTATGATATATTTGAGCTGACATCCTTCTACCATCTCCTGGAGTCAGTGTTCATTGTTAACTATTGCAAATTTTGAGAGACAAGCTGAGAAAACAAAAACTCTTGCATCCATATGAAGCTTTGTCATGTCAGTAATATATATGGGTATTTACCAAGCATGTTGCCCAGTAACTACTCACTTCCACAAGACATGGTCCAGTGTGTTATTTTTGCTATGGAACTAAGATATTTGACAGCTAATCTCAACTTTGGCACTTCATGTAAACATAACAGAACTAAACATTGTATTGTAAAGCTTGGCAGGGCCCACAACACAGTGACAGTTCACCAGGAAGGGCAGCCTCTTGGCCTTGCAATCAGAATCAATGCTAGCCCAGTTGTGGTCTAGAGGACTACTTGGAAACGCGGAACCAGGAGACATGGTTTTTAATCCTGGCCTCTCATTAGGCAAAATAGTGTGTTCCTAGGAGTATTTTGAAATAGACATTAGCTGTAGAAATAAATATCAAGTGTGTACTCCCAGACCAGGGGTTGTATTACACAAAGTTCCATGGGGGTGCAACTGACATATGTGCCCACTTTGCACTCAGCCATGCCACTTTGGTATTACAAAAAGGGTCACAGCCACTTGTGGATACCTTTCCATAATACAGATACCACTAGTGCACACATATAGCAGCAGCGCTATCACCAGAGGGTGTTCCCACATTTGTATGGGAATAACCCATGCACATGAAGGAATACCTTTGCTTCTGTAACTGCACTATATTATAGACATGGGTGCAGAGGCAAAGAAGCTGTCAGGAGGCACACTGACAGTACACCACCAAAAAGAAGGCACACTGTCAGTGCACCCCCTGCTGACAGCCCTTTGTAGTGGGGAGGAGAGGTCATATGGACCTCCCCAAGACATCACCTTGCAGGCAAGTGCAGTCACTCACTGCAACCTCCTGCAAACAGATCTCTAATTCCTGTCAAAAGGGCAGACGGGTTGCCAACTGCACAATGAAACACAGAACGACTATTTCAAAGATGCTCCATTGTTCACTTGAATGTGCACTCACCAGGGCAGCATGAGTTGGCGGCTACAATGGGGCAGCACATTCAATATAATAGGGCACACTTTCTCTATTTGCACCTGGTGCACCTGTTTTAAGGTGTGCCCTGATGCAAATAGAGAAAGTATGCTCTATGTAAAATAGGGCACCAGGGACTCAGTATGGATTTTTGTTCAGACATACAGGGAAATTTACAGGTAGGTGGATGGACTTGCATCTTAATAGAGGTTGCTACTGAAGCTGCTATGTTCAGGCCCCCACCTGTGCTGCAGCTCCTCCCTTACAGGCACCAACACACACCTTTTTACAGCTCATAAAGGACTGGAAGAGTAAGGGTTCCATGTCATTTGAGTGGATTAGAAGTGGTGTAGCACCAAAATGCAGGGCAATGGCCATCTTTCAGTGCCTTTTTATTGGCAAAGGGACAGGAGTCCTAATTGCAAACCTGCAAAATGCAGGTGGCCACCACAGGCCCACCTGTGTTGGTGGACTGTGTGTGGTTCTCTGAGAGCTGCCCATATCAAACACTAGCTCTGCCTCTTATATTAGAAAAAAAGAATATTACATCCTGTAGCTTTATAAAATATGTCCATATAATCAATAAAAATTAATACAATTAGCATTGGATCCGTTAACCACTGTGTGCACCATGTTAACACAGCCCCTATCTGTACAATACTGTGTGTTTACCTCATTTAGAAAGGCATACTCATACACCACACACACTGAATGCATACGTGCATACCACACACACTGCAGAAGGAGCATGCATGCTCATTTAGTTCATGTAATCCATGCTGAGCAGCTAACATGACAGGTACCAGTGCACAAACCCACCGCAGGGAACTGATTTACTGAAGTGCCATGCAACAGTGCAGAAGCCGAAAATGCTGCGCAGCACTGCATGACAGGAAGGGAGCAGGTGAGTGCCATATCTACAGAGATAAGACCCTCCTCCCCTCTCCCTAGTGCCATTCCACAATTCTACTGCCATGTGCCACACACACACACACACACACACCTTTGCGCCATTGTGCGTGGGTGGTTGCATCGGAATGAACATGTAAAGCCCCTTTGATGCTAAGTAAGGCAAAGCAGCGCTACAAACTGCTGTGTGTTACTTTTAGTCAATTTCCTGTGCAAAACTTGTTTCGAGCTGGAAAGTAAATATAAAAAAATGTTTTAAGATGAAAACCAAGTGCAAAATGTTAGTAAATCATCCCTTGGATGTGTTAAAGCATAAACTACACTTAGGGCCCAGACGTGTCCAAACCCAGTAGGTAAGATAGATATTGTTGCAGGCCTTTTCTTGAACAATTTCTTGCCCTTAATAAACTAATTTATTCCACCTGCTTGCTTTCACAATAAAAGCTGTTAACCCTCCTCTTCCACACCTCCAAGGCACCCTCATTGCTTCTGTCTATTATTTATGGTCAAAAAGAGTAATTGTATTCTTGCTAGGGAAAATTATGGAACAAGTTGGCTGTCTACTTATATTACTTATAAATTACTATCACATGTATTATTAAAGCCCCTTGAAGTACCTTACTTCCTCTCATCATCACACAGCTCAATGTCCAATGTGTGATATAAAAGTTAAAAGTGGGGATAATCTACTAATGTAATTTGTGTAATCTTGTGAAATCTTATAAACAAAGTTCTTTGATCTACTCAATTCCCTTCAAGTTATCTATTGTTCACTGGTTATAAGATCACTTATAAAGTGACTCTGCTTTCAGATTCTGACATTTCGTTTAGAAACATTGGAACTATAGAAAAATGGGGGCTTCCAGAGAGGTTTTACGGCATGCACAAAATGGGCGGTTGCCTAGGGCCCCACCTTCCAGGAGGCCCACTGCAAAGGTGACCATTTCCTCCATTACATCTTGGTCTCTTCTACTTCAGTATACCAACAGCTCTCCTTCTCATTACCTGCCTTTACTTCTGATTCTGGCTCAAGGACTTTGGAGGACTGGACAAGATGCAGGAAAGAACCCTCTTTTTGCCATGGTTACCCCCATTTTCTGCCTGATTTCAGTGTGCTTGACTGTGTTCACTGGGATCCTGCTAACCAGGCCCCCAGTGATTATGCTCTCTCTCCTCTAAATTTGATTGTTGCATACTGGGAACCCAATATTTCACCCACAATTGGCATACTGGTGCCCCCTTGTAAGTCCTTAGTAAATGGTACTTAGGTATCCAGGGCATTGAGGTTTCAGGGGTCCCAATGGGCTGCAGCGTATCTTTTGCCACCTATAGGGAGCCCAGGCATGGCTTCTGCAGGACTGCCATTGCAGCCTGCCTGAAAGGTGCATGCACCCTTTTACTGCCATTTACTCTGTACCACGTCACTTATAAGTCACCCCTATAGCAGGCTCTCCAGCCCTGAGGACAGGGTGCAAAGTACCTGTGTGTGATGGCACCCCTGAACTAGCAGAGGGGTCCCCACGACCTCCAAGACAATTTTCCTGGACTTCGTGAGTGTGGGGATGTCATTTTACGTGTGTAATGGACATAGGTCACCACCTATGTCCAGCTACATAATGGTAACTCCAAATAATGGCATGTCTCATATCAAACATGTTGGTATCAAACTCCCATGCTTTTGCAAGCATTGGTTGTATGATCCCATGCACTCTGGTGGCTCCTTAGAGGACCTCTAGTACTATCATTACAGACTTCTGAGGCTTTCCAGACAGCCCCAGCCGCTGCCACCTTGAGGACAGTTTTCTGCCCTCCTGTTGCTTGAAAAGCTCAAGCACAGGAAGGCAGAACAAAGGATTTCCTTTGGGAGAGGGGTGTTACACCCTCTCCCTTTGGAAATATATGTTACCGGGGGATGGGTAGCCTCCCCAAGCCATTCAAGATGCTTTAAAGGGCAGATTTGGTGCCCTCCGTGCATGATCCAGTCTACACTGGTTCAGAGACCCCCGGTCCTTGCTCTGGCATGAAACTGGACAAAAGAAAGGGGAGTGGCCACTCCCCTGTCCATCATCACCCCTGGGGTGGTGCTCAGAGCTCCTGCAGAGGATCCCTGGGTTTTGCCATTTTGGATTCCAAGTTGGCAGGAAACTCTGGGATCATCTGAGTGCCAAATGCCAGCAGGTGACGTTAGAGCACTCCCCTGATAGGTGCTTACCTGGATAGCTAACCAATCCCCTGTTCAGGGCTATTTAGGGTCTCTCCTTTGGGTGGTTCTTTAAATTCAGATTGCAACACTCCAGCAGGAATCCTCTGCATCCTCCACTTCAACTTCTCACCAAAGAAACTGCACCTGGACCCTCCAGGAACTCTACAAACTGCAACAAAGAAGCAAGATGCTTTCTGCAACATTGTATCTTCAGCTCCTGCCAGCAACTACAACTATTTCCTGGTTGTGCATCCTCTGAGGACAGCCTGCACCAAAAGAGTGAAGGAATCTCCCTTGGGGTGAAGGAGTCACTCCCCTGCTTCAGCAGGCACCTACTGCAATGATGACTGGCTGCGTTGATCCCCTCTCCTGCTGAGCTGCGGAGATCCTGCATCAAGGGTGATGGTCTGAAGTGGTCCCGACCGTCGTGACATTCGACTGTCCAACTTTGGTGGAGGTAAGAGCTTGCCTCCCCATGCTAGACAGTAACCCAGTGCACCACATGTTATGCAGTTGCCAAGGCTTGTTGGTATCCTTCCATGAAGTTCTTTGTGCATCTTGTATCTCTGGCCCCCAGCACTCTATCCTGCGACGCTCAGCTTTCTGATTGGTTGGCTGGTGGAGTGGGAGTCTTTGTCATAGTGCAGTGTGGGCCTCCTTTTCACCTTCCTTTGTACCCATGCTGTGGGACTCCTGTGCATGCTGCCTGGTCTTCTGTGGGGTCTCCAACTTACTGAGAGCCCACTTTGACTCCCACTCCTTGGTAGAGTCCACTAGGTTCTTCCTTGTCCTGGGCAGCACTATTTTCCGCTAACCACAAGCTTTGCATGTGCCAAGACTTGTTGGCGGACTCCAGTGACGCAAACCCGACTGCAATTCTCCATCTGATGTGGGACTTCACTTGTACCAACCAGGAACCCAACTCCGTCTTCTTGGGTGCAATACTGACTATTCTTCTTCACCGGTAGTGCTTCTTTTCCACCTTCATCCAGGTTAGCAGGGGCTCCTGTTCCCCAAGGACTCCTCTGTTCTTCTTGGACTTGGCCCCTTTCTTCCACAGGTCTTCAGCTCCAGTAATCCACTTTTGGTGCCTTGCAGTCTCTTCTGGTTCTTGCATAATTTTTGTTCTCGTTTCTCTGTGTGTTCTGGGAAAGTTACTGTGTTTTACTCCTGCTTTCCTGGGCACTGGGGTGGGTTCTAGTACTTACCTTTGGGGTTTTCTAGTACTCCCAGCTCCTCTCTACTCACTACACTTGCCTAGGTGAGAAACCGACATTTGCATTCCACTTTCTTAGTATATGGTTTGTTTTCCCCCTAGGCTCATTTCTAACTAACTGCACTGTTTTCTAATTGTTTTTACATCTGTTTTTGCTTACTAGTGTATATAATGTGTGCTTTACTTACCTCATAAGGGAGTATAGTCTCCATGGTATTTTTGGCATTCGTGTCACCAAAATAAAGTACCTTTATTTTTGTAACCGTGAGTATTTTCCTTCATGTGTGGGTACTCTGTGACTACAGTGGTATTGCATGTCTCCTAGATGAGCCCACACACTGCCTACACACTGCCTACATTTCACTAAAAAGGGATAGCTGGACCTTTTATAAGGTGTAAGTACTATAGGTGCCACTACAAACCAGGCCGGCTTCCTACACAAGACAAATGTCAACTGTTTTTGTATGATCCTGTTTATCAAATG
Source organism: Pleurodeles waltl (assembly GCF_031143425.1). NCBI lineage: Eukaryota > Metazoa > Chordata > Amphibia > Caudata > Salamandridae > Pleurodeles > Pleurodeles waltl. The sequence goes on from NC_090438.1 coordinate 246,596,192, forward strand.
TTATCCCTTTTTCAGTAATGTTTGGGATGATGCAGACTTAAAATAGTTAGAAATGAGTAATAAAATTCAAAGTTGTTGTGAACAAGTTGACACCAAATATATATCTTGCTCTGGACCCACAAAACCTTAAAACAACACTGAGAGGTTCCGAGTAGTAGGAAGGGATACCTTTAATCACCATATTAAAAGTGACAGTTATCCCGCCCCCCGGAAGTGATGTCATTTCCGGTGGCTGGGACTTCCGGTGTCCCTGAAAGCCCTCCCCGGAAGTGCCATGTGTGTAGGGTGTGTCACGTGGTCTGTGACCTCGTGGTGTTGCAGAGTAGAGCCCACCCTTTTTGAAATGTTGCTTATAAGGAGCTGGTTAGAACCGGCTGTCAAACCGTGAACCAATGCTGAAACAGCTTGTCAAGGCGCCATGAAGAGATACAATCCGATCGCCAGAAAAGCCGCCTCCTCTGGGGCCCTGAACACTATTGGTAGATATTACCGGACCCTAACACCTCTTACGATGGATGAGAATGCACAACAGGCTGTCCCTGACGCCCAGGATACCGATGTTACCGGTTTTCAAGAAGAACTTTGCCAGCGGCTTGAAAAGCTCAACCTCAAGGATGTGTCGACCCTGATATTCCCTATTAAGGGGGACAGCAGTGACAGCGATGCCTCGAAAGATGAATTAAGTGTTGCATCTAACTTCATCGACATTGAAGATGTTGAAGAATGTGTAGCACCACCGAATTCGCCCATCTATGAAGACATGGGATTCCAGGAGGACCCCGAGTCAGAGGCCGTTGTTGTACAGCTGTCAGTTGTAAGCTCCGACGATGTTTCTACCCCGATGGACCTCTGCGACTCCCAAGATTTCAGAGGAGCCTCTGAGTGTCGCGAGAATGTTGAGGTTAGTAAAGACATTTTCTTCTTTTTTTTTATGCATGTATACTCATAAGAAATGTGTTTGCACCTACACTAGCCACGATTTTGAAAAGGAAACTCCGGGCGTACCCTATAACGCCATATGGCCAGTTAAAGGTTTTGCAGCGACCGTTGTGAGCACGTGTGTTAAACAGGATTATTATGACCTTTGTTACGGGCATAAAATTAATGAACCTCAGCAGGAGGCTCACGAATGTCTATACGAGGCGTACACTGCAAGAACAATTCGCCACATTTGTAGCCGGCTAGACCCTCACCGGGTATATAATTTGTTAAGGGTGGTGTACGGGCTGTCAGCTGTGAAGAAAGGTGTCCACGGTGATATGATTAAGGTCCTGGCTGCGGCTGTCAATGAGATCCGATACGCTGCTGAGCCCTGCTCAAAACTCGACTGTATGCACGGGATGTGTCCCCACTTTGACAAAAGTATGATAGAAAGGGTTTAAGAAAGACAAATGTGTGACATTTATTATAAAAACAGAAGAATGAAGTCTTTAGCCCCACGAAAGCTGTTTAAAAAAAAGTAGACCATAAATGTGTTACTTAACGCTCCATACTTACTCACTTTTAGGCGGGGAATCCGAGTGTCGAGATGCAAGATGTCTATGAGTTACACCCGGGCTACATCTGTATCGGGAGATTGATATTTGTGCTGGTTAAAGAAAGAATAGCTGAAATACAACCTATGACTCTGCGGTATCTGAACATTTCGGAACCTTCGGCCTTGTTGCAATGTCATGTGTGTATCGCCAAGTGGTGTATCAATGGCAGGCTAAACGCATCTGTTAAATGCCGGAACTCGAACAAAGATCACGATCGCGAGTTAAGACTTTCACCAGTGACTGGGATACATGGGGCTTTGGAGCGCATGACTGAAGATTATCTCACAAATAAAGGTTCTGCATTGTCCTACCTAGAACTGTATGAACTGTTGAATTCTGTCAGTATCCTGAGCGTTCAGAGTTATAGGCGTGGGGAGCGGGAAGTCATGTCTAGAGCTATTGAGAGTATAGCTATAAAAATATCAAAGTTCGTGACGCTTAGTGTTTGTAAAAGGACCTGCTCTGAGTAACATGTGTAATGGGTGTTGTACTATGTATACAATTGTAAAAAGGCTGCAGCGGGCCATCGTTTTGACATCTATAAGCTATGTATCACAAAATGTCAAATACACACTGGTTGTGTAGCCCAGCCACACTTTTATGTTTTTTATGTTTAATAAAATGACCTTACACAAAACAGGCGTCTTTCATTTCGTGGTAATGGTGGGTGACAGCATGACAGGTGCGGCTTTAAGGAAGCTTTATTACAATAAACAGGGGGTTGGAAGCTTCGGAGGCTCCGAAGCTCTATTTAGAAGGGCTCGAGCTGAAAATGAATCTGTAAAACGTGCCAGTGTGAAGACATGGTTAGCTGGGGAAGAGGCTTATTCGCTCCACAAACCGGCCAGGAGACGCTTTAAGAGGAGGGCCACCGTTGTTAACGCACAGCTCGATTATCAGTGGCAAGCTGACATAATCAGCCTCCAAGATCTAGCAAAACATAACGATGGCTCCATGTATATATTAACCGTCATAGATGTCTTGTCCAAGTACGCCTATGCAGAGTCATTAAACGATAAAAGTGGTACCAGCGTCACAGCTGCTTTTAAAGACATCTTCGCTAGCGGTCACGTGCCTCAGAAACTACAAACAGACGCCGGAAAGGAATTTTTAAACAAACCTTTCCAAAAATTATTAAACCAGCACGCTGTTCAACATTTTGTAATGCACACAGAGGTAAAGGCTGTTGTTGTAGAGCGTTTTAACCGTACTTTAAAGTCAAAGATGTGGCGATATTTCACCGCCAACAACACCTACAGATATGTGGATGTTCTACAGGCTTTTATAGATGTTTATAACGCCACCTACCACAGGACAATCAAAATGGCCCCCGTTGAGGTAAGGAGGGATAATTCGTTAATGGTGTGGAGAACGGTGTACGGTGGGCGTCTCACGCCAAAGGTCAAGAAACCGTCTTTAAAAGAAGGGGATCATGTCAGGGTTTCAAAGTTGAAAGGTGTCTTCACCAAAAGTTACCAACAGACATTCAGCAATGAGATATTCATAGTGGAAAGTGTTGAGTTTAAAGAGGGGGTATATTTTTACAGGTTAAAGGACTACGATGGTGAAAAGGTAGCAGGTGTCTTTTACAACAAAGAGTTACAGAAGGTTCCCTATGATGGGAGTGTGGTGTACAGGGTCGAAAAGGTTCTGAAACGGAAAGGGAGCGGTGCCAGGAGACAGGCACTGGTCAAATAGCGAGGGTGGCCCGAGAAATTTAACAGTTGGGTTCTGGCCAGCTCGCTGCACGGTCTGTGAGGTCAAGCTGTAAGCGCCAAGATGGAGAACTCACCTTTTTATATCACGCTACCATCCAATGCTTCGAAGGACATGTTCCCAGACAATCAGATTTCGAGTTATACAGTGAAACTGGCAAAGCCAGTGGATTTGAAAGGACCCTGGGAGGTGGCACTAATGGAAATACAGTACCCTAGAACTTGGAATACATTTACAAAGTCCGAGGTTAAATTTCCTATAAAGCGCCCTCACGATGCCCTGACCTTTCCCCTGACTTTCCCACACGGCTATTACCCAACCGTAGCGTCAGTGATCGAGGCCATCAACAAATCTATAAGCATCGTTGAAGAGTATGCAAATATATATCTGGTATTGGATTACATTAGAAGAAAAGTCTTTCTTAAAGCCCCTGAGTATGATACTAGGTTTAAATGTACTGGTAAATTACAACGGATTTTAGGGACCGTGCAACATGTGCAAAGGCAGGTGGATCCAGAACCTACATGCCCCGATATTAACAGCGGATTTTATACACTCTACGTTTATAGCGATATTGTAGAACCGCAGAGGGTCGGGGACAGTTATTCACCTTTGTTGAGATGGGTCCCGGTGCAGGGCGAAAATAACACAATGGTTAATATGCAACATCACAAACTCGACTATGTGGCAATTTCTAAAAAACATTTTGACACTATAACCATCATGGTGTACAACGATCAGTCAGAGCCGGTTGCCTTTAAATACGGGAAAGTTATTGTTAAGCTTCATTTAAGACCCCGGCGCGAAGGTGACTATTAGGCTGCTGCGATGGTCATCATGAAAACCTACGGGGATCCCTCTATGTACAGGGACTATTATAGAGTTCAGGCTGGGTATGGAGGCCACCCGCCCTACTTTCAAGGGGCTCCGGTTATGTACGGGGTAGGATTAGGGGGTTTCTTCCGGAGCATGTTTAGGCGAGCCATGCCCTTTTTGAGAAGAGGGTTTGAAATTGCAAAACCTCATGTTAAAGCGGCTGCTACGAACATAGCCCAGGATGTCGTGGGTAGTGTAACGTCTGCGGTCGCCAAGCGTATGAACAGACAGCCCCAAGGAGGAGCTGGGATGATGTACAAAGCGCTTGCTGGTGTTAAAAGGAAGCGAAGGGCTTCGAGGCGTAGGGGTCTACCAATGCCCTATAAGAAGCGTAGGACTACTTCAAAAGGCCCTCACAAAAGAAGAGCCGTAAGACGGAAGAGATCGACCAAGAAGAAGAAGAGAAATCGTTCTAGTGCGAATATTTTTTAAAGCATTGATGATGGCCTTCGTACACTGTGCATCGGGTGAATGCGCCAAATCTGAGTTAGATCTGTTTTCTCTCAAACCCACACAGACCAGCATTGAAAACAGATTTTTCATGGAAGTGTCGCCTATGGCCGCTCTGACACCACTTGCACCAATAGAGTTTTATGTGTCGGGGTCCACGGATGTGTACCTTGATCTCAACAGCACTCTTCTGCACCTCGTCTGTAAAATAACCAAAGCGAATTGTGCCTACATCGAGGCTGATGCTAGAGTGGCCCCGATCGCCTACCCCATCGCAACAATGTTTAATCAAGTGGACATTAACCTAGGCGATCGCCTCGTCACACAGAGTGATAACATGTATGCCTACAGGGCCTACATAGAGAGTATTCTAAATTATAGTCGCGACGCGCTGGACACACATCTTTCAGCGGGGCTCTTCTACAGAGATACCAAAGCGCATTTGGAGAACACGGCTTTGGACGGGGACAACAAGGGTTTTAAAAAAAGAGCCAGCTTCGTCGCCGGCAGTAGGAAGTTTGACCTCCTGGGGCGTGTACATTCAGACCTTTTCTTCCAAGACAAACTGTTAGTCAATGGTATAGATCTTAAGATCAAACCCAATCATAACAAGGACGCTTTCTGTCTCATCAGCGGTGATGCAGAGCAGTATAAACTGGTTATATTGTCCGCAAGCCTGTTTGTAAAGAGAGTGAAAGTGTCCCCGAGTGTCAGACTGGCCCATGCTGAAGCTTTACAATTATTGAACACCAAGTATGCCATTCGAAGAGTTGCTCTGAAGATATTCAGCATCCCCGCCGGAACCCGATTAACGCAGCAGCAGAATCTATTTCTGTGGCAATTACCGAAACTCATCATCATAGGGTTTGTGGACAATACAGCTTTTAGCGGCCTCTACAACTCAAACCCTTTCAACTTCAAACACTACGATATCAACTATGCCGCTTTGGTTCAAGAGGGCGCCGTGATACCCGAAAAACCTTTCACGCCGAATTTTGGAACATCAAATTTCGTCAGGGAATATCTTGGTCTGGTCTCGATAACGGGGAAACAGCTGCGGGACTCGGGAGTAGTTGTTTCAAGAGAAGGGTATGCGGCCGGCTACACGCCGTTTGCGTTCGACCTGACGCCTGACATGGAAAACGGTGACCACTACAACCTGATCAAAAACGGAAATCTAAAAGCAGAAATATGTTTTGCACAGGCGCTGGCGGCCAATGTGAACATGGTTGTGTTCTCGGTATTCGACAGCGTTATCCAGATCAACCACGCCCATCAGCTTATGTTTGACTACCATTAAAAGAGTGTAAAATAAAAAATACAAATTTAAAATAAAAAATGGACACTTCGGAGATATGGGACTTCTTAAGTAGACATAAATATGCTAAGAAATACTTTCTAGGTGTATTCCCTAGTGATGGACTACCTGAAAAGATAGGTCCAGAAAGACCCCGCACCCTCGTCTTTAACACCGATCCCCATTACAAGGCTGGTACACATTGGGCGGCTCTGTTTCTGGATGTGGACACAGTTATAGTGTTTGATAGTTTAGCCGAGTTCCCTGAGCATAGTATTTATACAAAGGCGATATTCAAATATGTAAAAAAAGCATCACCCACGGTTGAGTATAACAAACTACGTGTGCAGGATCCTGTGGCCATCACATGTGGGGAACATTGTATATACTTTATTAGTAAAATGTCTGAAGGTATGACATTTAGAATTTTTTTAAATCTGTACTCAGCTGATCTAGTAAACAACGACGGTGTTGTTATGAAATATGTGAATGAAAACTCCAGGACAATGTTGCACGTTGTTAAAGCAGAATATGGTCTTTGTCAAAAGTGTAAGGTATTGTAAATCCGCTATCTGTGCTTATGAGTGCCTAAAATAAAAAAAACATCTTAAACATGATTTCAGCCTAGGCATTTTTTTTTTTTTTTCACACAGCGCACATTTTCAAACCATTTATAAACAAAAATAATAAAAATTAAAAAAAAGATGTCAGACTACTGTTGGAAATTTAAAAGTGTTTATTACAAACCTGTTTCAGCACAAACATTTACAAGGGTAAACATATCAAATGAAGCACAATTTTTCGAACCGCAAAAACGTTTAACGAAAACTGTACATGGGTGCAAATTTAGAACGGTAGCCAGGTGTTCATTTTGAATAGTCTCTTTTTAGGCCCCAGAGGAAGAGCAACACTGCTCCTAGCGGGTGTTAGTTGTGGAAAGAAAGGCGATGTCGATATAGCGGGGCTCCTTGTAAAAACAGCGGGGGTCAGATCTTTTAAACTTTCAAGCTTACGCCGATTCTCTGCATTACCGATAATCGTTGAGGGAATGTTGAGTTCCGCAGCTGCACTTAGGAACTGCTCCCAACCTCTAGGAGTGTCTTGTGTCGATAGGGTTTTACCGTGTGTGAGACCCCTGACCAGATCATACATATGGAAACCAACAACCGGCTGCCACTTGTAAACGAATTCACCCCGGTCGTTCCAAGTGGTCAAATCTTTAGTAGCAGTTATTTTACTGAGCAACATTTGAGCAGCCCCTCTATATTTCTGACTTATATTTTTTTAAAGGTCTAAGACAAAGGCATCAGTTGCGGGTGTTGGTCCTAGGTCTTGAGACGCCATAGAGGGTCCTGCCTGCTGTTCAGCATCTGGGGTATACAGCGTCAGTTTGTTTTTTTCAGAGGTTAGTTGCTTGTAGTACTGTAGAAAGTTTTGAAGGGCTCCTGAGTAAAGCCCTGCTTTGTCGTGTGGTTTTAAATCAGTTTGGTTCAAAATGGCTTTGATTTCAGTGTAGAGACGCTGCGTTTCGTTTTTGCGTATGTCCCAGACATCCGTGGTAGAAGGGCCCAGATGCTCCAGCTGTTGCTGTGGTACGAGGTACATTTTGTGGGCGTGCTCCATCAGGGTCTCGACAGTAGCCCTGTGATTAGGGGTATAGCTATACCTAGCAGCGACCCTATAAAACCTCCAGACTGTTTGAACAGTTTTCTTTTAGAACGGAGCGACGCCCTCTTATTGCTGAGCTTCTTAATAATGTGGCGCTTCTTCTTCAGAACGCGGAACTGGTTCATTGAGATCGGGACATTACCTTTTAGGGTGTTTAGGGCTATTTCTGAAATGGCGGCCACTAAATCGTCCGAGGCAGCGCAAAGGATTGCTTTTCTTTTCGAGGGGCTGGCTGTGATCCGCATTTTTAGGAGGCCTACATTACGCCGCAACCTCGCAGACATTGTGGGGACCTTATATTACAAGGTTTAGAGTGTAAATGTTATAAACATCTTTTTACTTGTTCTTTTTATAGGCTTTGGGCCCTGTTTTAGGCATGTAGGTGACAGGGAAGTCAGGTGGTAGTATACAGGCACGTAATCTGTAGTCTTCAAGAGTGTTGGGTTTTAAATCCACCAGTAAGTAGCCGTGGGGTTTTGCTGTAGCATTGTTAAAGGCCTCGATGAAAAACTGTGTGTTTCCGGGGTACATTTGTTTAGCTATAATTGAGATCTGAAGTTTGTCTCTGGGGTTTTTAAATAAGACCAGGTATGAGGCGTTGAGAGTTATGGACCGGCTGCTCTTACCCTTGTAAAACAAGTTCTGCACTATATAGCATATGCTCAGATTACGGTGGTGTGAATATTGCGTAAAAGCCCGTTCAGTCTCAGGGTGGTCCCCGCCTTCACGCATGAGATCATCCCCCACAACCATGTTTACAAGTTGTTTTGGTAACAAGTCATCGTCGTTGAGATTACCGGGGATGCCTTCTATAAACCGGATGTGTGGGAACTTTAGGGTGAGCTCAGTGTAAAGATCCTGCCAGCAGGAATAAAGCCACACGATGTTGTTAGGGGTCTGAGATAAATCTGGGAGCGTTTTCTAGCAGTTTCTTTATAAAAAAACTTTTACCGCTATCGGAGGGACCAGCTAAAGCGCAGGAGAATGGGTGTTGTAGTCTGGTGTCCATATCCGGGTGGAGATCGAGCCTCTAATGTCTTTTAGTAACCGTCAGGCAGTGTTTTGTAGTCCGCTGTGAGGACCCGTTTGTCAAACACTACTCTTAAGGTTTTATACAACGGTTGGGTTGTAATTTCCCACTTTTTCTTGGACCTGACTATGCTCGGGTGGTTTACGACAATGGCTTTGCTATTTTTGTGATAGCTCGACGCGTAGTACTCGTGCACCAGACCCTTCAGACTGTCAAAGTTTATTTTAATTGGATTGTTGACGTTTAAAGTGATACCTTTGACTTTCATGCAAACCTTGTTGTTTGAGGTCTTATAACTGTACGTCTTAGGGCCTGATGAGGTAAATTCTTGTATATACTCCCCCTTTTCGAGCTCGCTGGTCAAATCCCCTAGATAATCACCAAGCGGAGGATCTTCATCACCCTCTTTACTCACAAAGATAACCGAGTCAGTGTCGTGGTACAAACAGCGATCCTGAAGCTTGTCCAGCAACCTGTAAAGCTCTAGCCTGGCGTGAGCGGTTGTGAAGCAGGCTATAAAGATGTTTATATTGTTACACATTGTGGGGTACTCTTTGGTGTATTTCCAGCATAGAACGGCCATCTCGTTGCCAATAAATTCACAACTGGATATGTCATAAACCTGTGTGAATTTATACTTAAAAAGCTAATCTGGATCTGTGACGATGGATGTGTTTGACAAATTGGTACGCTGTGTGAATTTTCCCCACAAGGAATTGAGACAGAGCTTCGCTAGCTGACGGCGGGCGGGGTTAACCTTAATGAACGCATGTCTCAGTTTAATACCCTCGCGAGCTTTGTAATCAGCGATATACTTTTTCTTTGAGGGCTCATCGACACACCAGTCTGGATACCCCGAGGCCTCCTGTTTGTCTCTGAGAAACAAGTTGATGTACTCAGAAAAGAGCTGCGTGGTTGTGTTTGGAAAGTGCCAAATTTCCAGGATTTTACCTAGACGATACCCTTTCTCTAGGGCCTTCTGCACCTCAATGGTGCACCAAATCCCTTCCAGCATCCTCTGCTCATCACTATGCAGGCATTCGCTAAGCTTTTTACTTTCAGCGCAGGTTCGGCATAGGGGGAACATTAGCTTACCGTTGACTCTATAAGGGAGCACCGGAAAGTAAAGTTTCCGCGGAGGGTGAATCTGACACTTAATGATTCCAAAGTACTCTTTGAGAGGTTTAAAGTTCCTGTATATGATTGTAGGATGGCCCACAGGGTACAACTTCATCTTGTTCACAAACGGATACAGACTTGTGAAGTCGTAGTAGTGTATTTTCTCACCTGGTCCAGCTACGCAGTACAATTGAATTGCGTTTGTACGACCGCCGAATAAGGCGTCACGGGGTTCCAACGGTGAAGGTAACTGCTGGCTCTTAATAAAAGTGGCCAGTTCACCATCTTTCGATTGCTCAGATACCCAATCAGGTTCCCAGAGAGTTCTCAGCACAAACCCACAACTCTCAATATACTGCGCCTTCGCCATAGTCCGGCGGTGCAGATGTTCAAACGTGGTGCCCTGCAGTCTATTAAACTCATGGGGTTTGTAACACTGAGGACACCCATGGTAAAAACAACCGTTGAACTCAAAGGCGGTTGGCACACCGTTAATTACTGCATACCCGTCTAGGTAGTAGCGACCCAGACGATATTCACCGCCCTGCAAAGCGTGCTGAATGAAGATGCTCTCATTCGCAGAGATGTACATGAGCCACTGAATAGATGGGGTGGAGTAACGTTTCTGTTTGCCGTTATAGAGGTCAGGTGGTATTAAGGCGATAGTTCCATACAATAAAAACATGTGTTTATAAATAGACATACACATTGAAGCCAGAGTAATGTTTTGAAAGGGGTCCAGGTATACAGTTATTTTTTTTTTTTTTTTACTCTTGCATGATTTGTTTTTAATAAACCGGACCCGCTTCGTTATCGTCACCACAACATCTCTGAAAAGGTTGGATGCTTTTCGCAAAATCATAACATCCGCCTGACAGTAAGCTTTCAATTCGGTTTGAAAATGAAACCATTTTTCACGGTTTTCATCGTACCACTGTAGAAAACTCTCTTTTTCAGAGGGCATCATGTACTCGGAACCATAACTGTTGGGCGGAGGCATAGGACCGCTGTAATTCTGATTCGCCCATTTGTTAAAAAAGTGAGGGAAATAACCTTTACAACCTTCAAACCCAAAGGCTTTTGGCAGTTTGCTCAACTTCATGGGCAGAAAACTCAAGGTGTCTATGAACCTAATGTCAAAAGGCACAGCCTTAAGCAGCATTAGTTTGGAACCTTGGGTTATGAGATTAATGGGCAGCTTTTCACGTATCAGGTCACGGATAATGAAGAATGAGTCATATGCTTTGGAGTTGTGAGCTAGAAATGTATAATCCTGGTATCGCGGTTGCATCAACGTGTTGAGGAAATCATTCACGCATGACCGTCCTTCAAACTCCCAGCTCCCATCACCTGTTAGATGGTGGGCGTAAATATAGTTTGGCTGGTGCACCCCCGTCTCTTGCGTACACTCTATATCAAATACGATATAGTCTTCTGTTTTTTTCTGGTGGTGACTTCTGAGCATGTAACACAAGTGGGTTGTTCCGGCTTTAAAAGCCTCTGTACACCTAGGGCATTGCATACCTTTACATTTGTGGTCGACAGGCTTGTAACGACCGCAAGCCCCACAGTCGGCTTTAAGAACACATTGGGCTAGGCCGATGTGCGTGTTTAAGCAGTCTTGCGACCGACAAAACAGCTTGCACGTTGTGCAGTTCACTTTCTGAGCATCGTCATTGACACATCCGTCCCTCTGACACATTTTACAGTGTAATTCACACTGATGTTTGGTCCGATTGTTGTATATGTGATCGCAATGCTCGCACACATACTTGGCACCTAGAAAACCCTTCAGGTTCAAGACACCGTAAAAGTGTTTTTCATGATGTAGCACATACACGGTCTTGTTTTTCACACCTTCATTGGTAGTGAAGTACTTCCAAGAACCTGCGTGGTATAGAACTTTAACCGTTACGGCAAAGTGGTTCTCAAAAAGTCCCAGGTCCCGAAAACCTACCATTTTGTCGGCCGGTATCTGAAGCGCCTCATGGGCTGCTACAGCCATCGACATAGTAACGGCGTCTGGGGTAGAGCGGTCCACCAATAAGCCTGCAATGCTTGCGGCCAGACACATGTTGGTAACTCCGGTATTAAAATCGAGCAACCAACGAGATTTCTTGCCGATGATTTTACTGTCCATAAGGCTCTTTAAGGTTCTGGAAGCACCACCCTCGCGACCCCTAACAACGAGGGCGATGATTCTAAAGGACCCGTACGCCAGTAATTCAGCCTTGCTCTGTAAAAGTTTAGATAGGTTTTCTAAAAACGTTACAGCGTCAAACACATCCCGAGACGACCGCCTGGTGAACAGGGGACAATTGAGACCCTGTCCCTGAAAACGCATCTGAAAGAAATCATTAGGCTCCACATCGTGTAACAATCGTTCGATTAGCGTTTGCACAGCCTGATGTATAGCTATAACGCCATGATCTGAGGAGTGTAGGCGATCAAGGTTAACAAACCTAAACCCCTCATAGTGTTCTGTAGCGTTAAACCGCTCTACAACTCGACTATACCGTCTCACACTTTCCATAAATATTGGTTCTGAAGCCTCAGTTTGAGAATTACTGGTTGTTGGAGAGCTCGCGAGGGTATGGGTAGATGTAGGTGTGTTTTTAGACCTTCTGGTGACGCAGAGTCTGGCTTTCTTTAACTTTTTTATTACAAGCTTGCGGTTTCTAGCACTACTAAGCCACTTTGGCTTCTTATGGGTCTATCTGGTTTTTGGTAACTGACCCCGCCGATCTGAACAATATTTGGGGTGTTTACAAGTGGTGACACTGACACTACACCTACTTCGGGTGGGGCTCCTTCAGATTGTTTAGGGCTGAGACTGCTCTGACCAACACCCCCAGTGGGCCTGTAAAGACCATCAACACCTCCTAACTGTATATTTTGAGGCCTTATGGGCGGTGGCTTTGGGGGCTCACATGGCTTCTGACTTTTGAGCGCACGTAAAACTCCTAGAGCTCTACTAAGCAGGTGCTGTGGCTTCTTTTTATATTTAGACCTAAGGCCCATTGTACCGGTAAATGTTGCTCTAACATTCCCCGGGTCTGCACGCTCGCCTAGTCACGATGGTATGTTACCCATGGCTACAACTGTTGAAGCACAAGTTTGGGCCATTGTGCTTCTACACCGAGCCATCAGCTGTTTTAAAGCCTTTATGTTAGCTCTGGATGTCCCTGTATTACAGCCGTTCTTACACAATTTTAAAGTTTTTAGACGGAGTTGGAATTTTAATTGTCTAAACGACTGATGTATTTCTTTAATGTAGCTGTCTAGAACTCTAGTACGGTTTGAAAGGTTGGTTTCGAGGCCAGTAATTGTGACATTAGTGGTATGATTGCCAACTCCCAGAGACACCCCTATTATAGGACAATGGCTGACGTTATCACCCCCATTCACTGTTGATGGATCCGAGCGCGACGTAAAAACAGGGTTCCAGTGTGAACACCAAGGAGTTTGAGAGACCTGATCATCGCTCGAGGGTGTTCCAAAACTCTGATTTTGGGATCCGCTAACCCTATACTGCTGGCGGGGTATATTGATGAGGATGGTGAAGACCACTGCGCACAGGCACTTGGTGTAGGACTGGTGGGGTTGTATGCCCCCGGGGGTGTATCGGGGGACATCAGACATGGGGAGGTTAAATGTTTATCGTAATAACTGATGGCCGCTGATGTAGAGACAGTGCTGTGGCAGGGTGCTGCTGATTGAGACCCTACTGATTGTAACCCTGAGGGGCTCGTCTTAGAAGTGTCACAACTGCATGCAGGGGCTTCAGAACTCTGGTTAGTACCAGCTAGAGCCTTAAGAAGTCCTATACAATGGGAATAAGGATCCTCTACGGGGTGATAATTTTCCAATGGCGAGTCATGTAACAGGGATGGGTTAGTTGTACAACCTGGAGGGGCTAGGGCGCTGACAGACACCCCTGTATTAGAACGCTGGGACATAGGTGGAACCGGCTGCACCTTAACAACATTTTTAAAAGATAGGTCTAAAGGCACAGATTGTAGCCCAGGGGTCTGGAACTTCTTCCTACGACTCCTTAAGGACAGCCAATTTATTTTAGGACTGCTGCACTGTTTTGGGGTCCCTCCAGAGGCCTCACACGGTACAAACTGTTGGGCGTTAGGTGATGTAAGCACGATAATGTCCGGTTGTCCATGCCCCTTCCCCGGGGTAGTTGTTGCAGAAGTGTTCGCTGTACTGGTCATGCCCTTTATGACGGTTGGTGTGTGTAGTAAAGAGTTGTACCTGGACCATGATCGTGGCTGGAGAGCGGTTGCAGGGCGGGTCTTGATGGTCGGGGTGGTTCACGAGTACCGATGGAGCTGTGGGGTTTTGAGCAGTCCCAGTGTTGACCTTTAAAGATGACCGAGGCAATTTATGCGGATGGTCGGCACCTTTGGAGCTCTTGTGGGATGGCTCTAGGATATAAAGATAGCAGAATACATATTATGGATCGTTATAGCTGCTATACCTATGGGGGTGAAAGAGGTTTAGACACACTAAGGATTGTATACATCCGACTACAGTTTCTAAAACACACCTGGGGTTTTCCGACTTGATGTACCCTTCTTAATAGGTGGGCCGTCCTTAGACGCTGGGGACTTCCTTTTGCGGGGCTGGTTTTTAATCTTTGCATCCAAATTCCGGGTCGCTTCTCCCATAGGGGCCCCTCGGGATAAAATGCAAAAAAAATAATGTTACATTTACAATATAATACATAGACTATACGAACTCACTGAGGTGGCCAAATATAGGGCTGATTGTTGGGCCTTTTAGGTTTTCAGGGGGATTACAAAAAGAACCCTAATATATACCTGCAGAAGCGTTATCCTGCGACAATGTGCTTGACCCATCTTGAACATGAAGGATTTGTTGGAGAGAGGCAATCGCACACCTGAGTTCTGCATCATAACCTATGCAAACACACGGGTGCCCATTAGAGGTAAAATATACAAAAATAACAAAATCCTGACAACTCAGTTTAGAATGACCTATGGCCGGTAACCCACCTTGTTGCACGGTCTCCATTTCCACAAGGGACTCCCCAGACTCTTGACGGTCCTGCGTACAAGAGAGACAGAATTGCCTTTAAACACACCACATTTCATCTTCTAGGTCAGAACCCTTCATAAAAACATGCAAAGTGTTGAAAAAAAAAAATATATATATATATAATTTAAAAAATATATATATTTATATATAGATTCACATTTTTGAATCCCTATGTTCTGGAAGTATAAATATATATTGACAACTGTAAAGCTTTTCTCAAAAACTATACATGGTTTAATAAATAAAGTCCACATGGTGGCGCTATAACACATTGCAAACTCTAGGATTCTCTTTATAAGACAATATTTATATACTTCTAAGGCATCCACAAGCTTATTTTACACATATTACTAGGCATTCAAAGGTCTTTATAATACTATGTAATTACAACATTTGTAAAAATATGTAACACACCCTATTTAAAAAAAAACAAAAAACTGACAGTTCATAGATTTTATACATGTACTATAGACTGTAAACCAGATCCTAGGATCCATGCAGGGTTTTCAACTCAGCTCAACAAGGCTCTGAACCATGTGTGGGGGTGGAGCTCAGGCTAAACTCAAAGCAGAGCCACCCCAACCAGCACATTTAGAGTCTTTGTTTAAAAATTGCCATCTGTGGATGCAGCATGTGTGAGGTCCATGGTTTTTTAGGACATCAACCCAGTCTGGCAGACCCTCCCTGAACTACGGTGAGTGGATGGGGATTTTGGGGATCTGAGGCTCTTTACCAAGGATAGTTTTTTAATTGTTATTTTTTTTAATTTATTTCAACATTTTTATTTTAAATTTGTGTGATTTAAAAAACGACCTTGTAGAACCCAGAGACCCCTAAACCACAGGGTTACACTTGTCATATATATTTTTTTATTTAATCTTTATTTTTATTTTTTTTAAAGACTGGCCCATGGAGCCCTGGGGGACTCTGATCCTACTGATCAGGGCCCTCATGGCCACACATGCCTTATTTATATATATATATATATATATTTTAAATGCTGCCCTATGGAGTCCTGGGCCCCCAAACCCAAGGCCCTCAAAACGATATCCTATTTCTTTTTTTTATTTTATTTATATGGACCCTAGGACCCAAGCGCGCGTGGTCAGGGCCCCACAGACCATGGACACGCTCCATTACTCCTTCTTTTTTTTTTTTTTTAAACTGCCGCACTCTGGCGACAGCAGTTTAAAAGTTTTAGTAATGGTGACCTTGCGCCATTACTAAACCTTTTAAACTACTGCCGCACTCTAGCGGCAAGCGACCGGATCGCAGAGGCCGCATGGAACACCATGAGGCCTCTGCAAGCCGATCAGAAGGTATAATTACAGAGTACGCCGCGCTTAAATACACGCGGCGTTCTCTGTAATTAAACCTTCAAGGCGATTCTCAGAAGCCTCTGGGGTATTCCCCAGAGGCTTCTGAGAACCGCCTAAAACATTCCAAAACACAAGGTCTCTGGGCGGCTGCAGCCGTCCGGAGACCTCGTTACTATGGCAACAGAGCTCTGCACAGAGACAGCGCGGCCTCTGAGCAGAGCTCTGTTAAGGTTATAACATGGTCTCCGGACGGCTGCAGCCGCCCGGAGACCATGTTAAAACACCAGAGACTGGTGATCGCAGAGCCCACGTGGGCTCTGAGACCCGTTCTGAGATGTTAATAATGGGTCTCCCCAGAGCTCGGGAATGCTCTGGGGAGCCCTATTATTAGCATTTCAGCGCGGTTCTCAGAGCCCCCAGGGGACTCTGAAAACCGCGCTGAAAAGTTGATATTGGGGGTCCACTGAGCATTCCTGTGCTCTGGGAGACCCATTATTAACAACTCAGCGCAGTTTTCAGAGTCCCCGGGGGCTCTGAGAACGCGCTGAAATGCTAATAATAGGGCTCCCCAGAGCATTCCCGAGCTCTGGGGAGACCCATTATTAACATTTCAGCGCGGTTCTCAGAGCCCCCGGGGACTCTGGAAACCGCGCTGAAAAGTTTATATTGGGGGTCCCCAGAGCATTCCCGTGCTCTGGGGAGACCCATTATTAACATCTCAGCGCGGTTTCCAGAGTCCCCTGGGGGCTCCGAGAACCGCGCTGAAATGCTAATAATAGGGCTCCCCAGAGCATTCCCGAGCTCTGGGGAGACCCATTATTAACATTTCAGCACGCTGCTCTCAGAGCCCTCGTGGGCTCTGAGGGCAGCAGTGAAAAATGTAACAATGGGACACCCCCTGAGCGCGGGACGGCACAAGGGTGCCCAGTTATTAATTTTAGAACACCGCTCTCCACATCACGGTGAGCGGCACTCTAAAATTAATAACAGGGCACCCTAGAGCAGGCCGTTTAAACAAACGCCTGCATGAATTAAATGTGTGGCCATATAATACTATGGCCTTAAAATAAAAATGCACTTAAGAAAAAATAAATACATACAACGCCCCACAGCAGACCTGTACAAATTAAATACAGCCCCACCACAAATACAGTCAGCTACACAACCCCTGAACCATGATGTACACAATAAGAACGTCCTACAGCCAATAAATTAATTGCAACCTCGCAAAATACATGCCTATACATAGCACAAGATCCCACAAGTAACCACTTAAACAATACCATCACACAAAATAAGTGTAGACTTTAAAAAATACAGGTCCCTACATAGTCCCAGAACCACCCTGTACATATTAAGCAGTCCCAATACACCCCACATCGTAAGTGAGCTCACACTGAAATACATGCCTATACATAGCACATTACCCCACCAGTACCAATTAAACAAACCCGTCCCACAAAACAAGTGCAGACTTTAAAAAATACAGGCCCCTATATAGTCCCAGAACAACCATGTACAAATTAAGCAGTACCAATACACCCCACATAATCAGCAAGCTCACGCTAAAATATAGACAAATACATAGTACAATACCCCACAAATACCAAATATACCATAACAGCCCCCCAAAATACGTACAGCCTTTCAAAAATACAGATCCCTACACAACCCCATGAACCAACCTGGACAGGTTAAGCACTTCCTGTACATACCACAAGATAATTACTGACCCTCTAAAATACATTATTAGCATTTTTAAAAACATGCATTTTTTTTGTTTACGTGTCTATGTATAGTTAAACAGACGGGCGCTAGTGGCAATGTTAAATAGGTAAACATATACACACATCATACTGTTACAAACCTTAAGTAGAGAGGTTTAGCAGTGCCAGTCTGGACTCTGCACTTCCTGTTTTTAACCAGTGGTCCTGGGCTCTCCACAAACTTCAAGTATGTAGATCAGAAAAGAAAAGAGGCCTGTGGATATGTGGGGGGCTTTTATACCAGAACCATTTTTTTTTTTTTTTGCTAATTATGCCCAGGCTCAGTATTGGGCTGGGACCCGTTAATAGACATCTGTTTTAGACTTGCAACGCCTGTCAACCTCTGAGCCCTGTCCTGTGAAGTCATTGGGGGTATACATCTGCTTTAATCTGCAACACAGGACCATTGTTTTGTTTCAAACTTTTAATTACATAGACAGCTTATAATTTAACCACAACTGGGCCCCCACTGATACCAACCCCCTGGAAAAGGCCGGTGGGGTGTAGATCTGTTTAGATTTGCAACGCCTGTCAACCTCTGAGCCCTGTCCTGTGAAGTCATTGGGGGTATACATCTGCTTTAATCTGCAATACAGGACCATTGTTTTGTTTCAAACTTTTAATTACATAGACAGCTTATAATTTAACCACGACTGGGCCCCCATTGATACCAACCCCCTGGAAAAGGCCGGTGGGGTGTAGATCTGTTTAGATTTGCAACGCCTGTCAACCTCTGAGCCCTCTCCTGTGAATTCATTGGGGGTATACATCTGCTTTAATCTGCAATCTAGGACCATTGTTTTGTTTAAAACTTTTAATTACATAGACAGCTTATAATTTAACCACAACTGGGCCCCCATTGATACCAACGCCCTGGAATAGGCCGGTGGGGTGTACATCTGTTTTAGATCTACTTTTCTACCATGATTGGATGGCTCTAACAACCATATAATTTGATCTGCCCCTCTTTTAGGATTAGCCAATAGCTTGGATGTTTGACCTGCCCCTCTTTTTGGATTAGCTAGCACTGTGGAGGTTTGGTTAGACCACCCCCCTTCGCTGCCCTGTGCAGAGAACCCCTAACAGGCACTTGCCCCTGATTGTCAGACATGTCCAGACCTGTCCTCACAGGCTCTGAAAACACTTGCACAACACAAAGGCCCCACATCTTACAAAAGCCATAGACCAGCATCCATGGGGGCTAGGAACCAGCCACATAGTTAACACATGGCACCATGAGGTCACAGACCACTTGACACACCAAACACACATGGCACTTCCAGGGAGGGCTTTCAGGGACACCGGAAGTCCTAGCCACCGGAAATGACGTCACTTCCGGGGGGCGGGATAACTGTCACTTTTAATATGGTGATTAAAGGTATCCCTTCCTACTACTGTTCCCGTTTGAAAATGTAAACATTCACAGCCCTTTCGGCTTATTTTGAAATGCAGGATGACCTCTCTGGTGTTTAAATTGTTTAAATTGTGCTATGGAAAAAGTTATCGGACTATCACATTATTCTGCTGACATTAGATTTCATTGTGCATGTCATACTTCCTACTATAAACCGACCACCAACATTCATTCGTTGTTCCCAAAGAATGCATCCAGTACTACATTGAGAACCAAAATATTCTGTCTTTGCCTACATTTACATTTTACCAATACTTTGAGTTTCTTTTTTTTTTTCTTTTTTATTCCATGATGCAAAATTATAGGCAGTTCTTCGGCGTAAATATGCATACCCTTACCCACCCCCATTTTTGTGCACTAATTCTGGTTGTAATACATTGAAAAGGACTATGTGGGGAGCTTGAAGCCTGAATTCTTTGGACCGATTGTACAATTTGGCAGACGGCGTACTCTGTCACAAAGTTGGCGGATGTAGCTTCTGCTGGAGGGATATTCACCACTTTTCAACAGAGTATCCAGGCCACCTAATCCTAAATAAGACCTATTCTTTTTGGCAAGAGTAAGATTAAACATTGCAACATTGTTATATTACTGTGCTGCTTTGCAAATTTGCTACACAGAGTTCATGATGTTTATTTAGTATTGGATGTTTGCATCTGTGCATTTCATTTAGTTTCTATACAGCACTGTCTCACAGAGACTGTGCCCTCGTGGAACAATAAATAACAGGTCACATATTAGCTCACTGATACTCGTTTCATCAACCACGTACAATTTGCAATATCATAGCAGAAATAACGCATCCAAAGAATGTGGCTGAACAATATGAAAAAATGGCATAACATTTTTGACATCTTTTATAAACCTGTTTTGTCCCATTCCCGTTTCTCTTAAAAACATACATTGGAAAAGCAAGTTCATAAATCCAGTAAATAAGGGCATGTGTAAATCTGCACAAATAATGTATGCCATGTCTTTGCTAAATCATTTTCTTCCACAGCACTTCATTAATGTTTTCATGGGTCTTAAAGCGCCCCTCTCACTGTCACTCCACTCCCACCAACTAGAGTGCAGGAAATGACCATCACTGTCTCCCAGCCTCTGTGCGCTATCTGTTGTTGACTCATTATTATTTTAGCATTACTAACGTTTGTTGAATTGAATGATATGCATGGGCAAAGAGAACCATTCCAAAAGGAATGAATTTATTGATTCAATTACTTTAATTGATAAAAAAGAGTGAAATCAAGAAAAATTCATAAACAAATAATACAATTAAAATTGCAATTAAAAACCGGATAGCCTGTAAATAGTTTGCATATGATTGGTAGTAATGCATAGTTCCGTTGTCTCCTATGAGCCGAGGCTGAGCACTTAAATCAATTATTTTATTTATAATCTTGCCAAACGGTACTAAATATATGGGCGCCGCAATCTTCATACAGAGGTCTAGATCTTTTTTTGCACGTTAAAAAAAAAGAAATTCTCATACCTTAAAAAAAACATTGGTTTCAACAAATTGCAACCTGCTAAATGGAATTCTGGACAGGAACATACGTGCAGCAGTGATTCTTTTCTGTAATTACAGAGTCTGCATTTAGCTATAGGTGCTGCCGATTTCCAATCGGCGCTCAACTCATTTTTTGGAAGAACTATAAATCGAGCGTGCACGATATGTAATCTAGGCTCTTTGCTCACGGCTGTTTTTAGTTAGGGTGCATTTTTGTACCATAGTGTCCTACTGTGCATGTGCAACTATGTAGAGCAGTCATGTCGTTGTATTGAAGTTATTAAAAAAATAAGAGGTTTCATATTTTGCTGTTATGTAATGCTGCTTGAGCAGTACAGGCAGCCAGATGCGAACATTTAAAATACGTTATGTAGGAAACCTTCACCAAAATTATTAACTCAGTTCTGGAATGTGTTCACGTCTCATTGTTTAAAGTTGACACCTTTAAGATCAGTGACGTGGCCAGGGGTTAGCATCATTAATGAGGTTCAATAAAACAAAGGGGACCTTGGCTTGATCCATATAGAGTTGGTTGGGCTTAACCAAAAATGTAAATTACATTGAACCATAAAAATCTGAAAAATATGATGGTTGTCAAAAAAAAACTTCAGGCGGCATCATTCCTTTACTGAATGAATTTGGAGCAGATAAAGATACTGAAATTGAGTTACTGATTCATGAGTCCTATGAGACAGTTATATTTATATTTCCATACCTTCTTTTTAATTTCATCCAAATGGTCTGTCTGGCAAACTGTCACTCACAACCAAATTGCATAAAATCTGAGGATATTGAAGCAATTCGTCCTTTTGCCTTACTGGTACACTCACCCATGTACAATGCCCACGTTAGTGAACAGGACCTGTGTTCATGGGGAAAATGTGGTTGGGGAGAAAGGAAGAGACTGGCTCTTGCAGGTACTTAGTTGGATAACCTGGGCTTGGAAGACTGGGCCAAAGTTTGACTTGCAATGTCTTAGCAAGTATCAAGGTACAGCGCCCTCTCTTCCTGAAGGGAAAGAGCACCGTAAAGAGGGGGAAGTATGGCAACTAGATAATTTAAATGTATTGTTAGACCTGGCATCCTTGGCATTGTCCTCTTCCCGGTTTCTTTTGCCTCTGCTTCGTATGTTCTGACTGTGTTCTGGACTTTGTTTTTGCTGTTTTTGTTGTACTCTGGGCACGTGTTCTCTGTTTAAATTGTATTTGTAATTGGCTTTTCCATGATTGACATGTTTGATTTACTAGTACGTCTCTAATGAAGTGCACTAGAGGTGACCAGGGCCTGTAAATCAAATGCTAATGCTGGGCCTGCAGCACTGATTGTGCCACCCATGAGTAGCCCTGTAAACATGGCTCAGATCTGCCACTGCAGTGTCTGTGTGTGCAGATTTAAATTGCCAATTCAAACTGGCAAGTGTACCTAGTTGCCAGGCCCAAACCTTCCCTTTTTGTACATGTAAGGCACCCTTAAGGTGGGCCCTACTTAGCCCCATGGGCAGGGTGCAATGGATGATAAAGGTAAGACATGCAGTGATTTGTTTTACATGTCCGGACAGTGAAATACTGCCAAATTTGGTTTTCACTGTTGCAGGGCCTATCTCTCTCATAGGTTAAAATGGAGACTGTCTTTAAATATCTTTTAAGTTCAGTTTACCATTGGGAGCAGATAGAGATGTGGAGTTTGGGGTCCTTGAACTCACAATTTAAAAATACATCTTTTGGTAAAGATTTTTTAGATTGTCAGTTTGAAAATTCCACTTTTAGAAAGTTAAACTATTCTGTGCCTCTGCCTGCTTATGTATTCCACGTCTGGGTCAGACTGACAGTTGGGCTGTTATGAATTCCCTCTAGACAGTGACACAAAGGGAGCTGGGGTGTAGCCTGCATATTCTGATGAGTCTCCTGGGCTAGAGTCGGGAGGGTTGAGCTGACACTTACACTTGAAAGGTCTGTGCCTGTCCTCACACAATACAGTCTCCAATCCCCTGGTGTGTGTCTGGGGCCAGGCCTGGGCAAGGCAGGCTCTTGTGAACAACAGATACTTTCCTTTGAAGTTTTCCTACTTCAAAAGCATAAAGGAGTATAAGTAGTGGATCCAAAACCCCAGCTTTTTAGAACACTTTTGTATCAAGCAGGAATCTCTGTCAAGGAGGAGTACTGCCCCTTTGTTGTTTGTGCTTTTCTGGGTTGGCCTGCAGTTGCTGCTTTTGCCTTAGAGGGGGCAAAGACAGGACTTCACTGTGTATCATGCTTGTGAAATTTCTCCAAGGGCTTGGACTGAGCTTGCCCCCAGTTCCCAAGCCTCAGGGCCATCAAAGACTTCCTCTATCAGCACCTGGGTTCTCTTTGCTGTTACTCCTACCCTGCCAAGTGGTGCCTAATCCAATCCCTGGGCACCTGAAAGGAGAAGCTGGTTAAAAACCAAGTGCACTGACTTTGGACAATGCCGCTGCTGGATCTCGCAATGCTGCCTGCAACTGAAGCCATGGTTCCTGCTGGAGTGCGGAGACCCGGCAGGCCCGCTGCAGGCTCACTGGAGTCCACTAATCCATGTTTCACAAAGGACATCACCGACATCTGTGACACCTGCCTCCGCCACTGCGCCTGCAGGCTCGTGGTGTGACCGCAACCCTGTGAGGTTGCCCCACTGCACCTTGACAGCCGGAGATGACATCAGATCCAGCGACGCCTCGATTCCCTGACTCCCTGACTCCCTGACACTAGCTTGTTTCTTCATTTTCACAAGATACTGTACCTGGGGGTCTGTGTGAATCTGTGACTGGTGCTATATGCGTCAGATTGTTGGGAACAACTCTGTCATTTTGTTGTGATATCACCAAATTGCAGCATTTGTATTTCTAAGCACTATATTGAAGTTGAATCTTTAAAAATTCACAACTTTGCATAACATTTCTTGTGTATGTTGGATTTTTATCATTGTCGCCTTCGTGTGGTCATCAGTATTCGCTAGTTTTCTAAACTTGTGTTGATTGTGGTGTTTTCACTGTGTTACTGTGTGTGTTTGTACACACACTTTACACATTGTTTGTAAGATAAGCCTGACTACTTGTGCCAAGCCACCAAGGGGGTGAGCAGGGATTATCCTAGGTGTGTATCTCACTTACCATGACTCGAGCGAAGGTCCCCGCTTTGACAGAGTACAAACTGACTGGCAACCAGATACCCCATTTCTAACGATTATCAGTGCTATTTTTTAATGTTAACTTTTATTGATTTTCAAGTGAAGAAGACCAAGTATACAACGTCAAGAATAACACAGTCCATAAATAATTTTGTTTTGCAGACACATCTGTGAAGGTATAATTCAATTTATAGTCTAACAATTTCAGCAACTAGGTCTACATATTAAATCATGAGTTTCAGTCCATATTTATAGTTGTGTATGACTCCTAATCTTATCTTGGATTTGGAGTATAAACATTTTACACACATTTATATCACTCTCTTCCTTCTAAACTCTCCCTTTTGTCTCTCCCCCTCCAACAACAATCAACTAGTGAAAGCTAACAAATGGTGTCTTTTGGTTTCATAGGGGGTCATTCTGACCTTGGCGGTAAAAGGCCCATACCGCCGGTCAGAACTCCGCCATACTACCGCTGCGGCCGCAGTAAACCGCCACGGTCATTCTGACCACCAACTGTGAATCCGCCAAAAACCCGACATCCAAGGAAGGCCGCCTCATCAGCGGGCCGCGGAAAACTGGAGATGACCAAACCTCCACCGCCACGCCAACACAAACACGCCCATGCCATTCTGACCCACCAATCCACGCGGCGGTCTTTCAACCGCGGTATTCCATTGGCGGTACACACCGCCGCGCTCAAAATACACACACACATACAAAACACTGCCACATTGGGCAATTTGAAATACACACACCTGACACACTCCCACACATCCATACAACTATAAAACACACACCCACATCACCCACAAACCCCTACGACCGAAGATCAGAGACGAAGGAGAGAGAGACACATCACAGAATAGAGAGCTACATCACACAGAGGCACACTACACCATCACACACACCACATAGAAGCACAAAGCACCACACACCAACACACTCATCACCATATACACCACCCCACACCTCATCCACACCACCCCATAGCACCCCAAAGGCACCCACGCTTTTCGGA
Source organism: Pleurodeles waltl (assembly GCF_031143425.1). NCBI lineage: Eukaryota > Metazoa > Chordata > Amphibia > Caudata > Salamandridae > Pleurodeles > Pleurodeles waltl. The sequence continues at coordinate 246,621,130 of NC_090438.1, forward strand.
CCAAGAACTCCGGGTCATGGTGGAGGAAATCATAAGAGTTGAACCGCAGCTCTTCGGCTCACAGGTGCAGCACACCACTATAGCCAGGAAGGCGGAGCTATGGCAGCGGATCGTGGACAGGGTCAACGCGGTGGGACAGCATCCCAGAAATCGAGACGACATCCGCAAACGCTGGAACGACTTAAGGGGAAAGGTGCGCTCGATGGTCTCGCGACACAACATCGCAGTGCAGAAGACTGGCGGGGGACCCCCACCCACTCCACCCGAATTCACAGCATGGGAGCAAGAGGTACTAAACATCCTGCATCCTGATGGCCTCGCTGGAGTACACGGAGGAATGGACTCTGGTAAGTACAATCTCAACTACTTCACCCCCCCCCCAGCATGCTAACCCCCAGCACCACCCTCACCCCCAACCCCCCATCACACATCCTCCCTGAGAATGTCTCTCCAGCACAACCCACCCAACACCAACCCCTGCATGCCACCACAAACTATGGACACCCATCACCCAAGCATGACCACTGCACATACCCCCCCCAAAACACCCCCACAACACCTCCCCCAAGGGAATGGCAGCACTGGGGGACAAGGGCACCAATCAATGGGACGCAATAGCACACACAGAAACAATAACCATACTCTCTTACCCCATGCAGGACCCGAACGCCAACACACCGGCCAGGAGGGTCCAGAAATGTCCATCCCCCCCCCCGGAAGAGGCCCCCAGTGATGACAGCAACTCTGTCGACCTGGAACCTGATGACCAGCCCGGACCATCGGGGACCTCTGGACAGTCGGTTCCCCACACACAGGCCACAGCAGACCCAACCCCCTCTGGGACCAACAGCACAGCTCCCACCCAGCGGGCCCATGCCTCTGTCTCTAGGACAGGTCAATCAGCGGTGTGTCTGCCACTACAGGGCACCCAGGCTAACCCACCACCCCAACAACAACAGGGACCTGGGGGCAGTGGTAGTGGGCACACCGTCCAGGGGACAGAGGCCCAGGGAAACAGGGCAACTCGGAGGGCTGCTGTGCGACAAGGGGGGGAGGAGAGGCCCAGGGAACCCACTCTCCAAGAGGCCCTCACCACCATCATGGCAGCCTACCACCACTCCCAAGAGACGATGGCGACGGTACTGGCCAGGTTCCAGGAGATCCAGGCACAGCAGGAGGAACGCTACATGGGGTTCAGCAATCAACTCACCAACATCTCTACCGCTATGGGGAGCATAGTCCAGGCCCTCAACCGGATAGAAGACACGTTGCGGGACCATGTGGCACCACACAGGGCCCCTGTCACTAGCCAGGAACAGCCTACCACCTCCGCCGGCACTAGTGGACAGGAGGCCCCACCACAACGACAGGCCACCAGAACCCCACCTCCTGCTGAAGAACAACCACCCCGCAAGAGGAGCCTGAGATAAAAAAAATCGACAGAGTAGGATGTCAAGACCCCCGCCAGCATGAGACACCCCCTGAAGTCATCCCACTGTCCCACATTGCCACCCTGTCCAACCTTGAACTGCCCCTGCTCCATCCTTCCACAGGCATATGGACAATGCACCTGTGAGACTGAGAACTGGACTCTGCCATGGCCATTACTCCACCCCCACCCATCACCGTGTTTATATCATGTACCATTATCTAGCACAAAAAATAAATCACTCAATGCACTGAAATCAAACAGGAGTCAGGCTGTATTATTTACAAATGTATAACACATTACCGATCAATTATGTTCTGTTAACTTTGTGCTGAACACATACCGAGATCAATAAGCATTAGTCCATGGGCTAACCAAGCAGTAGTCACGGAGTGGGTCATACAGCACTGAAAAGGGAAGGGAAAATCAAACATCAGTTTAAAAGAACTGGGGGGTCATAGACAAAGTTGAGAAGCAGGAGGCTTGCAGGAAAAGTAAAATGGCATGGGTGATTCTTACCTGTGTGCTACTGAAAATACTGTTGGATAACTCTGTCCCTGTTGTCTGTGTCGTCCTCTGAATCTTCCTCCTCTTCACTCTCCGCAGGCTCCACAGCTGCTTCAACACCACCATCTGGACCATCCTCCTGCAGGAAAGGCACCTGACGTCGCAATGCCAGATTGTGAAGCATACAGCAGGCCACGATGATCTGGCACACCTTCTTTGGTGAGTACATCAGGGATCCCCCTGTAATATGCAGGCACCTAAATCTGGCCTTCAGGAGCCCAAAGGTCCTTTCTATGATCCTCCTAGTTCGCCCATGGGCCTCATTGTACCGTTCCTCAGCCCTGGTCCGGGGATTCCTCACTGGGGTCAATAGCCAAGGCAGGTTGGGGTAACCAGAGTCACCTATTAGCCACACACGGTGTCTCTGTAGCTGTTCCATCACATAAGGGATGCTGCTATTACGCATCACATATGCATCATGCACTGACCCAGGGAACATGGCATTCACATGGGAGATGTACTGGTCAGCCAAATAGACCACCTGGACGTTCATAGAATGGTAACTTTTCCTGTTTCTGTACACCTGCTCATCGTCTTTTGGGGGGACTAAGGCTACATGGGTCCCATCAATGGCACCAATGATGTTGGGAATATGTCCAAGGGCATAAAAATCACCCTTCACAGTGGCCAAATCAACCTCCTCAGGGAATATAATGTAACTCCGCATGTGTTTCGTCAGGGCAGACAACACTCTAGACAAAACTTTGGAAAACATAGGCTGAGACATTCCAGATGACATGGCCACTGTTGTCTGGAATGAGCCACTTGCAAGAAAATGGAGGACTGACAGAACCTGCACGAGAGGGGGAATTCCTGCGGGTTGGCGGATGGGGGACATCAGGGCTGGCTCCAGCTGGGCACACAGTTCATGGATAGTGGCACGGTCAAGTCGGTATCGTAGTATGATGTGGCGTTCTTCCATTGTCGACAGGTCCACCAGCTGTCAAAGCCCAGCTCACCTGAGTTCTTGTTCAGTTCTGATGGAGGTTGAAGACAATCCGACCCCACCCTGAAACTGCTTGTTCCAGCACACTAGTTTTTAAAACAGTGCACTAAGAACAGAAGCTCAAGGGAAGGGGGGAAGTGGATAAAATAAAAAAAGGGGGACAACACCGTTCTTGCGTTTCCACTGTTGAAGTGCTGCACAAATCTGCGGCCCTTTCTGACTTCTGTAGAAACTGGTGCCTAATGAAACATAAACAAAGAACAGATAAGTGCAACCTATTCCTAAATGGGTTCCTGACTATCCCTTTATTTATTGGAAATTCTCTTCTAAAAGTACCTCTTGGATCCTGGTCTCTAGTTTCCAGGTTTGGAATGTGTTACTGCTCTGGGATGTGTTTTCTATTACTGTTAAGCTTCTAAAAAATTAAACAAATACCGTTATCAGAATTACCAATATCAAACATTCATCATAATATAACTAAAGCCTAAATTCCCAATAGCAGACTCACTTTTCACATATTTCCAGAATCTTTTATAAAACAAATACTGTACTTTTACATCAAAATACAGCATGTAATTTGTGCAAGTCCTTGATTTACTGTTTTCCTTGCTGTCAATGGTTTCCACTGTTCGATTCCCAAAAGTTTCCATGAAAAAAACAATGTCCGCTTCACAAAGACCTGCAAAATAATCCTGCAACAAAGAGCCTTAATCACAATGCTCGTGGAAGGCTCTTCGCCTCAAACTGTCTATACACGAATCCAGAAATTGCCGTCAAAGCTCCCTCAGGTAATAAAAAGTTTTGCACTTACTTGTTGCTGGCAAGAGATACTGATCAGTCTAACCTTGTCTTCTTTCTCTTTTGCAGGTTACTCGTAGGAGAGAGGCTGAGGCAAGGAGGAACCGGAAACCGGAAGAAGGAAGAGCCAGCAGCTGCGCCAATTGAAGTCAAAGAAAGTCTGTAAAGAGCAGGAGTGCCAGCGCCGAGGGATCTGTTCTCAGGTAAGCGGGAGGTAGACGAGCACAAGCACTGGGTGAGGCTCGGGGGATGCCTTTTATAGACAAGGCTGGGTGTGGTTCGAAGAGCTGGGTGTGGTTTGAAGGTCTGGGTGTGGTCCTCACATGCTGCACATGTTCTTGGAAGGTGTGCAGAGCTGGGTGTGGTTTGAAGAGCTGGGTGTGGTCCTCACGTGCTGCACATGTTCTTGAAAGGTGTGCAGAGTTTCAGTTATTATGCAAATGAGTTGGATTAACACATGGCCTAGGGAGGAGTGTTTTAAAGAAGCCTTGGTAAAAGCAAGGCCCAATGTGTAAACAAAACAGCACATTAAACAACATACACAGAAGCCTAGGGGGGGGAAGGTGAGATAACAAGAAAGGCTTTGAATAGTAAGTTTAAAAGGGAGCTATTACAGAACCCACTAGTGCAGTGAGAGGGGACATGCTCTTTGCTGTGTACAAACCCTAACAGTTGCCCCCCTCAAAGGCCCTCCTACAGGACGGGGTTTTCCTGGATTTTTTAAATAAAACCGTCTAATCAGCTGTGGGGCATGTACATATGATGCTGGTTCCCATGAATTCTCAGATTCATCATATCCTTTCCAGTCCACTAATTCTTTTTGAGTCTTTTATGCTTTTCACTTCATATTCCAGATTTCCTTTAATTGGTATGGGTGGAGGTGGTGGTTCAGGTCGGGTTTTTGAGTTGTACGGCTTAAGCAAGGACACATGGAATGTAGTATGTACTGGATATTCTTTTGGTAAATCTAATTTTACTGTTACCGGGTTTACTATGGCAGTTATACTAAAGGGTCCAATGAAACGTGGTTGCAGCTTTCGGGATCCCTCTATGTTTAGGTTTTTTGTGGAGAGCCATACCTTGTCACCAATTTTATACATTGGGGCCTCAGACCTGTGTTTGTCTGCTTGTCTTTTCATGCTTTCCTTGTACTTTAATAAATGTTTCCTGGCTTTGTCTTGTATGTCACCTAACCTCGTTAGTCTATCCGTTACTGTAGGCAACAGGGAATCTTCTAACAAAATGGGTATAGCTCTTGGATGATACCCCTGCAAGAAATAGAATGGTGAGCAAAGTAGAGCTGAATGCTCAGTATTATTATAAACAAACTCTGCTACAGGAAGAGCTTCCAACCATTCACTAGAATAATCAGCCAATAAACAACGTAGCGTTTGAAGTAAGGTTTGGTTCAGTCGTTCAGTCTGTCCATCTGTCTCTGGGTGGAAAGCAGTGGATAAGGCCACATCTATTTTCAGTTTTTCACATAATTTTTTTCCAAAATCTGGAGTTGAACTGGCTCCCTCGGTCTGACACCACTTTGCTTGGCAAACCATGTAAACGCACAATTTCCCTTATAAAAATATCGGCAAATTCTGCCGCCGTGGGTAATTTCCGTAATGGTACAAAATGTGCCATTTTAGATAAAAAATCCACTATAACCAACACTGTTGTGAAGGATTTTACAGGTGGTAAACCTACAATAAAGTCTACGCTCACAGTGTGCCAAGGTTGTTTGGGTGTTGGCATTGGTATTAACAAGCCGTCAGGAGCCTTATGAGAAGATTTATGTCTTGCACAAATTGGACAGGTAGTGACAAATTGCTTAATGTCCTTTCTTATAGTGTCCCACCAAAAGTGTTTTTGCACATTTTCCAGGGTTTTTACCCAACCAGGATGACCTGCCAACGGTGAGGCGTGATGCCAAATTATCACCTGTGTTTGTAATTCAGAGGTGGGCACTAACAGCATGTTGTCGTGATACAATAAACCTCGTTGTATTGTGTTATGGGAATCCTTTAACCAATCCTGAGGTGCTATTTGCATGTGTGCATTATATAGATCTGTGATGAAATCCTTCTGTTGTACTGGTGCCAACAACTTTTGGGGAGGAATAATGGGTTCTCCTATTTTATCTTGTTTCATGTCTGAGGTATGTCCGTATCTAGATAACACATCAGATTGAATTTGTTGTGCACCTGGTCTATAGGTTATAACAAAGTCAAATGTGCTAAAAAAATTTAACCAGCGCATCTGACGTGGTGTTAGTGCTTTAAGTGATCCAAAAAACTGTAGGTTCTTATGGTCAGAAAAGATTGTAACTGGGTACTTGGCTCCCATTAAATGGTGCCTCCATTCTGAAAAGGCTACTTTGATAGCTAGTAGTTCCCTTTCAGCCACAGTGTAATTTTGTTCAGCTGGTAATAACTTTTTGGAATAGAAGGCTATAGGATGTAACTGGCCATCTACTGCATCTCGTTGAGAGAGAACTCCTCCTAAAGCTACTTGTGAAGCATCCGCTTCAACAAAAAAGGGCAAGTCAGGATCAGGATGTTTCAGAATTGGGGCTGAAGTGAACTTTTGTTTTAGGAGTTGAAAGGCGTGTGCCGCCTCATCAGTCCAAAGAAATCGTTGCCCTTTCCGCAACAAGGTAGTTATTGGGGCTGCAATGTCTGCAAAATGTGCAATAAACCTACTATAAAAATTGGCGAAACCCAGAAATTTCTGAATATCTTTTACAGAGGATGGTTCTGGCCAAACAGCAATAGCACTGATTTTCTTTACATCCATAGTTATTCCTTGAGGTGACAGGCAGTATCCTAAAAAGTCCACCTTGTTGACATTAAAAGTACACTTTTCTAACTTAGCAAAAAGATGATTTTCTTTTAACTTTGATAATACTGCACGAACATGTTGGGTATGTTCTTCTGAGTTCTTAGAGTAAATGAGGATGTCGTCTATGTATACTATGACACAAACGTCCAGGAATTCGTGTAGGACCTCATTTATAAAGAACTGAAAGGCTGCAGGGGCATTACATAACCCAAAGGGCATTACTGTGTACTCAAATAAACCAAACTTTGTCTTGAAAGCTGTCTTCCACTCATCCCCCTCTTTTACTCGGACCAGGTGGTAAGCTCCCCGCAGATCTAGTTTAGTGTATACAGTAGAATGTCTTAATTGATCCAACAACACAGGTATTAGAGGAAGAGGATATTTATTCTTTATTGTAGCCTTATTTAGTCCTCTATAATCGATACACGCGCGCAGGGATTTATCCGGCTTCGGGATAAAAAAGAGTGGAGATGACACTGGAGATGTGGAATGACGGATGAACCCAGACTGTAGTAGGTCATCTAGGTAGGTTCTTAAGTATTTGGTTTCTTCGTCAGTCAAAGCATATACTCTGTTATTAGGTAAAGGGGCCCCTGGGATAAGATCTATACGGCAGTCATAAGACCGATGTGGGGGCAGCACACTAGCCTTTACTGGATCAAAGACGTCTTTAAAGTCAGAATATTCAGGAGGGAGACTTGGTTCATCTTGTGTAACACTAGCACAGTGTAATACTGTGCTCTGTTCTGTACCTGCTTCTTGATAGCAATTGGTTCTACAGAAAGAGGAATCCAAAGTAACAGTTCTATTCACCCAATCAATTTTTGGGTTATGAGTTGTTAACCAGGATACCCCGAGAATCAAACCAAAATTAGGAGTATCTATCAGATCAAAGCTAATCACCTCTGTGTGCCCGTTCTGACAGACCATAACAAGTGGACTTGTTTGTTTTGTGATTAATCCAGAGGTCAATTCTGACCCATCCACTGCACATACTGCTTCTGGACAAGGCTTTAGGCACATAGGAAGTCCTAAGATTTCAGCTAACTTATTATCCACAAAATTTCCTGTCGCGCCTGAGTCCAGTAGGACAGGGAGAGAATGCCTCACTTGGGTAGTAACAATTAAAACGACCTGAATTATGAAATGTCTAGGTATGTGCGGTACCCTGAAGGCTGCAGCATTAGAGGTTTGATTAAGATGTTTTCTCGAACAAGTAACCTCTCCCCTTGTCGAGCTTAATCGGTTCCCGATTCAGTTGAGGAGGTGGAGGAAACAGCACCCTTTCGTGGAGTTTTAGGCTTTACTGGACATTCTCTGGCAAAGTGACCTGCCCTGCCACAATATAAACATAATTGAAATGTTCTCCTTCTTTCTTTTTCCTCTGATGTGAGTGGACCTCTGAGTGTCCCTATTTGCATAGGCTCTGGTTCAGGGAGTTTATTATCTGTGTCTTTCTTCTCGTGTCTAATAAAAGTTAACCGTGATTCCAGTTTGTATTTATCTCTCTTTCTTTCTCCTAGTCTATGTTCTAATTTCACAACTAAATCTACAAAGTCTGAATAGTCTTTTGGCAAATCAACGATATGAGCCAGCGCGTCTTTTAACTCGTCTCTCAAACCTTTATAAAAAAGGGAGACACGCTTTTCTTCTGGCCACTGTGTCTCGGTGAGTAAACGATTAAAACTAGTGAGATAGGTCAATAAATCCTTGTTACCTTGTTTAAGATTTAAAAGCTCATTATCACTTGCCTGCATGAAAGTGTGTTTTGCAAAAAGGCTGGTCATGGTACGTTTAAATTGATTCCAATTATGGAGGATGGGATCATCTCTATGCACGAAAGGAATTGACCAATTGGCTGCTGTGCCACCCAAATAAGACAAGACGAATGCCACTTTCGTATCATCAGTAGGGAACTGTTGTGGCTTACAAATGAAGTGTAATTGACATTGATTGATAAAAACATGGAATTTGTTACTATCTCCATGAAAACGTTCAGGTGCTGCTAAGGGCACAACATTAGGAACATTAACAGTAACCTCAACTGGGGAAGGCAAAGTTGTATGTTTTGATGGCGCCCCTGTCTCTGAGGAGGTTTTAAACAAAGGCGTAGAAGCTGTGTTCCACTGAGATCCCCTAAATTTATACCTGCTTAAATCCTGTTTTAAAGAGGTATTCTCCATCTTTAATCTCTCTATTTCCTCTTGCATATGTTGCAAGATGCCAGACACTGATTCATTATGAGCCAAGTCCTCATTTAGGGCCTGCGCCATATCCGTGACGTCAATGCCCTCTATTTCTTCCCCGGTATTCATCGTCCACCAGAACTGAATTTTTTTTTTAAGGCTTGTGCTTCTGTCAAAGCCCAGCTCACCTGAGTTCTTGTTCAGTTCTGATGGAGGTTGAAGACAATCCGACCCCACCCTGAAACTGCTTGTTCCAGCACACTAGTTTTTAAAACAGTGCACTAAGAACAGAAGCTCAAGGGAAGGGGGGAAGTGGATAAAATAAAAAAAGGGGGACAACACCGTTCTTGCGTTTCCACTGTTGAAGTGCTGCACAAATCTGCGGCCCTTTCTGACTTCTGTAGAAACTGGTGCCTAATGAAACATAAACAAAGAACAGATAAGTGCAACCTATTCCTAAATGGGTTCCTGACTATCCCTTTATTTATTGGAAATTCTCTTCTAAAAGTACCTCTTGGATCCTGGTCTCTAGTTTCCAGGTTTGGAATGTGTTACTGCTCTGGGATGTGTTTTCTATTACTGTTAAGCTTCTAAAAAATTAAACAAATACCGTTATCAGAATTACCAATATCAAACATTCATCATAATATAACTAAAGCCTAAATTCCCAATAGCAGACTCACTTTTCGCATATTTCCAGAATCTTTTATAAAACAAATACTGTACTTTTACATCAAAATACAGCATGTAATTTGTGCAAGTCCTTGATTTACTGTTTTCCTTGCTGTCAATGGTTTCCACTGTTCGATTCCCAAAAGTTTCCATGAAAAAAAACAATGTCCGCTTCACAAAGTCCTGCAAAATAATCCTGCAACAAAGAGCCTTAATCACAATGCTCGTGGAAGGCACTTCGCCTCAAACTGTCTATACACGAATCCAGAAATTGCCGTCAAAGCTCCCTCAGGTAATAAAAAGTTTTGCACTTACTTGTTGCTGGCAAGAGATACTGATCAGTCTAACCTTGTCTTCTTTCTCTTTTGCAGGTTACTCGTAGGAGAGAGGCTGAGGCAAGGAGGAACCGGAAACCGGAAGAAGGAAGAGCCAGCAGCTGCGCCAATTGAAGTCAAAGAAAGTCTGTAAAGAGCAGGAGTGCCAGCGCCGAGGGATCTGTTCTCAGGTAAGCGGGAGGTAGACGAGCACAAGCACTGGGTGAGGCTCGGGGGATGCCTTTTATAGACAAGGCTGGGTGTGGTTCGAAGAGCTGGGTGTGGTTTGAAGGTCTGGGTGTGGTCCTCACATGCTGCACATGTTCTTGGAAGGTGTGCAGAGCTGGGTGTGGTTTGAAGAGCTGGGTGTGGTCCTCACATGCTGCACATGTTCTTGAAAGGTGTGCAGAGTTTCAGTTATTATGCAAATGAGTTGGATTAACACATGGCCTAGGGAGGAGTGTTTTAAAGAAGCCTTGGTAAAAGCAAGGCCCAATGTGTAAACAAAACAGCACATTAAACAACATACACAGAAGCCTAGGGGGGGGGAAGGTGAGATAACAAGAAAGGCTTTGAATAGTAAGTTTAAGAGGGAGCTATTACAGAACCCACTAGTGCAGTGAGAGGGGACATGCTCTTTGCTGTGTACAAACCCTAACACCAGCGGTCGGTACACGCGAGGATTCATCCTTCTCCTCGCAAGTCCCAGCGGACGGTGCCTAGGAAGGACAACATGGAGCACAGAGTCAAGCCAATCACTGGTACGTTCACCACAGCTTGCATAGCACACGGTTATCTATGTTTTGAAAGGCGTGTATGTGTGGCAATGCAAGGCCTAGGCCTGTGTGTCGCAGTAGAAATTATGCCATGTGGGCCCTTGAAATGGCGGCTGCCTGACCTGTGAAGTGGGACAATGGGATGTGAGGTCAATGCTCTGGCGGAGCACATCGTGGCGGTAGGCGGTCGAAGACCACTACACGGAGCCGCATTGATTAACATTGAAGCCTATGGGTTTCAGGAGCCAATGACGAGGTGCGCCGGCGGTAGCGGTACGCACCGCCGCGGTACGCACCGCCGCGGGCGTGACCGCCATTTTCTATCTGCCTAATCATTCGAGACCTGATCATCCACAGGAGAGGACCTATACTGCAAGTGCTGCTGTGACCTCGGTCTGGAAGTGACAATGGCTGCTGCGACTGGGGAAAGGGCCCCTGCCTTCACGTCTGAAGAGTTGGAGAAGCTCGTGGATGGGGTCCTCCCCCAGTATGCGTTACTCTACGGTCCTCCAGACCAACAGGTAAGTACACCGGGTGCACATGGAATGGGCGAAGCCTGTGTGGAGTGGGGTGGATGTAAGTTGGTGGGGTGGGGGGCGAATGAGGAGTGCAACGCACGACAGATGAGAGCATGTGCCATATGGCAAGGTTGGGGAGGGGGGGCCAATCACATCTAACATGCAGTAAGTTGATGAATGTTTCCTTCCCACCCTGTACATGTCACATAGGTCAGCGCCCATCAGAAAGTCGAGATTTGGCGTGCCATCGCCAAGGAAGTCCGGGCCCTGGGGGTCCACGTCAGACGGGGCACCCACTGCCGCAAGAGGTGGGAGGACATCCGCCGCGGAACCAGGAAGACCGCCGAGTCACTGCTGGGGATGGCCTCCCAACCTAGGAGGGGTGCCAGTCGTACCCTGACCCCCCTGATGTCCCGGATCCTGGCGGTGGCCTACCCTGATTTGGATGGGCGCTTGAGAGCATCACAGCAGACACAGGGGGGTGAGTATCAGCACATTCTGCTATCTTTCTGCGCAGTGGAGGCGTCTGGGTGGGGGAGGAGGGTTGTGGGTGACATTAGCCCAGGGTGCTTTCTGCAGTGTAGTCCTCTCCCTTAGGCATGGCCCTGTGCTCCCGGCCCCCACCTCTGTAGGGTGACAAGTACAGCTATTGATGGTCCAGCCTCACACATCTGCGCGTTTGTCCTCTCTTGACCTGTTGTCTTAGTCAGAAGTACTGAGTAGTGTACCCCGAATGCGCGGCTTAGTGCATGAGGCTCCTGTGTCTGTCCTCTCCGCCAACGGTGTTGACATTGCATGCACTCAACCTGGTCTTCTTTTTTCTCCCCCCACCCTTCTTCTTCATCTTCTTGTGCATGTGTGCATTAGCATCATCAGGCAGAGGAGATTTGGCATCGGAGCACGAGGGAGCTGCAAGTCACAAGGCCCCGGTGGGCCCAGGAACAGACACCGAGGGCACCAGTGATCCGGAGGGCGAGGGGAGCACCACAACGGGGACTGGTGGTGAGAGCAGCGACACAGACACATCCTCGGATGGGTGCTCCCTAGCGGTGGCGGAAACATCCGGGACCCCCGCCTCTACAGGTACAGCCGCCACCCAGCGCACCAGCCCCGCCCTCCCTGCAGCCCCTCAGCCTACGCTCCGTGCCCGCTCGCCCAGGAAGGCGGGCGTCTCCTTCGCCCCAGGCACCTCAGCCCCTGCCCCTGTCACCCCTGCTGCCCTCAGTGCGGAGCTCATTGACTTTGTGAGGACGCTCATTGTTGGGCAGACTACCCTTTTGAATGCCATCCAGGGGGTAGAAAGGGAGGTGCATCGGAGCAATGCCTACCTGGAGGGCATTCATTCGGGTCAGGCTGCCCATCAACGATTGTTCACTGCTCTGGCCTCAGCACTGACGGCAGCCATTGTCCCTGTTTCCAGCCTCCCTCTTCTGACTGCCTCCAGCCTGTCTCTGTCTCCTGTTCCTCAGCCTATCCCATCCACACCATCTGACCAGCCTGCACACACCTCAACACCCAAGGGCAGCTCATCCAGACACAAGCACCACAGAACCCAAAAGCATTCACGCAAGCAACACCCAGATGCAGACATTCCAACAGACACTACCACCCCTGTGTCCCCCTCCTCCTCGTCTCCCTCCTCCCTCCCTGTGACGTCTACACTCACACCTGCATGCACACCAACATCAGCCAGTGCTTCCATCACCACCACACCCTCCTGTACAGTCCGCACGCGTGCAGTCACCACCCCCACTGCCATTTACATGTCCCCTGTGTCCTCCCCCACTGTGCCTGTCACCCCCTCTTCCAAGACACACAAACGCAGGCAGCCACCCACCCAACAGCCATCCACCTCACGACAGCCTACAGCACCAGCACCTTCACCCAATGACAGCACACCTGACTCTCCTACAACCACATCCTCTTCCTTCACTCCCATCACCACTTCTCCTACCCTTTACCTTGGCCCTAAAAAACTTTTCCTGGCTAATCTTGACCTCTTTCCCTCCGATGACCTACCCCCTCCATCTGCAAAGAGTCCCAAGAGCACCACAGCCACCACCAGCCCAGCTTCGGGTGTCACTGTTGTGCATGGGTTCTGGAGTCCACCCTTTGCCAGCAGTGACACCTCAATCAGCAGCAAGGACACATCCAGCCCCCCCCCCCGGCAAGAGGACCAGGAAACACAAGGGCCGCCGTGCGAGGACTGACACGGCTGCCCCCAAGGAGCAAACTTCGCCCACTTCACCAGCCACATCATCTAGGGGAGGCAAGGGCCCGAGAGCCCCATCTAAGGAGCGTAAGGGCAGCAGGGCGGAGAAGTCAGGCAGCAGGAGCGCGGAGCAGGTGGGCCCCACATGCCACATCCCAGCTGGAAAGGAGGACACCAAAGGGCCCAGGACTCCGTCCCCGAAGGGTCCAGAAGCATCACGGTCGGAGGGCGACTGAGCAGGGAGTCCAGGCCAGGTCTGGTTCCCTTGACCTACTGGATGTGCACCGCTGAACAGGGCCCGCCGTGGAGAAGAGCACATCTGAACAGGGCCCGCCGTGGAGAAGAGCACCGCTGAACAGGGCCCGCCGTGGAGAAGAGCACCGCTGAACAGGGCCCACCGTGGAGAAGTGCACCGCTGAACAGGGCCCGCCGTGAAGATAGGCACCGCTGAACAGGGCCCCGCCGTGAAGATAGGCACCGCTGAACAGGGCCCGCCGTGAAGATAGGCACCGCTGAACAGGGCCCGCCGTGGAGAAGAGCACCGCTGAACAGGGCCCGCCGTGGAGAAGTGCACCGCTGAACAGGGCCCGCCGTGGAGAAGAGCACCGCTGAACAGGGCCCGCCGTGAAGATAGGCACCGCTGAACAGGGCCCCGCCGTGAAGATAGGCACCGCTGAACAGGGCCCGCCGTGGAGAAGAGCACTGCTGAACAGGGCCCGCCGTGGAGAAGAGCACCGCTGAACAGGGCCCCGCCGTGCAGAAGAGCACCGCTCCGCTGGGCCCCGCCGTCTCAAGCACCGCTCCGCTGGGCCCCGCCGTCGCACGCACCGCTCCGCTAGGCCCTTCCTCTCAAGCACCGCTCCGCTGGGCCCCGCCGTCTCAAGCACCGCTCCGCTGGGCCCTTCCTCTCAAGCACCGCTCCGCTGGGCCCTTCCTGTCAAGCACCGCTCCGCTGGGCCCCGCCGTCTCAAGCACCGCTCCGCTGGGCCCTTCCTCTCAAGCACCGCTCCGCTGGGCCCCGCCGTCTCAAGCACCGCTCCGCTGGGCCCCGCCGTCTCAAGCACCGCTCCGCTGGGCCCTTCCTGTCAAGCACCGCTCCGCTGGGCCCCGCCGTCTCAAGCACCGCTCCGCTGGGCCCCGCCGTCTCAAGCACCGCTCCGCTGGGCCCTTCCTCTCAAGCACCGCTCCGCTGGGCCCCGCCGTCTCAAGCACCGCTCCGCTGGGCCCTTCCTCTCAAGCACCGCTCTGCTGGGCCCTTCCTGTCAAGCACCGCTCCGCTGGGCCCTTCCTCTCAAGCACGGCTCCGCTGGGCGCCGCCGTCTCAAGCACCACTCCGCTGGGCCCTTCCTCTCAAGCACCGCTCCGCTGGACCCTTCCTGTCAAGCACCGCTCCGCTGGGCCCCGCCGTCTCAAGCACCGCTCCGCTGGGCCCTTCCTGTCAAGCACCGCTCCGCTGGGCCCCGCCGTCTCAAGCACCGCTCCGCTGGGCCCTTCCTCTCAAGCACCGCTCTGCTGGGCCCCGCCGTCTCAAGCACCGCTCCGCTGGGCCCTTCCTCTCAAGCACCGCTCCGCTGGGCCCCGCCGTCTCAAGCACCGCTCCGCTGGGCCCTTCCTGTCAAGCACCGCTAAGCTGGGCCCCGCCGTCTCAAGCACCGCTCCGCTGGGCCCTTCCTCTCAAGCACCGCTCCGCTGGGCCCCGCCGTCTCAAGCACCGCTCCGCTGGGCCCCGCCGTCTCAAGCACCGCTCCGCTGGGCCCTTCCTGTCAAGCACCGCTCCGCTGGGCCCCGCCGTCTCAAGCACCGCTCCGCTGGGCCCCGCCGTCTCAAGCACCACTCTGCTGGGCCCTTCCTCTCAAGCACCGCTCCGCTGGGCCCCGCCGTCTCAAGCACCGCTCCGCTGGGCCCTTCCTCTCAAGCACTGTTTATGGTTCACTGTGCCCACCATGCCTCCTCCTTGAGCAGTGGACACTGTCATCCACCAGATGGACTGTGGCTTTGCACTCCCCAGGATGGTGAAGTGGGCAAGCCACCCACTGTAGAGACTTGAGAGACTGTGGCTTAGCACTCCCCAGGATGGTGAAGTGGGCAACCCACCCACTGTAGAGACTTGAGAGACTGTGGCTTTGCACTCCCCAGGATGGTGAAGTGGGCAACCCACCCACTGTAGAGACTTGAGAGACTGTGGCTTTGCACTCCCCAGGATGGTGAAGTGGGCAACCCACCCACTGTAGAGACTTGAGAGACTGTGGCTTTGCATTCCCCAGGATGAAGCAGTGGGCAACCCATCCACTGTAGGGACTTGAGAGACTGTGGCTTTGCACTCCCCAGGATACATCAATGGGCATGGTGGCCCCTTCGTGGATCTGGCGTCGTGGACTCATGTGGCTGTGGTGCCTCCCCCTTCCCTTCCCCCTGAGGTGCCTGTCATTATTTCATCAGATGCCCCTGCAGTGTTCTCTCCAAAGGACTCAGGTCTCCTGTGTGGGCTTTGCCCTTGTGTCGCTACACTGTAGCCCACGGACTGTTCCATTTAACTTTCATGTACAGGACTAATTGCCTCGGTTCTCCATGGCAGTGTACATAGTATCATTTTGTTATGGATATTTTGCATAGTTGATCGCTCCATATCAGAGTCTATTTTTTATTAAAAAAAATTGTCCCAAATTATTTCTGTCTTTGCATTCTTAAGGGGGGTTTGGGTGGTGTCACTGTGCATTGTTGCTCTGCATTAGTGTGTACATAGTTTGGGGGGGGGGGTCGCATATGTGTGTGCCGTAAGCTTCCCTCCTCCCCCCTCCCGTGTGTCGTAGGTGCAGTACTCACCGTTGTCATCTGCGCCGGAGTTCGTACTCGTGGTAGATGAGAAGGTAGACGAGAGCAGGTAGGATGTTTAATTCGGGTTCCATGCTGTCCCCCTTCCTCGTGGAGTGTGTTTTGGTGCGCGTTTTCCCGTTCGTAGTCTGTTTCCGCCGTGTTTTTATCGGCGGGGCTCCCGCCCCGGAAAAGGTGGCGGATTGGTGAGTTGTGATAGTGTGGGCGGTACATTGTCTGCCGCCTGCCTGTTGGCGGTGACCGCCACGCTGTTTGTCTGCACCGCCGCGGCGGTCGGAGTGTTAATGTGGCGGGCTGTGTTGGCGGTTCCAGCCAGGGTCAGAATTCCATTTTTTCGACCGCCGGCCTGTTGGCGGGTTGGCCGCCGCTTTATCGCCGACCGCCAGGGTTAGAATCACCCCCTTAGTCAAGTATTCACACCATATAAGTTATTTCCTGATTTCTAGTCATTTTCTAGGAACTTCTATAACAATAGTGTGTTTAGATTGGATTTAGTCACACATATTTAAAAACTCTCCTAAGAACTGTTTGTGTGGTTCTCATGACAATTTTCTCAACACACTAAATACCCATGTCATCTATGAATGAAATCCCCCATATTAAATCAAAGATGTGTAAGTGATTATTTATATTGCATATTAACTCTTCGTATGAAGCTATACATCTCCCTTAACACAGTCCTCAACCTTCAGTACTTGTGTTGTTTTCCAACAATGCACTATACCCATTTTTGCCATTGCAAATGCTGTGGCAAACCAGCAACCCAATTTGTAGAGTTAATTTCAGATATGCGATGTGTCGTGCCATTGGCCCCACCAACTTTCCTGCATTTGCAGTGATGTTTTTGATCACCTTCCAGACATCATTCCAGCTCAGTTTAGTTTGTGACATTTCCAAATTAAATCACCCTCTGAATGATGGCATTTTCAACAGGTTAAATTGGGTGATATTCCAACCTTTTTTAGCCAACTGGGATTCAGTGCCCTCTGTGTAGAAATTTGAAATATCCAAGTTTCAGTCATGCTTCTCATAAGTATTTGCCATAGGTAAGGATCAATTTACTTCTATATATTGTACTTGTAATCTTTGCAAGCACCAGCTTTTGAGGCAGGGCAACAGAGAGTGTGAATACGCATTATCGAAAATTATTTTGTAATTTGCAGACACAACCACCTTAAAATCTCCCCAAACTTTCATTTAGTGGAGTATATGGGACTCCTTGAGTTTAATGGGTTGGGCATTTCATGGAGACAATAAGTTATTTGCGTATATTTACAATAACAAGCCTTATTGAGGCAAAATGTGTCCTTGCCTTCTGTTAATGTCATATGTTTCCCATCTGTTAGCTGTTGGTCCAGTGTGAATGTGCCTTCAACCCCAAAGCCTGGCCAAAAGGTTCTGTTGTGTCATATTTGGATTTCTCCATTTCTTACTTTGGCTTTCTGGTGCCCCATACTGGGACTAAGTCACAATTAGTATTAAGGGTCTAATTACGAGTCTGGTGGTCAGTAGAAAGCCAGACTCACAGTGGAGGCCTGGACCATCACTGCTGTGGCGGTCCAACTTCCACATTACCACCATGGTTGTCAGACTGCCAGGGTACCACTGTCTGACTGTGGGTGCACGTTGCAATCAGCCAGGGCAGCGCTCAGTTACACTGCCATGAAAAGTCTAGGAGAGAACATGTGCAGGGGACCACAGGGGGGCCCCTGCACTTCCCATGCCATGCTCTCTGCCCAGCACCCTTGTAATGTGCACAGCAGACATTGGTCAATACGAGGGTGCTGGTGCCCCTCCGGTTATGAACCGATGACAATGCTGCCCCGACTTTCCCGCTGGACTGACAGGCAGAAGGCTTGGTTTCCACCTGTCAGCCCAGTGGGAAAGTCATAATGGGTCTGACTGGGAGTTCGCCACTACAGAAGCAGCCACCCTGTCAGGAGTTTGGCAGATGGGTGTTCCTGTCTGCCAAACTCGCAATTAGGAACTAAGTTAGGTCTACCGCTGAACAAAGTACCTTAAATCCTGGCTGTGGAGCATTGTAAGATCATGTGTAGAGGATGCATTCTACAACAGCAGTTTCAAAGAGCTGCTGACTATAATGGGAGGTCCTGTGTCGGATATGCATTGCACAGTAGGGAGTCCGTTGAAGCCATTGACGAGCCTTGTAATGTGAAGTCCTTCAGCATTGTCAGGGATGATATCCTTGAAGGTTTGCGATGTGAAGTCATGCGCTGGGGATACATTGCGCAGCAGCAGTACTGATGTGAAGCTGTGAGAATATGGGTCACTCTGTGTTGGTTCTGCTGGCATAGCACCTTCATGCCCACTTCCAAAGGTCTAGGACTGGGGTGGCAAGACTCACACCAGGCAGTGTTATGCATTTCCTAATTTGGTAATTTGATTGCTGGTTTAGTAGCAGCACTGCCAAGTGTGTGAGACTGAGTGCAACCTACATTGTTAGTAGCTGTCAGCCTAAGTCCTGGCTAGTTGACAGTGCTTCACTCAAACCTCCGACCCCACAGGTGTAAGTGGTGATTATGGCAACCTGAATGTAACACTTTGATTCCCTAGGTAAGTTGTGAAAAGCGATTGGACCCCTTTTGCTCAGTTACTCACACATGTCAAGGCAAGACACAAAGATGCAAAATAAGTTTTCAGTACATTTATTGAAAACAATTGCACTCTAGTATAAAAGGCATGTGCTGAGATAATTAGTCAGATGAAACAAAGTGAGGTAATCAACATTATGATCAGGCTAAAGAAGGCAAACAACCCTGCCATGATGTATGTGGTTCTAGATGATCCAAAGATTCCTACCTAACTCAATGTCTATGTCCGAGAGCATAGTAACCCTCTGCATGGTTCGATTTACATGATTGGCTCCAGCCTCATAGCTGAACAGAATATCAAGAATTGGACTGTCGTGCAGATGGCAATCTTCTTGGGAGTGTCTTGGAGATAGAAGCTGGCTCTTGGACTGGAAACACATGTCATGTGCCACATTTCACAATCTTGTACAAATAATACTGATTATATGTATATGAGGGCTGACTGATCTATCACATAGGTTTGGATAAGGCTGATTAAGTAAGCAGTGCGTTCCTTGCTCTCCTAGAATAAAGCAACTGATAAAATATGTAGAGGCCATCTCTAAAAATAATTATTAACAGGAATAGAATATGTATAAAAATGTGAACGAAACAAATAGTAACACTAAGCTGAAACAGGGGTGCCCAACCCAGGTACTAAAAGGATCTTTATGACAGCAGTGTCTAGGTTATGGACTGAAAGTGGTTGGAACCTTTTCTGTCCCTGAGGACCTGACCAGGAGGCAAGCCAACTAGCCCTTGGAGTCACTCTGGTGCTTCTAGGTTCAAGTTGTAGGTCCAATCTTTTTCACTCAGGCATAAGAGCACCAGGCAACAAGGCAGCAGAATAGCAAGACAGCAGAGTAGCAATCTGCTTGCAGCAGAGCAGCACAGAAGTCCTTCAGAGACTCCCACAAGTCCAGAGGTGTAATGAAAAGTTAAACATGAGTATCCAATATTTATACTTAATGCCAGCTTTGAGGTAGGTATAGGTTCTGGAGGTTTCTAGCCCCACAGGTGTTTGACAAGTCCTGCCTCCCTACCCTGGACCCAGCTTGTTTGGGAGCACAACAGACTAGTGTGTACCCTTTATGAGTGCACTGAGGTAGAGCCTCTGTGATGGGTAAGTGTGAAAGGTGACAGCTCCTCCCCCTATCAAGTCAGAGATGGCCCACCCCGCAAACACCTACTCCCCCTTTGTCTCCATCTCTGGGAGCAATGCAAAAAGGTAACAACCCACAACACATGCTGCAGGTGTCAAATCATTGAAACAAGAGAATGGCAACTTTATAAAAGTGGCATTTTCAGGAATTGTAACTTAAAATACAACTTTATAATTAAAGAAAGTTATGAATTACAGTAGTTAAGACACTAAACTCAAAATATCTACCTGCTCCCAACTGAAAATCATCACCTTTTAAATATAAGAAGTTAGCTTCACATTATCCTATGGAAAGGTAGACCTTACAGTAGTGAAAAACAAATGAAAGAGTTTTGCACTACATGGTCATGCAATACATAAAATTATATGACCAATTTTTGGAATACACTGTACCCTACCCTATGGGCTTTTAGGGCCTGCCCTAGGGGTGATGTATATATGTATTAAACGGGAAGATGTGGGCCTGCAAAGACTTATTTTGCCAGGTTGAAATGGCAGTTAAAAACTGCCCACAGGGGCCTGAGTTTAAAACGTTTCCTAAGATGTTAGCACAATAAGTACTGCAGACCCACTAGATGTATTTAATTTACAGGCCCTGGGTACATGTAGCAAAGCTTGACTTGGGTCTTACAAGTGAATTAAATATGCCAAATAAGCGTCCACCAAATTTGCCATGTTTAAGGAAAAGAATGCACTGATTAGCAGTGGTAAAGTGCACAGAGTCCTAACGCCTTTAAAAACAAGATCAGAAAAAATGGAGGAATAAGGCAAAAGCTTTGTGGTTAGACCACCCTAAGGCTGACTGATCTAACACGTAGGTTTTAATAATCTGACTTTTGCCAGATGTGAAATAAAGATTCTGGGGTTTAGATAATGTTAAAACAATGTAATATGCAGTGCCTTAGGTTCTCCATCTGGGATGTGGATTCCTGTGTTTTGTCTAATGGTTATTGTTAGGGTTTCTAGAGCTAGAATAAAAAGTAGTGGGGAAAGTGTGCATACCTGCTGAGTATCTTTACCTATTTTAGGGGGCTCTGAGGTATACTCATTACAAGATACTGTAATGTAGAGCCACTGTGTGTATTGATAAAACTTGACCAATGTTAATAATGAAAAAGTTGATGTCTATGTGCACCATGATATGTTCACATATGAAAATGAAGTCACATCACTATTATCAAATTCACCTGTTCACCGATCATGAACTCTCCATCAAACCTGACCCAGAAATACGTGGTCAGGCAGACTCTGGGATCTAGGCCTGAGGTTACTGATTAAAATATCACAGGTCAGGGAACATAAAGCAGGCGCACACAAATGTGTGAACAGAAAACTCAGATCAATCCCAGAGATAGGTGCAGCGACACCACAATGATCCCACGAGATTAGCCCCAATAAAGCACATATGGCCGGAGGGTTGTGGGTGTTCTCAAAACACCATAAAGTCAGATGCCACATGAAGTTAGGAACACTCAGCCCATTAGAATACAGCACACACAGTAACACACAGCGACCACGCGCCCCTCAGGCCACACATCTGGACATGTTACCCACTGACCCTCATTGTGTCCACGCAAGGTTGAGGCCCTTATGCATCCGTGATCAGGGGCCATATTTCAAGTTTACAACAATGGCCCACATTCTTTTTCTAGAAAGGAATGCTGAAATTGTTTTATGGTGCCCGGAGAAATATATAAAACACCGCTCAGATTGATTGTACTTTCAGACAGTCCTCAGACCCTGTTTCTGTAACTGTTCTCCCGGCCATAGTGATTAATTAAACCAACTGTTCCTGTTTTTTGCCAGAAGCCTCTTTTCTTTTTTTTAAGGTAAATTTACATTCAGGCAAATTCAATTCCCATCCAACCCAATATCGGGAACAAGCAACCCCATTCAACTAGGTCCAAAGCATTTTCAGCATCCAGGAACACCACCTCTTTTTTGTCTTTGTATTCCCTCACTTGCCATAAGGCATGCACTAGTGCCCTTAGATGAGCTGTTGAATACTGATGCAGCACAACAATCATGATCTGCTTGCAATTGTTAGAGTTTGGAAGCACCACGTTTAACGTATTAGTCACCTTTGCCAGTATTATAAGGTATGTATTTGATGGTAGGTCTATAACTCATACAATCAAGAAGGTCTTTGTCAGGTTTAAGAATGACAACTGTTGTTGTGTTATTCACCTCAGGTGTCTGCTGATAGCTGTGGACCTGTGCTGCTTTGAAGCACCAGCTGCAGAAATGAGTAATGAGAGACATCAGAGTTATGACAGTGTGAGTGAGGGCAGCTCTGTTACATATGGAAATGTATTCATGCTGATGATGATGATAATGAGAACGTCTTATATCCACAAGGTCTTCCCAGTGGCAGCAAGCATATACTGAGAGGGGATGATTAGTGCTGCTGAGATAACTATGATTTTAGTGTTTTATGGAAAAAACTGAGATAACCGGCAAAGGAGTGGTTAATATCAACAGGAAATGTTTTCCAATAACAACCAGCGAAGTAGGAAAAGATGTGCCCACCTTGCCACAGAATTTATTTTGTGGGACCATTAGTTTGTTGCTGAAGGCTGAAAGAAGTAGACAGAATGTAGCTCAAGTGCATTTTTCGAAGATGATTTTATTGTAAATAGGCAACCAATATAGGCTTGCAAAATGATGAGTGCATACAACAGGAAATTAAAGTGTAAGCAAGCTATTGAACTGTGCACAATCTTTTATGTAAGTAACCCCTATATGCAGGGGATTTCTGTGACCAAGTCTGGAAGAAATTGGGCCTTGAATAACTGTTTACTGAATGTTATAGGGAGCCGGTGGAGGACCTTCCCCAACATTCTTTGAAATTGAAAACAGATGTTAGCTACATCATTGTTTGAGTGGAAAAAGATTGTTTATAGTTGTAGAGACCCCCACATCTTTTGCTGAAGAAATGGACATAGGACAAAGTTATGGATGCCACCAAGGTGTTGACCAAATCAAGAAATCTGTGCCAAAAATACGAATCTCAGTCTCATCTCCATTGAGTTTAAGACAGTTTACACTCATGCACTCAGCAACATCTTCCATGGAATTCTTAAAGTTTGTGTGGCTTTCTGCATCACTGTTTAAAACTGACTGAATAATCTGTGTGTTATAGCCTTGTGGATTGACAAGTGAAACAGGAGGGGGTACATAAATGAGAAAAAGGGTGGGTCTCAATGAACAGGCTTGTGAGCACACCACACATGACAGATGTGGAGGTTGGATGAAAAGGTGAAAGAAGAACAGGCTGAGTGCAGAAAGAAATTGAGTCATTGTAATACCTATTTGTAGATTCCAGTCTTGGAGAGATGATATTTAAGAATGGAAGTTGAGACCATGTTGAATGCGCAGTCATGTCTAAAAATTAAGGCAACTGAGCCACCCTGGATAACAGTAATTTTCAGGTAAACAAATATGGACAGTAAGGCAGATTCAGATCTATCTGTGTGAGGGGTGAAAACTCCTCTTTATTACCCCTTGCCCGCTCATTGAGTATTAGGTATGCTCATTGTCCATCCATCCTCCTACTCACTCATGCATTTACAACTAGGAAGTAAACTTGTGTGGGAATATCCACATAGAAAAATATAGTAATGGTAGAGATTAAGAGTTACACTCATCAGTTTGCGAATAGCATTTTGTAGTACTTCAGTGTTATTATTGATAAGGCCCCCAAAAGAAAATTCAAACATAAAACTTATTACTAACATGAGAATGAATTGCTAGGCCCAAAAACTGTAGTTGCTTAAACGTTAAAACCATGCTCTGAACTCTATGTAACTCGTGCTGAATGATTTGCAAAACTTGCTAGGCTGGCACATATTTCTACTAAAATGTTTCATCTATAATATCTTCTTGACTTATAAGATGTTACAATTTCTTTTAAAACAATAGAACCAGTATTACTTACACCCTTGCCCAGCTACTAAACTGATTTGGTATGCACTGGCTTGTATTTAGAAAATAACAGCTGCTTGGACATTTTGAAACATTAATATTATTTGAATAATGGGAGTGAGTGGGTGTTTTAATTATGTATTTAAACTTGTTCTTACAGAGTTGACTGAATGCATGAGAAAGGAAGTGTAAGTATCCAGTCCCTTCTGTTGTCAAGAGAAGCACTGTTCAATTCTGCAAGATCTCAAGAAATGTATACGTTTGTTAACAAATGTATCAATCAAACTGAATATAAATGGTATCCTAAAGCAAGAGGAGGGCAGAGGTTTTGAGGGTGTGGAGAATGCACAGAAATAGAAAGCAAGAGACGACCACAGTGTCCTTTGCTTTGAGCCACTACTTCTTGCCGCTGCTACTGTCAGAGCTAAGAGATACAGGTGATTATAGAACATAATGATGGTCATTATGACATTGGCAGTGACTGATAAAGTGGTAGTAATACCGCCAACAGGCTGGCCGTAATACCTGTCAAATTTGACCATGGCTGTGATCCCTTCCATAGACAGCCATTGTACCACCCCAACCGCCAGAGCTTTAACACCACTGACCACGTCGGTAGCCATCAACAGCCAGGCGGAAGACAAGGTTCCATCCACCATATTATGACACAGCAAACCTCCACGATTTCCGAGGCGGTACCAACGCTATCAAAAGCCTGGCGGAAACAACACACAGAAGACGAAAGACTCACCATCAGAGACACAGAAAAGATCAACGCCTCCATGGAACCGGAAAATGAAGTCTACCTGATGCTCATCTAAGCCATGCTCCACCTGGAACACCAAACTTGATGGTGAGTACAGCCTCCTAGCACACAAGGGAGGGAGGGAGGAAAAGGAGAGTTACATATACACAACCAGCTGCAGAGGCAAACTAATGACACAGGACCCACGTCACAATAATGCAAGGACAACATAAAGGTAAAAATTACAATGTAATTTGATGACAATAGTCCCCATATTGTCCATGTCATAAAAGAAATTGGAGTAAATGTTCAGAAAGGGCCAATGGCCAGTCCAAAGTACAAAAGGCCCACATGGCCACAGGGCACAGTCCAAGCCCCGTGTTCCCTGACAATTTCTGCACTACACTCTGCAGTGGCATCATGTTGGAAAATTCCTGGTACCTCAGGAGGAAGGAGGGTGGGGGGGGGCACCTCAACTGAAGTGGAGAACTTACCCACTGGTTCTGGAATGGGCTCCATGCCCATTGTTCTTTGCTGGGGAGTGCAAGGTCACAGTCCCTGAGGTGGGGAACTTGCCCACTGGTTCTGGAGGGGGCTCCATGCCCATTTTCCTTTGCTGGGAAGTGCAAGGTCACAGTCCCCGAGGTGGGGAACGTGCCCAATGGTTCTGGAGAGGGCTCCTTGCACAACAGTCCATGGAGGGTGGGCTACATGACCTCAGTTGGAGTTGAGGGATGCTGTGTCCCAGCTGGAGGTGAGGGCTCCTTGCCCACTGCTTTTGAAGGTGTAACCCTGCCAGCCTCTGCTGGAGGTGAGGGCTCCTTGCCCACTGCTGTTGTAGGTGTAACCCGGCAAGCCTCTGCTGGAGGTGAGGGCTCATTGCCCACTGATGTTGAACGGGGTCTCTTGCCTCTCTTAGTTGGTGGAGTGGGAACCGTCCCTCTCCTGGGTGGTGGAGTGGGATCATTCTCTTTCCTGAGTGGTCGAGTGGGATCCTTCCCTTTCTTGGGTGGTGGAGTGGGGTCCTTCCCTTCCTGGGTGGTGGAGTGGGCTCCTTCCTTTTCCAGGGTGGTGGAGTGGGATCCTTCCCTTTCTTGGGTGGTGGAGTAGGATCTTTCCCTTTGCTCTGTGGTGGAGTGGAATCATTCCCTCTCTTGGGAGGTGTAGTGGGATCCTTCCCTTTCTTGCCTCCACGACTAGGAGGTGCCTCCACTGTCCCCATGGACTGGACTGTTTGGCTGAGGTGCTGTTCTTGGTCATTAGGACCCTGCTCTTATGGGCATTATGGGGTGGAGGGGGAGGGAAGAGATCGAGTTGGGCAAGGAAAAGCTTCTTAGGGATGGTGGAGTGGGATGAGAGAGGAGGGATGGGAGTGGTTGTTGGAGGTGTACGTCTGCTGGACGTGGGTGCAGGTGCATGGGCAGTGTGCTGATGTGAGGTGGATGGCTGTTGGGTGTCTGAGTGCATGCGTTTGTAGTATCTCTTAGGAGGGGGGAAGACAGGGTGGGAGTGGACACAGGGGACAGGTGGGTGGATGTTGTGGAGGTGTCTGCAATTGCTGCAGTGATGGTGGCTGTTGATGCAGTGCATGCAGGTGTGAGTGCGGATGTGACTGAGGGAGGAGGAGGGGCAGGAGGGGGAGATAGTGGAGGCAGTGGATGTTGTTGTGTGTGCAACTGTGTGTTGTTTGTGTGAGTGCATGTAGCTTGAAGTATGCTGCCTGTGTTTGCATGTGCCACTCTTGTATGATGTTTTGTGTGCATTCTTGTCTGTATGTGTGCATGGGATGGGTTGGTGTTCAGGAGACTGGGCCTGGGAAGTGGTAGTTGGAGGGGGGATAGTAGGAACAGGGGCGATGGCTGCCATCAGAGAGGAGGCCAGAGCCTGAAACAATCTCTGATGAGCTGCCAGTCCACCATGGATACCCTCCAGAAATGCATTCCATTGCTGCATCTGGGATTCCAGCTCTTGGATGGCATTCACAATGGTTGACTTCCCTAACGAAATGTATGTCAGGATGTCAAGGCTGAATGGGGCGGGACCTGAGGTGCCTGGGGCAAAGGATATGCACACCCTTCTGTGTGAGCAGACACAGGCAACTCAGTGACGGGCTACTGGGAGGGCGGTGCAGGTACAGGGGTGGCAGCTGTACCTGTAGCTGGGGTAGTTCCAGAGGCATCAGTCACCACCAGGGAGCTTCCATCGGAGGAGTAATCAGAGTCAGTGTTGTCACCTCCTGCTCAGCCGCGGTGCTCCCCTCACCCTCTGTCCTAATGGTTCCCTTGGTGTCGGTGGACTCTGCCTCCTGGGTCCTGTGGGATGCAGCTCCTTCTGTCCCAGTGCCCCTGTTCCTCCGCCAGATGATGCTAATGCACACATGGACAAGATGAAAGAAGAAAAAAGGGAGAGAGAGAGAAAGGGAGCACTGGGTCAATTACAGCACCACAGTTGGCATACACATAACCGTCACACACAGGGATCAGGATTGAGTACCATGCATCGCACTGGCATTCCATTGGCTAGGTACGTCAGCAAGATGAGGGACAAACACCACCAACTGCACCCCTCCTGGGGCCTCCTAGGCCCTGTCTGACATGGATTGCAACATAGCTAGGTTACCACATTATGCAATACACTTATTGCCCTTGAGATAGATCACGCAGCAATGTCTGACCTAGCATTAAGAGGCACTCATTAACTAACACACACCACCAGGATCCCATTCAACCTACCAATTACAGGTGTAACGCCCACTCTATTCACCCCCTTGTGACTGCTGTGCTGCCCTCAATCGCCCATCCAGCACTGGGTAGGCCTCTGCCAGTTTGCGGGCCATCGGGGGGCAGGTTCCGACGGGCACCCCGCCCTCGTTGTGAAGCCATCCCCAGCTGGGCCTCTGTGGTCTTCTGGGACCAGCGTATCAGGTCCTCCCACCTTTTCCTACAGTGGGTGCTCTGCTTGCTGTGAACCCCAGGGTCCACACGTCCTTGGCGATGACATGCGACAATCCCTTCTTCTGATGGGCGCTGACCTGCAGATGGAATAAAGACAAGAGGACACCTTTACACATACAATCCAGCCTGTCACAAATATGGCCCACAAATCCCATTTTCATCTCCATTTGCACATACATCACCCAGCACCCACCATGTACACTACCACCAGACATACCACCCCCACAAATGACACGATGCTTGCACACACATCTCCATGCAACCTTGTCACATGCATTGTGCCCATGGTGTATTCACCTGTTGGTCTGGAGGCCCTTACAGCTGTCCATACTGGGGTAGGACCCCATTCATAAATGCACCAATTCCTCTGAAGTCAAGGTAAGGGACCTTTCCCCTGTTACATGGGCCATGGCAGGATCCAGGGCGGGTCACAGCAAGACCGCCTTCTCTCATGGCGCCCAACGTCGGCGGAGTTACCTTACTTTCACCTGTCCCTACATACAGGACAGACATTTGCCATTTTGTGGTAGTGGACAACATTCAGATAATCGAGAACTGCGTAATTGCTATGATTTGCACATACATTGCCATTTCCATAGTGCCAACACATTAATGGTCAATGTACACTGAGGTGGCGGTTCCAATGTTCAAATTGTGACACCCTACTCACTCTTATGTCCCTTCGATACCTATC
The DNA here is from genome assembly GCF_031143425.1 of Pleurodeles waltl. Classification (NCBI taxonomy): domain Eukaryota; kingdom Metazoa; phylum Chordata; class Amphibia; order Caudata; family Salamandridae; genus Pleurodeles; species Pleurodeles waltl. The sequence goes on from NC_090438.1 coordinate 246,649,282, forward strand.
ACCGTGGATGAATAAGAGGAGGAGACAAGACCCCGTGTACAGACCCCTAGTGGACTTGGCCACACTGGAGGAGAAGTGCATAATACTCACCTATAGACTGGACAGGGCCACGATCACAGAGCTGTGAGCTCAATTGGAGCCTGATCTGATATCAGCTATCCGTCATCCCACTGTGATCCCCCCTCTTGTGCAAGTTCTATCTGTGCTCCATTTCCTGGCAACTGGTTCTTTCCAAGTGACAGTGGGCTTTGCAACAGGAATGTCACCACTGATGTTCTCAATCATGCTGGCTAGGGTTTTGTCTGCCTTTGTCAAACACATGTGCAGCTACATTGCTTTCCCCCAGGTGAAAGATTTGGCAACTGTGAAGGCAGGGTTCTATGCAATCAGACATGTACCTAATATTGTTGGTGCGATTGACAGAACACATATTGCATGTGTGTCCCCCAGCCACAATGAACAGGTCTTCAGGAATCAGAAGAGTTTTCACTCACTCAATGTGCAAATGATATGCCTGGCTGACCAGTACATCTCCCACGTCACTGCCAAATATCCTGGGTCGGTGCAGGACACCTTCGTCCTGAGGAATAGCAGCATCCCAAATGTGATGGAACCACTACAGAGGCACAAGGTGTGGCCAATAGGTGAGCCTGAGTCCCCACCCAATGTATGTCAGCGTATGCCTTACGGAGTTAACCCCATACCATTGTGTAAGACTAATATTTGTCCCTCAAAACTTGCAGGTGACTCTGGCTACCCAAATGTATCGTGGCTCCTAACCCCTGTGAGGAATGCCAGGACAGGGGCTGTGAATCTGTATAATGATGCACATGGGTGAACCAGAAGAATTATTGAAAGGACCTTCGGTCTCCTGAAGGCCAGTTTCAAATACCTCCATCTGACAGGTGGATCCCTGTGCTACTCACCGAGAAGGTCAGCCAGATAATAGCAGCATGCTGCACGTTGCACAACCTGGCCCTCAGACGACATGTGCCTTATCTGCAGGAGGAGGAGATTGGAAATGCCCCTGTGGCAGCAGTGAACCCTGAGGACAGTGAGGATGAAGAGGAAGATGATGAGGATGTGGACAACAGAACATCAGTTATAGGTCAATACTTCCAAAGACACACAGGTGAGACAGTGAAAATGACCATTCCTCTGATGTTAGAAATGGGCTCTTTGGTTGACAGTCAGGTTACCCACTGTTCAAGCAAGGACCCTCACTCTAGTCAGGGTAAAAGAGAATCACCCTCAGCTAACCCCTGCTTACCCCCTTGGTAGCTTGGCAGAGCAGTAGGCTTAACTTCAGAGTGCTAGGTGTAAAGTATTTGTACCAACACACACAGTAACTTAATAAAAACACTACAAAATGACAAGGACTGGGGTCTCTGTACAGGTGGGCACACTGCTGATTGATATATCCTGGGGACAGAGGTGTGGGGGCTTTTGGTGGGTGCTGTGGTGTTGGATACTGATGGGGGAGGCTCTGTGGTGGACTGTAAATGGGCTGGGGTGGCTGATGGGCCAGGTAGTTTATCCAGATCCTAAAGTCCAGAGTTACTGGCATCACAGTGGGCATCTTCTGTTGGGGGACTGGATAGTCGTGGCACCTCCTCAATTCTTCATGTCTGGGACATAATGCACATCCCTTCTTCCCCACTATCATTGCTGTTTCCCTGCCACTTTTGTTTGTGTATGGTGATGTATTTTGTGATTGTTAGTTCTCCATGCTGTACATGCAGGGCTGGGAGGTATGTACATGCATTGGTACAGCATGCAGGGCTTGGCATTGGGGTTAGTCATATGTGTAGGTGCAATGTGTGGGATGCAGTGGAGTGTTGGGAGTCAGGGTGAGGGGTTGAGATGGCAGGCTGATGAGTGATAGGGGTGATAAGTAGTAAGTATTGATTCACCAGTGTCCAGTCCTCCGGCTACTCCAGTGAGTCCCTCAGGATGCAGGATTGCCAAGACGTGCTCCTTCCATGCTTTGAGCTGTGGGGGAGGAGGTGGGGGTCCACCGCCATTCCTCTGGATAGTGAGCTGGTGCCTTGCTGTCCCGGAACGTACCTTCCCCCATAGGTTGTTCCACCTCTTCCTGATGTCATTCCTTGTTTTTGAATGCTGTGGCTTTCACCATGTCACGACCCTCCGCCATAGCTCCATCTACCTGCCAATGGATATTTGCTGTACCTGTGCTCCAAACATCGGTGGCTCTTCCCTGACTATTTCCTCCACCATGACCTCCAACTCCTCATTGGTGAAATGGGGGTGCCTTATTGGGGACATGGGTGTTGTGTGTTGTGCAGAGGGTGTTGAGTAATGTGGTGGGGTGTGGGATGTGGGGTGCGTGAAGGATGAATGGGTGATTGTGGTGTGTGTATGTGGTTGTCTCTGTGATTTTCAAGTCTGTCTTGTGCCAATTTTTGCTGTTCGTAAAGGGTTGTGGGTAATGAGAGTGTGTGTCTTATAGTTCTGTGGGTGGGTGTGGTATGTGTATGAATGTCAGGTGTATGATTTTCTTTTTGGCCAATGTTGTGGTGTTATGTATTTGGGTGGGCATTCTGAGTGTACCGGTGTGTACCACCAATCATTTACCACCATTGAATGTTAGTAAGGTGATTTGTGGGTCACAATGTGGTGGGCGTTGTTTTGTTGGCGTATGGGTGTTCGTACTGACACTTTAACACTGACCTATGGGCTGGCGGATATGTCTTTGTGGCAGTATTCTGTTGGTTGGGTGTGTGTGTGTCTCATAATATGGCAAACTGATGTTCGCCACCACAATGGTATGTTAGTGTCCATCACTGTGGCGGTACGCGGCCTTTTCTGCCCATGTCATAATGAGGGCCTATATGTTAATTGAGCTATAGAATGATTGAGGTAGCTAAGGGAAATGCTATTGAGTATAGAGAACTTCATGAGAACTTCCCAGCTACAGAACTATTAGATACAACAGATTTATTCATTTTCCTGCAGGATTGTATTTTAGCTTAGAGAGAATCAATAGAGTGTTTCAGCACAGTGTGATAGCCGTAAGCACATGAGGCAGATAGCTATGAGAATTTTATGACTGAATGTCTTTTCCAATTTTCCCAGACTATGAGACAGTATTAATTCAACTTACTGCATTTCTGTAAGACAGAGATGAACAGAGTAGGGACAGGTTCATGACACCCTTCATGAGCTTTTCTGTGAACTCACGTTTGATTAATTACATAATATTAATTAATTTAAATACATTTACTGACTCTAAGACACCTGTTGATTAAATAAGCTTATATTTTGAAATTATTGTTTGCAGCTTACTACATTTATTCAGTCACTCTCAGATAAAGATTCATACTGACGTTTTTGGTAAGGGAGCAGTGCACCCAGTATTATTCTGGTACTATTAAACATACTACAAAAATGAAGTGTGTGCATTTGCCCCTCTGCATCATGAGATTCCATGTGATGGCTGAAGCTTCCTAAACAGTCAGAATGCAAAGAAAATTAATTCAGGAAGCACTGCAGCAGCATCTTTATTGAAGGACACATGTTAAAATAGTGCCTGACATAAACCTTGTGTGCTAAATATTGTTTACAAAATATTGTCTTATTGGGTGTAGATTTCACACTTTTAACTCTGATGGGGTTGTATTTCTGTAAACAATATTTAGGCACAAAATGCATTTAGTCAATAATCTGTCTTTAGTGTTCTTGTACCACACCATAATGATACAGCTCTTACTATTGTAGGATTGGACCTTCAGAGAATATGTTTAAGTGAGTCCCTGTGATGCAGTGGATTTGAAATATGAAAGGGGCACTATAGACTAGGAAGCCCTAGAACTCAGTGAAAAAACAACACAGAGGAGCACGAGGAGCTAGGGAAATTGCTCGTCCACTCAATATCAAATAGAGGTCACAAATATTTTTATTGTGCAGATATATACTCACCCTTTTCCATGGCATGGGTTTTTAAACTTCAAACTACCAGCTCTATTCTATGATAGAGCGTAAATGTTAGTGTATGTATTATTAGACGTTGAGTCAACGCTACAGTTTATTAGCTTTAGCATACAAAACACCGAACAATCACTTTCTATACTTGACAATTAAAAACTTTGGGGCATATTTACAAGGCCCTAGCGCCATTCGAGAGTCACCTTTTGTGGTGCTGTGCACTGTGCCGTCTTTACAAGGTGGCTTTAAGCCACAAAAGGTGGCTTAACGTCATGCATCACCTTGCGTAGAAGTGCCGTGCAATGGGTGTTGCTGTAGGCGTTCCACAGCAACACCCATTGCATGTTGATGCTGCCCCATATTTACAAGAGGCTATAAATCTATAGCAGAGCCAAAATCTAACGCCACCCTAGGGGTGGCATTAGCATGGCACAACAAGAACTGCTTTTATTTCTCCTTGTTTGTTGCTCTTTCTAATGGTGCTGCATTCTGCATCCTGCAGCACCCATAGAAAGGGCAAATTGCCATGGAAGTTTGTTTTTGTGCAGGAAAGTATCCCTTCCTGCACAAAAATAAACTCCCCGAAAACGCAGCCATCCTTGCACCATGGTGCAAGGGTTGCTGCGTTGGTGCTAGGGAGCTAATTTAGTGACTCTGTCAACTTTGGCGTAGCGCTGAGCTCCACCAGTTCCTTGTAAATATGCCCCAAATCCTTCCAGTAACATACTTGTTTAAATCCATTACATTTCCACTGTTTTGGTAAGTGCATAGACCTATTTCTGAATGGCGCCTACGTGGCACACTAAACTTTCAAGCCGTGTTATCTTAAACTTCTGGAAAGCCTCTTACTCAATCTGGCAATACCTTTTCCAGTTGGATTAAGATCATGTGATTAGTCTACCAATTCAAGTCATGAACTAATCTAAAAAAGGTAGAAGAGCAATAAAAAGCGTCCTGAAGGACAACACACCTTTAAATGTCTATCCATGGACTCAAAGGCGATTAATGCGGCCCGAAGCTTGTCTGCAAATTATGGAAATTCAGATTACATCCACGATCAGTACAAACACAGCCGATAAAAGATAAAATTTTAAATGAGAAATACAATTACTTAACCTTGAGTTCTCTGTCCAAAGACAAAAAATATTTACAGGCGCTGTCTCAAAATTGATAGCAAATACTTAGGATTCACTCTAAACAAGCTGGCAGGTCCCCAGGGTAAATGTGAAACATTTTGTATCATACTGTAAAAAACAAAACAATTTAAGGAAGAGAACTATTGATCAAAATGTACTTAATTCTGTCAGGTTGAAAACTAACCTACTTAGAAGATGGCTTTACACCAAAGATTTGCTTTTAACATGCCACAGTTACAAATTGCTAACTATTTATTCCACTTTGTTTCTCTGCTCTAACAGTAGATGCCGTTAAGAGGAACATAGAGCTTTTAATTCTGCAATGCGATTACCAGATTTAGAAATACATGTCAAAAATATATTACTGTCGGTAGTCCTTCCACCACACTTCCCTCAGCTTCTTTTGGCTGTGTACTACAAGAAGAGTACGGTATATTTCAATATAAATAAGTAAATATATATACAACCTAACTGGGGTATTTTAACTGTTTAATTGCCTATATGCATGTCTGACTGTCTGGGTGTTATGTTGTCTTCTGGCAACATGACTGTTGTGGTCCAACCATAATGTCCAAGCTGGCGGAAATGAAGGCATAAAAGGAAAGAACTCACTTGTAGGCATAGTCACACATCTTGTGCTGCCATGGACTGGATCATTCACATTCTGCCGCTCCTGCTGATGAAAGATGAAGCTCAAAATCAACATCGACATATATGCAACCAACAGTAAGACAAAACACCTACCTATGTCCCCAAACACCACAACAAATCGATGCACTACCATCGTCCTGTTATGGGGACTGTGCTCTGTGAGCCTAGTATGATTCTATATGTTGTGAGTCAGAGTTGAATAAAACTTATGGCCTAATCACCGCAACATGATGCATCCTTTGGGAAGGCCACTGACACTGCCCACAAAAACAGACATATGTGCACAACCTAGTCTCAGTGACAGTGAAGTGTACATCACATTGTCACACAACAGCAAAACCAAATCAACATCACATCCTCCTATTTGAATTGACACCCTCACATTGCACTTATGCCATGAATTGTCTAAATATTGAAGATGCATATGTATGGATGTGTCAATTAACACAAACACCCCTTTCATGCAAAATCCCTATAATGGACTCACACGTTACCCATATTGCGAGAGAATGGAAGGTAAATGAGATGCACAATATTGTGGGAGAAAATTAACCAAAGCTCACAATGTCAACAAAACCCTTAGAATAGTGATGGCGGCATCAGGTTGACCCCAGTAAGAATGCAGTCCTGGGACACATATCACTTTGCAGATGCCTATAAAACACTATTTTCATAGGAACTGAGCCTTCACGTATCACAGGGACAACCAATTGTAGAACCAAGTGTCATTCCTATGTGCCAATTGTGTAGGTGCAAGTCAAGAAAGCAAATACAACTGAAACAACATGGGTCACACATGTAGATGAAGTAGCGTGAAGATACACAAAAGGAACTGGAAACATGGCCAGTCAAATGTATATGAAGGTAGCACAACTGCACATCGTCCATGTGTAGACAAACAACACTCTAGCTTGCACACAGGATACAAATGTCCAATCTACATTAGATGGGCAAATCTAACACAAGTACGGCAAAGTCAAGATTAAATACTTACCATATCAAACAAAACACAATGCAATTCCACCCCAATTGGTTTACCACTAACATATCTACCCAATGTACCCTTGTCCTGGTTGATATCAGCTCTGTCCCCCAAATCAAATCCCAACAACAACAGACAATGGAATAGCAATCAGAGTGAATCATACACAACTGCAGGCATATATTACAGATCATTTAAATTAGGTCTGGTTGATACTTAGACCCTTGACAAATGCGGAAACACCATAAATGTGAATGTTAACCCTAGAGGTACAGATACAACCCCATGTTGCCACAAATACTATCATGTATTGGGAGACAAAAACAGGAGTTTTTGCTCCCTACCACGCTACACCAAAATCTGCAGGTTTTGATTTGCATACTTTAAACATGTACAGATTAAAACCAAGATAAATGGTGCTTATTGAGACAGGTGTTGAAATACAAATTGCCCCTGAGCATTTCGAATTGATTGCTCCTCAATCTGGGTTGGCACTCAAAGGTATTCAGGTCTTTGGGGGAGTGATCGATGCAGACTACCAAGGAAAGATTAAGGTGATTTTATTGAACAGTTGAGACACTGATTTGATAATACAACCTGGACATATAATTGCTCAGATTGTCACAATTCCAGTGTATTGAGGACTAGTTAAAAAATAGGACTGCCCTTCGTACAGTATGTGGGGAAGGAGATTTTGGCTCAACTGGCAAAAATCATGGTAAGAAGGTGTGGGTAGAATCCCCAGATCATCCCCCTGAACCAGCAGAAATCATAGCAAGAGGCAGGGCTATGTGTTGATAGTTGTGAAACCAGGACAGGAGAGATGAGAGTATGTACCAGCTAATACCACCCTCAGGAAGTAGCTGTTTGCTTTTGCCTGGTATGAGATGACAGCTCTGACAAAGAAAAGGCAAACATAAGTCTGTTTTCTCCAGGCAGGAGCTCTCAAACAGCTCCCTTTTGCAGAAAGAGGAGTTTTCATCTGTTTCCCTGCATGCAAATATGCTTGCAGGGAAACAGATTAAAACATTGCTCCCACAAGCATGGAACTGCTATTTAAAGCTGCTCCCTGCTTGCAGGAGCAATGCTGGCTCCCGCAGGAGTGGGGAGCCAGCTGGGACTCCAAGGGCCTTGAGGCTCCGCCACGGTCCCCAAAAAATAAAAATATAAATAATTGTCAAGCTGGAACTGCAGATTTGAAAATTATATGGTAAAGACGCTCAAGGAACAATCACACCGGCAATGTTACAGACACACAAGTTCACTGGAGACATTTCCTTAACATTCTTTAGGCAGCTGTAGTGTAGGAGATGCACTTTACATTTACCCAATGAGGTAGAACGTACTAATTAGCCAGTAGAAAGTACTCTAATTGGGTAGACATTTTTCACAAAACAGTGGCCTTTTCTTTGAGAAATATGCATGACAGGATTCATTCTAGAATAATGCTCATTTTAAAGAAATTAAGGCCCGTATTTATACTTTTTTTAGCGCCGCAATTGCGCCGCTTTTTGACGCAAAACGGCGCAAACCTACAAAATACAATGGCATTTTGCAAGTTTGCGCCGTTTTTGCGTCAAAAAACGACGCAAATGCGGCGCAAAAAAAGTATAAATACGGGCCTAAACCTCAGAGGCAAGCAATACAGATACAAACAAAGCAGGTGCCCACATTGAAGCTCCACTTCTGTGAAGTACTAATCATCCTAACTTTGTGTGCATGGCCAAGGCAAAGCAAGTGTGTTGTCCCTGCATTCTCACCTTGAAAGGTTTTCTGTAATCCTTGATGGAGGTGTTGTCATCCTTGACTTTTTCAAGCACAATTTCTCATGTAGTGACTGTTGTGAGTGGGTCATCTCTTGTCAACTGCTGTTGAGACCCAACCGTAGCACTGGCCGTATGTGACTCGGGGTAGGGTGGTTATAGGGGTTTGGCCACAGGCTCTGTGGTGAACACCTGCCACACACGGCCGACGAGTGGTTGGGTGATTATAGGGAGTTAGATGCAGGCCCTGCAGCCAATCCCTGCCATACAATCGAGAAAACTGTGTGCTCCAGTGGTTAAATTAATTTATAGTAATTAAAAGTACATTACATTAAAAAAACATAGAGATGAAAGGAAAAAATATAAAGGTTATAGGGACGTTATAGTTAAGCATTAGAATTTAAATAACCATACAAATTCCCCTAATTCATGTGTTATAGTAAGAGTTATCTCAAGTAACTATAACGTATGCCCTAAGGTCACTATAACTCGCACCCTGGTTATGTACTGCTAATTACTACACCAATTACAACAGTCATTACATCATTGATGATATCAATGTTATTTTTGCAGTAAAATTGTTCACAAAAAACTCTGCATGGTGGGGAAGCACACCTTTAACCTTTGACTTTTAGTGAAACTATGCAGTAATTACAGGATTTCAACTTTAGGGCCCTCATTATGTCTCTGGTAGTAAATCCCGCTTACACCACACTGACGGCTGCCAACTTACCACTGCGGCAGCGGATATCCGTTGACCATATTATGACACACACACACACACCAATCTGACAGAATACAGCCACATACACAAATCCGCCAGCCCAAAGGTCCGTTATAAAGTGGCTGTATCAAAACCCACACAGTTATGCCAACAGAACAACGCCCAACACGTTATGACCCACGAATCACCACAGCAGACATTCAACGGTGGTAAACCATTTGCGGTACATACTGCCGCACTCACAACGGACACCCACAAACAAAACAACACCACATTGAACAATTCAAACAACACACACCTGACACCCATACACACACCACGTCACTATAAAACACACACCCACATTACCCACAACCCCTTACAAATACAAATCATTGGCACAAGACTGACACCCAGACCTCTGCTACAACTAGAGCCACACACCACTCACGCCCATACACCCCTCATGCACTCCACTTCACAAGGGTCTTGGTGGAGGAAAGTGTCAGGGTAGAGCCACAGCTATTTGCAGTACAAGTGCAGCAAATATCAATAGCCAGGACGATGGTGCTATGGCAGAGAATCATGGACAGGGTCAACTCCATGGGACAGCACCCCAGAACAAGGGATGACATCAGGAAGAGTTGGAACGACCTACGGGGGTGTGGTACATTCCATAGCAGCAAAACACCAGCTCGCTATCCGGAGGACTGGCAGTGTACCCTCACCTCCTCCCCCACAGCTCACAGCATGGGAAGAGCAAGTCTTGGCTATACTGCATACTGAGGGCATGGCCGGAGTCAGAGGAGGACTGGACTCTGGTAAATCAACTTCCATCAATTATCACCCCCCATACCTGCATGCCCTCACATACCCTCACTCCCATCACTCCAGTCCGTCCCACACACTCCACCATCATATAACACTAATCCAAATGCCAAGCCCTGCATGCTGTACCAATGCATGGACACCCCTGACAGCCCTGCATGGACACTCATCACTAAAGCATGCACAGCATAGCAAAACTAACAATTGTTGGCAGGGCAACACCAACCACACAGGGGAAGCCAGGGATGTACAATATGTCATACACATGAACCATAATACATAATTTACATTCCCTGAGGTACCCCTGCCAATGTCACTGGAGAGGAGGTGCTAGTACTATCCAGTCCCCCAACAGAAGAGGCCCACAGTGATGACAGTAACTCTGGTTTTCAGGATCTGGACAATCTACCTGGTCCATCAGGGCCCACTAGACAGCCGGTTACCCAGGCCCAGTCACAAACCACCACAGAGCCTCCCCATCAGGAACCAACACCACAGCACCCACCCAGCGAACCCAAACCTCTCTCCCCAGGACAAGTCATCAACAGTGTGCCCACCTGTACAAGAACCCCAGTCCACACCTCGCCCCCCCAGACACAATCAGGTACCTGGGATCAGAGGCAGTGGGCACACGGTTCAGGGGACAGAGACACAGGCCAACAGGGAAACTGGGAGGAATGCTGTGCGCCAGGGGGAAGACAGGACCAGGGAACCGACTCTCCAGGAGGCACTTTCCGAGATCCTGGGAGCCTACCAACATTCCCAGGACAGGATGTGCCAGATCCTTGACAACGTGCAGGAGAGCAGGTGGCTGAGGAGGGACAGTATCAGGGGATCAGGGAGGACTTGCAGGTCATCAACTACACCCTGATCTTCATAGCAGGGGTGCTGGCAGACATGGCAAACAGTATGAGGGAGGCAGTGTCACACCAGCGGGCCCCTGCAACTAGCTAGTCATCTGAACAGTCTTCCACTTCCGCTGCCGCTAGTGGCCATGAGGCCCCGCCACAGGACCCACAGACCACCAGCACCTCTCCACCTGCAGAAGGTAAATAACCCAGCAAACGTTTCCTGCAATCCAAACAGAAGCCAGAGACACTTGCCAAGACCCTCACCAGGAAATGAGACTCTCCTGATTGTCCCCCTTGTGTCCCACTCAGTCACCCTGTTCACCTTGAACTGCCATTGCTCCCCTTCCAATGTCCCCTTGGACACTGCACCTGTGCTACGAATAGACTGGAACAATACCCTAGACTTTCCTCCATCACCCCATCCCATTGCACTTCCCCCTCTATATGTTAGTACTACAATAAACACCCTTTGATATAAATCAATTTTGAGTATGCTTTGAAACAGGTACAACCATTGCAAATGAACTGTACATAAAATGAGCATAGAATCAATGACCTATAGCTGGCTGCTGTGATCACACCAGGAGTATTTGTCAAATCGCCAACATCTGCAAAATGAAAAGCCAGAGGTAACAATAAGTGGACATAGAGGTGGGAAATACCAGCATGCCAATGCCACACAGAATACAACCAAAGTCATTGAACTGTAAAGTTGCACTGTCTCACCTGTGTGTCATTTGAAGTACTGACGTATCACAGATGTTCTGTTGTCCACATCCTCATCCTCTGCCTCCTCATCCTCACTGTCCACAGGGTCCACTGATGCCACATGTGAATCTCCAGTCGTCACCTCCTGCAGAAAAGGCCCATGGCGTATGAGGGCCAGTATGTGCAACATGCAGCATGCCACGACTATCTGGCAGACCTTCTTGGGTAAGTAGCACAGGGATCTACCTGTCAGATGGATGCCCTGGAACCTGTCCTTCAGGACACCAAAGGTCCTTTCAATGATCCTTCTGGTTTGCCCATGTGCCTCATTATAACGATCTTCTGCCCTTGTCCTGGCATTCCTCACAGAGGTCAGTAGCCATGATAGGTTTGGGTAACCAGGGTCACCTGCAAATATTGAGGGACAACATTTAGCCACACACTATCCTATATGGCCAACACCACTGGCATACACCAACATATACTGGGTGGGAATGAAGGCTCACCTATTAACCACGCCGTGTGCCTCTGTACTTTGGCCATCACATTTGGGATGCTGCTATTCCTCAGGACAAAGGCATCCTGCACCGACCCAGGATACTTAGCAATGAGGTGGGAGATGTACTGGTCCGCCAAGTACACCATCTGAACATTCATAAAGTGGAACCTCTTGCATTTCCTGAACACCTGTTCATTCTGGCGTGGGCACCAATGTAATACGTGTTCCGTCAATCGCACCTATTATATTAGGGATATGTCCCATTGCATAAAACCCAGCCTTTACAGTGGCCAAATCCTCAAACTGGGGGAATGAAATGTAGCTGCACATGTGTTTTATCAGGGCAGACAACACTCTTGTCAGCACTATTGAGAACATTGGCTGTGCCATTCCTGCTGCCAATCCCACTGTCACTTGGAAAGAACCAGTTGCCAGGAAATGGAGAACTGATAGCACTTGCACAAGAGGGGGGATGCCAGTGGGCTGACGGATAGCAGATATCAGGTCAGGCTCCAATGGGGCACGCAGCTCTGTGATTGTGACCCTGTCCAGTCTATAGGTGAGGATAATGTGCCTGTCCTCCAGTGAAGCCAAGTCCACCAAGGGTCTGTACACGGGGGTATGTCTCCATCTCCAAATCAACGATCCCCAGCTCCGGGCCATCATCAACAGTTTCTTCGAGACCGCAACCTTCCCAGATATTTGGAAACACGCCGAAGGCAACGCTCTTCTCAAAAAACCCAAAGCAGACCCTGAAGACCTCAGAAACTACTGACCCATCTCTCTCCTCCCCTTCCCCGCAAAGGTCATAGAGAAGATAGTACACATACAACTGTCTCGCTTCCTAGAAGACAACAACATACTCGGCGTCTCCAAGTCTGGATTCCGCAAAAACCGCAGCACCGAGACCGCCCTCATCGCCTGTACAGACGACATCAGGACCAGATTGGACAAGGGCAAAACCGTCACCCTCTTCCTCCTAGACCTCTCCGCAGCTTTCAACACCGCATGCCACCAAACCCTCCTCACATGCCTCTTCGACTCCGGAATTCACCACAAAGCCCTGGACTGGCTCACCTCCTTCCTCTCGAAAGAACCCAAAGAGTTTGCCTCCCTCCTTTCCTGTCTACAGCCACCAATACCCTCTGTGGGGTCCCCCAAGGATCCTCCCTCAGCCCCACCCTTTTCAATATTTACATGGCTCCTCTCACCAACATCACCCACCCCCACGGCCTCACCGTCATTTCATACACTGACGACACCCATCTCATCATCCCCCTCATGAGGAACCCATCTACCGCCAAGAATAACCTACACGCCGGACTCCTCGCCATCGCTAACTGGATGACAGCAAGCCACCTCAAATTGAACTCAGAAAAAACCGACATCATCATCTTCGGTCCCCACAAGACAGCATGGAACGACTCTTGGTGGCCCACCACCCTTGGACCACCTCCAACACCCACCATGCACACAATCTCGGCATCATACTGGACTCATCCCTCTCCATGACTCAGCAAATTAACGCCAGATCATCCTCCTGCTTCAACACCGTTTGCATGCTAAGCAAGATGTTCAAATGGATTTCTTTAGAAACAAGAAGAATGGTCACCCATTCCCTCATAAGCAGCAGAGTGGACTACGGCAATGCCCTCTATGCAGTGACCATAGCCAAGCTTCAGAGAAAAATCCAGCGCATCCCGAACGCAGCTGCACGTCTCATCCACAACCTCCCTCGCCACAAACACATCTCTGCCTACCTCAGATCCCTACACTGGATGCCCATCAACAAATGGATCATTTTCAAAATCCTTTTCCATGCTCACAAAGCCCTCCACGATACCGGACCGGCCTACCTCAACGAACGAATCAACTTCCACAAACCAACTCGATAGCTCAGCTCCGCCAACCTCGCCCTCGCTACAGTCCCCTGCATCCAACGCACCCCCTCTGGCTGCAGATCCTTCTCCCACCTTGCCGCCAAAACATGGAACTCCCTCCCCACCAACCTATGCAAGACCCAGGACCTCCTACCCTTCAGAAAGCACCTCAAAACATGGCTTTTTGAGCAGTTACCCCCACCCCCCCAGAGCCTTGAGACCCTACCAGGTGAGTAGTGCACTGTAGGAAGTTGGCTCTGTATGCACTATTTCAAAGTAAGGAATAGTATGCACAGAGTCCAAGGGTTCCCCTTAGAGGTAAGATAGTGGCAAAAAGAGATAATACTAATGCTCTATTTTGTGGTAGTGTGGTCGAGCAGTAGGCTTATCCAAGGAGTAGTGTTAAGCATTTGTTGTACATACACACAGGCAATAAATGAGGAACACACACTCAGAGACAAATCCAGCCAATAGGTTTTGTTATAGAAAAATATCTTTTCTTAGTTTATTTTAAGAACCACAGGTTTAAATTCTACATGTAATATCTCATTTGAAAGGTATTGCAGGTAAGTACTTTAGGAACTTTGAATCATTACATTAGCATGTATACTTTTTACATAAAACACAATAAGCTGTTTTAAAAGTGGACACAGTGCAATTTTCACAGTTCCTGGGGGAGGTAAGTTTTTGTTAGTTTTGTCAGGTAAGTAAATCACTTACAAGTCTCAGGTTTGGGTCCAAGGTAGCCCACCGTTGGGGGTTCAGAGCAACCCCAAAGTTACCACACCAGCAGCTCAGGGCCGGTCAGGTGCAGAGTTCAAAGAGGGGCCCAAAACACATAGGCTTCAATGGAGAGAAGGGGGTGCCCCGGTTCCGGTCTGCCAGCAGGTAAGTACCCGCGTCTTCGGAGGGCAGACCAGGGGGGTTTTGTAGGGCACCGGGGGGGACACAAGTCCACACAAAAAGTACACCCTCAGCGGCACTGGGGCGGCTGGGTGCAGTGTAGAAACAAGCGTCGGGTTTTCAATGGAAATCAAGGAGAGATCAAGGGATCTCTTCAGCGTTGCAGGCAGGCAAGGGGGGGGCTCCTCGGGGTAGCCACCACCTGGGCAAGGGAGAGGGCTTCCTGGGGGTCACTCCTGCACAGGAGTTCCGTTCCTTTAGGTGCTGGGGGCTGCGGGTGCAGGGTCTTTTCCAGCCGTCGGGAAATGGAGTTCAGGCAGTCGCGGTCAGGGGGAGCCTCGGGATTCCCTCTGCAGGCGTTGCTGTGGGGGCTCAGGGGGGACAACTTTGGTTACTCACGGACTCGGAGTCGCCGGAGGGTCCTCCCTGAGGTGTTGGTTCTCCACCAGTCGAGTCGGGGTCGCCGGGTGCAGTGTTGCAAGTCTCACGCTTCTTGTGGGGAGTTGCAGGGGTCTTTAAATCTGCTCCTTGAAACAAAGTTGCAGTTCTTTTGGAGCAGTGCCGCTGTCCTCGGGAGTTTCTTGGTCTCTTGGAAGCAGGGCAGTCCTCTGAGGATTCAGAGGTCGCTGGTCCTGGAGAAAGGGTCGCTGGAGCAGGGTTCTTTAGAAGGCAGGAGACAGGCCGGTAGGACTGGGGCCAAAGCAGTTGGTGTCTTCTTCCTTCTTCTGCAGGGGTTTTAAGCTCAGCAGTCTTCTTCTTCGGTAAGTTGCAGGAATCTCGATTCTTAGGGTCAGGGGAGCCCTTAAATACTAAATTTAAGGGCGTGTTTAGGTCTGGGGGGTTAGTAGCCAATGGCTACTAGCCCTGAGGGTGGATACACCCTCTTTGTGCCTCCTCCCAAGGGGAGGGGGTCACATCCCTAATCCTATTGGGGAATCCTCCATCCGCAAGATGGAGGATTTCTAAAAGTTAGAGTCACTTCCGCTCAGGACACCTTAGGGGCTGTCCTGACTGGTCAGTGACTCCTCCTTGTTTTTCTCATTATTTTCTCCGGCCTTGCCGCCAAAAGTGGGGGCCGTGGCCGGAGGGGGCGGGCAACTCCACTAGCTGGAGTGTCCTGCTGTGCTGGCACAAAGGGGTGAGCCTTTGAGGCTCACCGCCAGGTGTGACAGCTCCTGCCTGGGGGAGGTGTTAGCATCTCCACCCAGTGCAGGCTTTGTTACTGGCCTCAGAGTGACAAAGGCACTCTCCCCATGGGGCCAGCAACATGTCTCTAGCGTGGCAGGCTGCTGGAACCAGTCAGCCTACACAGATAGTTGGTTAAGGTTTCAGGGGGCACCTCTAAGGTGCCCTCTGGGGTGTATTTTACTATAAAATGTATACTGGCATCAGTGTGCTTTTATTGTGCTGAGAAGTTTGATACCAAACTTCCCAGTTTTCAGTGTAGCCATTATGGTGCTGTGAAGTTCGTGTAAAACAGACTCCCAGACCATATACTCTTATGGCTACCCTGCACTTACAATGTCTAAGGTATTGCTTAGACACTGTAGGGGCACAGTGCTCATGCACTGGTGCCCTCACCTATGGTATAGTGCACCCTGCCTTAGGGCTGTAAGGCCTACTAGAGGGGTGACTTATCTATACCTGCATAGGCAGTGAGAGGTTGGCATGGCACCCTGAGGGGAGTGCCATGTCGACTTACTCGTTTTGTTCTCACCAGCACACACAAGCTGGCAAGCAGGGTGTCTGTGCTGAGTGAGGGGTTTCCAGGGTGGCATAAGACATGCTGCAGCCCTTAGAGACCTTCCTTGGCATCAGGGCCCTTGGTACCAGGGGTACCACTTACAAGGGACTTATCTGGATGCCAGGGTGTGCCAATTGTGGAATCAAAAGTACAGGTTAGGGAAAGAACACTGGTGCTGGGGCCTGGTTAGCAGGCCTCAGCACACTTTCAATTCAAAACATAGCATCAGCAAAGGCAAAAAGTCAGGGGGTAACCATGCCAAGGAGGCATTTCCTTACATGCACTTAAGAAATTTGTTTGATTGATTGATTGATTGATTGAGTGATCTCCTATTCATCCACAGCGGTAGGTATCTAAGGGACAAAAGAGTGAGGAGGCTGTCACAAACTGAACAATGGAGCCACAACACAGTCCTCAATGTGCAAACATGTAATGGGACAGTGCAATTTGTCAAGTATGTGCCCATTTATCCTGTGACACAGCATTATTCCATAGGCCTGTTTCCCCCACTCCCGAAATGGCATCCAACTGTCCTGTGTGGAGGGACAGGTGGAAGTGAGGTAATGCAGCTGACGTTGTGCGCATTGGCGGTAGGGAACCACTGTGCAACTCCTCATTGGTTACTATTGGGCCTATGGGGTACAGTGGTCATTGGTGATCTATGCCAGCAGTGACGGTATGCACCGCCGAGGACGTGATTGCAATTTTCTATCATATTCCTCACTTATTACCTGACCTTCCATAGGAGAGGACCTACACTGCATGTGTTGCTGTGACCTGTGTCTGGAACCTCCCATGGCCCATGTGACCGGGGAAAGGACCCAAGCCTTCACTTCTGAGGAGTTAGAGAGACTGGTGGATGGGGCCCTACCCCAGTACGAAATGCTGTATGGGCCTCCTGACCAACAGGTGAGAACACTGTGGCCACGATGCATGTGGCATGAATGCACGGAGTTGTGTGTGAAGGCGTCCGGTAAGGGAGGTGGATGTCCTCTTGGCAGAGTACACATTGTGTGCTGGGCTATGTGTGTATGGTGATGGAAACAGGTATGGTGGGCCATTCGTGTTACTGGCTGGACTGTTTCTCTAATGATGTTCTCCTGTCTGTATTGCCTGTATGAGGAAGGGGTGCCTGTCAGACCCTGACCCCCCTGATGACCTGCATACTGGGGGTGGCCTATCCAGAGCTGGTTGGGTGCTTGAGGGCATCACAGCAGCCACAAGAGGGTGAGTACAGTGACTATCATTACAACTTATAGCTGGTGGGGTGGTATCTGGGAGGTGGTTGTTGAATCAGTGGGTGCCCCTAGGCCATGCCAGACATAGCTGTGTAGGTCCTCTGGTGGCTAAGAGTCTGAAGGGGAAATACTGCCTACCTAGCTTGTTAGGTAAGCGCTGCGTGGGTCACAGGTGTGCTGCAGTTGGAGGTGTGTGCTCCTCCTCATGCCTTGGTAGCTAGCAATATCACTGGTAGTAAAATGCATAGTGCGTATAGTGCCTGTACCCTGTGTGTGAGGGTGTTATGTACGCCAACAGTGTTGTTGGTGCAGTCATTGACGCAGTGTGCCCTTTGTCTCTCTCCCCCTGTTTCTTGTTTTGTCATTCTGTCCTTATGTGCATTAGCATCATCTGACAGAGGAGAGGCACCAGCTACAGAGGGAGCTGAATTCCACAGAACCCTGGAGGCAGAGTCCACCGATGATGAGGGCACCAGTGGGACGGAGGGGAGCACCACAACAGAGACTGAAGGGGACAACAGACTCATATACCTCCTCCGATGGGAGCTCCCCGGTGGTGTGACCACCCCAGCTACAGGTATAGCCCCAACCCCTGTACCAGCACCACCCTCCAAGCAGCCCCTCAGCGAGTTGCCCATGCCCCCTCACCCAGGAGGGTGGGCATCTTCTTCCTCCCAGGCACCTCAGGCCCTGCCCCAGTAAGCCCTGCTGCCCTGAGTGAGGAGGCTATTGACCTCCTGAGATCCATCTCTGTAGGGCAGTCAACCATTGTGAATGCCATCCAGGGGCTAGCAGCCCAAATTCAGTAACCTAATGAATTCCTGGAGGGCATTCACAGTGGATTGGAGGCCCAACAGAGATCGATCCAGGCTCCGGCCTCCTCTCTGATGGTAGCCATTGTTCCTGTTTCAACCTTCCCCCTTCCAACTTCTACTTCCCAGTCCCATTCTCCTTAACCCGAACCCATCCCAAGCACACAGCCAGATGAGCATGCACATGGGACAACACCCAACAGTGTCACAGGCAAACAAAAGCACACTTCATCCCACAGGCACTCACACAAACATCATTCATTTGCAGACACAACAACATCTACTATTTCCACTGTCTCCCCCTCCTCCTCCTCCTCCTCCTCCGCCTCCCACCCAGTTATGTCTACACCCACACCTGCATGCACTACATCATCATCCACTACCAGCATAATCACCATACCAAGCAGAACACAACCTCAATGGCATACACCTCCACAACATCCATGCACACGTCCCCGTGTCCTCTCCCACCGTATCTGTCTCCCCCCTCCTAAAGTACACAATTGCAAGCACTCAGACACCCAACAGCCATCCACCTCACAACAGCATACAGCCCATGCACCTGCACCCAAATCCAGCAGACAAACACCTCCAACAACCACTCCCTCATCCTCCACTCCCATTACTCCTCCCTCTTCCCACCCCAATGTCCCTAAAAAGCTTTTTGTTTCCCAGATTGACCTCTTCCCTACCCCCCTCATCCTGCATTTATGGCCAGGGTATCAAGAATCCAGCCAAGTACCTCAACCAAACAGTCCACGGGCCCAGTTTTAGCAGCACCCACTCATGGAAGAAAGGATTCCAGGCCACAAATACTGAAGGGTAAGGAGCCTGCACCAGCCAAAAGAAGGCGAATTAGCCTGCACCAGCCAAATAGAAGGGGAAGGAGCCTGCACCAACCACAAAGAAGGGGAAGAAGCCTGCACCAGCCACAAAGAAGGGGAAGGAGCCTGCACCAGCCACAAAGAAGGAGACAGAGCCTGCACTAGCCATAAAAAGGGGAAGGAGCCTTAACCAGCTACAAAGAAGGGGAAGGAGCCTGCAGTAGCCACAAAGAAGGGAAAGGAGCCTACACTAGCAGCTGTCACAGAGCCCCCACCACCAGCCATGGTTGTGCAGCCATCAGATAGTGCAGGGGCTGAGCAGGAGCTTCACACAACCACCCCCACAGTGCAGCCATCAGAGGGTGCAGGGGCTGAGCAGGAGCCCCCGCCACCACCACCACAGTGCAGCCATCAGAGGGCCCAGGGGCTGAGCAGGAGCCTCCCACAACAACCACCACAGTGCAGCCAACACCGCCGGTGGATGCCATATAGTCCATCCTCCATGGGCTGCTGTACAGCCTGCCCCCACCAGAACCAGTGGGGAATTCACCCACCTGAGAGAATGTGGCCTTCCACTCCCCAGGACCAAGCACAGGGCATTTTGCCCCCTCCAGAACCAGTGCGCAAGACACCCACTTGAGAGACTGTGGTCTTGCACTCCCCAGGACAAAGCACAGGGCATGTTGCACCCTCTAGAACCAGTGGGTAAGACACCCACTTGAGAGACTGTGGCATTGCACTCCCCAGGACCATTCACAGGGCATGTTGCTCCTTCCAGAACCAGTGGGCAAGTCACTCACTTGAGAGACTGTGGCCTTGCACTCCCCAGGACAGAGAAATGTGCATGTTGCCCCCTCCAGAACCAGTGGTCTTGTTTCCTCATTCTGGCTGAGTTGCCCCCCTTCCCCCTGAGGTGCCTGCTTATTTGCCAACTGATGCCCCTGCAGTGTTCTCTCCATATTGGTGCAGTAATCGAGTGGGGCCTTGGACTTTGCCCTGTGACCATGTGTGCCCTGTGAACTATGGTCTGGGCAGTGTTCCTTTTTCATACATTTGTACATATCTGTTGCATTGCCACATTGACATATTATTTTTAATGTTGATCTTATTACAATCACTGTAATTTTCAACCGATGACCATGACGTATGTTTTGGACTTGTGAGATTCAAATTGGTTATAAAATCCGAGAAGAGATCAAACAGGAGTTGCATCCATGCTTTCATCCACATAAGGCAGAACTGGGACCATCCACTGGCCCACCGAGAGCACATCACAATTCAGCTCAGTTAGCCCCTTTTCCAGATCCTTAATATCAATTGTAAACAGAAAAGCTGCAAGGATGCAGCCCTGTCTGACACCCTGAGATAATAGAAGAGATCTCAAACATCTGCCATCACTTCCAAAACTAACAGAGGCAGATATATTCTTGTACAGGTCACCTAGGAAATACAACAGGGCCGAATCAATGACTAATGATAACATCAAGTCCCATAATTTAGTACAGTTCACAGAATCAAATGCAGAAGTTAAATCCATGAAACTAAGGACCAGGGTACCCTCACTGGCAACAGTATACTCCTGAGGTAGAAGTTGGGCAACTTCAAAGAAAAGTCTCTGTTGTTCACAAGATCCTGTCTTGCCAAGGCCAGGCCCCAGGCACATACCAGGGGATTTTAGAGACTGCATTGTGTGAGGGCAAGCACAGCACATACAGGTGTGAGTGACCACTCCTCCCATCCCTCCTAGCACAGATGGCTGATCAGGATATGCAGGCTACATCCCAGCACCCTTTGTGTCACTGTCTAGAGGAGATGCATGAACAGCCCAACTGTCAAACTGACACAGACAGGGAATCCACAAACAGGTAAGGTCATAGAATGGTTTAAGCAAGAAAATGCCTACTTTCTAAAAGTAGCTTTTCAAACTAACAATCTAAAAACCAACTTCACTAAAAGACATATTTTTACATTTTGAGTTCAGAGACACCAAACTCCACATTTCTATCTGCTCTTGAAGGGAATCTACACTTTAATAATAGTTAACCTATGAGAGAGGTAGGCATTGCACAGTGAATACCGAATTTGGCAGTATTTCACTGTTAGGACATGCAAAACACATCAGTACATGTCCCACCTTTAACATGCACTGTGTAGGAGGCTGGCCTGGCTTATAGTGGGTACCTAGTGGTACTTACATCGTGTGCCAGGTTCAGTTATCCCTTATCAGTAGATTAGTAGTGTTCTAGCAGCCTAGGCTGATAGAGGTAGCTATAGCAGAGCAGCTTAGGCTGAACTAGGAGACATGCAAAGCTCCTACTATACCACTTATATCATATAGCACTATATCATAAGAAACAATACTCAGAGTTACTAAAAATAAAGGTACTTTATTTTAGGGACAATATGCCAAAAGTATCTCAGAGGATATACTCCCTTAGGAGGTAAGTAAAATGCACAAAATATACACACAAACCACTTAGAAAAGTAGTGCAAACACTGTAGAACACAATAGAATGCAATAGGAGACAATAGGCCTAGGGGCAACACAAACCGTATACTCCAAAGGCGGAATGCGATCCACAAATGGACTCCAGGCCTATTGTAGTGTGTAGAGGGTCGCCAGGAGTGTAAGAAAACACTAAGAGTGTCCAAGAAACCCCACCCCAAGATACTGCAAAGTAGTGGTAAAGTTACCCTACTACCCCAGAAAGACAGTAAAGTCGAGATAGGGGATTCTGCAAAGACAACAACTGACTGCAAAGCACTGAAGACGGATTCCTGGACCTGAGGACCTGCAAAGGAAGAGGACCAAGTCCAAGAGTCACACAAGTGTCCAGGGGGAGCAGGAGCCCACTAAACCCCGGATGAAGGTGCAAAAGGGCTCCCTCTGAGTGGAAGAAGCTGAAGATTCTGCAACAACGCAAGGTGCCAGGAACTTCTTCTTTGGTCAGAAGATGTCATACAGTCTGCTGAAGGATGCAGAGTTATTTCCATGCAGAAAGACCACAAACAAGCCTTTCTAGCTGCAAGAGTCATGGTTGAAGATAATGGGTGCTGCCAGGGCCCAGAAAGGACCAGGAGGTCGCCCCTTAGAGGAGGAGACAGAGGGGGCACTCAGCAGTACAAAGAGCCCAATGCAAAAGCAGGCAGCACCCACAGAAGCACTTGAACAGGCATTCAAGAAATCTGAGCACAGCAGTCGTCTCAACACTACAAAAGAGGGTCCCACGAAGCAGGTGGTGAACTCAGCAAGTGAGCAATGCAGGACGGAGTGCTGGGGACCTGGGCTATACAATGCACAAAGGAATCCTCGCAAAAGTGCACAGAAGCCCTAGCAGCTGCAGATCACACAGTACACTTGATTACTGTTTGGTGTTGGGAGTCAAGGACTTACCTTCACAAAATGTGGACAGAAGAACCACTGGACTGTCGGGGTCACTTGGATCCAGCTCCTGTGTTACAGGGACCATGCTCGTCAAGATGAGAGGGACCCAGAGGACCGGTGATGCAGAAGTTTGGTGCCTGCGTTGGCAGGGGGAAAATTCTGTCGACCCACTGGAGATTTCTTCTTGGCTTCCAGTGCAGGGGGAAGGCAGACAGCCCTCAAAGCATGCACCACCAGCAAACAGTCGAGAAAGCCTGCAGGATTAGGCGCTACAATGTTGCTGGTAGTCTTCTTGCTACTTTATTGCAGTTTTGCAGGCGTCCTGGAGCAGTCAGCGGTCAATCCTTGGCAGAAGTCGAAGAGAGAAGTGCAGAGGAACTCTGGTGAGCTCTTGCATTTGTTATCTGAAGTGGAACCCACAGGGGAGACCCTAAATAGCCCTCATAGGAGGATTGGCTACCTAACCAGGTAAGAGCCTAGAGGAGCCTCTGACGTCACCTGCTGGCACTGGCCACCCACAGGTCTCCATTGTGCCCTCACACCTCAGCATTCAAGATGGTCTGGGACACACTGGAGGAGCTCTGGGCACCACCCCAGGGGTGGTGATGAACAGGGGAGTGGTCACTCCCCTTTCCTTTGTCCAGTTTTCGCACCAGAGCAGGGGTTGGGGGATCCCTGAACTGGTGTAGACTTGCTTTTTCAAGGAGGGCCCCATCTGTGCCCTTCAAAGCATTTCCAGAGGTTGGGGGAGGCTAGTCAACCCCAAGAGACTAACACCTATTTCCAAAGGGAGAGGGTGAAACACCCTCTCTCAGAGGAAATACTTTGTGTTGCCTTCCTGGGACTGGGCTGCCCAGACCCCAGGAGGACAGAAACCTGTCTGAGGGTTGGCAGCAGCGCTAGATGCAGAGAAAACCCCAGAGAGCTAGTTTGGCAGTACCCGGGTCCATGCTGGAGACCCGGGGATGCATGGGGTTGGTACCCCAATACCAAATTTGGCTTGGAGAGACAATTCCATGATCTTAGACATGTTACATGGCCATGTTCGGAGTTACCATTGTGAAGCTACACATAGGAATTGACCTATATGTAGTTCACATGTGTAATGGTTTCCCCTCACTCACATTGTCCGGGGAAATTGCCCTGAACAATGTGGGGGCACCTTGGCTAGTGCCAGGATGCCCTCACACTTAGTAACTTTTCACCTAACCTTCACCAAGTGAGGGTTAGACATACAGGTGACTTATAAGTTACTTAAGTGCAGTGTAAAATGGCTGTGAAATAACGTGGACGTTATTTCACTCAGGCTGCAGTGACAGTCCTGTGTAAGAATTGTCTTAGCTCCCTATGGGTGGCAAAAGAAATGCTGCAGCCCATAGGGATCTCCTGGAACCCCAATACCCTGGGTATCTAGGTACCATATCCTAGGGAATTATAAGGGTGTTCCAGTGTGCCAATCAGAATTGGTTAAAATAGTCACTAGCCTGCAGTAACAATTTTAAAAGCAGAGAGCATAGACACTGAGGTTCTGGTTAGCAGAGCCTCAGTGATACAGTTAGGCACCACACAGGGAACACATATAGGCGACAAACCTATTAGCACAGGGGCCCTGGCTAGCAGGATCCCAGTGAGACAGTAAAAACACCCTGACATATACTCACAAACAGGCCAAAAGTGGGGGTAACAAGGCTAGAAAGAGGCTACCTTCCTACACACTGCACCCTGCCCATGGGGCTACCTAGGGCCTACCTTAGGGTGCCTTACATATATTAAAAAGAAAGGTTTCATTACACTTGCCAAGTAGTACTATCAGCTTAAACTGCACACACAGACATTTCAGTGGCAGGTCTGAGTCATGTTTAAAAGCCTACTCATGTGGGTAGCACAACAAGTGCTGCAGTCCCACTTGTAGCATTTGATTTACCGACCCTGGGCACCTCTAGGGCACTTTACTAGGGACTTATTAGTAAATCAATATATGCCAATAATGGAAAAGCCAATTACACATATAATTTCACGTAGGAAGCATTTGCACTTTAGCACTGGTCAGCAGTGGTAAAGTGCCCAGAGTAACAAAACAAGCATTTGCAATGCAAAGGGTCTCACATTTCACCGAGTTAGAGCTATTAGCAGTTGTAAACTCCCAACAGGACTTTTTTTGCCACATTAAATGGAAAAAAGAGCACAATCGTGCTGCTACAGTTCACTCGTAGTGAAACCTATGTGCAAAAGTGCAATTATCTACGTAACTGACAAAAGTGCAATTAACTATGTAACAGAGTCGATGTCATGGAAAGCCCTCAACTTCTGCCAAGCGAGATCACGCTACGAAAAAGGATGAAAAGTAGTCCACAAACCGGACGGGAAACAATAAGCCTCGCATTTTTTCAGTACTTGGTTGCTGCGCTCGAGGAGGGCTAACCACCGGAAAAAGCATGACGTATGCATGCCTTCCACTAATGAAAGCAAGCAGATTTTAACAGGCAAGCCCACAAACCAATGAAAGACACTGTGAACGCATGCGCAAGCGCATGTGACGCAGGCTTGACCCTAAACAGCAAAAAAAGAGTCTAGCACACTGAAACAACCTGGGAAGTAGAGGCAAATAGTTAGGGGAGACCACGCCAATGATGCCAAGTCTAACAGTATCGGAACAGGGTGAATGGCCATTAGAGATTTAAATATTAAAGTCCAAGAGGTTCGAACTATCAGTAAAAGTAAGCAAAACTGCACCTAGGTTAGGAAAGTTAGTGCAGTCATAGAGCAGTTCAAGGATAGGGATTTCAAAGTACATAACCCTCAATTTGCTCGGCATGTGGGTGATGGAGTGGCAGGGCAAAAAAAGTGAGTAAAACCATCTGAGAAAGAAATGATCCTACTTGATCAAATTTCTTGAAGGGCCAAAATACCAAATTATTTAATAAAAACAAGCCAAATTGAATCTTTTATTTTCTCTTCTAATCCGGCAATATATTCCAAAACAGAAGACTGAGCTCCTCTGTGGTGTCACCCCTTCATGGATGGAGGACCCCCCTTCGACAACCTAAAGTCACATTTAAATAAGGGGTGGGACATAGCCACGTTGTACACAAGCCCCTGATAAGCTCCAGGATGATCCCACTCTCTCCATGGTTGCTTAGGTTTTAAAGAACCTGGTTGGTTATTTAAAAAAAAACAAGTGGTCAGATCATGCCCACATTCGGAGTAACCTTGTTTTGCCAAAAAGCAAGAATTCGACCTGCAACCTGACCATTCCCAAAATTGTCCACAATACAATCACCATGAAATGTTTTGGACCTCAGCCCACCCACCCAATGCCTCCAGTCATAATGATTTGCTCACAGATGTTTGCTGCAAACTCACTCTTAAACTGCAACCAATCCATTTTTATGAACTATGTCTGTTTCATGCACTCCTGAGGTGGAACTGGAAGGGCTTTACCTTCATAACGCGTGAAGCGAACATAGTTTATAAAAAGTGCAGAGTGTCTTTTAGGATTGATGCAAAACTGAAAAAATCTTTGGATATTGAGGATGGTAATTCCCTGAAATTGGATGATAGGGATGTTACATAAGGATTCCCCCTTTTATAAGATGCTGAGGCATTGAGGCTCTGGATTCCATTAGTGAAACAGACCAGTTTGATGAATACTAATGATTATAAACTATTTGTTGCCCCCTATATAGTTGATGTCCTGAGGAAGACCCGCAGTTCAGGCAGAGAGTGAGCCCTATATATTTTGCCGGGTCGAAATGTACACAATTTAGATTGAGCCTTGAATTAATTTATTTTGCGATCACCAAGGGGCAATAGTGATTTGGACATTTTACCCCAATGAAATGTGTGAAATATATATGGTTGTAGAATGGTCAACTGACAGGCTCCATTGCATATATTTTGTATCATAAAAGGAAGGTGTCTTTTGAATTCTCTGCTCTTTCTTGCATGAGCACTTTTTTCGCACACTACTTGGGTGTTTGTGGGGCAACTAATTTTAACATATTTTGTATATATAAATAAATTGTATAGATTTTCATACTATTGGTTTAAAAATAAAAATATGATTTGAATCTTAGTACATGAGTTGATGCTGTATGGTTATATACTAGTGAACAACCCCTTTTTCCTTTTTTTATCAAACATTTTCCATTTGGACCATTGTAGTTGTATTATAAACCCTTTCATTTGGTGGAAATACTTCTAGTTTTATCTTCCCACCGACAGTTTTGAGATGACCCCTTGTGTGGTGCTAAGTCGAAATTTGTACTGGGGATTGTGTCAGGGCCCAAGGGGAACATACCAAGGTTTCAGCCACCCCAGATTGTAAGGCCACCTCGGGTTTTTCAGCCATAATAGGGAAATCCTTTGCAGCATCTTGATCTTTGGGCAAAGAAAAGGATGGTGACGACAGTGACAAGCAGCGTTCAGCCATTTCAGTCTCCCTATCAATCACCCCAACCACTTTCAGAAAAAAGCCTTCCAGAGTTGTTCTGGGTGTTTTTGGAATGAGCGTACCAGGCTAAACGAGGTCCTCATCCACTTAACACTTACCCATGATGGGGGGGCCACAATGGAGAGACAAAACAATCACAAAGTGAATAACGGGATAATGTATGGCTGGGCATTTCTAGTCCAAAATGAAAGAGGCTTGTCCCAGCCCAGTCTCCTTCAGATGTTGACGGGCCCACTCTTGGCCCTGGCTTCGTCCAGGTGCAACACGTGCATATTCCTCCTTGAAAGACATGTGAACTGGGACAGTGAGTCCCCGACAAAACCAGAAGCAGCAAGGCCCCTTGAGCATCCTGCGCCATGGGAGGTGGTTTGGTGCTATAGCACGGGGCAGCGCGGGGAACTCAGGATCAGACCCTCCTCCTTGGCAGCAATGTGAACTGGGACAGTGAGTCCCCAATGAAGGCAGCAACAGCAAAGCACTCTGAGAATCCCCAGTAGTCAGGCTTGTATTGGCCTAGATGGTCCATTGCTACGAATTATCTCGAGACAACTGATTAATCTTTTGCTCCCTAATTGAAGACAACTTGTCTACCCAGCTTGCTCACATAAATGGCCTTGCCACATACCACACAAACATTCTGTCCCCAAATCCTGTTGGCTTCCACACCACAAATATTTTCATAGGATACTCAACCTGCCGGGATCTCACCTTAGCAGAGATTACTACTTTGCATCCATGCCACTATTAGCTGGAGCTAACTAATGCTTTGTTACAAACCTCTCAATCAGTATCACTGCAATTTCCATTTTCAGCACTTAAGATAGGTGACATCAATCTTACTGACTCATAAACCATTTAACCCATGTCACTCTTAATTCTTCCATTTGTGCTCAAACTGATGTCCCACATCCCACAATTCTGCGTCACATACCTCACCATTCTCCATTTTAATGCCTAAGATGCTTCAAATGATGCTACCTGGCTCCTTCATATACTGAAATCTATTCTCCAAACCTTTACTGTTAATTGCACACTTCTCTTCTTTAAATAAAACTAAGCCTAATTAACTATAGTACTCCTACATCACAGATATATCTAAAAGCTTGTAAAAACATAGTACGATTTCATGGCCGTCAGAACAATCCACTCTACCTGCAAGTGGTCTATTCATTGGGCTAAATGAAGATAATGAAAGTCAAAGCAGCACTAAACACACTGTGCCCCCTCCCACGATAAATTTATATTTTTAAACATCCACCATTAGAAACAACTAAACATATTTGAAGTAACATAGATCTCTGGGCCACACAATCAATTCAATGATCCTTACTTGCACAACAGAAGTTGGCCTAAAAAGCGGCCCACATTTTCACTTTGTTGAAAATGAACTACGTCGATTCTGATGACTCTTTACTCACCTACCATTCCTAAGCATTATCCACAGCTATTGCACTATAACATCCATACCAAATGCATCATGATCATCGTAGTATGGTATTCTTTTTTAGTTTAATAATGCTTTATTGAATAAATTAGCATACACTGGTACAATAGAATAAATACTTTGTAACTAGAAGAAAAAACAATACAAATCATAATCATAATGATAATTATATCTATAAAAACAATTTGTATACACACCCAGACTATAATATTGTACTGTAGAATAATAGCATTTTTTGTTATGTTTTAGTAAGGAAAGAAAGTAAAGAGAGAAAGGAAAGAAAAGAAAGATGAAAACAATGCACATTATAAATCACATAGTTACAATAGAGCAACCATTAAGTATTAACAGTAGTATGAAAAGTCTGGTGTTGCGAAAGGAAAGAGGTGAGAGGAAGCCAAAGCAAGTCCCTTTTAATTAACAGTTGAGGTGTATTAGCATTTGCTCGATCCATTCTGTGATTATAACAGATCAGATTCCACCAAGTTACAACAGATATTTTCATAGTATCTTTCCAAAGTTATAATTTGTAGTGCACTAGCAAATCAACCAATTTACCAAGCAGTGGTTGGGAATACCAAATAGATGAAGTACTACCCAAATAAATATGTAATATATTGAAAGGTACATTGATGGAGAAAATCTGATTAACTTTATCCCAAAGTTGTTCCCAAAAAGTATGAACTGTGGCACACTGAAAAAACATGTGCATATAATGACTGTTCTTTAGAGCACGACCAACACTTGCTTTCTGTAGTAAGTTTACATTTATAAAGGTCTACAGGAGTATAATACAGCCTATTATAAAAGTAAAATAACGTTTGGGTTGTAGTTGCTGAACGGGATGTTGTATGGAGTTTGGCCCATATTTATTTCCATGTAGATATAGGAATGTTTTGATTGAAATCCTGCTCCCAATCAATCAATCAATCAATTTGTAAAGCACGCTACATACCCGCTGGGGGGGGTGCTGCTACTGCTCGAAGAGCCAAGTCTTGACTAATTTTCTGAAGGAAAGAAGGTCCTGGGTCTGTCGTAAATCCGGCTGGAGGGTGTTCCAGGTCTTGGCGGCGAGGTACAAGAATGATCTGCTGCCAGAAGAGTTGCATCGGATACGGGGGACGGAGGCGAGGGCGAGGTTAGCGGAGCGGAGATGCCGGGTGGGGGTGTAGAAGCTGAGTCTGTTGTTCAGGTATGATGGTCCGGTGTTGTGGAGTGCCTTGTGTGCGTGGGTGAGGAACTTGAAGGTGATCCTCTTGTTGACGGGGAGCCAGTGAAGGTCTCTTAGGTGGGGGGTGATGTGGCAGTGGTGAGGGATGTTGAGGATGAGTCGGGCGGAGGCGTTTTGGATGCATTGGAGGAGTTTGGATGAGATACCGGTGTAGAGGGCGTTGCTGTAGTCGAGTCTGCTGCTGACGAGGGCCTGGGATACTGTTTTTCTTGTTTCTGTTGGGATCCATTTGTAAATTTTGCGAAGCATGCAGAGGGTGTTGTAGCAGGAGAAGGAGATGGCGCTGACCTGCTTTGACATGGAGAGTGAGGAGTCGAGGGTGAAGCCGAGGTTTCGTGCGCTCTCGGTGGGGGACCCAGCGTGGACGCCCACCATTAATGTCCCAGGCGGAGGGGGAGCGCCCAAGGATGAGGACCTCTGTTTTGTCCGAGTTCAGTTTTAGCCAGCTGTGGCTTTTAGTCCCTCGTAGAGGTTAGTTTTGGCAGAGTGCGGGTCCTTGGTGAGGGAGAGGATGAGTTGGGTGTCGTCGGCGTAGGAGATGATGTTGAGGTTGTGCTGACGGGCCACTTGTGTGAGGGGGGCCATGTAGATGTTGAACAGCGTCGGGCTGAGGGATGAGCCCTGGGGTACGCCGCAGATGATGTTGAAGGCTTTGGATTGGTACGGGGGAGGCAGATTCTTTGGATTCAGCCGGCGAGGGAGGATGCGGTCCATTCGAGGGCCTGGTCCTGGATTCCTGCTGCGTGGAGGCGGGATTTTAGGGCGTGGTGACATACAGTGTCAAAGGCGGCTGATAGGTCTAGGAGGATGAGGGCTGATGTTTCTCCATTGTCGAGGTGGCTTCTGATGTCGTCTGTGGTGGTGAGGAGGACAGTGTCGGTGCTGTGGTTGCGTCTGAAACCGGACTGGGAGGGGTCGAGGATGTTGTTGTCTTTGAGGTACCGAGTGAGCTGAGTGCTGACGATTTTCTTGATGACCTTCGCCGGAAACAGGAGCAGAGAGATTGGCCGGAAGTTTTTCAGGTTCTTGGGGTCCGCCTTTGGTTTCTTGAGAAGGGCGTTGATTTCGGTGTGTTTCCAGCTGTCCGGGAATCTTGCAGTTTCGAAGGAGATGTTGATGGCTTTCCGTAGGTGTGGTGCGATGGCCGTGTCTGCTTTGTTGAAGATGTGGTGTGGGAAGGGGTCTGATGGTGATCCGGAGTGGATGGAGTTTATGGTCTTGCAGGTTTCGTCGTCGCTGATGTTGGTCCAGGAGGTCAGTTGGCTCGAGTGTGTGGAGTTTGTGGTGGGTGGGGTAGGAGCATCTGGAGTGTGAGGGGAGTTGAAGCTGTCATGGATGTCCTTGATTTTTTGGTGGAAGGCGGTTGCTAGGGCGTCGCATAGTTCTTGGGAGGGGGTGATGTCGTTGGCGGTGGCATTTGGGTTGGAGAGTTCTTTTACGATGCTGAAAAGTTCTTTGCAGTCGTGGGCGTTGTTTTCTAGGTAGGTTTTGAAGGAGGATCTTTTTGCTAGCCTGATGAGTTGGTGGTGTTTGCATGTGGCATCCTTGAGGGCCATGTGGTTGTCTGGAGTGCGTTCGAGTAGCCATATTTGCTTGAGTTATCGGCAGTGGCGTTTGGAGGCTTGGAGGTCGTCGGTGAACCAGGTGGCTTTTTTGTTGATGTGGTTGTTGGAGGGTTTTCTGAGTGGCCAATCTTGCCTTTGGTGCAGCCGCTGGCGTGCCGAACCCCTGGACCTGGCAACAGCCACCCCGCCAGCATTTGCTACAAGAGGAGGGGAGGGTGGGAGTGGCAGCTGGGAGGCCGGAGGGCCTGGCGAATGAGAGGGCTGGGGGGAGGGGCTGCAGCAACAGGAAAAAGAAAGGCAACAAGGAAAACGGTGGGAAGAAGGAGGGTGAGGGGCCGCAGCGGCGGGAAAAAGAAAGGCAACAAGGAAAACGGTGAGAAGAAGGAGGGGGGAGGCGGGAGGGCTAATTCGATTTTAGATTTTGGTCTCCCAAGACTGGTATGTGTAAGGGTTCTATATATAAAAGATGCTGGGACTTGTGAGGAAAAATGATAAGGTTGGGAATTAGGCTGTGTAGAAGAGGAAGCGTCCAAAGATTGAGACAATAAGTTATAGAGGATAGCAAAAAGAGTTTGATATTGCACAGCGTAATAAGAGGAGATATGAAATGTCAGTTGAATATTTTGAAATTCAAGTACAGCATTGTTTAGAATTAAATGATCTAAAGTTATAATGCCTTTATGCATCCACTCTTTCCATACCAAAATTCTATTGTGAAATTTAATATCATTATTGTACCATACAGTATAGGAGTTTGCCTAAGGTTCTCATATGAGGAGTGAGAGGCAAGAAGTAATGGCCTGGCAATAGAAACAGAATGAGTTATTATCGGAGAGAAAAAAGATTTAGGAGGTTTTGAGAGCCGAACTGCATCTCTAAATGTAAATGGTGTAATTTGTGAGTGTTCCAATTGACTCCATAGAGAGGTCCCTTTATGAAAAGTGGAAGAGAGAGACAACCATACTTGTTTTAAAACAAATGCAGAGTGATATATTCTAAGGCATTGAAAATGTACACCTCCATTATCTCTAGATTCCTGCAGTTTAACTAGAGATATACGAGATTTACGTTTGTTCCATAAAGATTTAAAAAATAATGCATTTATAGTTTTGAAAAAACTAGAAGGAGGTTTAACTGGGAGCATAGATAAATACAAATTTAAAATGGGCAACAACATCATTTTAATTGTGGCCAGTCTTCCCCACCAAGTTAAATAAAGAGGATACCATCTGTCAAGTAATTTCAAAATCCTTGACTCTACCTCTTCGAGATTAGTTTGAATAGTGTCTTTAAGAGAGTTGGAATAGGATATGCCCAGGCATTTGATATGCTTAGAATTCCACGTAAACCCAGTATCTTTAAACATGTCTGGTAGACAGTAAGCATTTAAAGGCAAAACCTCTGATTTATCTACATTAAGCTTATAATCTGAGACACTTGAGTATTCTTGTATTAATTAAAAATATTCTGGAATAGTCTTTTGAGGATTAGAGATAAAAAGTAAAATATCATCAGCGTAAGCTGTGAATTTAATCTCAGTGTCTTTATGCTTAAAACCATGAAAATCAGATGACCTACGTATTTTCTCTAGGAGGGGCTCAAGGGCTAATATAAATAACAGAGGTGATAGAGGACAAACTTGTCTAGTACCTCTGTGCATGGGGAAGTAATGAGATTGTTTAATATTGACTAAAATTGATGTAGAGGGTGAAGAGTATAAAAGTCTAATAAGCTTAATAATATGAGGACTACAACCATGCCATTTTAATGCTCCAAACATAAAGTCCCAACATACTCGATCAAAGGCTTTTTCAGCATCTAGAGAGGCAAGATGGATAATATTGAGAAAAGTTCTAGAATTATCCGATATGTTTCGCCCCTTAACAAAACCTGACTGACTATTAAATCTGGGATAAAAAGATTAATCTGTAAGGCCAGAATTTTTGTAAAGATTTTACAGTTGACATTAATAAGGGATATAGGTCTGTAATTACTGCATTTGGAGAAATCCTTATCTTTTTTAGGAATCAAACACAACATAGCTTCAGAAAAAGTACCCTTTGCTTGATCTTTTGATATGAAATACTGTATAGGTGTTAATAGCTTCGGAACTAAAATAGATGCAAAAGTGGACTAAAATTCTACTGAAAAGCCTTCTGGGCCAGGAGCCTTATCCTTAAGAAGCTGGGGAATGGCATTTTTGATTTCTGTTTCAGATAGGTCAGAGTCTAAAGGTGACAAATCTACTTTTTGCTTCGAGGAATAGAATGGAAGAAGGTATCTACTTCAGTCATATTAGGAGTTTTTTCGGGAGTATATAATGTGATATAATAATCGGTAAAGCATTCCAGGATTTATGAATCTTTAGTATGTCTGTTTCCAAATGAATCTGTGGTAACAGTAATTTTAGACTTTTGTTGTTTGATCTTTAAATAATTTGCCAATAGTTTACCCGCTTTATTTTTCCCCCGTAAAATTTGGAATTTATTTTGAGTAAAGTTCCACATGCACTTTTCAAGGAATGCTTATTGTATTGTAATTTAGCATCAATCAACCTGGATAAGGTGTCTGGTTTGCTAGATGAGAAATATTCATGCTCAAGACATGTTATTTGTGTGAGCAGTTGAGAGGAAACTTTAGATTTTTCTTTCTTTTTAATGGCAACATAATCTATAATAAAGCCTTGAGCAGTAGCTTTAAATGCATCCCATATAAAGTTCATCTGAGTATCAGAAGGTAGATTGTGCATAAAAGATTCTTTAGAAAACATTGTAAATTGTTTAATAAATAAGTGATCTTGCAATAAAGTGTTATTAAACCTCCAGCAATCAGAAAAGGAGGAGTTTCTTGGAAGGCTCATATCAATCATTACTGGGGCATGATCTGATAAAAGAATAGACCCAATATCAGCATGTGAGGCTGTTTGTATAACACTTTGTGTATCAAATATATAATCTATTCTAGAAAATGAGTGGTGTACTGGAGAATAAACGTGAATTCTAATACATCTGGGTGAGCAATTCTCCATACATCATGTGAACCTCTGGAGGAGATTGCTTGATAAAATGTTTTCTGCATTTTATTAGGGATACAACGAGTTTGAGAGCGACGATCTACAAAAGGATCCATAAGTTGATTGCAATCA
Organism: Pleurodeles waltl; assembly: GCF_031143425.1. Lineage (NCBI taxonomy): Eukaryota > Metazoa > Chordata > Amphibia > Caudata > Salamandridae > Pleurodeles > Pleurodeles waltl. The sequence continues at coordinate 246,683,972 of NC_090438.1, forward strand.
CCTCCTACCACAAGATTGTCAGAGTTGCAAGATAATAATAAAGAAGAAAAGTTAACCCAAAATTGAGGCTCTACTCCAGTTGGACCATAAACATTGCAAATGGAAAACAGTATACCATTAATCTTAACTGTCAGTAAAATCCATCTTCCTATATCATCCTTAATCTCCTCCACAACTTGTAATTGTAAAGATCTATGAAACAATATTATTACCCCATTCTTATTATGAGCTGCAGAGGAACCAAAAACATGACCAAGCCAATTTCTATTCAAACTTTTAAAGTCCTGCTCTTTAAGATGGGTTTCTTCTACAAGAGCAACTTGAAAATTCAATTTAGAGAGATGTTGAAGCACTCTTGGTTTCTTAACTGGATTACGTAAACCCTTAACATTCCATGAGATAATACAAAGACTGGTCATTTAACTAGTAGAAGACAATCAGACAACAGAACCTTGCCAAAACCTAAGAGACAAACAACATGTGAATCATAGAAGAAGGTGAAAAGGAAACTTAATAACATATATCTAAGTGAAGTTACGTGGTTATGCCAATCTTGCTTTGTAAGACGTGAAAAATAATAAAAGAAGAAAGAAAAGTGTGAAGAGAAAAAAACAGAGAGAGAGAGAAAAAGAAAGGGGTAGCAAAAGCACCCCATTGATAAAGGAAAGAAAAAATGACAAAAAGCCAAGAGGCTTCAGTCATAATTGTCTTAAAGAAAAGAAAAATACTTTGCATGGGAGAAAGAGAGGAGCAAGAAAAGGAAAAGAGGCCAATCAGCAACAGTACCCCTGAGGAACTACAATGATTAGATAACAAGAGAGAGGAGAGACGAGGAAACAGAATAATTACATTACAATATGAACAACTGACAACGTGACTTACCAACAAGGGAAAAAAACACTATGATGTTGAGATATACAGGAATATAAACACAATCAGAAAGGGGATTTTCTCAACCTGAGATTTCAACGGTTTCAATATCTGTAAAGAAGAAATAAATAATTTAAGAATTTCACATTAACCAATCAAGTCTTGCTTAGTTCCATTGCCTCCCCTTTGTGAGTATATATAAAATGTTTCAGATCAGAGGGATTTTCAAAAGTAGTTGTTCTGTCCCTGAAGGTGACCCTAAAGAAGCAGGGGTGAACAAGGCCAAATTTAGCATTCATAGATCTTAAGGCTGGTCGGAGATCCAGAAATTCCTTCCTTCGGTTTGCGGTCGCCGTGGCCACATCCTGGCTAAAGAAAATCTTTTGGCCCGACCACAACATTTGTTTACGTTGTTTGGCGGTATTCACAACAGTCATTAAATCTGAGTACTGCAGGAAGTAGGCGATAATTCCTCTTGGTTTTGATGGAGAAGAGGGACCAATTCGATGGGCTCTCTGGATTGAGAGCAGTAGCATTCTGAAGACCAACAATCTTTGGAATATGAGTTTGGAAGAATGTTATCAAATCTTGGCCTTCTGACCCTTCTGGAATGCCATAAATGCGAAGATTATTTTGCCGAATGCGATTTTCCAAATCTTCAGTCTGTTTTTTTTAGTATGACTTCCTTAGACAAGTTATCAACTTTAGTAGCAGTATCTTGTATGTCACTGATTTTCTGTTCCACCTCAGAAAGTCTAGAATCCAGACGTGACCATTTCTCCTCAATTCGCTGTATCGCAATATTTGTCTCCATAACAAAAGGCTTTATTAGGTTAAGCTCATCCATAATGTCATCTAATGTGAGGGGCAATGGAGACTTAGTTGGAGAGGATGGGTCTTTTTTAACTCTTTTGTGGGCCCCGGAGTCTTTACAACCATTAGAGTTAGAGACAGAGGCTACAGATATTTTGGAAGTATGAGGAGCTTCCATTTCAGCCATACAGCATATTTTTAATGCAATAGTTTAGTTAATGTTCCTGCAACAACGATTAAGTCACCTCAGAGGACAAATATTGAAAATTATAGGAGAAAATCCCAAATAAAATGACTATAACAGCTTCAAGGGTGGCATCCAAGAGTGTCAAAAAGATATTAAGTTCTCCATATTGATTAAAATAGTCAAAGACAAAAAAAGAAAATATTTTTAAGGAAAAAAAAATCCTCTTAAAATGGTAGCCGCATTCCTGTCAGAAAGGGAGCAGTAGGTTGAAAAGATCAAGCTCTGTAAAATGGCAGAGTTTAAAAAAAAGAAAAAACTCACCATACTGCTCCCTGTTTGTTCCAACATCAAATTCTGGAAAAAGAAGTGGCCAGCTGTCAAAAACGCCTCCCTCCGATAAAAAAACATCCTCTGAAGCTCGGGAGCTTCGTTACTGAGCGGCCATCTTAGCGCTCCGGCGTGCGATCTCAACGTAGTATGGTATTCAGACATATTAAAGTTTTTACATCAATCAGCATTTGTATTGACTCCACGGTATCGAATATCAACGTACCATAAACGTAAACATAAGTAAATGTGGAGGTAAGAAAATCATAACGAAACTGCTCTATGTATGCCCACGTTGATAATTTGTTGGTAGTCAATATCGTGGAGTAAATAGGTATTCAGATTGATATTATTGACCTGCCTTTTGTGACATACAACCCATATTTGTTTAAGAGCATTGCACGCTTCAAAGAGTTTCTAGGAGTTCAACCTGAAAACGCTTTGTAGAGGTTTTCATGAGATTTGGAATTCAGTGACAAAGTTTATTTAGTCAGCTTTTTATTTTTTAGTGCAAGCTGAGGTAGATTGATGGCTTGAGGAGCAGGAGCCAAGTAACTGGTGAAGTTTAGAACAAAAAATAGCAGGGTGGGGGAATAGAAAGTAGATGGGGTGGAGAAAATGTGAAATGTTAAGTGGTTCAGTAGCTGTGTGCAGCTGTTAAATACATTTTAAAAGTAAAGCAGCCATAAGATACAATTAGAAAAGCCATTGATAAAGAAGTGGGAATCGAATGCACAAGATGAACATCCAGTCATGAGCAAGGGACTAACCTTGACAAGATGCCTCAAACAACAGATGTCGGTAGTTGAACCCTACAAAACAGAATACAAAGAAACACAGCTTCTCTTCCTTTGCAACCTTATCTGTCAAATTAAGGTAGTGCAGTCACACAGGTAGTAAACTCAAACAAACCTGCAACATTTTCACTCTTAAACCATTTCGCTCTATAAATAATATCAATATGAAAATGCTGAAGTTTTAGCTATTTTTAGTACTCTTCCTTTGCTGCAATTGGTCCCCTGAGAGGTTATTTAAAGCAATTATGTGTCCATACCCACAGTGCTGGGGGTGCGGGCGAGGAGCCGGAGACATATTGCATGTATTTTGGGAGTATCCGCATCTATAGTCATATTGGCAGAAAATCCGGATGGTAGTCCCATAACCCATGAGTGGCGTTATTACAGCACTAGAGGCTCCCTTACATGACACGTGACCCGATTGCTGTCTACAGCTTTGGCAGTGGCAAAAATGAACATCCTTAGATTGTGGGAAAAACCCTACGCCTGAGTGTACACATGTGGTGGGGGGACATTCACGCTGTGGCAGCTTTTTAAAAATGAATATATGATCTGAATGATAAATTGACCCAATTCCAGGAAATATGGGGAGATTTCTGACTTCACTTCAGCTATCCCACAGCTCGCTACCCTTAACACAAAAGGTTACATCTCTAGGCCGTCTGAAGCATCTTTTTCCTATTTAACACTAACATTGACTATGGACAGGTATCCAGGATGTTAGCCCCTTCTCCCAGGAGGGATATGCACCGAAAGTAGAGATTGGGTTACTTGACATGTTTTACACCTTGAAGGGAAGGGATTTTTGATGACTTGCTGGAACTTCGTGTCTGGGGTCAATTTGTTTTTAAAGTAGACAGCCCCAGATACCCTGGGACCACATGTGTTTATGCACTGGTTTGATGGTTTTGCTACTCCTAAGGACCTCTTTTCTGGAAAGTCTTGGGCCAAACAGTATCCTTCCCTATGGTGCCCCACCTGCGCATTCTATCTAGCTCAGTTAGAATATCACTATGCTCTATGAAAAGGTACAGTGTTATGGGATTGGTTTTGTTTCTCATCAGATTTTCTACTACTCTATGGGTTGTATTTTGGCTGTATTTCTACAAAAGTCCAGGTGGAGAGGCATTCTACTTTCTCATGTGCTACCTCTTGGGACAAGTAAAACCTGTCCCTGTATCAGTGAACAGACGTAATATGACCTGGCTGGTGTTTTGGAATCCATGACGGTCATGTGCTGGTATCATGTGTTGTGTAAGGGGAGTTTTGTTCAGTGTAATTATAAGTTACATAGGAGAGGTCAACCAAGTGCTGTGACGATTTCTGAGTGGATTTGACTAGGTAGTTCTTTGGCAATGAATGGACACAGCAGCACCCACAGTAAACAAAGGGTATACAAATGTGCAACAATACATAACTTATTTAGCATAGCAGGCCTTGGGTTGAATCTAGGGGAGATGTCTGTAATGCTCTGGGGATCGAGGATTTCTTCATTTTTAACAATTCAAAAAGCAGTGGGATTTGTAGTTCTTGATCCTGTTGGCATTATTGATGTGGTTGCTGAAAAAGGTGGTGCACATGGAAGCTTGATTGCAGACCTGTTAGACAGAGCTAGGTGGTTTTCTATTTTAGAAAACATTGCATCATTGCTGATAGGTTCCTGTGCTTTCTATGGGGGGTGTGTTTCTTCCATACTTCATTTGTGCAATTCCAGTGAGGCACCAGAGGGTGACCCCACTCTGGGAACCTGTTTTGAAAAAATTGGTTATTTTTCATGGACACCATAATTCTATGGGTTGTTGGACCTCCCTCTTTTCCGTGACTGACTAGGTGTATGGTATTAAAGCATTTTTTTAACAGTATCGCGTGGGCATGTAGGTTATCAGTTATTAGCTAGTTCTCTGTGGGCGTTGTCAGCCCTCCAGTAGACTATCCCTCCTAGTGTGTGCAACGGGGTGCCATAAGTACAGGCGATGTCATTCGACCTGCACATGCATGGGGTGATGTATAAAGAGGAGGCGTGTCGCACCTTGGTTGGTGGTCGCATCATGCCCTGAGATTATGTATATACCCCTCTAGTCCCAGCATGTGACATTCAACCTGACCCTCTCTAGTAGTACCAGATGTCTTGACTATGACCATTTTCTAGAGACTTCTTTTAAGCTACGTTTTTTATTGGTCTTTGGGCAGTTCCCTAGAGCTTCACATGATCTGTTATATTAATTCTCATGAACCAGAGGGGGCCTGAGAGTTGTTCTGCAGCCCCCATTTGCCTCTGATATTTCAGTGTCTAACATTAGAACTATTGCTTCCTCCAGACGGAGTGTGTAAGGTTTTGTGTGTTGGCTGATTGCTATGTGTGATATGGGATGAACATATGTCTGCATGCTACTTAGTCGGAGCTGTGATGGACCTTTTTTGGAATCCCTTTCCCTGGCACCCCATTCTCCATTGGATCACATCTTTCCCAGGATATTTGGACCTGAGGTTTCCAGCTGTGGCCAGGGATTTTTAACTGGCAACATGCTTTTTATATTATTTTTGATGGGCATGACCGGATGAGCAGGCTTAGGTTACTTAGAAAACTTTGAGGGAAAGGAGGAAGCAAAATATTGCTGCATGGAGAGTCTGGTACAAGGCCAAGAACTTGATGACGTTTGCCCATATAATGGTAATGGACTGGGACAGCTGGTTGTTATGGTAACCCTCCTCTACTGACTCAGAGCCATGCAATGCTTCACAATATGTAGGATTTCATGCGTTTGCTGTGGAGTTTATTGGGTACTCACTATCCCAAGTGTTCTGGAAACGTGGCTCATAACACTGGAGGGCAGATTAATTCTTCAATTAAAATGGGTTGCTGTTGGGACCACAAGTCATAAGGGATTTGTGGCCCCAGGCTAGGTGTCTGAGAATGGGACTTTTTGTCCTCATGATCAGAACTCGTACCAATTGCCTTGTGGGTGCGGGGATCTGAGTGCCTTTTTTAAGCACTAATCAGAGAGCCACCCTGTCCCCCTCTCTAGTATGTGCTCTCCCCGGGGTGTGGCCAGTCAATCCTGCCCTGGGTGACCAGTAGTTTCCTGAACACACTTGTTGGAAAATGGCCCTCTCTGAAGGATCACCACAAACATTTTGGCTTTCTCCTCCTTTTTCTGACCTCCTTTTTTTGGCTTTAGGACTCTGGGCACTTTACCACTGCTAACCAGTGCTAAAGTACATGAGCTCTCTCCCAGTTGGCATATTTAATTTACTTGTATGTTTCTAGTAAAGTGCATTCTATGTGCCAAGGCCTGTAAATTAAATGCTACTAGTGGGACTGCAGCACTTGTTGTGCCACCCACATAAGTAGCTCCTTAACCATGATTCAGGCCTGCCATTGCAACACCTGTGTGTGCACTTTCATTGCCACTTTAACTTGGCATTTAAAACTACTTGCAAAGCCTCAAACTTCTATTTTATTACATATACATCGCCCCTAAGGTAGGCCCTAGGTAGTCTATAGGGCAGGTTGTTATTTAAGTAAAAGGAAGAAGATGTACATTTATGTTTTACATGTCCTAGTAGTGACAAACCCACTATTTCATTTTCACTACTGTGAGGGCTGTTCCTTTCATAGGTTAGCACTGGAATTTCTGTTATATTCTTTTAAGTGGTAATTTCTGATCTGAGGTATGCCTGGAATGGTAGTAAGAATTCCTGTTCACTGTAAAGTTGGATTTAACATTACTATTTTAGAAAGATGCCACTTTTAGAAGGTAGGCATTTCTCTGCTCTTACTGCTCTCTGTGCCTTGCAGATTTCCTCCAATCCACATCTGGTCTGTGCTGGGTGACAGGTCCCCTTGTGCACTCCAGCCAGACAGCCATAAACAGAGGACATTCAGCTGTGTTGCATCTGCATTCATCTGCATAGTGATGGGTCTTCCTGGGCAGAAATGGTGGAAGGACTCTCACTTACACTTCAATGGCTTGTGGCCTGATCCCACACAAAGGACTGATAACCCCCCACAAATCTCCTGGCAGACCGGACTGGGCTGAAAGGGGATTTGGTGAACTTCAAAACCACTGAAGTCTCTCCCACTTCAAAGGCATGTTCGGGTAGAAGTACTGGGGCTCTGACCCCTCAAATCAGACACTTCTGGACCTACAAGAGTACTCTGTCAGAAGGACTGCGGTACCTCTCAATGGACTCAATTGGACTGCTTTTCTGTGTGTTGCCCTGCTGCCTACTGCTCCCTGATTCTTCTGGAAGAACTCTGCCTTCCTACCACAGGTGATCTCTAAGGGCTTGTTTGCTTGCCTCCGGTTGCCAGTTCTTAGGGCCATCATAGACTTGAATCATCTGCACCTGCACTCTGCAAATTGTGAGTCTGCCCTGCCTTGAAAGTAGGCCTGAGGTGCTGTACCTTCTGTGGTGTTCATCAGAACTGCTGCAAAGCAACACAAAGTTTAACAAAGCCACACCGCGCACCTGCCAGCCTCACTGGACTCCTTGCCAAGTGGCACAAAGCTCTGCATAGCCTCACCATGCAGCTGTCAGCCCATCAGAATAGATGCACAGTGTTGGGGATTTTGGTTGGCAGTCAGGTTACCCTCTGTCCAAGCAAGAACCCTCACTCTAGTCAGGGTAAGTCATACACAATCCAAAATTAGCCTGTGCCCACCCTCTGGTAGCTTGGCACGAGCAGTCAGGCTTAACTTAGAAGGCAATGTTTAAAGCATTTGTGCAATAAATCATACAATACCATAATATAACACCAAAAAAATACACCACCCAGTGTTTAGAAAAATATATAATATTTATCTGGGTATTTGCAGGTCAAAATGATCAAAGATGCAATATGAATCTGTAAAGATATCACTGAAAAGTGATATAAAGGGGGTTATTCTAACTTTGGAGGAGTGTTAATCCGTCCCAAAAGTGACGGTAAAGTGACGGATATACCACCAGCCGTATTACGAGTTCCATAGGATATAATGGACTCGTAATACGGCTGGTGGTAAATCCGTCACTTTTCCGTCACTTTTGGGACGGATTAACACCTCCTCCAAAGTTAGAATAACCCCCAAAGTGTCTTAAGTCTTTAAAAAGCAAACAAAGTCTCTTTCAAGCACAAAGTACCTGGTTTGGAGTGGAAAATCTCCGCAAAGGTCTGCAGAAGAAGCGATACATGGAAAAATAGTGTGTGCGTCGATTTCTCCCCAGCACACACGGACTTGCGCCGTTATTTTTGACACGGGGAAGTCGTGCGTCGTTTTACGAGGCGCGGACAGTCTCTTTCTATGGGTCGCGAGGATTACCAGATGTCCCGGGTCTGTGCGGGGATTCTCTGGCTTGTTTTCCATCTGCGCGTCATGCTGCGGGGCTGTGCGTCGAAGTTTCGCTCTCACGGCAGGCATTGCGTCAATTTCTCCTCTGGAAGTCGGGCGGCGTTGTCCTTGCAAAGCCGTGCGTCGAAGTTCCGGTCGTCCTGAAGGCGTCGCGTCAATCAGCGTCGGTGTGCAGCGTTTTTCTCGCCACAGAACAAGCTGTGTGTCGAAAATGTTGGCGCACGAAGCGTTCAAGTGAAAAAGAGAAGTCTTTTTGGTCCTAAGACTTCAGGGAACAGGAGGCAAGCTCTATCCAAGCCCTTGGAGAGCACTTTTACAGCCAGACAAGAGTTCAGCAAGGCAGCAGGCCAACAGCAAGGCAGCAGTCCTTTGTAGAAAAGCAGACAGGTGAGTCCTTTGAGCAGCCAGGCAGTTATTCTTGGCAGGATGTAGTTTCTGGTTCAGGTTTCTTCTCCAGCAAGTGTCTGATGAGGTAGGGCAGATGCCCTGTTTTATACTAAGTTGTGCCTTTGAAGTGGGGGTGACTTCAAAGAGTGTCTAAGAAATGCACCAGGTTCCCTTTCAGTTCAATCCTGTCTGCCAGGGTCCCAGTAGGGGGTGTGGCAGTCCTTTGTGTGAGGGCAGGCCCTCCACCCTCCCAGCCCAGGAAGACCCATTCAAAATGCAGATGTATGCAAGTGAGGCTGAGTACCCTGTGTTTGGGGTGTGTCTGAGTGAATGCACAAGGAGCTGTCAACTAAACCTAGCCAGACGTGGATTGAAGGGCACAGAAAGATTTAAGTGCAAAGAAATGCTCACTTTCTAAAAGTGACATTTCTAGAATAGTAATATTAAATCTGACTTCACCAGGCAGCAGGATTTTGTATTACCATTCTGGCCATACTAAATATGACCTTCCTGCTCCTTTCAGATCAGCAGCTGCCACTTCAACAGTGTATGAGGGCAGCCCCAATATTAGCATATGAAGGGAGCAATTTAGGAGTTTTACACTACCAGGACATATAACTACACAGGTTCAGCACCCTGCTCTAGGGGTTATGTAGGGCACACATTAGGGGTGACTTATATGTAGAAAAAAGGGAGTTCTAGGCTTGGCAAGTACTTTTAAATGCCAAGTCGAAGTGGCAGTGAAACTGCACACACAGGCCTTGCAATGGCAGGCCTGAGACAAGGTTAAGGGGCTACTGAAGTGGGTGGCACAACCAGTGCTGCAGGCCCTAGGCACATATAGTGCACTCTACTAGGGACTTATAAGTAAATTAAATAGCCAATCATGGATAAACCAATCCATAGTACAATTTACACAGAGATCATATGCACTTTAGCACTGGTTAGCAGTGGTAAAGTGCCCAGAGGTCAAAAGCCAACAACAAGAGGTCAGATAAAATAGGAGGAAGGAGGCAAAAAGTTTGGGGATGACCCTGTCAAAAAGCCAGGTCCAACACACAGCAATGGCAAGCCCTGCAAAGCCTCACCACACAGCTCCCCAGGATCGACACAAAGTAACGCTGAGCCCCACAAAGCCACCCTACTCAGCTCCCAGGTATCAATGGAAAGTGATCTCAAGCCCTGCAAAGCCTTTCCGCACAGCTTCTCAGAACTAATGCTGGACATCACAAAGCAACGCAGCACAGACCACACACCCAGATTTAAGGTACTGTGTTCAACAGACACAAGTGGGTCCCTGCAGCCAACCTGCTGTCCATCGCACTTGGCCTGAACTTGTGACTTTGTCCTGGTCCACAGTGACCACATAACCACAGTTGGCACTTTGTGCTCTTATGTGCTATTTTCACCTAAATCTTTAAAACTGCATAGGTCAAGATCTTTGCATTAGATTTTTGTAATCTTGGTCTTGTTTTATTTATAAAATCATAATTTATTTTTCTATCCTGGTGTGGACTCGTATCATGGTGTTTTCACTGTGTTACTATATGAATTATTGCACAAATACTTTACATTTTGCCTTCTAGGTTCAGCCTGCCTGCTCTGTGCCAAGCTAATGGAGGGTGAGCACAGTATAATTTAGGTTCTGTTGTGATTTACCTTGACTTTGATTATGGTCCCTGCTTGGCAGAGTGCATACCTCTGCCAACTAGAGGCCCAATTTCTAACAACAAGTTAAGGCTTGAATCGCTAATGTTGGCTCTTGGTACTTCATTTGAGTTTTGGTACAACAAATTCTGAGGTGTGCATGAAATGGATGCTTCGCACTGGGGTTTTTAATAACTTTCTGCACATTTGGGTTCTTTGTTTGTGTGAAGACATTACTTCTCTAAATACCCCACCCTGCTTTGGTTGTGGCCCCAGTCCTTGTCAGGCTGGGATCTTGTCTATGGTTGCCACATGTTTAACCAAGCACCTGACCCCTGTTGCGGTGGTGCAGCAGTGGACTGACTTTCCTGTGGCTATGTGTAAGGTGAATTTGGGTTTCCCTGGGCCTTGCTTTGTGGATGGAGATTTTGTGGGGAGTGGCCCTGAATCATGGACCGCTGTTTGTGATATGCCTTTAGCTGGCATCTGTTGGTCATGTGGCCCATTCTGTGGCAATAGTAACATCCTCTAAGGTCTGGTTGCTGCCAATGTCCCTGTTTTCCATTGTTGAAACCCTCAAGGTTTTGAGGTGGTTCTCCTTCCAGAACTGGTTCCATTTGCACACCTGCAGCCACCCTCAAAGGTGGTATTTTTCAGTTTGTATAAGCCCAACTTAGTGGGGTGTCTCTGGGCTTTCTCCTGTCTTTCCCTGTCCTTTTCTTGTTTTTATTTTGTGATAGTATAATATGTGAGCTTGTATCTCTCACCAGGGTTTAATGTCTAGCCCTACCACGCTGTCCAGTCTGCTTTGTACTTTGGTGGACAACCCCTTTTTGAGGACATTATAAAAGAATGCGGTCCATGGCTGTCCTGTCTCTTGTCCCCATTGTTCCCTCATCCTATCCAGAAAATTGGTTATGGTCTCCCAAGGTTTCATAGTTTATTCCATTAACCTTCCTACATCTGGATAATCAGGAAACATTTCCTTCAGGGCCATCCATATTTGATGTCTGTATGAATTGAACGTGGCCCTGTCATGTTCGCTGATTGTCAGTATGATTGCTGGGATATGAGCTTGGGCAAACACCGTTTTAGTCAGCTCTCCGATAAAACTACTTTACAGACTTTTGGCATCGCCTTTCACTTGGTTTATTCCCAGGGGCTGTTCTTCTCAAAACATGAAATTCATATCCCCACCCCATACAACAATGGTGGCAATTTGGTCCTTGACCCATCTTTATCCATCTGAGCCCATGGAACAGAGATGGTCCCTGACGTGCTCTTCTACAGTAGCAGGTACATTTTGGTTTTGGGCGGCTCCCCTGGTTTCTCCCTAACATAGCGTTCCCATCTTCTTAGACAGTCCTACATATAGGGGAAGTTCTGCTTGGCATCTCCTCCTCCATGCCAGATGCAGTTTTCTGCAATGGCCATGTCCACTGGTTCAAAGGATCCCTCCTCTGGCAAGGATATATTATACTGGTCTCTTCCCTCAGTCCAGCGGCTAGAAAGGGATAACATGGCTGTGCAAAGATTTCATCTTCCTCTCAGGCCACTATCTCTCTTGGGGTCAGATTCTCTGTCCTGTACATTGGGGAGGAGCAGTGGATGTCTTCATCGCTGCTCCCCTGCTGTGCATGCAAAAGTGCCATCTTGGTTCAACTGCATCTAACTTAAGTTTGCACAAGGCTATCTTGGTCTCTTATTTACTGGTTAGCCCCTCTCTTATGTTGACAATCTGGTGAGTCTCAGATCCCGGGCAAAAGCCTCTCCTCTCTAGCTCTGTCTCAGATTCTTCCCCAAGCAGGATTCTGTACCTACCACCCCTCTCCTCAGGTGGAGGGTGAAACACTCTACTTTCTCATTGTGCTTCTGGGGTGCTCGCTCTAGCTCTCTCTCTATCTCTATCTTTCTCTCTCTCTCTCCTTAGTTTGTGCCTTTCCTCTAAATCCCAATTAGGTTGCCTCCTTCATTCTCAGCTATGCACTGTTCTTTTTGGCAGGACTTACCTTCAAACGTACTTTCTGTTGTTTCTTCGAGTACCTGACCAAACCCTGGAGCTTCCCCCTCGTCAATGGATCCCCAAGGACTGGGACCCCTATCCTCACTCCCACTAGTTGTGTCACTGTCCAGAACCGCAATGAATCTCCCTGTCACTCAAGTGTGTTTACCAGAAGCAGTGGGGGTGCATGTTCTCAGGGCTGCTGAGGTTCACTGGGCTGAACATGATGGATGGGGGGTCAGACTTCGGGGTGATCTAGCGCTGGACTGTGGTGGTGCTGAAATTGCTTAGACCTAACAGTTTGTTATTTGGTAGGGGACCCTCCCAATCCTTTCACCGGTGGATTTGTATAACTTAGCAGGCATTGTGGAAAGCACCTCTATTCCTGCATATGGCGGGGGAGGTGTGGACACCTTGCTTGCTGACTGTGGGATAGGATTATCAGTCTGGGCTTCTGAGAAGATGGCCCATAGTTCTATTTTCTTGTGTCCTTCATTTGCCCTACGTACTTGATCTGTATGTGTTTCATGAGTTTGATTATGTTAGTGTCAAAGGTTCCTGCCTTTAGTCAAGAAAATGTGTGTGCCTTAGTATGTCTGTGTGTGTTATTCAGGGCAAAACTTATTACATTTTTTGGCCACTGTGGGGAACCTAGCTTGCATGTTTTACCATTGAATCCATGATAAGTGGCCAGGAAAACAGTTATAGAAACGGGGTCTGAGGACTGTCTCAAAATACAATCGATTTGAGCAGTGTTCTACACATTTCTCTGGGCACCATACAACAATGATGGCATTCCTTTGTAGGGAAAGAATGTGGACCACTGTTTTGGAGTTGTAAAAAAGTTCCCTAATAACAAATGAAGGTGGGCCCCGACCTTGCAAAGACACAATGAGGGCCAGTTGGTAACATGTCTAGATGTGTGGCCTGAGGGGTGCATGATGGCTGTGTGTTACTGTGTGTGCTGTGTTCTGATTGGCTGAGTGTTCCCAACTTCATGTGGCATCTGACTTTATGGTGTTTTGGGAATGTGTGCACCCCTTCAGCCATTTGTGCTTTAGTGGGGCCAATCTACTGGGACCATTGTGGTATTTTTCGCCTATCTGTGGAATTGATCTGAGTTTCCTGTTTGCAAATTTGTCTGATTAAATACAGGCCACCCCATATGTGACTTGTCAATTAGTATCTCAGGCCTAGGTCTCAAAGCATCCCAGACCACATATTTCTGAGTCAGTGTTATGACAGGTGAATTCAATAATAGTGATGGAATTTTGTTTTTATACATGAACTTATCATTGTGCACATCAACATCAACTTTTCTATTGTTAATAAGAGGCTATAGAAATTGCTGAAAACTGTGGCCTTTAGGAAAGCGGATTTAGAAGCCTAGGGGGCTGCAACAACCTTCGAAATATGGGGGTAGCAGAGTATACAAACACTGGGCACCTGGACCTTTTCTGAGGTGCTCAACAGACAGATTTTCACTCCCACCTTCATGGTAGAACAAGCCCATAGGTCTTTGGGCCCACCCAAAGTGGCCCTCCTCGACCGATAATTGGGGCCAGTGATGTGGCCTTGTGACCTGCCTGCGAGCGTGGCCCAGTGAAATGGCAGGGAACAATGATATCCCTCTTTCCAGACTTCACAATAGTTGTGCAGGATGCCCGACTAAAGTTTGCAGATGTCAAGGCCTTACTGTGGAGACTGGGACTCTGCTATGGCATGCTATATCCTGCACGACTTGAAGTGGATGCAGATGGCAAGGCTCATTACTTCGATACCCCTGTGACAGCACAGGCCTTTGGCAAACAATACTTGAAAGGCTGCTCCCTCTCACAGTGCTCTTCGCTGGACCGATCCTGGCTGGACATCCATTCAGATGGAAGTGTAGAACTTTTTCCCATGGGGTGACCCCTCTGAGTAGTTGTTCTGCCCTTACCTACTGCCTCATCCACCACACAACTGAAGAGATGCTGCTAATGCCAAAAAACTCTTACTTTACTTTGCCCATTTCACTGACTGTCTACATGGATCTGATCATACTTGGGCTTTCCCCCGTGGAGTTGCCACCCCCTCAGCTTTAAACACAGTTATGAAAATTGGTTTTCTTTCTCTTTTTTATGTCTATGGTTGTAATTCTTTGGTGTTTCACCAGGCTCCACGTGTGAGTGGGGGGAGAGAGGTGATTTGAATAACATTTCATGTTCAAAATTGTTATAACCTCAAAACTGCACATTCTCAATCACTTCTTATACATATACCTTTCCATAGAATACCCTGCATCTGCCAGTGGTAACCACATAATCTACTGATCCACAGCTTATAGAAATTACATTTCTTTCATGGAACATCAAAAGGACAAACAACCCCTGCAAGGGTCAGCAAGTAAACTCTGCATCCCTTTCAGGTTAATTTTGCTGAATAATTCTTTATATACTGTCCCTTTCCGTACACATCAGAGCAAATGGCTTTCTAACTTCCCTCTTTCTCATCACCTGTGGCACTATGCAGGGCTGCCCCCTGTCCCCATTGCTTTTTAATATAGCAATTAACCCACCAGTTCAGCTCCTGCAAGAGACTCATATGCATCGTGGCCTACAGTTTCCTCAATGCTGACAACAGACTGTTGATCGTTCAACACCCAGATGATAATCTAAACCCCCTCCTACACAAGGTGGTCCAGTTTGGATGTTATTCTGGTTCCACCGCACGGAGGCCACCACTACTATTCAAACTGAGTTCTCATTGTGCTTGTGTGACGGTCTGGTTAAGTACTTGGGCATCTTTCAGCATCATGATAAAGACCAGGTAGTGCGTTTGATCTACAGTCCCACTATGGACACACTCACTATCAAAAAAGACCAATAGATCTGTCTACTGCTGTCCACGGTCAGGCATATAGCAGTTATAAAAAGGGTGGTTCTCCCCAATGCTTCTCCCATGAGCTGGTCCCAGGACATAACCGTTACGTCGTTAGCACCTGAGTTTTGCAGCCAAGGACGTAACCGTTACGTCCATGGCGGAAGGGGTTCACATGAATATATTCTAAACAAAATCACCCACAATGTAAACCTATGTAGTTGATACCAAATATTGTAAAAAACCAAATGCACATATGTGCATATATTCATAATTTATTCAACCACTGTACATATTTAAAACAAAAATATATTAAAAATCTAAATAGTTTCAAACTATTTCAAAAAAATATGAACATATCAATAACCACTTAAAAAAGAAAAAGTAGTTTTCTATAAAATATAAAGTATACATTAATAAATACAATAATACAAAACTGGGGGCACTTTCTACTATAACTCCAGTTCAATATATGTGGGGTAAAGTGTATAAATTAGAGGGGGCAGAGTTACTTTTTTAACACCACTAAAGCATGTATGTGGCATTTGTATAATGCAAACCTAGTCAAAGGGCAATGAAGCTATGTAGTGAGTCAAAATCTAGCAACTAACAAGTAATAGGAGAGGTAGATGGTTTGTGGACTGTTACAGCATTGTGATGTAGGGGGTCATTACGATCTGAAGCTGCCCGCCAAGGTCTGACCGCCGGGCGGCCGCCAATGCAGCCGCACTCCCACCGCAGCCATCAGGAGATCCCCGCTGGGCCGGTGGGCGGAAACCAGGTTTCTCTACCACAACACAGGAGCTGGCTCCAAATGGAGCCAGCAGTGTTGCGGCCGTGCGACGGGTGCAGTTGCACCCATCGCGCTTACTGTCTGAAAAGCTGCACGGGGCCATGGCAGGGGGCCCCTGCACTGCCCATGCCAGTGGCATGGGCAGTGCAGGGGCCCCCAGGGGCCCCGCGACTCCCCTTTCCGCCAGCCTTTTATGCTGACGGGAGGGGGACTCGTAATCCCCTAGGCAGCGCTGCAAGCACTGCTGCCCTGGAGGATTACTCCCCCTGGGACTAAAGTGGAAGGAAACCGCCAGTCCCGGCGGTGCAACCACAGCGCTTCCACCGCGGTCGTAATACCAGGGATTTTACCACCAGCCTGCTGGTGGTGAAATCCGCCAAAACAACCCTGGCGGTCCAAGACCACCAGGGTTGTAATGACCCCCGTTGTGTTTTTAACAAAGTTACTCTTCAACTCTTTCTTAAATTTGACCAGCAATTTGGTGGTCCTGATGGATAAGGAGATGGTGTTCCAGATCATGGTTCCATGCATGAAAAAGCCCAGATGCTTTTTCCATCTATTTTAATATATGGGAAAATGTATCCTACTTTTCACTCTATGCACACAGGATCTGGAACAACATCCTGTTACCTTTTCCATCTATATTACTAGTGGGCAAAATGCATATACTTGAGGGAGAGGGCGGATTTACTAGTTTAACTCTAGTCCATCAAACACTGAGGAAGGTGCATTAAATGGGATGGGGGCAATTCACTATTTTAAATTGAGTCCAAATTAAGTAGAGGAAAGTGCATATATTGAAAGAGGTCATATTTAATATGATTTAAACTCCAGCCAAAAAATCATTGGAAAAAGTGCACATATTGAGGGTGAGAAAGCTACACTACTCTCATATACGTTGAACAAACAGTTCAAATGCATACACTAAAAAGGTTTGATTTAATATTCAAACTGTTGTCCAAAGTGGGAAAGTGCAGATGATAGGGATAAGGGTGGTCAGATTTACTAGGCTAACTGCAGTCCAAGAAACATTGGGAAATAATAGATACCGAGGAGGGGTAAGATTTTCTTGTGTAGCTGCTGGAAGTCATTAATAGAGGAAAGAACACAACATGAATCTGGGAGAGATTTGCTATTCTGAAGCTAGTCCAACAGTCCTTGGGGAAAGTGCATATATAAAGTAGGGGTTTAAAGACATTATTATTACTTCATTCTAACAGATATTGGAGAAAGTGCATGGAATGGTGGGACTGTCATATTCAGTATTTTAACACCAGCTCCTCGAATAATGGAATAAGTCCTTGTATTTGGGGTTGGATTATCCAAAGTTATTATGTAAACTCTAGGACCACAAAGATTGGGAAAAATTAATTTGAAGTGGTCTATGCGGGGTTTTCATTACAGTAACAGTAACTAGGCAAAATGTAGTGTAATCATATATATTACCTACATGTATTTCATTTTGTAAAAAAAAATATATATATATATACATATATATATATATATATATATATATATATATATATATATATATATATATATATATACATAAATTCATATAAATGTCATTGTTTCTAGTAAATAACAGTAATGCTTTAGTTTACATATATGTCTTTATAAAAGCAATGGAAGGTTAGATATTATTTAAAGTTCTATAAATGAAAGTAATAATTGTGAAGAAAGGTTAGGCCCAATTATTTTTAGTAATTAAATGACAATGGACATTAAAGCCTGTATATTTATTGAAATAATGAACCCCAAAATTTAAAAACATTTAATATTCTAAATTAAATACAGCTGAATATCATGTACATTCACCAAAATGTATGTAAATAAATATTGCTCATAAAAGAAACTAAATAAACAATACCACAATAAAATCCATAAAGGCTTAAATATACTATGGCCCGTATTTATACTTTTTTTAGCGCCGCATTTGCGTCGCTTTTTGACGCAAAACGGCGCAAACCTACAAAATACAATGGTATTTTGCAACTTTGCGCCGTTTTTGCGTCAAAAAACGATGCAAATGCAGCGCAAAAAAAGTATAAATACGGGCCTATGTTTTTAAATAATTTAGAATGTTATACTCTCTAATTAAGATATCTATTTAAATTAAAAATAAATACAAATGTCATATTTATTAACACTTTCAACTAGTATAACACTAAGATAACACTATCCACCCAATCCCCCAAAATATCTTTACCGAGAAATATCAATTAGAAAATATTTAAAGGAATAATTCAAAAATACATTATTAACAATCTAATATTATATGAAAATAAATCACCATAATACAACATAGTTTTAATAATTTAAACTCTACCCAGCCAAACCTCCATTAAGCCTCACAATCCAAAATAAATGAAAAAAGTTTGCATTTTAATAACCATAATTTAACAAATATGTATGCTAACTTACTCTCAATAGTCTGCCTAATGATATTTTGACACTAACAATATTTTGATTGCAATATTGTGTTCAAACATTATTTTGGAGTGGATAATTAGACTCAAAATCGTCTGAGGTTTGTGCAACTTTCTAAAAAGCAATAGACTTGATTGGTTGCATACCAATGGGAAAATTCATCATGATAACTTACATCTTCATATGAGACTATGGGCCAGATTTAGAGCTTGGGGAGGGGATACCCCTTTACAGTGGTGAGTAGCATCTCTACCAAACTCTTGGTCCACCCACGCAAATTAGGGCTGGATAGGCCAACAGTATGTTGGTGATGTAGCCTACTTTAGGTTTGTCACCTACATACTCCTCTGATGGCCTGATGAAATACTGGACATCAGGAGTAAGCTGTTAGAATTGGGTTCTCTAGTTGGCAGTGGTATACACCCTTGTCCAAATAGGGACCAGAATCCTAGTCAGGGTAAATCACACACAATCTGAATTATCCTGTGCCCACCCTCTGGTAGCTTGACACTGAGCAGTCAGGCTTAATTTAGAAGGCAAAGTGTAAAGTATTTGTGCAATAAACCATACAGTAACATAGTGAAACACCACAAAAATACCCTACACAGGTTTTGAAACATTTAAGATATTTATCTGGTTAAATGAAGGTCAAAACAATAAGTACAAGTTGAGATATCACTTTTGCAATTTTAAAAATAGTCTTAAATCTTAGAAATCAACAGTTGTTTCTTGGTTTTATAAAGTACCTGGTTTGCATAAAAAATACCATGCACGGAGACCTCAGAGGAGGAGATGCGAGGGAAAATAGGGTGTGCATCAGATTTTCTGGCATGGCAGAGATACATCAGTTTCCGGTGTGCAGGCTAGGTTCCTCACTGTGATGCGGGGATCTTTGTGACACCCAAGGATGATGCATGGGAATCCTGGGCATGCGGGATGAAGTCACAGGCATTGCGTCCATCCAGTAGGCAATACGTCACATTTTCTGCTGCACAATCCTTCACTCAGGAAGTTGGGCTGCGTCATTTCGATTCAGCTGTGCGTTGATCCGGTAGGCTGTGCATCGAAATTCCAGCCACAAGGCAGGTGATGCATTGTTTCTTCACTCAGGAAGTCAGGCTTTGTTGTTCCGCTTCAGCTGTGGGTGATTTTCTCATCGCAAGGCAGGCTGTGCAGCTATTTTCAGTGCATAAGGAGCTCATTGAAGAGATTAAGGCCCTCATTATGACTTCGGCGGTCTAAAACCTTTCCACCAGCCACAAGACTGCAGGGGATGGCGGTCATCCGGCTGCCATATTATGACTGCTGACGGCTCTCCACTGAAATTTGGTTGGAGAGCCACCAGCAGCCATACTGGTGGTTGGCAGTGCAGTGGCGGCTGGTCCGCTTGCACCGGCATGTCATCACAACATCGCCACAACTATTACGAGTTGGTAATAGGCGTGGGTGTGATGTGACAACGTGGCAGTGCCGGCGGAACAGTCCAAGGTATACCGTCCCCTTCCGGACATCCACCGTGGAAAGGTAAGTGCCTGTCTGATATGGGACAGGGGGTGATGAGTGGTGTGTGTGTGCATGGGGGTGTGCGTTTGTGTGATTGGAGGGTGGTGGGGTTTGTGTACGTGTATGTGTGTACGTGTATGTGTGTGATTTGTGAGTGTGTGAGTATGTGAATGGATACAGAGGTGGTGGGGGGTTGTGCAAGTGTATGTGTGTATCTGTATGAATGCATGAATGCGTGATTGCATGTGTGTGTGTGTGGTGTGTGCATGTTTGGATGGGTGGGGGTCTCTAGGGGCTGAGGGAGGACTGTGGCTGTGTGGGGAGCTGGGGTGAGTCGCATACAGGTGACAGGAATGTAGATTCATGTTGCCAGTATCCTTTCTGCCAGGGATTTCCTGGCGGTGTTGCCACCGGGGAATCTCTGGTGGAAAGGAGGTTCCAAATACCGTCGGATGTCTATGGGGGACCACCAGGGCGGAAGTGGTCCACCTTCGCCCCGGCGGTCTGACCGTCCTGGCGGTACAGGCGGTGAACTGGCTGCTTTGCAGCCTGTTCACTGCTGTGGTCATAACCTGGTGGTCAAGCATGGCCACGACGTCAGCGGTGTTACCGCCAGCCTGGTGGAGCTGGACCGTCAATGTTGTAATGAGGGCCTAAATCTTTTTGGCCCTGGCAAGCTCAATCCAAGCCCTTGGAGAGCACTTCTCAACAAAATCAGAGGGCAGCAGGGCAGCAGTCCTTCTGAGCAAAGCAGTCCTTTGTGTAGCCCGGCAGTTCCTCTTGACAGGTTGCAGGTTCAGGTCCAGAAGTGTCTGAGTTGGTGGAGTCAGAGACCCATTGTATACACCCAAAAATGCCTTTGAAGTGGGGGAGACTTCAAAGAGTGATTCTGAATTGCACAAGGTCCCCTTTCAGTACAGGTCTGTCTGCCAGGGACCCATCAGGGCTTTGGCAGTCCCTTGTGTGAGGGCAGGCCACTAGCCTTTGAAATGTAAGCATCAGGCCCCCGCCCTCCAAGCCTAGGAACACTCATTGAGTATGCATATGAGTGCAGGTGTGACTGAGTATCCTGTGTTTGTGGTTGTCTGGGAGCAAACCACAAGGGAGCTGTCAACCAGCTCAGCCCAGACCTGGCTGTAAGGCACAGATGGATTTTAAGTGCAGAGAAAATCTCACTTTCCTATAGTGGAATTTCTGAAATAGTAATATAATATCCAACCTCACCAATGAGTAGGATTTTCTATTACCATTCTGCCCATACTAAATATAACCTGGTTATACCTTTCTGATCATAATACCACTCAAAAATGAATGTAATATGATGGTAGTCCTAATGTTATCCTACGAAAGGAGCAGGCCTCACAGTAGTAGAAAATGATTTTAGGAATTTTCTACTACCAGGACATATAAAACACACATGTACATTTGCTGCCTTTTACCTACATAGCACCCTGCCCTATGGGTTACCTAGGGCCTACCTTAGGGGTGACGTATATGTAGAAAAAAGGGGAATTGGCTTGGCAAGTATCAAATGCCAAATCAAAGTGGCAGAGAAACTGCACACACAGGCCTTGCAATGGCAGGCCTGAGACATGCTTAAGGGGCTACTTACCTGGGTGGCACAACCAGTGCTACAGGCCCACTAGTTGCATTCAATTTACAGGCCCTGGGCACATGTAGTGCACTTTAATGGGGACTTACAAATAAATCAAATATGCCAATTGTGAAGGAACCAATGGTACCATGTTTAAGGGAGAGACCATATGCACTTTAGCACTGGTTAGCAGTGGTAAGGTGTGCAGAGTCCTAAAACCAGCAGAAACAGTGTCATAAAAGTGGAGGGAGGTAGGCAAAAAGTTGGGGGATGACCACCCTAAGATTGTCAACTCTAACATGTGGTCCCAAACCAGAAAGTGTGGAGAGCTACCCAACCCCTTGGGAGCTCTCATCGCTAAGGCCGAAGTATCTGGATAGACTATCAGCATTGGCGTGGTCAGTCCCCGGGTGATGCTCCACCGTAAAGTCCACCTCCTGTAGGGAAATGGACCACCTCAAGAGTTTAGGATTGTGAGAAGCCTGTGGTCTGTCTGAACCCGAAAGTGAGTCCCAAACAGGTGGAGTCTCAGCTTCTTCGGTGCCCAGAACACAGCAACTGCTTCTCTTTCTATGGCATTCCACCTCTGTTCCTATGATAATAGTCTTCTGCTAATAAAGACTACTGGTTCAACTAGGCCCTCCTCATTCAACTGTGCTAGAACCATCCCTGTGCCATTCTCTGAAGCGTCTGTCTGCACGATGAACTCCATGGAGTAGTCGGGGGCCCTGAGCATGGTTGCCGTGCACATGGCTTCTTCCAGGGAGTGAAAGGCTTTCTGACAAGCATCTGTCCAATTCATCAACCTTGACTGTTTCTTAGATGTGAGTTCTGTTAAGGGGCCACTATGGTGCCATAGCCCTTAATAAATCTGTGATAGTACCCAGTGAGACCAAATAAGGATCTCGCCTCTGTCTGATTTCTAGTTGGTTGCCAGGCCATGATTGTCTCAATCTTGGCCTGGAGGGGCTGTACCTTGACACCACCTACTAGATTTCCCAAGTACATTGCAGAACCCTGCCCAATCTGGTACTTACTGACCTTGATTGCCAGGCCTGCCTGTTGCAGGGCCTGGAGCACCTCTTGGAGGTGTAGTAGGTGTTCCTCCCAGCTGGAACTGTAGACGGCAATGTTGTCTAAGTAGGCTGTTCAGAACACATCTTTGCCAGCTAGGACCCCGTTAACCAACTCTTGGAAGGTAGCGGGGGCATTATTCAATCCAAAGTTCATTACTCTGAACTGGCAATGTCCCTCAGGAGTAGAAAAAGCAGATCTCCCTTTAGCCCCCTCAGGCAAGGCGATCTGCCAGTACCTTGATGTGAGATCAAATATACTGAGGAATTTGTCAGCACCTAGCCTATGAGCTCATCAGCTCGGGGGATAGGGTGAGCGTCTGTCTTCATGACAGAGTTGAGACCTCGTCGTCCATGCAGAACCTCAGTTCTGGCTTGGCACTAGGAGCGGCAGAGTTGGGAACCAGCACCACAGGGCTGGACCAGGGATTACTGGACATCTCAATCATCCCAAGAGCTAGCATCTTGGCAACTTCCACCTTGATGCTAGACTTCACCTTGTCTGACAACCTGTATATATTGTTCTTTACAGGGGTACTGTCTCCCGTGTCAGTATCATGGACACACAAGTGGTGAAGGAAAAACAGCGAGGAGTACTGTTCCAGTAACTGGTAGCAGTCCCCTCTCTGATCCAGGGTCAGAGAGACTAAGAGATTGACACCCTTAATTGACCCATCACCTTCCTTGGCAGAGAGGAGGTTGCAGAGAGGTTCTCTCTCCTCCTACACTCTCTCATCTGTCACCAGAAGTATGCTGACCTCAGTCGTCTCAAAATGAGGCTTTCATCAGTTCACATTGCTCACTCTTAGGGTATGCCTCTCATTTACGCTCCTTGGTTTCAAATGGGCCAGTCTAGCTGTCCTGGAGAGCTCTAGGCTCTACTGGCTCCATTACCCGAACCTTGTCTCAGGCTGAAACTCAACCAGGGGGGCCTTCTGGTCATACCAGATTTTCATGAACTCTTGACTGGCCTCAAGGTTGCTCTTGGACTTCTTCCAGAAGCAGTGCATCTGGTTGTGGAGGGCTAGTTGGGGCTAACAACATTCTATGGGGGATGCCTTGGGAGCTTTCTCCCACCCCTCTTTTACAATGCTTAAGGGTCCCCTGACAGGGTACACATAGAGAACCCTTTCTGAGGCATCTCTCTCTAAGCAAAGAGAAGGTATGGTAAGAAGACGTCCCATTTATCCCTCATGGCCTCAGGGAGGCCTGTCATCATGACTCTTATGGTCTTGTTGAATCTCTCCAGAAGACCATTTGATTGAGGATGATGTGGTGTGGTGAACTTATTGGTCACCACACACGCATCCCACATGGGCTTCATGTATGTAGACATGAAGTTTGTGCCTCTGTCAGACACAATCTCCTTTGGGAATTCCACACGGGTAAATTCCCCATCAGAGTTCTGGTCAACACCTGTGCAGTCACCATCCTCAGAGGGATTGCCTCTGGGTAGCGGGTTGCATGGTTCACTAAAACCAGGATAAACTGGTTGTCTAGGGCAGTTTTGGGGTCCAATGGACCAATTATGTCAATGCTTACCCTTTCAAAGGGGGTGTCAATGATGGAGAGTGGGATCAGGGGGGCTTTGAGCCTTTTCCCTGTCTTCTCACTGGCCTTGCAGGTAGGATAGACCTATAGAATGCATCTGAGGCTTTCTACATTTGGGGCCAATAAAAGTGGGCGACAAGCCTGGCAAAGGTCTTGTTTTGCCATAAATGTCCTGCCAGGGGGATGTCATGAGCCAGGCCCAGTAGGAAGGCCTGGTAACACTGGGGGAACTCCAGCACACGTGCTGCCCCAGCATCTCGTACCTTAGGCTCACTGTAAAGGAGATCATTCTCCCAATATTTAAAGTGGTCACCAGAGGCTTCACTTGCTGCTTGAGCTGAGGCCTGTTGCCTCAAACCCTCAAGAGTGTGACACTCCTTCTGTGCTTTGCAGAATTTCTCCCTGATGGGCCCACCCTCAACTTTCCAGCCAGCAAGCTCAAACAGGTCACCTAGGGCAGCAATGTCCTCCCTGGTCCCCGTCAACCACTGTGGGAACTTCTGGGACTGGTTTCCTGTGCCCTTTGCCTCTCTCCATGGCAGCTGTCTATGCCATTTTACCAGGCTCAAGAGGCCCTTGACTCCCCTCATGTGCAGCCATGGACTTTGTGGTAATGCAGACCCACTCAGGCAATCCCAACATTTCCAAGTGAGACCTTAGCTCTACTTCCTTCCAAGTAGTATACTAACAGACAACCTACAGGCATAGCAGGACTCACAGCTACTTTTGGAGTACCAGAGACCCCTCCATTCAGAGGAACCCAGAGTTACTGGTAGGTTGATCTCACGATTGTTCGTGACTATGGCTAGGTGGAATGTGTTTGGAAGAACCTGCTCTGCTGACTCCAGCTGCCCCCTGACAGTAGTCATGCTGGCTCCTGTGTCACACAGAGCCTAAACCCCTTGCCCATTGATGGTGACCGACTGCCTATACTTAGAAGTATTGGCAGACATGTGGGCTTTTAGCACCATCTCTGCATCCCCCAGGGACAATAGAGTTACCTCTATCTGTTCCCCAAAGATGACTGGGAGTACCTCCTCCCCGAGTGCTACACTAGCCATCCCAGGTGTCTGCCCTCCAGTGGGGGGAGGTGCCCTCTTGGGACACTTGGAGTCACCCTGAGAGTGACCATACTTGGAGTACTCTGCACAAAGGGGTACAAACCTCCCTGTGTTATGGTCTACAAACACTTTTTTTTTACAATCAGACTGGGACTGGTTACCGCAATTCCCTTGGGAATTAGTTTGGGGCCCTTTTGAGAACTCCTTATTTTTAAGTCTGTCTCCCCCCTCTTTCTTCTGGTGGGAACCCTGAACACCTTTGTGTTCTAGCCCAGTGGTCCGCCTCCTCTGAAAGCTTACTGGGATCAGTCTGCTTACTGTCAATCAGGTGATGATGCAGTTCTATAAAGCAAATACTGAGTATATGCTCTCTCAGGATCTAATCATATACCCCCTTATGATCATCTACTTTTCTGTCACACACCCATCCATTCAGCGTCTTAATAGAAACATCAAAAAAATCTACCCAAGTTTGTGTGGACAGTTTGGTACTGTCCTTAAATTTCTGCCAGTACTTTTAAGGGGTAAGTCCAAACTTGGTACATGTTTCCACAAGCCTGCCCCCCATTCCTCATCAGGGACACCTTAAGCCCTTAGTGCAACTTCATAGGCATCCAACCATTTGTCAATGTCATCTCCCACCACATAACTTCGCACCACATCTCTGGGTATACGTACCTTTTTGTCTCCAGCAGGTCCTTTATGTGTGGTGCCACCATCACTGCTGGACTCAGACTGCCCACACTGAAGGTACAGCTCTTTGAGACTCAGTTCATGAGCCAGAAGCAGTTTCTTTTCAACCAAGGCCCTTTCAGCCTCAGCTTTTTTGGCATCTCTCAGCCTTCCTCTCCTCTGCCTCCATGTTTAACCTTGCCAATTGCAGTTAAAATGCTCTTTCTTCCCTCCTTTCTCCTGCGGTCAGGTCATGACTTGAGACACTGCTCCCTGGTTTAGCAGGGGGCACATATCCAGGGGTATCAGCCCCCACTGCTATTGGCAAATCCTCTGGCCCCTCCACCTCAACATTCTCTTGTGAACGGGCTTTTGCACAGGCCCTCGGCACCTTTTTCTTCTCCTCCTTCCTGGAGGCACCCCAGGTAGGTATTCCCATCCCCTTGCAGAACACTTTCAGCTGGCTGGCAGTGTATGTTTCCAGCTTAGCCAGGTCTAACTCTCCAGCTCCTCCTTGAGACCCAGCCAGAGACATGTTGATTAGGAGTAGATTAGCAGAAAAGAAATTGCAGCAAAAAAAGAAAAAATCTTATTGACCTTTGACTGTGGGTAGGTAGTGTCCACATACCTATTGTATGTCATTCCACAAACACAAGTCATGTCCTCACCCCTGATCACCAATGTTAGAAATAGGGTCTCTAGTTGACATTGAGACTTCAGAAAACAGAAGGCAAGCTCAATCCAAGCACTTGGAGAGCACTCCTCGGCAAAGTCAGAGGGCAGCACGGCAGCCGGGCAACAGCAGGGCAGCAGTCCTTCTTAGCAAACCAGTCCAGATTAGTCATTTGGGCAGCCATGCAGTTCCTCTTGACAGGTTGCAGGTTCAGGTCAGAAGTGTCTGAGTTGGTGGGTCCAGAAACCCAGTTAAAATACCCAAAAATGCCTTTGAAGTGGGGGAGACTTCCAAGAGTGGGTTTGAAGTGCACAAGGTCCCTTTTCAGTACAGGACTGTCTGTCAGGGTCCCAGTAGGGGCTTTGGCAGTCATTTGTGTGAGGGCAGGCCACTAGTCTTTGAAATGTAAGTGTCAGGCCCTCTACCCTCCCAGGAAGACCCATTTAGTATGCAGATGAGTGCAGGTGTGACTGAGTATCCCGTGTTTGTAGTTGTCTGGGTGAAATGCACAGGGGAGCTGTCAACCAGCCCAGAACTGGATTGGAGACAAGCTGTAAGGCAAAGATGGATTTTAAGTGCAGAGAAAGGCTCACTTTTTAAAAGTGGCATTTCTGAAATAGTAATATAAAATACAACCTCACCAATAAGCAGGGTTTTCTATTACCTTTCTGGCCATACTTAATATGGCCTGGTTATCCCTTTCTGATCAGAATCTACCACTCAAACAGTAGATGAGGGCAGCCCTAATATTATCCTATGAAAGTAGCAGGCCTCACGGTAGGGGACAATGACTTTAGCAGTATTTCACTATCAGGACATATAAAACACACATGTACATGTCCTGCATTTTAAGTACATAGCACCCTGCCCTATGGGTTACCTAGAGCCTACCTTAAGGGTGACCTATATATGCAGAAAAAAGGGGATTTTAAGGCTTTGCAAGTACTTTTAAATGCCAAGTCGAAGTGGCAGTGGAACTGCACACACAAGACTTGTATTGGGAGGCCTGAGACATGGTCAAGGGGCTACTTAAGTGGGTGGCACAACCAGTGGTACAAGCCTGCTAGTAGCATTCCATTTACAGGTCCTGGGCACCTGTAGTTCACTTTACTAGGGACTTACAAGGAAATCAAATATGCCAATTGGGAATGAACCAATGTTACCATGTTTAAGGGAGAGACCATATGTACTTTAGCACTGGTTAGAAGTGCGCAGTCATTAAACCAGCAAAACAGTGTCACAAAATAGGAGGGAGGCAGACAAAAAGTTGGGGGATGACCAACCTAACGCTGCCAGGTCTAACTTAAGCCATGTGATTGTCTGTCCAATTAACAGTGGGCGGTTGGATGGCTCTTTCTTGCTGGTTGTCACTGGCTTCTAAAGCCTTGCATAGATGGACAGTAATAATAAGAAAATATTACCCCCATTCGATGGGAGAAAACTTCCATATTGTGTTGGCCATTAGTTATACTTTTTCAAAAACAAGCTCTGGCTTTAAGAGTTTGGTTTTGAAAAATATAAAACTTTGGAAAAATGTAATCAGACGACTTCTCTAAATTTGGTGGGTGGAGTAAAGGCAGGGTGGTGAAGTAAGTCCTCTTCTACCCTCTTTGCCAACCTGTAAATCATGTCCTATGTGGTGAAGACTGAACAATTGGTAAGGCAGCAGTAATGTAGGGTGGACTGTGGGGAGCTCAGCCCAATAGTGCCCAATAATGGATGGCTTCAGACAGGCAGAGCCATGGTTCTGTTGATCAGGATTGGACTGGGACAGAAATTAGGTACAGACATCAAAATAAAAGTGATCTCCATTTGCGAGTAAGAAAGCTTAATTTGGCCAATATTTGCAAATCGAGACAGTTTTGAACTTTCAGAGACAAGCTGTATATGCATTTTGCATGCATGCTTGCTGCAGGTAATGTTTGTGGTCATATCAAGAAAATCAAAAGTAAAACAACTGACCTGTCACACAGTAGAACAGGTCTATAAACAGCCAAAAAATGGCTGACACACAGGCCTGTGAGACCAGTCCTTCTGGCACTGTCAGATTGCTCTGTAGGCCAGCCGAATCCTCCTGCTGATATAACGAATTCTGCTGCTGATATAAGCGCACATTATGTAACTGGAGAATGTGATAAGAAAATGAAGATGCCTAAAAATGAGACATTACATATAACGAAATCTATAAATGGCATAAGAAATAGCACAGAAGTTTCAAAGTATTAGGTGAAAGTTTAAATTCCTTACTCTGAACAATATATTTCATTACAAGGGGTTGTGGCAGTAAGCACCCAACAACTTAAAAGATTCAAAGAGAAAAACAAGACCTCTGAACCAGGCATGTATACATTACTTGGAGACTTAAACACACGAAGGCCATCAATTGCACCATCAGCTATACAACAATACGTATCATGAAATGTGGTAGTTAGACAAAACACACCATTCTAAAGGTGCATTGCTGATATGGTCTTAGGGGAACCCCATTTAAGGTTTAAGCCCACTGCAGAGGAGGGAAGTTTGTACAATATATTGCTGTGGAAAGGCACATTCAATATCCAATTGTATCAAGCTTCAGTTGTACCCTGTAGGATGCAATCCCCTGTGAATGAATTCTCAGTGGAGGCAGAGATGAAGGGGCCTATAGGGCAATCTGGCAGTGTTCAATAGGGTGGTGTGACATGTCAGTATGCGGTATGGTTTTTTAGCAGTTAGTTGTCCTGTTTTATGGCCAGGTGGGTCGGTGTTAGACTTGGCATAATTGGCATGATCTCCCCTAACGTTTTGCCTTTACTTCCCCAGTTGTTTCTGTGTGCTGGACTCTGTTTTTGCTATTTTGTTTGCTCTGGACACTTTATCACTGCTGACCAGTGCTAAAGTGTAAGTGTTCCCTGTATAGATTATTTGTGTACATTGGCTTATCCATAATTGGCATGTATGATTTACTAGTAAGTCCCTAGTAAAGTGCACTAGAAGTGCCCAGGGCCTGTAAATCAAATGCTACTATTGGGTCTGCAGCACTTTTTGTGCCACCCACATTAGTATGCGTGTGAACATGGCTCAGTCCTACCACTGCAGTGTCTGTGAGTGCAGTTTTAAACTGCCAATTCAACTTGGCAACTGTACCCAATTGTCAGGCCTAAAGCCTCCCTTTTCTAACATGTAAGGTACCCCTAAGGTAGGCCCTAGGTAGCCCCATCAGCAGGGTGCAGTGTATGTTAAAGGTGGGACATGCACTTATGTGTTTTACATGTCCTGACAGTGAAATACTGCCAAATTAGGTTTTTACTGTTGCAAGGCCTATCTCTCTCATAGGCAGATTACCTCTGGGAGCAGATAGACAGAGGGAGTTTGGGGTCTCTGAACTGACAATTTAGAAATACATCTTTTAGTGAAAATGGATTTTAGATTGTGTGTTTGAAAATTCCACTTTTAGAAAGTAGGCATTTTCTTGCTTAAACTATTCTGTGACTCTGCTTGTTTGTGGATTTCCTGCCCGGGTCAGTTTGACAGTTGGGCTGTTTGCACCTCTCCTCTAGAGAGTGACACAAATGGAGCTGGGGTGTAGCCTGCATATCCCGATGGGCCATCTGGACTGAGGGGAGGAGTGGTCACTTATACCTGAAAGGGCTGTGCCTGCCCTCACACAATGCAGTTTTCAACCCCATGGTGTGTGTCTGGTGCCTGGCCTGGGCAAGGCAGGATCTTGAAAAGTGAGAAGAGACTTCTCCTTGAAGTAGGCCTACGTCAAAGGCAGAAAGGGGTATAAGAAGACCTCCCAAAACCAGTGAAAATCAGAATACTTCTGAAACCAAGAGGAGCCTCTGCAAAGGAGAAGAGCTGGAGAAGCTGGAGGAGGAGTACTGCCCCTTTGTCTGTGAATGTGCTTTGCTGGATTAGCCTGCAGTATCTGATTTGACCTGAGAGAGGACAAAGACTGACTTTTGTGTGACTTCCCACTGGTGAAGAATCTCCAAGGGCTTGAACTGAGTTTGCCTCCTGTTGTTGAAGTCTCAGGGGCAACAAAGACTTCTCTCTGCCAGCACTTGGGCTTTCTGCTGAGAGTCCTGCCTGCCAGTTGGTGCCCTAACCTGTCTCTGGGCCCTTGAAAGCTGAAGCTGGTGGAAAAGGACAGAAATATACACAAAGCCTGCAGTGCAGGGAAACTTTCAACGCACTGCACCCCTCGAGGCTGATAAACGATGTGCCGTCGGACTTGTGGATAAAATTGACGTTCCACGTGCATCGCAGCTGGAACATCAACACAACACGGCTGGAAAAACGATGTGCAACACCTGCAGCAGCTGCTGTTAATGACACAAGGCCCACACAGGGCGGGTTCTTGACACCATGCAACCGGCTTTCAATGCCACATCAGTGGGCTGTGTTGTGTCATTTTGTAATGTTTTCATTGAGTTACTGTGTGTTTTGGTGCAAATACTTTACCACCTTGCTACTGAAGTTAAGCATGCCTGCTCGTGACAAGCTACCAAGGGGTTGAGCGGAGGTTAAAGGAGGGTGATTCTCCTTTACCCTGACTAGAGTGAGGGTCCTTGCTTGGACGGGGGTAACCTGACAGCCAACCAAAGATCCCATTTCTAACATTGGTGATCAGCGGTTGGGATTGGACTTGTATTTGTACTTGACATACAGTGATTAAGTGTACACTACTGTTTTCAGTGCAGACCATTACATGACCACATACTACTTGTCTTTGTGATTTTTGCTTTTTTCTCTTTTTGGATTTTCCCTACTTCCATATTTCGGTGGTAATCCTTTATTAACTATTGAACTTCATTTGGGAACTCGTTTTTCTGCCTTTGAAACTTTGCACTTTTAACTCTTCATCATGTCTCAATCTGGTGATGCATCAGCTGGAGCAGCTTTTGATTTAGGAAACCTGGAGAGCTATATAGTTGCCCAGTTGAGGCAGTTCTGCAAAATCCTTGCTTGTCCCATTAAGGGCTCCACCTGGAAGGAGGAGCTGCAGAAGGCATTGAGGGCCTGAGTAACAGTCAAGGAAGCTAAGGGGCAAACAGAGGAGGAGGAGGAAGAGGAAGAGCAGTCCATACACAATGGTGTAGTGGGTGGCCCTGTGATGTGCAGGGAGAAGGTCTCCAGGGCAGGTAGAAGTGTGTCATCTAGGGGTCTGACTCCTGAAGAGTTGCAAGATAGACAGGCAGAGAGGGCTCACCAGGCCATGGTGTGGTAGAACATCGGGAAGTCTTGGATTTCCAGTTCCATAGTGGCCGTGGAGTCCTCTGTGTCCATCAAAGTGAGTCTTTCCTTTTCTGTAATGTGTTTCTGCCAGGCTTTTGATGGTGTTGCTAACGCCCCAGAGATCCTGGTGGTTTGCT
Organism: Pleurodeles waltl; assembly: GCF_031143425.1. Taxonomy (NCBI): domain Eukaryota; kingdom Metazoa; phylum Chordata; class Amphibia; order Caudata; family Salamandridae; genus Pleurodeles; species Pleurodeles waltl. The sequence goes on from NC_090438.1 coordinate 246,715,901, forward strand.
ATTTCATAATATGGTGGGTGGTGCCTTGACTTCTGCCTGACAGTAGGTGACTATTGCCGTGGTCTGTGGTGTTAATGCCCTGGTGGTTGGTGTGGTACATTGGCTGTCTATGGGAGGTCTCACCCCCATGGTCATAATTTGGTGGTAATTACCCCCAGCCTCTTTGCGGCATTACTGAAATTTTCACAGTGGCGGTCAGTACACCACCAATGTCATAATAAGGACCAAAGTTTCTGTATGGTTTTCTCTTTTTAGGAAATTCTTTACAAGAAAAAAAAATCTCATTTTTTTAAAATATTTTCTCCTTTCAGCAATTCGCTGCTTTTATGGTAGGCATGTGTTGGTAAAATCATGTCCCTGTGACTTTCCCAATAACATTAAAAATTCCAGTGGCCCTATGGGACCAGCAAGTACTCATGCTATGTCACTACATAATTAAAAAAACAAGTGTATTTATTTTTCGTTTTTGATATAGCTACTCCTACTAATCCACCACCATCACAGACCTGGCAGGATATCTCGGACCGGCAGCTGAGGCTGGAGGCCACCAGGCCTCAGTACCAGCAGCTGGTGGACAAGGAGGGCCAGGTACATGCCCCTGCTGTGGGGACCAGTTCCACCAGTCAACTATCTGCTCCTCCAGCCCACACCAGTGCAAACACAGCTGACAGCTTAGAGCTGCCTGTCCCTGACCCCGTACCACCATTTCCACCCCCTTTCAGACCAGCTACACCATTGCCAAGTGCTGTTGTATCTGTTAGTAGAGGGAATTGTTTTCTGAGTTTGTGTTTTACTTTAACTTTCCACTGATGCCTTTTTGCACAGCCTGATCTTTTTAATCTGCTTTTTAAAGTGTATGCCTGTTAGCAGGGTATGTCCATCCCTTTATTGCCTACAGAAATGTAGATGAACATTTACTTATCTCATCTTCAGTAGAAGTTAGATTCATACTAACCAAAGTAGTTCACTTCCCCCTGTAGTCCTCTTACCTGAATAGATAAGTGATGACTGGCAACTGTTCCCTCTGTCAATCTTCCAGTACCTTACCGGATGAGTTTCCAAAAGGGCCTTCTTTATGGTAGTGCGCTGTGAGGAAAACCATCACAGCAAGCAAGGTTGCACTCTCTCCTGGGAGATCTCCAATGAATGAGTATGACACAGTTCTGTTAAAATCAGTGCAAACTGTCCTTCTGCCCCAGAGACCATTAGATATCTAAATGTTCTCTCATCTAGGTTTTAAAAAATAAAATTATGGAGGAGTGAATTGAACCAACCTAGTTCTAAAAAATATAATTGTTAAAAGTAAAATGATGCCCTACTGCCAAAATGAACAGTGCATCTGCATTCTCCTATGCAATGTCCATCACTCCTGGGTGCCTGTCTGAACCGATCTGGTAGGTAAGCAAGATTGCTGAGCTCAGCTTTCACCTTTCATTTATGAAGGGGAGCAGAAGGCCTTCAGATTGTAAAGCAGAAACTTTATGTTGCAGTCAAGTAGAAGGACAATACGAAGGTAAGGTTCATGGGGAGTATATCAAGAAGACTCAGAGGTTGAGTTAAAACAAGAGGAGTTTCATGTTTGCCACCAGAGAAACACACACATTCAGCAGCATTTCCCAAATCAACACACCTTTCTCCATTCCACATAGCTGAGTACTCGGTCCCAGAGTCCTCATCATCATACTTTCCTCTTGAAGTCAATAATTTTCATCTTCTAATATTTGAGGTTGTCCTGCTCTGAATCCTTCTCCTGCCTGTGAGTAACTCCATCCCAGTCACTATCCAAGTGAGGTAGACCTGTATTGCATTGCTGTTGAAGAACTAGAAGAGAAACAATATTGCAATAGTTTGTATAGATTTGTGTTTGTTTACTAAAGTGACTGGTCTGGTCACTAAAGAACCAGAAAAAAGAAATGGACCCCACAGGTACTTCTTCACTGCTCACTGGTCCAACTCCAATCTGGTCATACATGTGACTATAAAATTGGTGGGGCAGCATAAATCAGGCTCATGCATAATGTTCCACTAGCTGGTTTTCTGTGGAAAGAAAGAAGATCAATAATAAATATTTTTAAAAAGTTCTATGGTGGCACTGGCATACTGAGGCCCTCATTATGAACACAACGGTAACCACTGCACCAACGGCGGTGGCGGTAACAACCGCCAACAGATCTGCAGTCCGAACCGCCAAATAATGAACCAACTGAAACACAGGCATCCTGAAAACCACTCACTGCCAGCAGAGGAGTGCCGTCAACGATGGCAGAGCCCACCCACAGGCCGACGGAAAGGCCCTACCTGCCCATCAAATAATGAAGCACTAGACCACCGTCAGTTCCTGGGCAGGAACCACCACCATGTAAAGCCAGGTGGAAATGAACCAAATATAAGGAAACACTCACCGGAGGCTCTCACAACATGCTGAAGCAGACATGGAGAGAGAGTTGCAGATCATGCCAGTCCTGCTCCTTGCCATGTACCTCCATGACCGAGACCGCTGACGAAGACGACGACGGTAAGTACCGCAACCTACTAAACAAGGGAAGAAAGGGTATAGTTACATACCCACCCACTCCACCCACCCTGCACTGCTCCCACAACCCTTCACAGAAGCACAAGCCACACACCCCACAGCAAGAGGTACTTACCCGGCACAAGGCAAATCCAACCTCAGGGAACAGGGACAGGGAGTTGTGGGGGTGGGGATTTACAACTGGGAGGGGGTCTTTGATTCCCATCTAGAAGAGGTGGCGGGGGTCTAGGTTTTGTCACAGCAGCTGGTGGAGCGGACTTGGCCCGGGGTGCGGCAGATGTTCCTGGGCCAGCTTGGGATCTCTTCCTCACAGGGAAGGTAGCACAGGAATGGGAAGGGCCGACAGGGGTGGGCTGTGATGTGGGAGGAGTGGACAGGGCAAGGAGGTGAGCACATTTAGGGACGAGACAGGGTGGGCCAGTGGGTTCAAATATGTCAACACGGGATAGGAAAAGTTTCTTAGGTGCAATTGGGGTGGACCTGGAGAAAGACGTGGGAGTGGAGATAGAGGGAGTGGTTGTGACAGGTGTAGGTGTGTGTGTTATGTGGGTTCAGGTGACTGGACAGTATGCTGAGGTGTTGTGGATGTGTGATGGGTGGGTGGTTTGGTGCGTTTGAGTGTCTTGGGAGGAGGGGGGTGGACACAGTGGGACAAGACTGACTGCCAGTGTAAATGGATGTTGTCTGGGTGTCTGCAAGTCTGGTGAGTGTGCTGCATGTGTCAAATAAAGAGGTTGTGGTGCGTGCAGGTGTGGTGTCTGGGGTGCATGAATGGATGTGTGCTATTGTGGTGCTGCAGGAATAGGGTCAGCAACATTGAATGAGGGTGCAGTGCCTTTTGGTGTGCATGTAGAGGGGGCAGACAGGGAGGCGGAAGAGGTGGACACACTGGGGGAAGTGGATGTTGGTGTGTGTGCATGTGTATGTTGGCTGCGTGTATGCTTGTGGTGGGAGGTGTGGTGCTTGTGTTTTGAAGTGTGCTTGTTGTGTGTTCAGGTGTGTGCCTGCGTGTCAGAATGTGTGCATTGGACAGGTGAATGGAGTGGGGTGCCGGAAGGGGTATAGGTGGCTGAAGGGGGGACAGAATGACCAGGGACACTGGCTGCCGTCCAAGAGGAGGCCAGAGCCTGACGAAATCCCTGTAGGCCAGACCCGACACCATGAATGCCATCCAGATAGGCGTTGGTCTGCTGCACCTCTGATGCTAGCCCCTGGATGGCATTGACGATGGTTGTCTGCCCTATAGAGATGGCTCTCAGGAAGTCAATTGTCTCCTCCGTAAGGGCAGCAGGGCTGACTGACTGGGGCAGGGGAGGAGGTGCCTGGGGCTAAGGAGACGGCCACCCTTCTGGGTGAGTGGGCACGGGCAACTTGGTGGGGAGCAACAGGGAGGGCGGTGAGGGTATGGGGGTGGCGGAAGATGATACAGTTGGGGTGGGCCCACTAGGGTCTGCACTGCCAGGGAGATCCTATCGAAGGAGGTATCAGAGTCTCTACCTCCAGTGGTAGTTGCCTCCCCCGTGGTACTCCCTTTGCCCTCCAATCCACTGGTCCCCTTGGCGTCAGACGATTCTGCCTCCGAGGATCCATGGGTCGCTGCCTCCCCACTCAACGGTTCCTCAGCTTCCTCGCCAGATGATGCTGATGTACAAAGACAATACAAGAAAACAGTGATGGGGAGACAAAACAGGAGAGACACTTGTAAATAGCTGAATGGAGGTACAGAACTGGTTCACACATACACCCACCCAGAAAATATCCCACCAGGCACTGCCTACCGCTATACACGTGGCTATGCCCCTGACTAGTGGCCAGAACCCTGCTATACAGCCATTCCCCAACTAACTTAAGGACCTGACATTCTGCAGACTTCACCCAAACACCCACGGGCCATTATGTAGATGGACATCAGTCATAGTCCCTGCCACTACACAGCATAAATACGAATGCACACACACACACACATCCATCAAGGGGCCAAAATATGGTATAAGTACTCACCCCCTTGTGACTGCTGTGCAGCCTTCAAGCGCCCATCCAGGTTCGGGTACGCCACCGCCAGGATGTGTTGCATAATGGAGGTCAGTGCTCGACGTGCACCCCTTCCTCGTTGGGAGGATTTCCCCAGCTGGGCCTCACAGATCTTCCTCATACAGCGCCGCAGGTCCTCCCACCTCTTCCTGCAGTGGGTGCTCTGCCGGTTGTAGACCCCTTGGTGATGGTATGCCAAAGTCCCCTCTTCTGGTGGGCGCTTACCTATAAGGGACACAGAAAAGTAACACAGAGGTCAGACACTGGCCAATCATATACAGCTGGCTATACGTTCACAATGAGACGGACATTTCAAACAGCCTAACAGCACACACACATGCAGCATGTCAGGGACCCTGGACCATACAGTGTCACAAGTGCACACATGTATGCAGCCAACACCCACCACTAGACACATCTATGCACCCCAATCCACCTCCTCACCTGTACCTCTGGCCGACCGTAGAGCTTGGTATACAGGGGCAGGTCCCCGTCCACGAGCTTCTCCAATTCCTCGCTGCTGAAGGCTGGGGCCCTTTCCCCAGCAACACGTGCCATTTTCATGGCCAGAGGCAGGACACAGCAGTACACTCAGTGGAGTACCTGCATGCATGAGATCAGGGAGTCAAGTGAAGTTGGAGTGATGAGTTTGCGTATGCACCACCGCCGGCAGCGATCATGACACGCTTAGAATGCCCATTGACAACCATGTTAACCAATGAATTTGGGGACAGCGGTAAACACCGCCTTACGCTATTACGTCAACCGCTAGCAATATGAGGTCACTTCCACCACAATACTTCTGGATAACAGGGGGCAGACATTTTGGCCTTAACTACGCAGTTGTAAAACCCTCATCAGCACAATGCAGGCTCTATTGTCCCCTAAACACATATAGGCATGTAACAATATACATTACCTCACCTGACCAGTCCTGATATATTATTGTGGGCATGTTGCTGTAATGTCACACACACTAAGCATTTGTGTTGTCGACAATCATGCCAGCAGTGCTGAATGAAAAACAATGTGTGCAGATGTATGTGTGTTCCTCACATGTGTTTTCAACTCCTCCTAGGTACAGACCCTTGTGGCGAGGGAGGGCCCCATCGGTGTACAGACCACTTGTTGATTTGTGGACCATAGTGGAGCGTCACATCATTATCAATTACAGACTCACTCGTGCTAATATTGATGAACTTTGTGCATTACTGGATCCAGCACAGAGACCAGCTAATCGTAATCAGTATGCCATCCCTACTGAAGTGCAGGTGCTCCCTGCACTCCATTTCCTGGCCACTGACTCATTTCAAGTGACAGTGGGCATGGGTGCTGTTTTTTCACAGCCAATGTTTAGCATTATACTATCCAGATTCCTGAATGCAGACCTATGTGAGGTTTCCCCAAAATGTGGACCTCCCTGCCATCAAGTCGGACTTCTATGCCTTTCCCAACATACCCCATGTGATAAGTGCCATTGATGGCACCCTCATAGCTATCATCCTCCCAAGAGTCAGTAAACAGGTGTACAGAAACAGGAAGAACTTTCATTCCATGAACATTCAATTAGTGTGTACTGCAGACCAGTACATCTCACATGTGAATACCATGTTCCCTGGATCAGTCCATGATTCCTTTGTGCTGAGGAACAGTAGTGTGCCACACAAGATGGAACAAATACAAGAGGACAGATGATGGATCATAGGTAGGTGTCTCTGCCAGGCTGTCTGCCTCTGAGGGTTGTCAATGATAGTCCTGTTTTGCACCATTTTCTAGGTGATTCTGGCTATCCCAACTTGTGTTGGCTCCTGACACCAGTGAGGAATCCTAGAACAGATGCAGAGAGGAATTACAATGAGGCCAATGGACGTACTAGGAGGGTGATAGAGCGCACAATAGGTCTCCTGAAGGCTAGATTTCATTGCCTACATATCTCTGGTGGTTCCCTTGGCCTATGGGCCTGAAAACGTGTGTAGAATAGTTGTGGCCTGCTGCATGCTACACAACGTGGCTATGAGAAATTCTATCCCCCTCTTGGAGGAGGAGGGTGCTGTATATCCAGACCAGCTTCCTCAGAGAGGGGATGAGAGTGATGTTGATGATGAGGAAGGGGAAGATGTAAATACCAGGACCCAACTGATACAACTCTAATTCCAGTAACTCTGTGGGACAATTGGATGATATTGCTGTCTGTGCAGCATAAACATCTCAACTTCCAGTAACTCTGTGGGACAATTGGATGAGATTGCTGTCTGTGCAGCATAATCTCAGTGTGCCTTGTCATCTAGGAGCGTGTTGGGTCAATACTCATTGCCACTGTGACCAGGTCTGCATAGGACATGTTACAATATAGTATAAAAGTTCAACACATCTGTAGGCACAACAACATGCAATGCGTGTGGTGCATTTCCTGCTACTCAGATAAGAATAAATGAGTTATCATACAGTTGCACCTATACTTCACTTTGTTTCAACATAATGACAGAGGACATTGTAACAGGTGAAATGGTGTTTTATTTGGTGTAGGGATTAAATTGTGCAGATTACAGTGATGGGAGTGGGCTACTGGTGGTTGTACAATATGGCAACATGGTAACAGCATTTGTTGGCAGTAGTGGCAGGTCTATCAATGTTTACAAGAGTTTGTTGTAGTTTTCACACGGTTTGGTCGTTGATTCAGTGGGACACTTGGAGGACAGTTCTTGCCAGAGTCACTTCTTTGAGGGGGCCTTGGTCTTGGCAGGAATTCCTGTGCCATATCTGGGCCTGAGGGTCCGTTTGGGTGCCTGGTGTTGGTCGGTACGGGTTTAGATTGATATCCCCTGTTTGTCCTGAGAGGGTGGTACATGTGCAGTTACTGCTGATGCTGTTGTTGTCCGGTCTGTATCCTGGCCTGTAGTAGGGGCTTCATGGTCTGTGTGGGCCTCAGGCTGTGTTGGGACAAGGTGCAGCAGGCACCTGCTATGCTGGCCATTGTGGCATTGTGCAGTTTCCACTGCTCCATCGCCTCTTGGTGTTGTGCTAGCTGCATCCTTTGACTCTGCTCCAGGGTGGATACTATCTGGGCCAATCTGTCCTGGGTATGGCGATATGCTCCCAGGACCTCAGAGATCACATCCTGGACTGTAGCATTCGTCCTGTGGCCTCCCCCTGGGCCACTGATGCCCTCCCACTGGGCCTAGCTCCCTGTGCCTGTGTCCCCTGCACAGGTCTGGTGGTACCACTTGTACTGGGGCCCTCATCTTCCTTCCTGTTGGTAGGGGGTGACTGTGGCCTCTGTCCATGTGTTCCACCAGTCTGTGGCCTGGATACACAGGTGTGGGGACGGTTGCCCTGGGCTGATGTTGTTGGCTGGGTGGTAGGGGTGTCAGTTGTATCCTGGGTGGGGCTGCTGGATGGTGACAGCCCAGGACTGTGTAAGGTGCCAGGGTGATCGTCAATGTCCAAGGTTCCTTCCCCAGGGTCCTGGGAGGTGCCTCTCTCTCCCTGTGGGGCACTGCCACTCATTGTCCTGTCTGTCAGGGTGGCATGGGGGGAGGTGCCTGTTGGGGGGAATGGACATGATGGTTACAATTGCGTGATCGGATGGGGTGCTCGGGGCTGGGTGGTTTTGTGCAGGTTTTCACACTTTGGGGCAATGCAGGATGCTTTATTGAGGTTAGCATTGCTTTTTGCTTAGGATGTAGAAGTACATTGTGGGTGCTGTAGGCCATTGTGATTCCTTGCAGGGGTGGGTGACTTGGCACAGGGGGAGGGCTGTGGGCCTGTTAGTGAGTTTGTGGGCATGCAGGGTGACTGGATATAGGGATTGTGGCCTGGGTGGGGTTGTGGTCCTGGTGGTAGTTGGAGTGGAGGAGTGAGGTGGTGCATGCATTGCAGGAGTGATGGATATGGGGTAATTGTAGATGACTTACCCGAGTCCATTCCTCCAGTGAGTCCAGTGAGTCCCTCAGGGTGCATGATGGACAGTACCTTTTCCTCCCAGTCAGTGTAGTTGGGTGGTGTTGGTGGAGGTCCTCCCCTAGCCTTCTGGACTGCAATGTGGTGTCTGGATGCCATGGACCTGACCGTCCCCCGCAGGTCATTCCATCTCTTACAGATGTTGTCCCTGCTGCGTGGATGGTGTCCCACTGCATTGACCTTGTTGACTATTGTCTGCCATAGCTCCATCTTCCTGGCGATGAGTGTGTGCTGGACCTGTGCCCGGAATAATTGTGGCTCCACCTTCAGTACCTCATCCACCATGTTCCTTAGCTCCCTTTCCGTAAAGCGTTGGTGTTTAGGGGGTGCCATGGTGAGTGTTGTGAATGGTGTCTTGTGTAGATCTAGGTGAGGGTGCTCTTGTGTGGTTGGGTGTACGTATCGTGTATTTTGGCGTTCGGTGTCTGCTTCTGGGGTTCTCTCTATTAGTCGGCCTAATTGCATTGCAAAGGATTGTGGGGTATTTCTGTGAGTGTCTTATAGTGTTGTCGATGTGTGTCAGGTGTGTGGGTTTCAAACTTGCCAATGTCTGAATTTCTTGCTGTTGGGTACACTTGCCGTCCGTGGGGGGCTGTACCGCCAATGGTTGTTCGGCTTCCACTGACCACTGCGGTGATTTGTACTTCGTTATTGGGAGGGCAGGGTGTTTGTGTGCTCGGCAGTGGCGGGGTGGGAGGTCCAGCATTTCCGCTGACAAGGTCCTGGTGGTGACTGGTGGCAGAGAGATTTCTGTCGGATTATGATTTTTTCTTTATTATATGCCGGGTTTCTATTCACTGGCAATGACGGTCTTCTGTTCGCCGTTGCCACGGCGGTCGCCCTGTTCATAATGAGGACCTTAGTCCTGGAAGTACAGTTGGTCCTCATACTCAGGTGGTTCACCCAGAAGATGGTCAGATACCACACCTGAATCTGATCGGACATCCTCCTCCTACTCTGCTGTTTCAGGAATGGTGTAATCAAACAGCTGTTGCAACATGTAATAGGTCGAGTTCCAACATGTTAGAACTTCCTCCATGAGGGCTTTAACTGATAGATTATTGGCTAACTGAATAATCTGCATCTTCTTCCGGGCTTTCAAAGAATGGCTGAAATGAATACACATTCTTCTGTAGGCGGCCAGTACTTTTCTGGCCACTTTACTTTGTGCAATGCACCAAACACATGACCCTGAAATAGCCACCATCTGCCATGGCTTTGACTTTGTTACTGCCATTGTCCGTGGCAACAGATCCAATTCTGAGACCTCTGGGTCACAGCTATTTAGACACATTACTGTTAAATGTGTCCATAATGTTTGCAGATGTGTATGGTTTCTCCATGGTGAACATATCTACTGTTGCAGGCCACCACAAGTTCTTAAAACATATTTCTTAAGGACCAAGACCTGTATATAGCTATTGCAATACCCCCACAAAAGAGATGCAGTGTGCAGTGATGCACATGTAATCAGTCGCCTGATAACTGGTCCAAATGTCTGTCATAAGGTGGATAGTATGAAAAGTACTCTGCTGCAACCTTGTCCAACCAATTGCAGCATATCATGAAGCAGTGCTGGAACAGCAATTCAGGCAAAATATCTGACTTGGAACATTCCATTTTGGGCAGATGGCTGCCACGATTTCTAAGAATCCCATGCCTCCCACAAAAGAAAAAGGGAGGAAGTCCATTAGAACATTTTTGCTAGCTTCCCATTGTACAAATGTGCCATCAGGTGGTTGCTGTTGTAGAGCCCCTCCTGCCTAAACATGTAGCCTGGATTTTCTTCTTTTCTGGGGCCACTGACATAGACAACTTTTGAGAAGTAGGTAGTGGTAGACTCAATGCATATCATAGTTCAATGATTGTATGCCGTGGTGTTTCCATCTGAATCTGAGTCTTCTTTTGCAATTGTGAAGTCTCTGAGGCGGGTGATTCTGGTGCACTGCTGGGGACAGAGTTGCATTGCTGCTTCTTCCTCATGACCACCTCCATGATTGGACCTGTAGCCGATGTTTCCCGGCTCTCTTCATCCTAACCACAGCAAACACATTGAGCAATTTTTAAGGTGCTTCTCCCATTGGATTGTGTGATGTTTTTCGTATCGGTCATTTTTCCTCCAGTACCATAATGTGACCCAGGCTTTCCTTGACAAACACTCATGTGGCAAATGGAGCATATTGCAGTGTCCTCCTCATGTTTGCTAAGGGTAAACAATTCCCAAACTTGGTAGAAGGACTTTCATAGAGGGCCATTGCCAATGCCTGAAGGAGAACTGGAGGTAGGAGGGTATGTCATTGATTGTCTCTCTGCAGTAGATACTTTTACTGAGGTATGGGTTGGTGCAGGTCTCAGCTGGGTCTTTATAAATTTAAGAGTTGGCACTGCTACCTGTGCCACATCCTTCCAAGCAGGTTGAATAAAGGGAGTAATGTTGAACTCATCTGTGCCAGATTCCACAATGACTGGTTCGTCATCATCATCCTACTCATCATCCCCTTCCATGATTCTTTAGGCTTTTCCTTGCCTCTCCTAGCATCTCCTAGATTCTGTCTGGGTCCACTCCATGTCCCCAGCATTGTCATCATCAGAAGTGGTGCTTGAGGAACATGGTGGAGTATTACCCTTCTGTAGGAAAGTACCATCTTGCCTGGCATGTTACCCCCATATTTCACTGTATGTATGTTGTTTTAGTCCTTGTGTCACTGGGACCCTGCCAGGCAGGGCCCCAGAGCTCATAGTATGTGGCCTGTATGTGTTCCCTGTGTGGTGCCTAACTGTATCACTGAGGCTCTGCTCACCAGAACCTCAGTGTTTGTGCTCTCTCTGCTTTCCAAATTTGTCACTAACAGGCTAGTGACTAAATTTACCAATTCTCATTGGCATACTGGTACACCCATATAATTCCCTTGTATATTGTACTGAGGAACCCAGGGTATTGGGGTTCCAGGAGATCCCTATGGGCTGCAGCATTTCTTTTTTTCACCCATAGGGAGCTCTGACAATTCTTACACAGGCCTGCCACTGCAGCCTGCGTGAAATAACATCCACGTTATTTCACAGCCATTTACCACTGCACATAAGTAAGTTATAAGTCACCTATATGTCTAACCTTCACCTAGTAAAGGTTGGGTGCCAAGTTACTTAATGTGTGGGCACCCTGGCACTAGCCAAGGTGCCCCCGCATCGTTCAGGGCAAATTCCCCAGACTTTGTAAGTGCGGGGACACCATTACACACGTGCACTATACATAGGTCACTACCTATGTATAGCATCACAATGGTAACTCTGAACATGGCCATTTAACATGTCTAAGATCATGGAATTGTCACCCCAGTACCATTCTGGTATTGGGGGGACAATTTCATGATCCCCCGGGTCTCTAGCACAGAACCCGGGTACTGCCAAACTGCCTTTCTGGGGTTTCCACTGCAGCTGCTGCCAACCCCTCAGACAGGATTCTGCCCTCCTGGGGTCCAGGCAGCCCTTGCCCAGGAAGGCAGAACAAAGGATTTCCTCTGAGAGAGGGTGTTACACCCTCTCCCTTTGGAAATAGGTGTGAAGGGCTGGGGAGGAGTAACCTCCCCCAGCCTCTGGAAATGCTTTGATGGGCACAGATGGTGCCCATCTCTGCATAAGCCAGTCTACACCGGTTCAGGGATCCCCCAGCCCTGTTCTGGTGCGAAACTGGACAAACGAAAGGGGAGTGACCACCCCCCTGACCAGTACCTCCCAGGGGAAGTGCCCAGAGCTCCTCCAGTGTGTCCCAGACCTCTGCCATTTTGGAAACACTGGACTCCTCTGAGTGGCCAGTGCCAGCAGGTGACGTCAGAGGCTCCTTCTGATAGGCCCTTAACTCTCTTGGTAGCCAATCCTCCTTCCTTGGTAGCCAACCCTCCTTTTCTGACTATTTAGGGTCTCTGCTTTGGGGAATTCTTCAGATAACGAATGCAAGAGCTCACCAGAGTTCCTCTGCATCTCCCTCTTTGCCTTCTACCAAGGATCGACCGCTGACTGCTACCACAACAAAGCGCCTAATCCTGCCGACTTTCTCGACTGTTTCCAGGTGGTGCATGCTCTGGGGGTAGCCTGCCTTCACCCAGCACCAGAAGCTCTGAAGAAATGTCCTGTGGGTTGACGGAATCTTCCCCCTGCTAACGCAGGCACCAAAAGACTGCATCACCGGTCCTCTGGGTCCCCTCTCATCCTAATGAGCCTGATCCCTGGAATGCAGCAACTCTGTCCAAGTGACTCCCACAGTCCAGTGACTCTTCAGTCCAAGTTTGGTGGAGGTAAGTCTTTGCCTCCCCACGTTAGACTGCAAAGCTGTGTACTACGTGATTTGCAGCTGCTCCGGCTCCAGTGCACTCTTCCAGGATTTCCTTCATGCACAGCCTAGCCTGGTTCCCCAGCACTCCATCCTGCAGTGCACAACCTTCTGAGTTGTCCTCCGACATCGTGGGACCTTCTTTTGTAACTTCACGTGGACTCCGGTTCACTCTTCTTGTAAGTGCTTTGTGGGGTACTTCTGCAGGTCCTACCTGCTTCTGTGAGGGCTATCTGAGTTGATGAGCACCCCCTCTGTCTCTCCTTCCAAGTGGCGACATCCTGGTCCTTACTGGCCCTCAGCAGCACCCAAAAACCTCTACCATGACCCTTGCAGCTAGCAAGGCTTGTTTATGGTATTTCTCTGTGGGAACACCTCGGCAAGCTTCATCGCGATGTGGGACATCTGTCTTCCGAAGGAGAAGTTCCTAGTCCTCTTCTTTCTTGCAGAACTCCAAGCTTCTTCCATCCAGAGTCAGCTTCCTTGCACCTTCATCCGGGGTTTCCTGGGCTTCTGCCCCCCCGGACACTGGCGCGCCGATTGGACTTGGTCCCCTTACTTTGCAGGTCCTCAGGTCTGGAAATCCATTGTCAGTGCACTGCTGGTGTTTGTTGGTCTTGCAGAATCCCCCTATCACGACTACTGTGCTCTTTTGCGGTAGTAGGTACACTTTACTCCTACTTTTCAGGGTCTTGGAGTGGGGTATTTTGGTAACCCTCACTGTTTTATTACAATCCCAGCGACCCTCTACAAGCTCACATAGGTTTGGGGTCCATTCGTGGTTCGCATTCCACTTTTGGAGTATATGGTTTGTGTTGCCCCTATACCTATGTACTCCTATTGCAACCTATTGTAATTCTACACTGTTTGCATTACTTTCCTGACTCTTACTTACCTATTTTGGGTTTGTGTACATATAACTTGTGTATATTACTTACCTCCTTACTGAGGGTACTCACTGAGATACTTGTGGCATATTGTCATAAAAATAAAGTACCTTTATTTTTAGTAACTCTGTGCATTGTGTTTTCTTATGATATTGTGCATATGATATAAGTGGTATAGTAGGAGCTTTGCATGTCTCCTAGTTCAGCCTAAGCTACTTTGCCATAGCTACCTTCTAACAGCCTAAGCTGCTAGAAACACCTCTATTCTACTAATAAGGGATAACTGGACCTGGCACAAGGTGTAATTAACTTTGGTACCCACTACAAGCCAGCCCAGCCTCCTACACCTTCCTTTTCATTTCTGGAGATCTTGGAGCTAAGTATTTCAAAAAGGGAGCTTCTTGCTTGGCAGGAAGCTCAACCTCCTTTTCTACTCCAACTTCAGGAAGTTCAGGAAGTTCAGGAAGAGTTGGCAGTGGCACTAAGCTGCACAATCAGAGGAGGATGGATGTCACTGTATAAGCCTTGTGTTTGCCAGTACTGCTGGTAATGTCTCCTCTTCTCCTGTTCACCTAAAAGCAAACAAACAAGGAAAACATTTAGTGAAATGTGGCATTTTTGCAGTTTGAATTAGTATAGGCAAAGGCAATATTAGTGTGATTTGTTACATAGGTAAATAAATAACAATTTATCCAACCATTTTATTGTCAAACCACACCATCATACCATAACATTTCATTTCCAGTCAGGATGACACAACATACAGATATAGCTCTTTGCCTTATGTGCATATTTTCTAAAGTAGGCACCTGTGGAAGTCAGGTGTAGATGGATTAATCCTTACAAATTTGAAGGTTAGTTTGCCCTTATGACAGACAGGGTGGTTCAGGGTAAATTGAATGATTATTTTAAAAAATGAATGTTGCTGATGTGTCTGCAGTGCACCCAGTCTGTGGCAGACAGAGGCCCTCATTCTGACCCTGGCGGTCGGTGATAATGCGGCGGCCAAGCCGCCAACAGGCCGGCGGTCTAAAATATGCAATTCTGACCCTGGCGGGAACCGCCAACACAGCCCGCCAACTTAACACTCCGACCGCCACAGCGGTACAAACAAACAGCGCGGCGGTTCCCGCCAACAGCCCGGCGGCAGACAATGTACCGCCCACCCTATTACGACCCACCAATCTGCCACCTTTTCCGGGGCGGGAGCACCGCCGATAAGAACACGGCGGAAACAGACTACGAACGGGAAAACGCTCACCTCTACGCACTCCACGCGAGATTCCGGCAGTATGGAGCCAGAGTTGCAGGTCATCCCCGCACTCCTATTCCTGCTCATATACCAGGAGCACGCCCGGCGGCGCGGAAGACATCGGTGAGTACTGCACCTACGACACAGGGGAGGGAAAAGATTACCGGCACACACCCACCCACCCACACCCACTACAACACACACATCAATGCATTCCCACAGATCACTGTCACAACCCACAAACCACCCCCCTCCGAAATAATGCAAAGACCAAAAGAAGAGATCATAAACGGACAGATATATTGAAATATGGACACCAGTAATCCCAAAAAATAAATAAACTATGTACAAAATATATACAGCTACTAAATGTAGTCCAACCACTGTCCGTGGATCACAGGGGTCCTGTGCAAAGGGGCAAGGCCCAGTCCCACGACAAGAACTCCACGGAGAGAACACTGCAGGGGCATCAGAAAGAAAATAGGACAGGCACCTCAGGGGGAAGGGAAGGGGGGGCACCTCAGCCACTTGAGTACACGACGCCAGATCCACGAGGGGACTCCATGACCACTGGCCCATCCTGGGGAGAGCAAAGCCACAGTCCAAACAGTCCATACAGTGGGTGGCCTGCCCACTGGGCCATCCTGGGGAGAGCAAAGCCACAGTCCAAACAGGCCATACAGTGGGTGGCTTGCCCACTGGGCCATCCTGGGGAGAGCAAAGCCACAGTCCAAACAGTCCATACAGTGGGTGGCCTGCCCACTGGCCCATCCTGGGGAGAGCAAAGCCACAGTCCAAACAGTCCATACAGTGGGTGGCCTGCCCACTGGGCCATCCTGGGGAGAGCAAAGCCACAGTCCATACAGTCCATACAGTGGGTGGCCTGCCCAATGGGCCATCCTGGGGAGAGCAAAGCCACAGTCCATACAGTCCATACAGTGGGTGGCCTGCCCACTGGGCCATCCTGGGGAGAGCAAAGCCACAGTCCATACAGTCCATACAGTGGGTGGCCTGCCCACTGGGCCATCCTGGGGAGAGCAAAGCCACAGTCCATACAGTCCATACAGTGGGTGGCCTGCCCACTGGGCCATCCTGGGGAGAGCAAAGCCACAGTCCATACAGTCCATACAGTGGGTGGCCTGCCCACTGGGCCATCCTGGGGAGAGCAAAGCCACAGTCCATACAGTCCATAACAGACCCCACTGCCACTGGAGGAGGCAAGTTGGCCAGAGGACATCCTGCAGCCCTGCCCGAGATAGATCCTGCCCTGCCACGTCTGCCAAAGGGCCAGCGGTTCTTGCCCTGAAGGGCCCAGTTCAGCGGTTCTTGAGACGGCGGGCCCAGTTCAGCGCTCCTTGCCTTGAAGGGCCCAGTTCAGCGCTCCTTGCCTTGTAGGGCCCAGTTCAGCGGTCCTTGCCCTGAAGGGCCCAGTTCAGCGGTTCTTGAGACGGCGGCGCCCAGCAGAGCGGTGCGTGAGACGGCGGGGCCCAGTTCAGCGCTCCTTGCCTTGAAGGGCCCAGTTCAGCGGTTCTTGAGACGGCGGGGCCCAGCGGAGCGGTGCGTGAGACGGCGGGGTCCAGTTCAGCGGTTCTTGAGACGGCGGGGCCCAGTTCAGCGGTTCTTGCCCTGAAGGGCCCAGTTCAGCGGTTCTTGAGACGGCGGGGCCCAGTTCAGCGCTCCTTGCCTTGAAGGGCCCAGTTCAGCGGTTCTTGAGACGGCGGGGCCCAGTTCAGCGGTCCTTGCCCTGAAGGGCCCAGTTCAGCGGTTCTTGAGACGGCGGACGGTCTATGGCCAACTGCTAATTGCCTGGTGGTGCCCTCCTGGGCAGCGGGGATGGTGCTCCTTCACTGCCCACCTGGGTTGTGGGTGGTGGGGCCCTCCTGGCCAGCTGGGCTGGGTCCTCCCTGGGCAGCGGCTATGGGGGTGGTGGGCTCTCCCGGGGCAGCTGTGCCGGTTCCTCCTGGGGCAGCGGCTATGGGGGTTGTGGGCTCCTCCTGGGCAGCAGGCCTGCTGCCTGACCTCTCCGACTTGCTGCCCTTGCCCTCCTTAGTCGTGGGCCTGTGGCCCTTTCCTCCCTTTGGAGCTGTGGCTGGTGACTGTCTCTGGGTGGTGTCCGGGGGGGATGTAGAAGGCGGGCTCCTGCGGCGACCCTTCCGCCTTCTGCTCCTCTTCCCAGGGGGTGGGCTGGCTGTCCCCTTGCTGCTGGGCGAAGATCCAGACATGCGGGCTGGCGGGCTCCAATACCCCTGCACCCTTGTCAAGGGGGCTGCAGGGCTGGTGGTGGCTGAGGTGCTCTTCTTACCCCGACGAGAAGGAGGGGGGGGCTCAGGGTCAGGAAAGAAGTTAGTAGTGGCGAGGAAGAGCTTCTTGGGACAATGGAGAGTGGTAGGTACAGTGGGAATGGGAGTGGAGGGAGAGGATGTGGTTGTAGGTGAGTCACGTTTGCTGTCTTTGGGTGCAGGTGCAGGAGGGATAGGCTGTCGTGAGGTGGATGGCTGTTGGGTGGGTGGGTGGCTGCGTTTGTGTGGTGTGGAAGAGGGGGTGACAGACACAGTGGGAGAGGACACAGGGGACGTGTAAATGGCAGTGGGGGTGGTGACTGCACGTGTGCGGACTGGAGTGGAGGGTGTGCTGGTGATGGAAACACTGGCTGATGGTGAGGTGAATGGAGGTGTGAGTGTAGACGTCACAGGGAGGGAGGAGGGAGACGAGGAGGTGGGGGTCACAGAGGTGGTAGTGACTGTTGGCATGTCTGCATCGGAATGTTGCGTGTGTGAATGTCTGCGTGATCTGTGGTGCTTATGTTTGGATGAGCTTCTCTTGGGTGTTGAGGTGTGTGCAGGCTGGTCTGATGGTGTGGGTGGGACAGGCAGAGGAACAGGAGACTGGGAGGAGGGAGTTAGTAGAGGCAGGCAGGAGACAGGGACAATGGCTGCCGTCAGTGCTGAGGCCAGAGCCTGGAACGATCGCTGATGGGCAGCCTGACCCGAATGAATGCCCTCCAGGTACGCATTGCTGCGATGAACCTCCCTCTCCACCCCCTGGATGGCATTCAAAAGGGTAGTCTGCCCAACAATGAGCGTTCGGAGGAGGTCAATGACCTCCTCACTGAGGGCAGCGGGGGTAACAGGGGCAGGGCCTGAGGTGCCTGGGGCGAAGGAGATGCCCGGCTTCCTGGCAGAGCGGGCACGGGGCGAACGCTGAGGGGCTGCTGGGAGGGCGGAGATGGTGCGCTGGGTGGCGGCTGTACCTGTAATGGCGGGGGGCACGGATGGTGCCACCCCCGCAAGGGAGCCCCCTTCCGAGGACGTGTCCGTGTCGCTGCAGGGTCCAGTCGTCCCCGTCGTGGAGCTCCCCTCGCCCTCCGTCTCACTGGTCCAGTCTGACTCTGTGGCATGGCCCTCCTGGGCCATGTGAGATGCAGCTCCCTCCTGCCCCGATGCCACTTCTCCTCCGCCTGATGATGCTGATGCACACAAGCACAGAAAGACAAACAAAAAGGGGGGGGGAGAGAGAAATAAAGGGATATTGAGTACATGGATCTCCGGTACAGTTAGCGGACATGACAGACACAGATGCCCCCTGCACTAAGTTGCGCACTTGGGGTACGCTACGCATTCCGTGGAACATGCCCTACACGCCTAGAGTTGACAACTGCACCCATGGATGACACGGCCCAGGGATGGCTGTACTGACAAACTACTGAGGGTGGTGGCTGGGGACACAGGGGCTTACGGGGGTGCCCAGCCTACAGATATCGCCCTGGCCTAGGGGGACCCCCAGCCCTCCTCCCCCACCCAGACACCTCCACTGCGCGACAACAGAGTAGATAATGCTTGTACTCACCCCCTTGTGTCTGCTGTGCTGCCCTCACGCGCCCATCCAATTCAGGGTAGGCCACCGCCAGGATCCGGAACATCAGGGGGCTCAGTTGACGGCAGGCACCCCGCCTACGTTGGGAGGCCATCCCCAGCAGAGACTCGGCGGTCTTCTTGGTCCCGCGGCGGATGTCCTCCCACCTCTTGCGGCAGTGGGTGCCCCGTCGATGGTGGACCCCCAGGGCCCGGACTTCCTTGGCGATGGCACGCCAAATCCCGATCTTCTCATGGGCGCGGACCTATGTGACACGTACAGGGAGGGAGAAATACCACGTTCAAGTTTCTCAGCATTTTCCTTTCCAGTGGCCCAACGCCCCCCATCCCCGCCAGGCCCCCCGCCATGCCCCCCGTCATGCCCAACATGCCCCCCATCCCCGCCAGGCCCCCCGCCATGCCCCCCGCCAGGCCCAACATGCCCCCCATCCCCGCCAGGCCCCCCGCCATGCCCAACATGCCCCCCATCCCCGCCAGGCCCCCCGCCATGCCCCCCGCCAGGCCCAACATGCCCCACATCCCCGCCAGGCCCCCCGCCATGCCCCCCGCCAGGCCCAACATGCCCCCCATCCCCGCCAGGCCCCCCGCCATGCCCCCCGCCAGGCCCAACATGCCCCCCATCCCCGCCAGGCCCCCCGCCATGCCCCCCGCCAGGCCCAACATGCCCCCCATCCCCGCCAGGCCCCCCGCCAGGCCCAACATGCCCCCCATCCCCGCCAGGCCCCCCGCCATGCCCCCCGCCAGGCCCAACATGCCCCCCATCCCCGCCAGGCCCCCAAGCCAGCCAGTGGCCCCAAATCCATATTGAATTAAACTCACTTGTTGGTCTGGAGGACCGTAGAGTAGCGCATACTGGGGGAGGACCCCATCCACAAGTTTCTCCAACTCCTCTCCAGTGAAGGCAGGGGCCCTTTCCCCAGGCGCAGCAGCCATTGTCTCTTCCAGACCGAGGTCACAGCAACACTTGCAGTATAGGTCCTCTCCTGTGAAAGTTCAAGTCGCAAGTGGATAAGTAGATAGAAAATGGCGGTCACGTCCGCGGCGGTGCGTACCGCGGCGGTGCGTCCCGCCACCGCCGGCGCCCTTCGCCATTGGCTCCTGAAACCCATAGGCTTCAATGTTAACCAATGCGGCTTCGCGCCGCGGTCTTCGCCCGCCGCCCGCCGCG
The DNA here is from genome assembly GCF_031143425.1 of Pleurodeles waltl. Classification (NCBI taxonomy): domain Eukaryota; kingdom Metazoa; phylum Chordata; class Amphibia; order Caudata; family Salamandridae; genus Pleurodeles; species Pleurodeles waltl. The sequence goes on from NC_090438.1 coordinate 246,735,931, forward strand.
GTGTGCCACGCCAGCGCATTGACCTCACATCCCATTGTCACACTTCACAGGTCAGGCAGCCGCCATTTCCAGGGCCCACATGGCTCAATTTCAACTGCGTCACACAGGCCTAGGCCTTGCATAGCCACTCAGACACGCCATTCACTGCATAGAGAATCGTATACTGTGCTAGCTGTGAGTACGTACCTGTGGGTTGCTTGACTGTGTGCTCCATGTTGTCCTTCCTAGGCACCGTCCGCTGGGTTGGGCGAGGAGACGGATGAATCCTCCCGTGTACCGACCGCTGGTGGACCTGTCGACAATGGAAGAACGCCACATTATCCTGACCTACCGTCTTAACCGTGCCACTATCCATGAACTGTGTGCCCAGCTGGAGCCCGACCTGATGTCCCCCATCCGCCAACCCACAGGGATTCCCCCTCTGGTACAGGTCATGTCAGTACTCCATTTCTTGGCAAGTGGGTCATTTCAGACAACCGTGGGAATTGCTTCTGGGATGTCTCAGCCCATGTTTTCGAAGGTGTTATCCAGAGTGTTGTCTGCCCTGATGAAATCCGTGAGGAACTACATCATTTTCCCTGAGGTGGGCGAATTGGCTACAGTGAAGGGTGATTTCTACGCCCTTGGACATATTCCCAACGTAATTGGTGCCATTGATGGGACCCATGTGGCTTTGGTTCCCCCAAGAGACAGGGAGCAGGTGTACAGGAACAGAAAAAATTACCATTCAATGAACATCCAGGTGGTGTGTTTGGCTGACCAGTACATCTCGCATGTAAATGCCAAATTCCCAGGGTCAGTGCATGACGCCTACATCCTGAGGAATAGCAGCATCCCTTACGTGATGGAACAGCTACAGAGACACCGTGTATGGCTAGTGGGGGACTCTGGGTACCCCAACCTGTCGTGGCTACTGACCCCAGTAAGGAATCCCCGGACCAGGGCAGAGGAACGGTACAATGAGGCCCATGGGCGTACTAGGAGGGTGATCGAACGCACCTTTGGCCTCCTAAAGGCCAGGTTTCGCTGCCTGCATATGACAGGTGGATCCCTAATGTACTCACCTAAGAAGGTGTGTCACATCATCGTGGCCTGCTGCATGCTTCACAACCTGGCTTTGCGCCGCCAGGTGCCTTTCCTGCAGGAGGATGGTCGAGACGGTGGTGTTGTGGCAGCGGTGGAACCTGAGGAGAGTGACGAGGAGGAAGACGACGGGGCTGAAACAGACAACAGGGACAGAATCATTGAACAGTACTTCCAATAGGACACAGGTAACATTTCAAAGATAATTTAGTAAATGTTAACTACTCTCCAGCATCTCTGCTGCCTGTCTATTTGCCCCAGTGTATGATGACTGAGTTTTGGCTTTTCCCTCCCTATTTCAGATCTGGGGTCCCCACTACGAGTCCTGTGCTTCGTTTCCCCATGGACTACAGCTTTGTGGCAGCTGTTTGTTGACTTCACCATGTACAAGGACATATTTGCACTGTCATATCAATTACAATCTATTGAAATCACAGCCAGACTCCTGATATTTTGGTGCAAAATAGGTGTTTATTTAAGTGCTCAAAATGGGATGGGTGGTTTCAAGTGGGTGGGGGCTATGGTGAAGGAATGTCCATGGCAGAGTCCAGAGTAACAGTCACACAGGTGCATTGTCCAGAGGCCTGTGGAGAGATGGAGCATGGGCAGTTCAAGGATGGACAGGGTGACAGTGGGATGACATCAGGTGGTATCCATTGCTGGCGGGGGTCTTGACATCCTACTCTGTCTTCTTGCGAGATCTCAGGGCCCTCTTGCGGGGTGGTTCTTCTCCTGCAGGAGGTGGGGGTCTGGTGGGCTGCTGCTGTGCGGGGGCCTCCTGTCCACTAGCGCCGGCGGAGGTGGTTGGCTGTTCTTGGTCCAGGCTAGTGGCAGGGGCCCTTGGGTGTTGTTCAGTGTCCGCCCTGTTGTTGACGAGGTCCTGCAGCAGCCCTACCATGGTAACCAGGGTGGTGTTGATGGCTCTGATGTCCTCCCTGTACCCCCGATAGTGTTCCTCCTGCAGCGCCTGGATCTCCTGGAACCGGGCCAGTACCGTCGCCATCGTCTCCTGGGAGCGGTTGTATGCTCCCATGATGGTGGTGAGGACCTCGTGGAGAGTGGGTTCCCTGGGCCTCTCCTCCCCCCCCTGTCGCACAGCTGCCCTCCGAGTTCCCCTGTTTCCCTGGGCCTCTGTCCCCTGGCCGGTGTGCCCACTACCACTGCCCCCAGGTCCCTGTTGTTGTTGGGGTGGTGGGTTATCCTGGGTGCCCTGTAGTGGTAGACACACCGCAGATTGACGCGCCCTGGAGACAGAGGCATGGGCCCGCTGGGTGGGAGCTGTGCTGGTGTTCCCAGAGGGGTTTGGGTCTGTAGTGGCCTGGGCCTGTGTGAGGGGAACCGACTGTCCAGAGGTCCCCGATGGTCCGGGCTGGTCATCGGTGTCCAGGTCGACAGAGCTGCTGTCATCGCTGACGGCCTCTTGGGTGGGGGGTGTGGAGAATTCTGGCCCCTCCGCCGCGGTGTGTTGACGGTCGGGTCCTGCAGGGGTATAGAGGTATGGTTATAGTTTCAATGTGTGGCATATGGGTGTATCTGTGGGTTCTCGTGTCCCCAAGTGCTGGCATTCGTGTGTGGGGGCTTTGGTGAGGGTGGCTTGTGGGGGGGATGTGTATATGCATTGGGCATGCTTTGGTGATGGGTGTCCATGCTTAGTGGACGCATGCAGGCCTAGGTTTTGGGATGTGTGGGTTGTGATGGTGAGACATTGGCGGGGAATAGGTGTGCTGGGGGTGGGGGTGAGGATGGTGGTGGGGGTGAGGATGGTGGTGGGGGTGAGGGTGGGGGTGACGATGGGGGTGGGGGTGAGGGTGGGGTTCGAGGATGGGGGTGAGGTTTGGGGTCTGATTTGGCATGCAGGTGGGGGGGAAGCAGCATTGAAGCTTCAACTTACCAGTATCCATTCCTCCGCCGACTCCTGCGAGGCCGTCAGGATGCAGGATGTTCAAGACTTCCTCCTCCCATGATGTGAATTGTGGGGGTTGAGGTGGGGGTCCTCCGCCAGTCTTCTGCACGGCGATGTTGTGCCTGGATACCATGGAACGCACCTTCCCCCGTAGGTCGTTCCATCGCTTCCTGATGTCTTCCCGATTTCTGGGGTGCTGTCCCACTGCGTTCACCCTGTCGACAATCCTCTGCCATAGCTCCGTCCTCCGGGCAATGCTGGTGTATTGTATCTGTGTGCCGAACAGCTGGGGCTCTACCCGAACGATTTCCTCCACCATGACCCTGAGTTCTTCGTCTGTGAAGCGGGGTTGTCTTTGGGGTGCCATGGGGTGGTGTGTATGATGTGTGGGGTGGAGTATGTGTATTTAAGTGAGTTGAGTGTGGTGGTGTGTGTTGTTTTGTGTGTGGATAGTGTGTGGGTGATGGTGTTGAGTGGCTGTGGCTGTTATTTTTTGGATGCTGGTGTCTCGCTCTTGCCTTCTTGACAAATTTTTTAGCGTAGGGGTTTGTGGGTGATGTGGGTGTGTGTTTTATATTGTATTGTGTGTGTGGGAGTGGTGTGTGTATGTGTATCAGGTGTGTGGGATTCAAATCGTCCAATGTGGCTGAGTTTTGTTCGTTTGTGTGTATTCTGACCGCGGCGGTGTGTCCCGCCAATGGAATACCGCGTTTGAATGACCGCCGCGTGGATTCGTGGGTCGTAATGGGATGGGCGTATTTCTGTTGGCGTGACGGTGGAGGTTTGGTCACCTCCACCTTTCCGCCGACCGCTGGTCTGGCGGTCTGTTGTGGCGGTCGGATTTTCGGAGGTTTGCCTTCTGCGGGTCAGAATGACCGTGGCGGGTTTCCGCGACCGCGGCGGGATTATGGAGGATTTCTGACCGGCGGTAGGCGCCTTTTACCGCCGAGGTCAGAATGACCACCAGAGTGTCCAGGAGGAAATGGAATTCCACCCAAACAAAATGAATTATGCTGTGCGGCTGTGCCTCTATGGTGGATGGATAGATGGAGACAAAATGCAAAAAAATTAAAATAAAAAATAAAAATTAATTACAAAATGTAAATAAAAAAGTCTAAAATAAAAATGTTAAAAATAAAAATAAAAAAACGTAAAAAATGTATATGAAATTAAAATGAAACTTAATATGAACATAAATAAACAAATGATAATTGCTGATTGTGAGGCAATGGAGGTGCAAATGAAAAATGCAAAAATTACATGTAATATAATCAGTGTTCATCATCATATTTACAATATACATATACTGCAATATATATATAATATATATATATATATATATACACATATATATATATATATATATATATATATATATATATATATACTGCAATGATCTTCAAGCATATTATTAAACTGATATCAAATCTACAAACAACAACAGCGAGCAAGGAGACATGGGAAAAAAGAACACATGGAAGCCTATGTCAAAGGCACACTGGCTGGCAGCATAAAATGCCCACAAGCCACATGGTCAATCAACAACAACGAGCAAGGAGGCATGGAGAACAAAGAACACATTCACACCTATGAAAACAGACTACACAAAATGGCCCCTGGCCACATGGCATTGAGAAGAAAGACAAATGATGGCCAATGACAAACACACTCACACATTCTGGTCCGAAAAAAGGAGACATAGGGCCTGATTCTAACTTTGGAGGACGGTGTTAAACCGTCCCAAAAGTGGCGGATATACCACCTACCGTATTACAAGTCCATTATATCCTATGGAACTCGTAATACGGTAGGTGGTATATCTGCCACTTTTGGGACGGTTTAACACCGTCCTCCAAAGTTAGAATCAGGCCCATAGTATCACTGGAGAAAATGTTACCATTAATACAAAACATGAAAATTGACTGAGCTATAAACATTTTACAACAACACACATGTTCCTATGGGATGAACTATTACCACACACTTACACTATTTTCAGGAAAAAATATGAAAGACAAACAATAGCCAAAATTGTTAATTTAATCCAATGCATCCCTGCCCTAAATGATGTTTTAAAAACATATACCACAGAAATATTTGTTTCATGCACTGATGACTAGTACTGGGCCTACTAGCTGGATAGCCAAGTAGAAGACGGGGCCACATAATGAAATAAATGAGTATTTCACATGTAACAAAAAAGGAAAAAGGTACTGAAATGTTAACATTTTTTTTTTTTACAAAAGTTGTAAAATGAAATGTAAAAAATAACTTGGCCCATACTTAAACTCCAGGCCACCACCACAATGAAGTTTAAAAGTTCAAAGAAATACTGGTGAATTCCCTATCAAACAACACCCTTATACAATAGTTTTTGATCTTACTTATGTGATATCACAAAAAAAAGTTCTTAAATCCTAAGGTATATATCCAGCAGACAAAGAGAGTGATCCTTCCACCTCAAAATCCAAGTGAAAAGCGACCAGGAGATGGACAAAGCACTGGAAGGAGCCTGCTGGACAGGAACAGGAAGTTGGAGTCTCTAGGGTACTTCATTCCTGTTGGGAAAAAAGTTAACAAAAATGACTTCTCACATTTAAAATCAACTTGAACGGTCAGTTGGAGAAGAAAATCCACTTGAAAATGTATTTTTGAGTAGATTTGAATGTTTATCGAACCACATTATAAAGGCAATGTCGCGTCCAGGATCAAAATCTGGTGGGAGCTCCCTAGCGTCCTAAGAACTCTGGTTCACTCTGGATGGCGGAATTCAGGAACTCCGTGATACTCTGTGTAGCACAGACTGCCCGAATTCAGAAAATTTCATGATCAGAGCAGAGTTGACTGCCCAGGCCCATCTAAAACATGTCCCAGGCATGCCACTACAGACTGAATATAGTGCCACACTGCCAAGTCAATGTCATTTAATCCCCTTTGCCAAGCATTAAACTCCCCTTTTCTTACATATGCCACCCCTAAGCTAGGCCCTAGGTACCTTATATGCATGTTGCTTTGTGATTAAAAGGCAGGATGTGTACCTTCAGGATGTACGTGACCTGGTACTGAAAAATGGGCAGATTTGTTTGTCATTACTGTGAGATCTACCCCCCATAGAATAACATTAGGGATTTCTCATTACATTCAATAAGACATAATTCCTAATTAAGATGGGGTAGCTAAATCACATTTGACACCTATGCAATTGTAATGATAAAGCCTCTTTAATGGTAAAGTCAGATTTTTAATTACAATTTTGAAATTGTCTCTTTTAGAAAGTTGGTAGTTTCCTGCCCTTAACTCTTGATGCCTCCAGCCTGTCTTGGGTCACATTACTGGATGTAGTTGACAATTAGACTTTGTAAACTCATTCCAGACAGTCACACAATGGACGGATTAGATGTGCCTAGATGGGCCTTCAACTGGCAGGATGTGGGCAGAGCTGAGCACAGCCCCATTTGCACCTTTGTCCTGTCTCCACATAAAAGGCATAACAACCCTATATTGTCATTTCTGCACACTTGGAACAAGGGCAGGAGAGTCAGGAAATTCCTTGCACTTTACAAAAACTTTCCAAAAGCTTCCCCCACCTTCCAGAAGGGCATCAGGGTATGGAAATAGGGCCTTAAGACCCTCTCATCAGTTCACTACTGGACCCGCGGAGGGACTCTCAAACAAAATTTGGCCAAAAAGTGCTCTGAGAACCAGGTGGAGACTGGGGCCAACCTGCTTGCTTACCCACCCTAGGTACATCACCATTCGGATTGACTTCACAGCTTCTTCTACTTTGTTCTTCTCTGCACCAGCAAATCTGTTTCAGCAGTCCTTTGCCAAAGGGTGTCCGACCTTGAGGAACTGTCTTTGGCTAAAGCCCATTTCCTTCTCCCATGGGAGATTTTTAACTTCCATTTTGGCTGCTAAGTCTGAAGGTACAAATCCTTCACTGCGGTTTCGCTCCATGGCCATCCGATTCTGAGGGTCTCTCATTGGACACTCTACAGCCTTGCCCTGCGCTTCACCCAAACTGCGCTTCATTGCAGTCATCCTTAACTTTCAACTTAGACCCAATTTCATATAACTAGATGTACATGCTTGGTGCTTTGAGCTAGATTTCCCTAAAACAGTAACCATTCATAACTCCGGTCCCACTAGTTGGATGTTTGTCATTTTGATTTCAAATGATTCATTAAAATGTACTCTGAATAGGTTTGGAGTTTTTCTTGTGTTGTGATTTCGCTGTACTACTTATTTTTTGTGTGTTGCATAAATACTTTACACATTGCCTCTACGTTAAGCCTGAATTCTTTTTGCGCCACGCTTCCCAGGGTTAATCACAGGTTAATTTAGCAATGTTTTGTGGTTCACCCTGCAAGGGACTGTGGTTGTTGATTAACCATGGCACAAACCCCAGTCAACGTTTCACTCTGTTGCCTGCACTTGATTTTATAAAAAACAAATTGTAATGATGACTTTCTCTAATGGTAACTCATTCTTACATGTTGCAATATTAAAAGCTACTGAAGCATCAATTATAATTATTTTGTTTCCATTAACTGGCATTTCCACCAACAACATTCACATTACAGTGGCCTATTGCTTTTACATCTGTATCATGAGTAGCTTCATGTGGTGAGTTTGGTTTTCTTCATGTATATTTTGGGGATTTCATATGAGGAACTGTATGTGACTGATTTGCAAAAGTAAACTTAATCCACAAGTCTAAGTTTAAACCTAAAGACTAACCTTCCTCATAGTAAAGTTAGACTTTTGGTCTAACTTTGCTAGACCAGATGGATCCGAATGTGGCTTGAGTGATCAACAGTGGCTGAGATTAATTCATGGATTCCTCCATCACTTTTTGTTCCACTGAAGTTGAAAAATTGCACCAATGGGTGGAGGTGGTTCCAATAAATGTTTCCTGGGCATAGTGAAAGGGTTAGGGAAGCTAATGACATTACTGAAGATGCATTTGTGTCAACAGGAGCAGCATCAATTTATGTCAATAAAGCCAATATGAAGGAAAATAGACTTCAGGGTTGAATGTTTGAAACATGTGAGGAGATGAAGTTTGATCTTGATATCCAAAAAAATAATTAAAAGGCCGACACCTGAAAAGTGTTGGAGCTCCTTCCTCAGATTTAAGTAGAGACTCTGGCCCTCATTATGACATTGGCGGTGACTGTTAAAGTTCCAGAAATACCGACAACAGGCTGACGGTAATTACCTCCAAATTATGACCATGGTGGTGAGAACTCCCGTAAGCAGCCAATGTACCACACCATCCGCCAGGGCATTAACACCACTAAACACTGTGGTAGTCATCAACAGCCAGGCGGAAGACAAATGACCACCCACCGGGTGATTTCCGGGGTAGTATCAATGCCTTCAAAAGTCTGGCGGAAACAGAACATAGAAGACCAAAGTTTCACCATCGGAAACACAGAGGACAAAGCGAGCATGAAACCAGAACTGCAAGCCTTCCCCATACTCATCTATGCCATGCTCCACCTGGAACACCAATGCCGACGAAGACGACGATGGTGAGTACAGCCGCATAGCACACAAGGGAGGGAGGGAGGAAAATGAGAGTGACACACACACACACACACACACTATACACACACTATACACACACCATACACACACCATACACACAATCAGCTGCACTGTGTCAGCATGTGAAGGTGCCTCCTGGGCAGCCTCTTCAGGAGGAGTGGGCTGCACTGGCTCAGCTGGAAATGAGGGCTCCGTGACCACTGGTGGTGGTGTCACCCTGACAGTCTCTGCTGGAGGTGAGTGCTGCACTGTGTCATCAGGTGAAGGTGCCTCCTCTGCAGCCTCTGCTGGATGTGAGAGCTGCATTGTCTCAGCAGGTGAAGTTGCCTCCTGGGCACCCTCTGCAGGAGGAGTGGGCTGCACTGGCTCAGCTGGCAGTGAGGGATATGTGACCACTAATGGTGGTGGTGTCACCCTGACAACCTCTGCTGGAGTTGAGGGCTTCTTCTCCTTCTTGGCTGGAGATGTAGGATCCTTACCCTTGCTGGAAGGGGTTGAGGGCTTCTTCCCCTTCATGGCAGGAAGAGCGGGCTCCTTCCCCTTCATGGCAGGAGTTGAGGGCTTCTTCCCCTTCATGGCAGGAGGTGCGGGCTCCTTCCCCTTTATGGCAGGAGTTGAGGGCTTCTTCCCCTTCACGGCAGGAGATGTGGGATCCTTAACCTTCCTGGCTGGGGGGGGAGAGACGAGGTCAAGTTGGGTAAGGAAAAGCTTCTTAAGGATGGTGGGGAGGGAGGAGGGATGGGAGTAGAGGTTGAGGTAGTGGTGGTTTGAGGTGTATGTCTGCTGGATTTGTGTGCAGTGGGCAGTGTGCTGATGTGAGGTGGATGGCTGTTGGGTGTCTGAGTGATTGTGTTTGTGTCCTTTAGGAGGGGGACAGACAGGGTGGGAGAGGACATAGGGGACGCATGGAGGAATGTAGTGGAGGTGTCTGCTAGTGAGGTGTGTGCTGCTTGTTGTGGTAATGCTGGTGGTGTCTGTTGATGCAGTGCATGCAGGTGTGAGTGTGGACGTGACTGTGAGGGAGGTGGAGGAGGATGAGGAAGTGGGGACAGTGGAGGTAGTAGATGTGGTTTGGTCTGCAACTGTCTGGTGTTTGTGTGAGCGCTTGTGGGATGAAGTGTGGTGCCTGTGTTTGACTGTGTGTAGGAAAGTACCGTCTTGCCTGGCATGTTACCCCCATTTTTACTTGTATGTCAGTTTGTTTTTGCCTGACTCACTGGGATCCTGCTAGCCAGGACCCCAGTGCTCATAGTTTGTGGCCTGAAAATGTGTCCCTGTGTAGTGACTAACTGTGTCACTGAGGCTCTGCTAATCAGAACCTTAGTGCTTATGCTCTCTCTGCCGTTACAATTGTCACTATAGGCTAGCGATCATTTTCACCAATTCTAATTGGCACACTGGAACACCCTTATAGTCCCCTAGTATATGGTACCTGGGTACCCAGGGTATTGGGGTTCCAGGAGATCCCTATGGGCTGCAGCATTTCTTTTGCCACCCATAGGGAGCTCAGACAATTCTTACACAGGAACGCCACTGCAGCCTGAGTGAAATAACAAAATACGTTATTTCACAGCCATTTTACACTGCACTTGAGTAACTTATACGGCCTCTGGGAATGCTTTGAAGGGCACAGATGGTGCCCTCCTTGCATAGACCAGTCTACACCGGTTCAGGCAACCCCTCAGCCCCTGCTCTGTTGCAAAACTGGACAAAGGAAAGGGGAGTGACCACTCCCCTGTCCATCACAACCCCAGGGGTGGTGCCCAGAGCTCCTCCAGTGTGTCCCAGACCTGTGCCATCTTGAATCCAGAGGTGTGAGGGCACAATGGAGGCCTCTGAGTAGCCAGTGCCAGCAGTTGACGTCAGAAACCTCTCCTAATAGGTGGTTACCTGACTAGGTGGCCAATCCTCATCTGAGGGCTATTTAGGGTCTTTCCTGTGGGCTTTTCCTCAGATAATGATTTGCAAGAGCTCACCAGAATTCCTCTGCATCTCCCTCTTCGACTTCTACCAAGGATCGACCACTGACTGCTCGAGAACGCCTGCAAAACTACAACAAAGTAGCAAGAAGACTACCAGAGATACTGTAGTGCCTAATCATGCCAGCTTTCTCAACTGTTTCCTGGTGGTGCATGCTCTGGGGGCTGTCTGCATTCACCCTGCACTGAAAGCCAAGAAGAAATCTCATGAGGGTTGACAGAGTCTTCCCCTGCTAATGCAGTCACCAAACTTCAGCTTCACCAGTCCTCTGGGTCCCCTCTCATTGTGACGAGCGTGGTCCCTGGAACACAGGTGGTGGATCCAAGTGACCTCGGTAGTCCAGTGGTCCATCTGTCCAAATTTGGAGGAGGTAAGTCCTTGCCTCCCCTTTCCACACAGTAATCCTGTGTACTGGAATCCTTCATGCACACCCTAGCCCAAGTCCCCAGCACTTCATTCTGTATTGCTCAACTCGCTGAGTTTACCACCGGCTTCATGGGACCCTCCTTTATAGTGTTGAGATGACCGCTGTGAGTCAGTTTTCTTGAACCTGTGTTCAAGGACTTCTGCGGGTGTTGCCTTCTTCTGCATGGGCAATTTGTGTTGCTGAGGGACCTCTCTGTCTCCTCTTCCAAGTAGTGACCTCCTGGTCCTTCATGGGCCCGGCCAGCACCCATTTTCTTTAACCGCAACCTTTGCAGCTATCAAGGCTTGCTTGCGGTCTTTCTCCAAAGAAACAACTCTGCATCCTCCAGCATTCCGTGGGACATCTTCTGTGCAAAGGAGAAGTTTTTGCCTTCATCCGTTGTTGCAGAATCTTCAGCTTCTTCCAACCAGAGGCAGCCATTTTGCACCTTCATCATGGGTTTAGTGGGCTCCTGCCCCCCCTGGACACTTTTGTGACTCTTGGACTTGGTCCCCTTCATTAACAGGTCCTCAGGTCCAGGAATCCATCTTCAGTGTTTTGCAGTCTGTTGTGGTCTTTGCAGAATCTCCTATCACATCTGTAGTGTGTTTCTGGGGAAGTAGGGTCACTTTACTCCTACTTTTCAGGGTCTTGGGGTGTGGTATCTTGGACACCCTCAGTGTTTTCTTACACTCCCAGCAACCCTCTGCACACTACACTAGGTCTGGGGTCCCTAAATGGTTAGCAGTCCGCTTTCTTAGTATATGGTTTGTGTTGCTCCTAGGCCCATTGCATCCTATTGTATTCTAGTGTTTGCACTACTTTTCTAACTGTTTACTTACCTGATTTTGGTTTATGTGTATATTTTGTGTATTTTACTTACCTCCTAAGTGAGTATATCCTCTGAGATATTTTTGGCACATTGTCACTAAAATAAAATACCTTCATTTTTAGTAACACTGAGTATTGTGATTCTTATGATATAATACCTATATGAGATAAGTGATATAGTAGGAGCTTTGCATGTCTCCTGGTTTAGCCTAAGCTGCTCTGCTATAGCTACCTCTATCAGCCTAAGCTGCTAGAATACTACTAGTCTACTAATAAGGGATAACTGGACAGAGCACGAGGTGCAAGTACTATCAGGTACCCACTATAAGCCAGGCCAGCCTCCTACACTGTGCCACTCATGTGTGTTGTCTTGTGTGCATGCTCTTCTATATGTGTGCATAGGATGGGGTTGGGGTTGAGGAGACTGGGAGTGAGAACTGGTAGTTGGAGGGGGGCAGTAGGAACAGGGACAATGGCTGCCATCAGAGAGGAGGCCAGAGCCTGAATCGACCTCTGTTGGCCCGCCAATTACTGAGTCACAGATTAGATTGGCACACACTTCACCATTAACACTGTCCCAATACATAAGTGCACCATGTGGACCACAGTTGTGGTTTTGTTGTTCCAATTATGACAGCCTAATCACACTTTTGTCATTAGGTACGTACCGCTGCGGATGAATAGGAGGTGGAGACATACCCCGTGTACAGACCCCTCGTGGACTTAGCTACACTGGAGGAAAGGCACATTACACTCACCTATAGACTGGACAGGGCCACAATTGCAGAGCTGTGTTCCCAGTTGGAGCCTGACCTGATCTCATCTAAATGTCATCTGTCTGGGATTCTCCCTCTTGTGCAAGTGCTATTAGTGCTCCATTTCCTGGCAACTGTTTTTTTCCAAGTGACTGTGGACTTGGCAGCAGGAATGACACAGAAAAGAGTTTTGTCTGTCTTGGTGAAACACATGTGCAGCTACATAGCTTTCCCCCAGGTGGAAGATTTGGCAACTGTGAAGGCAGGATTCCATGCAATGGGACATATCACCAATATTGTTGGGTTGATTGATGGGACAAATATAGCGTTTGTCCCCCCCCCCACCAGAATGAGCAGTTCAGGAATCGTAAGAGTTTCTACTCACTGAATGTTCAAATGGTGTGCCTGGCGGACCAGTAAATCTCCCACATCACTGCCAAGTTTCCTGGGTCGGTGCATGACGCCTTTGTCCTGAGGAATAGCAGCATCCCAAATGTGATGGCCCAACTACAGAGGCACAGGGTGTGGCTAATAGGGGAGCCAGGGTCTCCACCCACTGCATGTTAGAGCATGCCTTCAGGTGTCATACCCATAGCAATGTGTGAGGCTAAATGTTGTGCCTCAATACTTGCAGGTGACTCTGGCTACCCAACACTATTGCGGCTGCTGACCCCTGTGAAGAATGCCAGGACAGGGGCTGAAGAACGTTATAATGAGGCACATGGGTGAACCAGAAGGATCACTGAGAGGACCTTCGGGATCCTGAAGGCCAGGTTTAGGTGCCAGGTGGATCCCTGTGCTACTCACCCAGGAAGGTCCGCAAGATAGTAGTGGCATGCTGCATGTCGCACAACCTGGCCGTCAGACAGCATGCACCTTTTCTGCAGGAGGAGGAGACTGGAGATGCCCCTGTTGCAGCAGTGGTCCCTGAGGACAGTGAGGATGAGGAAGCTGAGGATGAGGTTGAGGACAACAGAACATCAGTTATATGTTGCATCTCAACTTACTGTCACCTATGCCTTGTCATTTTCCATATGTTGGTGATTTTACAAGAGGTCATTATTTCTATGCTCTCACAGTGTTCAGATCGTTTGCACTAGATGTGACTCCATAAATGCACATTTTCAACACATAAAATACTAGTAGTCAAGTTGTGTACAAGGGTGTTTATTGTAGTGCTATGACATTGAGGGAAAAGTGCAATGGAATGGGGTGATTGTAGATGAAAGTCTAGGGTATTACTCCATTCTGTTTGTAGCACAGGTCCAGTGTCCAAGGTGCCGTAGGAAGGGGACCAAAGGCAGTTCAAAGTGGACAAGGTGACAGGGTGGGAAACAAGGGTGACAACCAGGAGAGTCTCATTTCCTGGCTGTGGTCTTGGCAAATGTCTCTGGCTTCTGTCTGGGTCGCAGAGAACGTTTGCAGGGTGGTTCACTTCTGCAGGGGGAGGGGTGCTGGTGGCCTGTGGGTCTTGTGGTGGGGCCTCCTGCCCACCTGCTGCAGCAGAAGTAGAGGGCTGGTCATTGGATTGGCTAATAGTAAGGGGCCCGCTGCCGTGCTGTTGCTTTCCTCATGATGTTGGCCATGCTTGCCAGCGTCCCTGCCATGGAGATCAATGTGGTGTTGATGGCCTACAAGTCCTCCCTTATCCCCTGATACTGTTCCTCCTGCAGCCACCTGTTCTCCTGCACGTTGTCAAGGACCTGGCCCATCGTGTCCTGGGAATGTTGGTAGGCTCCCAGGATCTCGTGAGTGCCTCCTGGAGAGTCAGTTCCCTGGGCCTGTCTTCCCCCTGGTGCACAGCGGTCCTCCCAGTGTCCCTGTTGCCCTCTGGCCCGTCCCCTGAATGGTGTGCCTACTGCCACTGACCCCAGGTCCCTGATTGTTTTGGGGGCGATGTGTGGACTGGGGTCTCTGTACAAGAGAGCACACAGCTGATTAACGTGCCCTGGGGACAGAGGTGTGGGTACGCTGGGTGGGTGCTGTGGTGTTTGATACTGAGGGGGGGAGGCTCTGTGGTGGAATGTGAGTGGGCTGGGGTGACCAACTGTTTAGTGGTCCCTGATGGGCCAGGTTGTTGATCCAGATCCTGAAGTCCAGATTTACTGTCATCACTGGCGACACCTTCTCTTGGGGGAATGGATAGTCGTGGCACCTCTTCTCTGCTGGGATAGGCTTCATGTCTGGGACATATTGTACATCCCTGGCTTCCCCTCTATCGTTGCTGTTGCCCTGCCACCTTTGTTTGTGTATGGTGATGTATTGTGTGATTATTAGTTTCCCTATGCTGTGCATGCTTTAGTGATAAGTGTCCATGCAGGGTTGGAAGGGCTGCTTATGCATTGGTATGGCATGCAGGATTTGCCATATATGTGTAGGTGCAGTGTGTGGGGTGGAGTGATGGAAGTCAGGGTGAGGGTGTGAGATGGCATGCAGGTATGGGGGGTGATGAGTAGTAAATGTGTCCAGTCCTCCGGCTACTCCAGTGAGTCCCTCAAGATGCCATAATGCCAACACTTGCTCCTCCCATGCTGTGAGCTGTAGGGGAGGAGAAGGGGAGTACACCGCCAATCCTCTGTATGGTGAGCTGGTGTCTTGCTGCCACGGAACGTACCTTCCCCCGTAGGTTGTTCCACCTCTTCCTGATGTTGTCCCTTGTTCTTGAGTGCTGTCCCATACCATTCACCCTGTCCACAGTTCTCCACCATAGCTCCATCCTCCTGGCAATGGATGTCTGCTGTACCTGTGCTCCAAACAGCTGTGGCTCTACTCTGACTATTTCCTCTACCATGACCTTTAATTCCCCATCAGTGCAACCGGGATACCTTAGTGGGGACATGGATGTTGTGTGGTGTGTGTTGGTGAGAGGGTGTTGAGTAATGTGGTGGTGTGTGTGATGTGGGGTGCATGAGGGATGTATGAGTGTATGTGGTGTGTGTGTGTCTAGTTGTCTCTGTGCTCTTCGTGTCAATCTCCTGGCAGTAATTGTTGTTCGTAAAGGATTGTGGATAATGTGGGTGTGCATTTTATGGTGCTGCTTTGTGGTGGGTGTATGAGTGTCAGGTGTGTGATTTTGGTATAGGCCAATGTAGTATTGTTTTGTATTTGGGTGCCTATTCTGAGTGCAGCGGTATGTACTGCCAATGGTTTACCGCCGTTGAATGTCCGCCGTGGTGATTCATGGGTCATGATGTTGGCGGCCGTTACCACAGCGGTAAGCAGGATTTACCACCAATGTCATAATGAGGGCTTCAATGTGAAGAGTTGACAGTGAAAGTACATTGTTTACATTCCTGAAGATGGAGGAAGGAGACCTGGTCACTGAAATGGGGAAAGAGTCAGGGCTCCATTTCAAAATTCAAATAGGTCCTTTTGCTAATGTTGGGTGAAGGGCAGGACTGTAGTCTCTGTTGTTCAGGGAGTTAAGGGTCCTTCAGGTGAGACCAGCAGTTTGCCCTTTTCCTGATCACTGTTCAGTGTAGTTGTTAGTAATCAGTTGTAGAATGTTGGGTCTGTGGTGTTGATGCTCCAAGTAGAGACAATCCTGCTGTGCGGAGAATCAATCAACAAAAATGCTGTGCCTGTGGAAATCCCTCAAAGGTCACATAAAAAAACAACAACACAAACTGGCTTCTAGAATGTATACATGGTATGTATGGGATATCAGTGCAGTGCACACCTAGCCATAAAGGCAACAGGGTGCTACGCAGTGACAAAAGTAAATGAGTTATATGAAAGTTAACTATTTATTGGATTGTCACTGCATCGTGCTGTAAGGTTCTTTAACCCCTTCGCTGCCAGGCCTTTTCCCCCTCAGGTTCCAACACTTTTTAGGGCTATTTGGTGTAGTTTGCGCTTAGGCCCTCATACCTTTTTCTCCACATAAGCTACCCATGCCAAATTTGTTTTTTGTTTTTTTAACATCCTAGGGATTCTAGAGGTACCCAGACGTTGTGGGTTGCCCTGAAGAAAACCAAGAAATTAGCCAAAATACAGTGAAAACTTTGTTTTTCTTTTAAAAATGGTGAAAAAGGGCTGCAGAAGAAGGCTTGTATTTTTGTCCCTGAAAATGGCATCAACAAAAACTTTGCTGTGGTAAAATCACCATCTTTCCAGCTTTCAGGAACAGGCAGAGTTATATGAGAAAACCCAATTTTTAAACACAATTTTGACATTTTACTGGGACATACCCCATTTTTACTATGTTTTGTGCTTTCATCCTCCTTCCAGTTAGTGACAGAAATGGGTGAGAAACCAATGCTGAAAAGTAGGCAGAATTCTGAATTCAGCAAGGGGTTATTCCTGTAGATCCTACAAGTGTTTCCTACAGAAAATAACAGCAGAAGTAAAAGAATATTGAAATTGAGGTAAAAAAACAGCCATTTTTCTCCACGTTGTACTCTGTAACTTCTTCCTGCGATGTCAGATTTTTTAAAGCAATATACCATTATGTCTGCTGGACTCTTCTGGTTGCGGGAATATATAGGTCTTGTAGGTTCATGAACAACCCTAGGTACCCAGAGCCAATAAATGAGCTGCACCTTGCAATGGGTTTTCATTCTATACCAGGTATACAGCACTTAATTTGCTGAAATATAAAAAGTAAAAAATAAGTATCAAGAAAACCATTGTATTTCCAAAATGGGCACGAGATAAGGTGTTGAGAAGTAGTGGTTATTTGCACACCTCTAAATTCCGGGGTGCCCATACTACCATGTGAACTACAGGGCATTTCTCAAATAGACGTATTTTTTACACACTGTCTGACATTTGGAAGGAACAAATGTAGAGAAAGACAAGGGGCAATAACACTTGTTTTGCTATTCTGTGTTCCCCCAAGTCTCCCGATACAAATGGGTCCTCACTTGCGTGGCTAGGCCTACTACATGCGACAGGAAACACAAAAGGGACACATCACATTTTCACAAAGAAAACAGAGCTGTTTTTTACAAAGTGCCTAGCTGTAGATTTTGGCCTCTAGCTCAGCCGGTACCTAGGGAAACCTAGCATACCTGCATATTTTTTAAAACTAGACACCTAGGGGAATTCAAGATGGGGTGACTTGTGGGGCTCTGACCAGGTTCTGTTACCCAGAATCCTTTGCAAACCTCAAATTTTGCCCCAAAAAACAACTTTTCCTCTGATTTCGGTTACAGTAAGTTCTGGAATCGGAGAGGACCCACAAATTTCCTTCGACCTACAGTTTCCCCAAGTCTCCCAATAAAAATGGCACCTCACTTGTGTGGGTAGCCCTAGCGCCCGCGAAAGGAAATGCCCCAAAACACAACGTGGACACATCACATTTTCACAAAGAAAACAGAGCTGTTTTTTACAAAGTGCCTGGCTGTGGATTTTGGCCTCTAGCTCAGCTGGAACCTGGGAAAACATAGAAAAACCAGCACATTTTTTAAAACAAGACACGTAGGGGGATCCAAGGTGGGGTGACTTGTGGGGCTCTGACCAGGTTATGTTACCCAGAATCCTTTGCAAACCTCAAACATTGGCCAAAAAAACACTTTTTCTTCTCATTTCGGTGACAGAAAGTTCTGGAATCCGAGAGGAGACAGACATTTCCTTCCACCCATCGTTCCCCCAAGTCTCCCGATAAAAATGGTACCTCACTTGTGTGGGTAGCCCTAGCGCCCGCAAAAGGAAATGCCCCAAAACACAACGTGGACACATCACATTTTCACAAAGAAAACAGAGCTGTTTTTTACAAAGTGCCTGGCTGTGGATTTTGGCCTCTAGCTCAGCTGGAACCTGGGAAAACCTAGGAAAACCAGCACATTTTTTAAAACAAGACACATGGGGGATCCAAGGTGGGGTGACTTGTGGGGCTCTGACCAGGTTATGTTGCCCAGAATCCTTTGCAAACCTCAAATTTTGCCCCAAAAAACAACTTTTCCTGTGATTTCGGTGACAGAAAGTTCTGGAATCGGAGAGGACCCACAAATTTCCTTCCATCTAGCGTTTCCCCAAGTCTCCCAATAAAAATGGCACCTCACTTGTGTGGATAGCCCTAGAGCCCGCAAAAGGAAATGCCCCAAAACACAACGTGGACACATCACATTTTCACAAAGAAAACAGAGCTGTTTTTTACAAAGTGCCTGGCTGTTGATTTTGGCTTCTAGCTCAGCTGGAACCTGGGAAAACCTAGGAAAACCAGCACATTTTTTAGAACAAGACACGTAGGGGGATCCAAGGTGGGGTGACTTGTGGGGCTCTGACCAGGTTATGTTACCCAGAATCCTTTGCAAACCTCAAACATTGGCCAAAAAAACACTTTTTCCTCTCATTTCGGTGACAGAAAGTTATGGAATCCGAGAGGAGACACAAATTTCCTTTTACCCAGTGTTCCCCCAAGTCTCCCGATAAAAATGGTACCTCACTTGTGTGAGTAGCCCTAGCGCCCGCGAAAGGAAATGCCCCAAAACACAACGTGGACACATCACATTTTCACAAAGAAAACAGAGCTGTTTTTTTACAAAGTGTCTGGCTGTGGATTTTGGCCTCTAGCTCAGCTGGAACCTAGGAAAACCAGCACATTTTTTAAAACAAGACACGTAGGGGGATCCAAGGTGGGGTGACTTGTGGGGCTCTGACCAGGTTATGTTGCCTAGAATCCTTTGCAAACCTCAAATTTTGCCCAAAAAACAACTTTTCCTGTGATTTCGGTGACAGAAAGTTCTGGAATCGGAGAGGACCCACACATTTCCTTCCACCTAGCATTTCCCCAAGTCTCCCAATAAAAATGGCACCTCACTTGTGTGGGTAGCCCTAGCGCCCGCGAAAGGAAATGCCCCAAAACACAACGTGTACACCTCACATTTTCACAAAGAAAACAGCTGTTTTTTACAAAGTGCCTAGCTGTAGATTTTGGCCTCTAGCTCAGCTGGAACCTAGGAAAACCAGCACATTTTTTAAAACAAGACACGTAGGGGGATCCAAGGTGGGGTGACTTGTGGGGCTCTGACCAGGTTATGTTACCCAGAATCCTTTGCAAACCTCAAACATTGGCCAAAAAAACACTTTTTCCTCTCATTTCGGTGACAGAAAGTTCTGGAATCCGAGAGGAGACACAAATTTCCTTCCACCCAGCGTTCCCCCAAGTCTCCCGATAAAAATGGTACCTCACTTGTGTGGGTAGGCCTAGAGCCCACAAAAGGAAATGCCCCAAAAATCAACGTGGACATATCACATTTTCACAAAGAAAACAGCTGTTTTTTACAAAGTGCCTAGCTGTGGATTTTGGCCTCTATCTCATCTGGCACCTGGTGAAACCTAGCAAACCAGCACATTTTTTAAAACTAGACATCTAGGGGAATCCAAGATGGGGTGACTTGTGGAGCTTTCACCAGGTTCTGAAATTTCACAAATGTCATCCTTGACTCTGGAGAACTATCCTTGAACACAACAAAAGCATTAAAAGTTGCCAAGTGGAACAGTTGAACCGCTAATTTCTTACACCAAACATAAGCCTTATAAGCAACAGTGTAAGGTTCCATCCTCTGATCTACTCTATCAACCCCACCCACATGTTTATTATAGTCTAAAATGCACACAGGTATGCGCACTTCGGGCAACCTGACCCCAAACAGACACAGATGAAGTACTCTCGTCATGGATGGTGCTTAGCATGTAAACATCCCTCTTAGGCAAGGGTCGCTCCCCTTGGGGGAAAATTATATTTTGGCCATTTCTGCCCCCCTTGGGGGCAGATTGGCCTATTTTGAAGAGGCCAATCTGCCCCCAAGGGGGGTAGAAACCACTAGACACCAGGGATTTTTTTTTTTTTTATTGTTATTGACAAAAAGGAGCGACCCCTTGGGCAAGGGTCGCTCCCAGGGAGGGCATATTTTCGGGAAGGCCTTTTCTGCCCCCCCTGGGGGCAGATCGGCCTACTATTAGGCCGATCTGCCCCCAGGGGGGGCAGAAACCTCTAGGCACCAGGGACTTTTTTTTTTTTTCTTTTTTTTATGTTTCATTTTTTTTTTTTTGGTGGGGAGCAACCCCTTAGGCAAGGGGTCAAATTTATTTTAGGCCATTTCAGCCCCCCCGGGGGACAGATCGGCCTATTATTATTATTACCCTCTAGACGCCAGGGCAATTTTCTTTTTTGTGGTTTTTTTTTTTTGTTGTTTCTTTTTTTAGAGATGGGGAGCGACCCATCAGGCAAGGGTCGCTCCCCTGGGGGGGGCAAATTGTATTTAGACCATTTCTGCCCCCCTGGGGCGGCAGATTGGCCAATTTTAGGTCAATCTGCCCCCAAGGGGGCAGAAACCACTAGGCACCGGGGATTTGTTTTTTGGCGCCAATGTCACGCAGGGGGAGCGACCCCGTAGGCAAGGGTCGCTCCCGGGGGGGGGGGGGTTGGGGGGGCAAATTTATTTTAGGCCATTTCTGCCCCCCCGGGGGACAGATCGGCCTATTATTAGGCCGAACTGCCCCCAGGGGGGGGCAGAACACTCTAGGCACCAGGGCAATTTTTTTTTGTGTTTTTTTTTTTGTTGTTTCTTTTTTTAGAGATGGGGAGCGACCCATCAGGCAAGGGTCGCTCCCCTGGGGGGGCAAATTGTATTTAGACCATTTCTGCCCCCCTGGGGGCAGATTGGCCAATTTTAGGTCAATCTGCCCCCAAGGGGGCAGAAACCACTAGGCACCGGGGATTTGTTTTTTGGCGCCAATGTCACGCAGGGGGAGCGACACCGTAGGCAAGGGTCGCTCCCAGGGGGGGGGTGGGTGTTGGGGGGGCAAATTTATTTTAGGCCATTTCTGCCCCCCCGGGGGGCAGATCAGCCTATTATTAGGCCGATCTGCCCCCGGGGGGGCAGAAACCTCTAGGCGCCAGGGGAATTTTTCTTTTTTTTCTTTGTTTTTTTTTTTAGAGATGGGGAGCGACCCATCAGGCAAAAATCGCTCCCCTGGGGGACAAATTGTATTTAGGCCATTTCTGCCCCCCTTGGGGGCAGATTGGCTGAGTTTAGGTCAACCTGCCCCCAAGGGGGCAGAAACCACTAGGCACCGGGGATTTTTTTTTTGGTGCCAATGTCACGCAGGGGGAGCGACCCCGTAGGCAAGGGTCGCTCCCGGCGGGGGAGGGTGGGGGTTGGGGGGGCAAATTTATTTTAGGGCATTTCTGCCCCCCCCCTGGGGCCGGCTGAGCTACAGGCCAAACACCACAGGTAGGCACCTTGTAAAAAACACCTCTGTTTTCTGTGAAAAAATATGTTGTGTCCACGTTGTGTTTTGGGCCATTTCCTTTTGTGGGCGCTAGGCCTACCCACAGAAGTGATGTACCATTTTAATCAAGAGACTTAGGGGAACGCTGGGTGGAAGGAAATTTGTGGCTCCTCTCAGATTCCAGAACTTTCTGTCACCGAAATGAGAGGAAAAAGTGTTTTTTGGGCCAAATTTTGATGTTTGCAAAGGATTCTGGGTAACATAACCTGGTCAGAGCCCCGCAAGTCACCCCATCTTGGATTCCCCTGGGTTTCTAGTTTTCAAAAATGCACTGGTTTGCTAGGTTTCCTCAGGTGTCGGCTGACCTACAGGCCAAAATCCACAGGTAGGCACTGCTTTTTATAAAAAAATGTGATGTGTCCACGTTGTGTTTTGGGCCCTTTCCTTTCGTGGGCGCTAGTCCTACCCACACAAGTGAGGTATCATTTTTATCGGGAGACTTGGGGGAACGCTGGGTAGAAGGAAATTTGTGGCTCCTCTCAGATTCCAGAACTTTCTGCCACAGAAATGTGAGGGACATGTGTTTTTTTAGCCAAATTTTGAGGTTTGCAAAGGATTATGGGTAACAGAACCTGGTCCGAGCCCCGCAAGTCACCCCTCCTTGGATTCCCCTAGGTCTCTAGTTTTCAGAAATGCACAGGTTTGGTAGGTTTCCCTAGGTGCCGGCTGAGCTAGAGGCCAAAATCTACAGGTAAGCACTTCGCAAAAAACACCTCTGTTTTTTTCCAAAATTTAGGATGTGTCCACGTTGCGCTTTGGGGTGTTTCCTGTCGCCGGCGCTAGGCCTACCCACGCAAGTGAGGTATCATTTTTATCGGGAGACTTGGGGGAACGCTGGGTGGAAGGAAATTTGTAGCTCCTCTCAGATTCCAGAACTTTCTGCCACAGAAATGTGAGGGACATGTGTTTTTTTAGCCAAATTCTGAGGTTTGCAAAGGATTCTGGGTAACAGAACCTGGTCCGAGCCCCGCAAGTCACCCCTCCTTGGATTCCCCTAGGTCTCTAGTTTTCAGAAATGCACAGGTTTGGTAGGTTTCCCTAGGTGCCGGCTGAGCTAGAGGCCAAAATCTACAGGTAGGCACTTCGCAAAAAACACCTCTGTTTTCTCCCAAAATTGTTGATGTGTCCACGTTGCGCTTTGGGGCGTTTCCTGTCGCGGGCGCTAGGCCTACCCACGCAAGTGAGGTATCATTTTTATCGGGAGACTTGGGGGAACATAGATTAGCAAAACAAGTGCTATTGCCCCTTGTCTTTCTCTACATTTTTTCCTTTCAAATATAGGAGAGTGTGTAAAAAAGACATCTATTTGAGAAATTCCCTATAATTCACATGCTTGTATGGTCACCCCGGAATTCAGAGATGTGCAAATAACCACTGCTCCTCAGCACCTTATCTTGTGCCCTTTTTGGAAATGCAAAGGTTTTCTTCATAGCAATTTTTTACTCTTTATATTTCAGCAAATGAATTGCTTGATACCCGGTATAGAATGAAAACGCACTGCAGGGTGCAGCTCATTTATTGGCTCTGGGTTCCTCGGGTTCTTGATGAACCTACAAGCCCTATATATCCCCGCAACCAGAGGAGTCCAGCAGACGTAACGGTATATTGCTTTCCATAATCTGACATTGCAGGGAAAAGTTACAGAGTAAAACATAGAGAAAAATTGATGTTTTTTTCACCTTAATTTCAATATATTTCTTTTTCAGCTGTTATTTTCTGTAGGAAACCATTGTAGGATCTACACAAATGACCCCTTGCTGAATTCAGAATTTTGTCTACTTTTCAGAAATGGTTAGGTTTCTGGGATCCAGCATTGGTTTCATGCCCATTCCTGTCATTGACTGGAAGGAGGCTGAAAGCACAAAAAAATGCAAAAATGGGGTATGCCCTAGTAAAATGCCAAAATTGTGTTGAAAAATTGGGTTTTCTGATTCAAGTCTGCCTGTTCCTGAAAGCTAGGAAGCTGCTGAGTTTAGCACTACAAACTCTTTGTTGATGCCATTTTCGGGGGGAAATCCACAAGCCTTCTTCTGCAGCCACTTTTTCCATTTTGTTTTAAAAAAACGAATTTTTCACTGTATTTTGGCCAATTTCTTGGCCTCCTTCAAGGGAACCCACAAAGTCTGGGTACCTCTAGAATCCCTAGGATGTTGGAAAAAAAGGACGCAAATTTGGCTTGGTTAGCTTATGTGAACAAAAAGTTATGAGGGCCTAAGCGCGAACTGCCCCAAATAGGCAAAAAAAGGCCTGGCACAGGAGGGGGAAAAGGCCTGGCAGCGAAGGGGTTAAGACAGCATACACATCTTAATTCCATACGTGCCCTCTTGCTAGGAATGTACTGCCTAAAAACCAAACAACCCTTAAACAGGACCAAAGACTCATCTACAGACATTTCTTTGCCTGGAACTTAGATCTCTGAAAAACGATCTACCAAATGATCAAGGACAGGTCTAATCTTAAAAAGGCGGTCAGAATCAGGGTGATCTCATGGCAAAGCTAAAGCATTATCTACAAAATGCAACTTCCGAAAAAGAAGCTCATACCGGTTACGACTCATGATAGGAGGAAATATAGCAGTTGCCATCAAGGGATTAGTAGACCAATATGAAGACAGTAATGGCTTCCTTATCAGCCCCATCAAAAAAGTTAAACCCAATAACTTTTTCAACTCTTCCAGATTTGTGGGAATCTCCCGGCTAGCTCCAGAGTGTGGCCTAAGTCTGGCTGTGTTGTCCCTCAAAAACTGCTTTGCATACAAATTAGTCTGCTGAACAATCTCTTCCAAAAATATGTTGTCCAGAAACAACTCAAAAAACTTGACGGGCAAAAAGTTTTCCGTATTAAGTCGGCAACCTGGGAAACCAGTAAACACAGGCAACTGTGGCTGCTCCATGTTTGGTGCAACCCACGTGTCAGGTCTTTCACTGAGAAGCCTTTCAGCCACTGGCTCCTGCACCATCGGTACATCAGTGTCCTCCTCTAAAACAGGCCCTTCATCAGCACTGAGAGTGGCTTCATCATCAGATGATTCTTCTCTGACAGAAAATTCACTTCCAGAATCTTTCACTTCCTCCTCTGCGTCAAATGCAGGGTCAGTCTCATAATCATGGTCAGAAGACGACTCAAAAAGCATACCAACAACCTGCTGAGCGGTCATCCTACGGTTAGCCATGATCCTTCTTACAAAAATTAACTGGACATATGCACCATAAACAACCAGCACTGTGTTAGATAAGTAACAAACAAAGTGTAGCTTTATCACTAAGAATTATAAACTCAAAAACTATACTGCTCACTTGCCTGAAGAAGCTTGACTCACCAGCAACTACTCTGGACAGCCACAGCAATCACCAATGATATCTCACTAAAAAGAGAAAAAAAGCTAATTAGACATAAGACAATACAATAATCATTGTGTATAAATCTAAAGACAATTTCACACACAATCCTGCATTCAGTACACCACCTACAAACATGTCATTCATGCATGGCAACAATACTCCTTTGGAGTTTATTTATCTTCTTACCTAAAACCTGGAACTACGCATACTGCAGAACAACAAAGGCCAAAACTGCAACAAGCCACAGAAAAGGAAGCAAAAGCTTTAAACGAGAACAAAAAGAAGAAATAAACTGTTATTATCATAAATGCAAATACTTCGCCAGTTGACAAACACCCCACCAGCAACCATTTTTAAATGTTCCCTTGTGCCTAGTGTTCTCTGCTTGGGGGCAGATGGGCCTACAAAAATAGGCCAATCTCCCCCAAAGGGGGGCAGAAATGGTGCAGAACTGCCCAATAATGCTTTTTAATCCCTGTCGTCTTCATGGTTTCTGCCCCCCTGGGGGCAGAAGGGCCTACACAAACTAGGCCAATCTGCTCCCAAGGGGGCAGAAATGGCTTAGATTACAGTTCTCCCTTTGGCGGGGCCACCCCCCCACCCAAAGCACACACACACATGATCCCTGGCGCTGAGTTGATTCTGCCACTCTTGGGGGCAGAAAGGCCTAAAAAAAAGGCCAATCAACTGCCCAATAGTACTTTTTGCCCCTTAGGGGCTACCCTTGCCCAAGCGGGTGCCTCCAACACAAAAAAAGGAAAGAAAGAAAGAAAATCTCTGGCATCTTCATGGCAGAAATGGCCTACATTACATTGCCCCCTTTGGGGGGCGACCCTTGCCCAAGGGTCCGCCCCAACACAAAAAACAATCCCTGATGTCTAGTGACTTTTGGCCACCTTGGGGGCAGATCGGCCTAAAAATAAGGCCAATCTGCCTCCAAAAGGGGATGAAATGGCAAAAAAAGCTTAGGACAGCAACCCTTGCCAAAGGGGTTGCTCTCCCGATCAGTAAACACACACACACTAATTCCCTGGTGTCTATTGGGCATTCCTGCTGCCCGAACGCAACCCTTTCCTTTACCACAATGCCTCTTTTATAGGCATCTCCCAGTGGAGGGAAAACCTACCTCCTTCCTCTAGACGCTCTGGAAGCAAATGGCTTCCATTGCGTCTTTGCTTTCTTTCATTATGTCAGCACGCTGACGTCATGGTGGGTTGGGGGGACTGGGTTGGAGGGGAAGGGATTCCCCTTCCAGCCCTGGCCTGCATACCTCAGGGGAGCGCTAGCGCTTCTCCCTAGGGCTATGCAATGGACGTAATATTACGTCCATGGTGCCTCACAGGTACAGCCATGGCATAAACCATTATGTCCATGGCAGACAAGGGGTTAAAGAGGTGTGCTTCAACACGTTTCTTAATTGGTGGAGACATTGAGTAGTGCTTATGGATGTAGGGTTGCTACTCCAGATCTTGTGTGAATGGATGAAAAAGGCCTGTTACCTTAGTTTTTATTTTTTACACTTGTTAGTCTACAGTTAGATGTTGACTAGTCATGAGTGTCCCATTAACTAACAGGGATGATGAGTTCGTCTGCAAGATAAGTAAGGAAGCTGTTTGGGATGGCATTGTAAATAATACAGTTGGTTTTGGATGCTGGTGTCCACTGATAAGAGAAGCCAATGGAGTACCATCAGGATGGGGATGCTGTGATAATATGACATCAGGCCTCGGGTGACAGGCTGTGGTGTGCGGAATGTTTATGGTGCCAGGGTGAAATGAAGGAGGCTATGGTGTAGGGCATTACTAACATGCAGATGCAAGAATATGAGGGCTATAACAGCATTTCTCAAGTCCTTTTCTGGAAGAAACTGTTTTTATTTCTGTAGAAGTGAAAGCTGGCACCAAGCTGTCTTTGATTTGTCTGACTATGTGCTCATTAAGGGTGAGGTGGGTGTCCAGAGTGAATCCTGGTGGCATTCAGTCAAACTTGGAGTTTAAAACCATCAAGGTTCATGCAATTGAGCATGATTTTTACTATTTCTTGCTTGCTTTTCGTGGCACATAACAGGAATTCTGTTGTGGTTGGGTTGAGCTTCAGTTTGATGGTGGAAATCCAGGTCAGAATGAGCTTCAGACACTGTTTGGGCACTAGATATTTTGAGCAGACTATCTGGTAGAGTAATGTAATATTGCCATATTTTTGAATCTTGATGCTCTTATCCTTACTTAGAGCCATGAGCATGGAGAGAATTCACATCCCCTGTCTGCTTTCACTGTATAAAAGTGGGAGCTGCTCTCATGCTTGTCGTTCCAGTTCCATGCTGTCTGTCACCAAGCCAGGGAGTGCTCTATAGTGTACTCTAAGAACTGCTGTGCAATCATAACTGGTGTTGGAACTGCAGCAACTGCAGACCTGTTTTTGTGCCTAAGCAATCTGCACAGAGTAACTGTCTTCAAGTTGTGTTCAGGTTTCCAGTGCCACTACAGTCTTGAAGTGGTGCTTTAGTGGTCTGCACCATGTCACTGTCCTGAGGTTGTGCTTGAGTGGGCTATGCTGCAGCAGTCCTGAGATTGTATGTGAGATGACTGTGCTGCTGCAAATTTCTGATGGCTTGAAGTGTTGCTCATGTTCAGTCAGTTCTCACAGGATTCAGACAATGCAGGCTAATGTAGCGCTCCAGTGTTTCTGACCCTTTAGTTTACAACTCAACACACCTGAAGCCCAGAACAATGCATGGGACTGGCAAGAGACCTGCAACGATGCTGAACCCTGGATGCCTGCACAGAATGTAGATTGCAGCATCCCCTTCTGCTCCTAGTAAATTTGTTCTGTGTGTCAATGCCATGGATAGTATTTAAATGAAGCCCTGAAGTTTTGGGATTGTTTAGATTTAAGACTTAAAGTAAGACTAACTGAGTGCATTAAATGTGGAAAGAGTTGCAATGGAATCCCTCCTCCCCACACTATCTTTCTGGGCAGCCTGTGATTGCTCACTATTGCTTCCACTAAGAGTCAAGTGCTGAAAGGCTTATAATTGTCCAGCTTGCAGAGCTAAAGAATGGCAGGCCTAGGAAATCAAAGGCAAATGACCCACCCCACGCCTAAGGCCTACTGGTCACTGCCCTGTCGCCCCTTGAACATGGTCAGACAATTGTCAATAAAAAGTACATACAAAAAATTCAGCTTAGAGTTTTACCTTTCTGCATACATAAGGTCAGTTGCAAAGAAACAATCCAAAGACGTATCTCTAGTTCTAATGGTGTTGTATTCCTTATTTGAATATATAGAATAGTTTTTACAGTCTCACAAAAAAATATAAGTCATTTTCAGTTTTCCTCAAGAGACAGTACAAGACCCTGTCATTGTTAACAGTCCCATGAAAATAATCACTTAGCAGGAGACTTTTCAAACAGATCCTTGGTATGTCCTCTATTAAGAGGAGAGACTTTATAATGAGAAGCTTGCTCCAGCAAAGCAGAACTTTTAGGACTTGGAATATACTACTTTAATGTGTTTTGGATCCCCCAGCCAGCACAAAATACATGTGACCTCACATCTGGGTCACATGACTGTGTGGGTTATGTGGTCAGGGGTGTGGTCACTTGGGGTGTGACATTACCTTAGTCTTATGACTAGTGGTGCAGTCATGTGCAGTATGGCATCACATTAATCAGGTGACCAGTGACATGGCTGCTGGGGTTTGACATCCATGTAGGTGACTAATCACGATGGCAGTGATGTCATGAGTGAACCCTGACCTGGAAGTGTATGTGACCTAGGTTGAGACCTCACCTTAGTCAGCTGACCCAGAAGACCATGTGACTAGGATGTGATGTAGAGACGTACATCCCATTTCCATTATAAAGGGATACAACTACATGACCAAAAATATGCTTGATTCAAACAACACGAATGCCATCTAAAAATATTACTGCAGTGTGACACCTATGCTGATTGCCCTAGGCTTTGCCTGTTCTAAAGACACAGGTCATGGTATCACAGCTTTTAGTGAGAAGCTGTGCCGGAGGTCTGCAGATCTTAGGCTCAACAAATTGCCATGGCTGATATCTCCTATTAAGGGATCCAGCAGCAGGGTGGTGTCCAGTAACAAGGCATTGGCTCAAAGAATTTTCACCACGATGAATGAAGCAGAAGGATCCTAACCCACCTGTGTATGAAAATATGGGGTCTCTGGGACGGTCATCCTCTAATGGTGTCATTATGCAAGATCCGGGGCAAACTCTGTCAGTGATTATATGTTGATGTATCTGAATAACACTCAAGAGCTAGTAGGTGTTTTAGAACAAGCAGTGTGCTCTAAAGTGAGTGAAAGATTTTTATTTAGAGTTTTTAAACAGTATGCTCACACATAGTTAACTAACAGATTGTCTTTTCTTTCTCTTTTGAACCACAGAAAGCATCATCAAAAAGAACAGGGGTATAGTGAACACCATCGCCGATGGTTAATACCCTTAATTTTTTACAACTCAAAGCAGAGAACCATGTAGGACATGTGCCTGTACTCATAATATTGCTGATTTTGGAAAGGAAGTCTCTGCCGTACCCTTTGAGAATAATTGGCTTGTTAGAGGTTTTGCACGCTGTGTTGTGAACCCCTGTTTCAAACATAACTTTTATACTCTCTGCCATGGGTGTTTAAACAATCGTACACATGAAGAGCTATCTGTCATATCTGTTTTTTTAGGCCCTTTCAAAGTATGTAATATGCTCAAGCTGTTGTATCATCTGACAGGTGAAAAAATGTGTCAATCCAGATGTAAACAGACTTTTGGCGAGTACATTAGGAGAGATCCAGTGTGTGTGCGAGCTACACACAAAACCTGAGCGCATGCAAGTGCAGTATCCAACATTTGTCAGAAAAATAGTCAAAAGAGCTGTAGAAAAACATGTGTGTGATGTATGTTTTAAAAAAAGGCAGCAAGTAGGCTGTTTAGCCCCACAAAAGCTGTTTTGAAATGTTTGAAACCTATTATAGGGGCATTATCGTGTTACTTGATGTACATACCTAGTTATTTCTACAAAATGACAAAATGACCATCTGCAGGATGACCGTCTTAAGAGGCCTGGATACATATGAATCGCGTAATTTATATACGTGTTGCTTTAAGGAAGAATAGCCAAAATAGATTCACAAATTCTGTGCTCTTTGAAGGTCTGTGGTATGCCAGAGGCGCTGAAGTGTGATAGTCCTACGTGTATAGCTGGCTGGTGTGTCAAAGTGTGGTTACCTGCAGCAGATGAATTTTGGAACATGTACATGTAGCATATAAGGGGTTTAATAATACTACCACCAAAGGTTAGTTTGCAAAGCACCTTTGATTTTCTGATAGAAGAGTATTTCCATAATAAAGGTTATGTACTGGATGATGGTGAATTGTATGATCTTCTGAATGCTGCTAGCATCCTATGTGTCATAAGTTAAAGGAGTGGCGACATAGAAGTACTATTTATAGCTGTTAAGTTTGAAGCTGTAAAAATATCAAAACTTGTGACTCTGCAAGAATGTTTCACCCTTCACCCAAGTGATATCTCTATGTACATCTAGTGAATAAACCTATTCTCTACAACTTTCGCCATAGTTAATACTGAATATACTGTAAATAATGTGAATGGTTTGGTGCACATTCTTTCTGTTTAAGAAAATGACCTGTTGCAAAACAGGTTTCTTTCATTTCATGGGCTGCAATGGGCTGATAACATGGCTAATGATGTGTTAAAGAAAATTTACTAAAATAAAAGTGATGTCAGAAGCTTTATTTAGGAGGGTACAAGGTGGAAAAGAGCTGGTAAATAGAAAGCAGATGAAGGCGTGGCTTTCTGAGGAAGAGACATATTCGCTGCATGAGACCGCTAAGAAGCGTATCAAAAAAAGGCCAACCATTGTTAATGCACAGATAGATTTTCAATGGCAGGCAGACATCATCAGTCTTCAAGATCTATCTAGGCACAATATATTAATGGTCATATATGTATTGTCCAAGTACACCTTTGCAGAAGCTGTATGCAATAAGACAGGAAATAGTGTCACAGAGGCCCGTGTAAAGCCATATTCAGCAAAGACAGAACCCCTCAGAACTTGTAGCCAGATGTGGGAGAAGAATTTTTAAACAAACCGTTTCAGAACTTATTTACACAATACTCTATCATTTTATAACGCACACAGATGTTAAAGCCTCGGAGGTAGAATATTTTAACAGAACTTTAACATACTGATGTTTAGAATGCCATCTACCACAGGACCATGAAGACAGTTCCAATAGTGGTAATGCTGCAAAATATCTTAGCGGTGTGGAGAACCATCTACACCTATCAGTTTGTAATCAAATTAAAGAAACCTCTTCTAAAGGAAGGTGATCAAGTTAGGGTGTCTAAATTGCAAGGCGTCTTTATGAAAGGCTACCAACAGATTTTTACTAATGAAATAAGAGATTATGACAGTGAAGAGATTTCAGGCAGTTGATGCAATGAAGCATTACAAAAGGTGACAGCTGATACTCAACAGGTCTACAGCGTTGGAAACGTTCTGAAATGGAAAGTTGGAGGGACAAAGGAGCAAGACTTAGTCAAATGGAGGGGCTGGACTGAGTAATGTAACAGTTAGGTGCAGCCTAGCTCTTTGAAGGCCACGTGATTATAGAGCTCTCTGCACAAAAAGTTGAAACAAAATTATGGAGATTAATCATGTTATATCACCTTACCTGCAATGCGTCAAAGGACGTGGTCCCTAACAATCAAATATCTAATTTTCCAGTGCCACTGTCCAAATCCTAAAAGGGGAATGGAAGGCAGCCCTAACTGAAATCCAATACCCCCAAACATGGAATATATTTACCAGGGCAGAGCCAAAGTTTACTATAAAGTATGACCAGAAGAGCATGTATATCCATGATGGAGTTCCTGGAGTTCCTCCTGGATGCTACCCCTATGTCACAGCAGTGGTTGACACGGTCAACAATTCCAGACCAGCATCAACACATATTAGAATACATTCAGTTATATTTAGGTAACATCAGAAGTATGGTGTTTAATAGAATGCCAAGACTTGATACAGAGTTTATCTTCATTGGTAAATTAAGCAGAGTTTTAGGCACCGTACAACATATAAAAAACATATTTGTGGCAGACGCTAAATGTCCTGATATTAACAGAGGGTTCTATACACTCTTTGTATATACAAAAGTTTTAGAGTCTCATAGGGTGTAAGATAATTATTCCCCCTTGTTAAGGTAGCTACAGGTGAAGGGTGAAAAGAACACATTGGGAATATTCAGTATATCAAGCTGGACTTTATACTGATTCCTAAAAAACACTTTGACACTATCTCCATCATGATGACCAATCTGAACCTGTGTCCTTTAAATATGGGAAACTGATTGTCAAGCTTCATTTAAGGCCACAACGCAAAAGCAAATATTAAAGAAGCTGTCATGGTGTTAATGAAAATATCCAGCAATGTCGCTCTGTACAAGAACTATTACTGACACCAGGTCAGATATGGCAGAATCCCCCCCCCCCCTTCGTTCAAGGTGTCCCACCTATGTACCGTGCAGAGCCATGAGGTTCATTTTGCAGTTTGTTTAGAATTCTGCTGCCTTTCCTGAAATTGCAAAACCTCACATTAAAAAAAAAAACACTGCAAACATTGGTCAGGGTGTTTTAGGGCCTGTGACATTGGCAGTAGCTGAGCAAATGAACAAACAACCCCAAGAAGGAGATGGGCGCATGTACAAGCATATCACAGGTGTGAAAAGAATGTCAGAGGAAGCAAGGCATAGGGGCCACAAGTTCCTATAAAAAAGGAGATGAGCATCAAAAGTCTCTGACAAAAGAAGGTCTGCAAGCTGAAAGAGAGCCCTGAAGAGCAAGAAAACAATCCAAATAAACAACAGCAGCCATATCCTTTGTGCATTATGCCTCCAGAGACACTTCCAAATCTGAGCTATACCAACTTTCTTTCAAGCCAATGCAGACCAGCATCAAAAGTAGCTTTTTTCATGGAAGTCTCACCACGAGCCGCTTTAACTCCATTATGTCCAATAGAGTTTTTTGTGTCAGGGTCTACCAACATGTATCTGGATGGTCTGTCAAATCACAAAAGTGAATGGTAGCAGCATAGATGATGAAGCTAAAGTGGTGATGATCGTTTACCACATAGCAACTATGATTACCCAAGTAGACATTACCCTTAGCACTACACCAACAGTAGTATCAATTACAGCAACAATGCCCTGGACATGCAACTTTCTGCTGGGCTCTTCTACAAGAACACATATGCATATTTAGAAGAAAAGGTTCTGGACGGACCCAATAAACGTTTTGTAAAGGCAGCTTGACTTGCATATGGAAGTAAACAGTTTGACCTCCAGTTCTATATACATTCTGATCTCTTTTTACAGGAAAAGCTGCTCATCAATGGTTTTGATCTTAAAATCAAACTTAAATGCAAAAGTGGTGATTCAGAGTGGTATAAACTTGTCATACTGGCAGCTAATATTTGTTGTAAAGAGGGTGAATGAGGCACACAGTGTCAGGCACACACAAAGCTTTACAGCTATTGATGTCGAGTATGTAGTTGAAAGAGTAGCCTTTAAGATATGCAACATAACCGAAGGGATGAGGTTAACCCAACAACATTTTTTTGGGGGGGACATCTACCGAAACACATTATCATATGGTTTGTTGATAACACAGCTTTTAGCGGTAGGCACACGCAAACCCCTTCAATTTTGAAAGCTAGGATTTCACCTATGTGGGGCTGTTCAACAAGTGTGTTGTGATTCCTGCAAAAACAAACAAACCCATCATTAAATACAATAATTTTGTTATGGAATATCTAGGACTGATTTCAATAACAGGAAAACACCTGTGGGACTCTAAAGTCAGCATGTCCAGAGAAGGTTATACGTGAGGGTACACCCCACTTTCATTTGATTTGAGCCCCGATATGGAATACAGTGACCAGTACAGCCTGATCAAGAATTGAAATCTAAAATCTGAAGTACGTTTTAAGCAACCTCTGACAGCAAATGTGAGTATGGTTGTGTTCTCCGTGTTTGACAACGTCACCCAAATCATCCAAGCCCACCAGATTTTGATTAATCATCTTTAAACTATTGTAAAGTAGACACTTTTCAGATATATGATTTCTTAAGCAACCGTAAATATGCCTAGAAATACTTTATAATTGATATGTCCCCAGCTGAAATTGGGATAAATAGCCCTATCACTCCTGTGTTTAGCACAGATCAGTACCATAATGAAGGAATTATTTGGGCAGCTTTGTTTTTAGATAAAGATGTGGTTAAGGGTTGTGACCTATATCCACATATTTAATAAAGGCTGATAAAACAACAACAAAATATACTCTCTCCATTACTAATGGTGAGCATTGTGTACATATGTATTAGTAAAATGTCAAAGGATGTTACGTTTAAAAAATTCTTAAATATATATTCAAATGATCTCACTAATAACAACCATCTTCTTATGAAATATGAGAAAGAAAAGCCAAGTTTTATAACAAGCGCAGCTAAATCAGCTTTCAAAGTTTGTCAAAGGTGCAAGCCCATGTTAGCACCCCTTGCATAATGTAACATTTGTAAAATAAAAATAAAAAATGTTAAATCTAAATACCTGATATGGCTATTTTATTCCTATTTAAACATACATATGGAAGCTTTAACAATATATTTTTTTATAAGGGACACCAAAGAAACAGTGAAACGTTTAAAATGGTTTTATTTACAAACCAGTTTTCATACTACAGGGCATGTAACATTTACTATACAAATAAAAAAAAAGTTAAGTAACATATCTATATAAACATATACAAAGAGGTTTAATAAACAGTTTTGCAAGACAGATTACAAAGACGTATTACAGGTAGCCACATCTTAATCTAATAAAAGTATTTTTAGGTTCCAGAGGTAGAGCCTCAACACTCCTGTCAGAGGACAGCTGGGAAAGAAAAGCAACATGGGCATCTTTGAGGTGGGGTGAAAAACAACAGGTAATGGGGTCCCTGGATCTAAATAAGCTTGGTCTTTTAAGTTTTCAAGTTGTTGCCAATGTTCTGCATTACCTTCAAGTATAGAAGGAATGGTGAGTTCTGAAGAAGCAAACAGAAACTGACTCCCATCTTTGAGGTCCTTTTTGCTGTGATAATGTTTCTGAATGGGTGAGGCCTGTAACTAGGCTGTACATTTGGGACCTCCTCTGTAGAGGATTTCACCTTTTTTATTCCAGGAGGTAATATCTTTGGAGGTGGACATTTACTTAGCAACATTTGGGCAGTGCCTCTGTACCTTTGACATGTGTTCTTTTCAACAAATGGGTCTGCGGTTGGCCATAGTTCCTGAGGCTCAAGTGGCTGGGGAGTCCATGATATATAAAGTCAATCTGTTTCTTACATCCAGACCTTGCAACTAATATTTTTCAAAAGTTTTGAAGAGTGTTTGAGTACAGGTTGATTTCCTCATCACTTGTTAAGTCTGCTGATTTAAAAATATCTTTAATCTCAGCATTCAGGTGCTGTTTTCCATTTTTGCTAATGTTCCACTCATCATTCTCGGGTGCTCCCAAATATTCTAGCTAGTGTTTGGGTCCCAAGTATATCTTTCAGGTGTACCGCGTTGTTTAATTTGAGTTTAGTAGGCTGGTGATTAAAGCAATTGCTATGCCCAGCAAAGAGCCTAGAAACCCTCCCCACTGTCTCACCAATTTCTTTTTAAAAATTAGGGACCTGTATTTTTTTCTTAGCTTCTTGATCAAGCTACAATGCTTTTTTAAAACTTGGTACTGATGCTCTGATATAGGGACATTGCCTCTTAGGGTGTTTAGTAAGATCTCTGAAATTGCAGCCACTAAATCATCCTAAACCAACCACAGGATGGCTTTTCTTTGTTGGGCGCTGGCTGTTTGTAGCATTTTTAGACACTTTTTTCTATAAGGTCTAGACTAGAAATTCTCTTGGGGGGGTCTCTTTAAAAATTCTTTTTATAGGGTGTAGGTTTGGGTTTGAGTGTATAAGCAACAGAGTGACCGGCTGGAAAAATATCTTTATGCAGTCTTCTAGAGTGTTTGTTTTTAAATCTGTCAGTGTGTAACCATGAAGCTTTTCAGTAACATTGTCAAAGGCTTCCAAGAAAACCTTTGTTTATGGGGTACAGTTCTTTAGCTATAACAGATTTCTTCTGTTTGTCTCAGAGGGTTTTAAATGAAAAACAGATGAGGTGTTGCGAGCTATAGAGTGGCTGTTCTTACCTTTGTAAAACAACTCCTGCACTGTGTAACGTGTATGGATTACAATGGAGAGACTATTGCTTGAAGGCTTTCTCCATCTCAGGGTGATACCTGCCTTCACTCATGGGATCATCTACAATTACCATGCTGATGCGGCTCGGGGGTAGAAAAGCATTGGTATTGAGACTACCTGTTATGCTTTTTATAAATGTCATGTGTGTAAACTTTTGGGATAATTATGTATAAAGATCATGTCTACATAAATACAGCTGTTCAATGTTGGGGTATGGGTTAAAACACTGGGAGCATTTTCTTAAAGCTTTCTTATAAAACAGCTTTTATCACAGTTTGAGGGGTAGACTAACATGCATGAGAATGGATGCTGCAGGCTGGTGTCCATTGCCATATCTAGGAGTTTATCCCTCTAAATACCCATACGACAGGGCTTTGTAGTCACCATTCAGGACCCTTTTATCAAACACAAGGCACAAGGTTTTATGCAAAGGAGCAGTTGTAATTTCCAACCTTTTTGTGGACCTGACATTGTTAGGTTGATGGACCATAATAGTTTAATCAACACCACCTCTGACTTTTATACTGCCAGCAATTTTAGAGGTGCAAAAAGTATGTTTTTGAGCTAGAAGAAACATACTCTACGATGTATTCATTAGGATCTAGCTTACTAGTCAAATTTCCCAAATAAATCCCAAGCTGAGGATCTTCATCCCTGGGTTTTCATACAAAAATAACTGAGTCTCTATTGTGATAAACACATCTGTCTCAAAGCTTATCCAGGATGCTGTAAAGCTCCATATGAGTGTGAGCTATTGTGATGTAAAGATGAATATATTGTTAAAAGTAGTTGAATACTCTTGTGTATAGCCAGCACAAAGATGGAGTTACACTCACACCTAGACACCTCATACATAAACCAAAATTATATTTTTACTGTTCATCAGGATCTGAGATGATCATGGTATTTGAAAAGTTGGTTCTCTGGGTGAATTTTCCCCAGAGAGAATTAAGGCTATCTAACTGCATTCGGGCAGAGTTGATTTCAGTGAGTGCTGGTCATAATTGATACCCTTGTGAGCATAGTAATCATCAATATATTTTTGCTTTGTGGTCTCATTAATACACAATTCTGGAAAGCCAGATGCTTCTTGCTTGTCTCTGAGAAATAAGTTAATATACACAGAAAAGAGTTTGGTTGTAGTCTGTTCAAAGTGTCATATGTTTTGTACTTTTCCAAGTCTGTAATCGTTCTTCAAGGCAGCTTGCACCTCAATGCTACACAAGGTCTTTCTTTGTGATACTTTTTGCACACAGTAGTCTGTTTAGTTTCTTCACATGTATGCCACAGGGGAAATATTAGTTTACCCTCAGCACTGTGCAGAAAAATGAGAAAGTAAGGCCTCTAGGGAGGGTGGACTATGCGTTTAATCAACCCTAACTACTAGTCAAAATCTTTAAAGTCCCTATACATGATACACAGGTGCTCTAGGGGATACAGATTCATCTAATTAATGTATTGAACCAGAGTAGTAAAATTGTAATAATGGATTTGATCACCCTTTTCCGTGAGCTTGTACAGATGTATAGTGTAAGTATGCCCCCCAAATGAAGCATTGTGGTGTTTGAGAGGTTCTGGTAATTCCCTGCCCTCAATGAAGGAGCACAGTTCTGTATCTGTTTGTAACATATCTAGCCACTGATGCTCCCAAAGGATCTCAGAACAATCAGTCGTTCACAACATATTGCGCCTTTAACAGAGTATGCTGGTGCAGGTGCTCAAACCGGGAACC
This sequence comes from Pleurodeles waltl, assembly GCF_031143425.1. Taxonomy (NCBI): domain Eukaryota; kingdom Metazoa; phylum Chordata; class Amphibia; order Caudata; family Salamandridae; genus Pleurodeles; species Pleurodeles waltl. The sequence goes on from NC_090438.1 coordinate 246,774,090, forward strand.
CATTAGGAGTTAAACTTGTGGGATTTTTAGCACTGTGGACAATTGTGGTAAAAACAGCCATTGTATTCAAAGGCTCCTGGCATGCCATTAATGACAGCTAGGAAATATGTCCCCACGTGGTATTCACCGCCCCATAAAGCTTGTTGAATAAATACGTTTCTCTTTTCAGTGATGCACATTAGCCAATGAATAGAGGGTGTAGAATGAAGCTTTTTTACTGTTATGGAGGTGTGAGGCCACCAAGGCCATGAATTCAGGCTGTAAAAACATGTGCCTGTAGATAGCTATGCAAACTGAAACACGCTTCATATGTTAGAAAGGGTTGCTGTACTTAACACTATTTGTCATCTTTAGGGTATTGTGGTTCAAAGCCTTTCCTTGCATCACCATCTTTACAATCTTTACGAGGTTGTAAGCTTTCCTCAAGTTAGTACATCTTCCTGACAGTAAGCTTTCAAGTTGGCTTGAATATTAAAGGTATTTGTTTGCAGTTTTCCTGATATCATTTTAAATAACTCTCTCACTAATCAGACATCATATACATTATGCTGTAGCTGTCAGGCGGAGACATAGATCCCAAACAATTATGACATGCTCAGGTGTTAAAGTGTAGGAAATAACCTTTAGATTCTGGATATTTAAAGGCTATTGGCAACTTACTCAATTTCATCAGCAGAAAATTCAGCATATCTATGAAACATATATGTAAAGGAATTGCTGAGAGTAATATCAATTTGGAACCCTGTGTGATGCCATCTACAGAACCGTTTTCACAAGAGTCATAGGCTTCCAAATAATGGGCCATCAGCAAAGTCCCTGAAAACTCCCAAGTATCATCTGAAGTTAAATGATGGCGTAATATGTAGTTAGGTTTGTGTACAACATTGTCTTCAGTACATTCTATATCAAACATCATATGGTTTTCTGTTTTGGCCAAAGATGGCCTTTAGTCATATAACATGTGTTTCCTGGGGGAAAATGGTCCTTACAATAAGGTCATTTCATACGGCTGCAGTCATTGTCAACACCGATGTATCAGCCACATCCCTAGCAGTCAGCTTTGGAGGTGCAACAAGCCACACTGGCTCTCGCCATGTATCTGTGTATAATTGGACAGTTTTGTGAGTGACAGACTAGATTACAGCAACAACATCTCACTTTCGCACCTTGTTCTGAGATGCACCTGTCACCCTGACACATTTTACAATGCTTTTCATGCTGCTGAGTGGACTTGTTGATGTAGATGTGGTCACAGTGTGCACACATAGGTAGTGCTTAAAAAAACCTTTCAGATTCACAATACAGTAAAAAGGATGTTTATGATGTAGTATAGAAACGGTCTTGCTTCTAAAAGGCTCTCTGATGTGAAATACTTCCAAGAGCCACAGTGTTACAGAACTTTATGATCACATCGAAGCACTTTTTCAAACACACCCATTTCAGCAAAACTGACCAGTCCACCCGGCGATATTGCAAGATCAGCATGGGATTGTGCTACTCTAGACAGTACGAAGACTGCTAGACACATATTGCTCTCGCCACTGCTAAAGTTAAGTAACCACTGCTGTTTTCTTTCAATTACTTTTCAGTAAAGGGTACATTTAAGGTTCTGTAATCACTCCCCTCTTGCCCCTGGACTATGAGGGTGACTTCAGAAGATGCCGAAACCTATGATTTCTGCTTCACTTTATAAATATTTAGCAGGGTTTTCTAAAAATTCCACAGTGCCAAATACATGAACGTGAGCAACAGCTTGTAAAGAAAGGACCGTAAAGACCCTGACAGTGGAAGCAGAGTGGTAAAAAAAACAGTTGGCCCTACGCCTTGCAACAAACGCTCTATAAGAGTTTGTATGGCTTGGTGAATAGCTAAAAAATGTGATTTGTGAATTTTATGTGTTCTAAGTTAACAAAGCGGAACTATTCATAATACTCTGTTTTTTTTTTATCGCTCTACATTTGTCTGGTACCTTTTGACACACTCTAAAAACCCCATCTCTGAATCCTGAGATTCGGAATCTGAATGGGAGACCACAGTCTCTGCTGAATCATTTTGGGAAAGCTCAATCTGGATTGGATGAGTAGCCATTTGAATCTGTCCTGTGACAAGCATCCCAGCTTTTTGAAAAATTATTAATTAAAAGCCTATGCTGCTTGGCACTAGTAGCTTACTTTTGTATTTTACTAGCCCACCCTTTTTTAGACTCTGTAACTCTGTACCCATAGCAGTTTGTACCATCTCAGGAGGACTCCATGAAGTCCTCGCCATCCACGTGTCACCATCCTTTACCTTGAAGCCAACAGGTTTTTTTTGGCATTTTTCTCTCTCTTTCCTTTGTGCCTCAACCTCCTATAATGTTTGGAGCATCCATAGATGTCTAATTCATTAGTATTTTGAGTTCTCTGCTGCTGCATTTTAAGGGGTGTGGACAAGGTGTTTGTGCGTATTATACCAGATCTAGCACGTGATACAGTCATTTTGGACAAGTCAGCTCCTAGGAATCTACTGTGCCTTCTTTTTATATTGGGCTGTTTGTCTGTGCCTGTTAAAAAAAAGTACTCTGGAGCCCTAGGGCTCTTATCTCTGGCGTCAGAATGAACTATTGTTCAAGCTTGACAAGGCTTTTTCACTGGAATTTAGAACATTGCTTTTACACCAGTGTAAGTCCATCACTATCTGTGTAGTTTTCATTACCCCGCATACCTGCTTCTTCCACAGTTTAGTGGCTATAGCGTTACAGTGTGATTCTAGTTTTATTAGCCTTGTGTCCATCTCGTTAATACAGGCCCTCAACTAATTTCTCAGGTCCACAACTGTGTATTGTGGGGCATTACTATTGTGAGCAATGTCTGGTTGTATATTGCCCTGAATGTCCCAGAGTATGGCTCTTTTCTCACTACACCTAGCACCATTCAGCTGTCCTGCTGATGCCTGCTCAAGAAAATCCAAACCACCCTCTAAATACCACGAGTGATACTCATCCCCTGTACCTGGGATGTCTCCGGGAGATTCAATTTCAAAACTTCAATAAATCCCCAGGGCCTTTCTATACTATTTTTGTGGATTGAAGAGGGGGGTGGGGGGATTCACATTGATGCGGGGCTAGTTGGAGTGCATGTGTGTGGGGGTATTAGTGGGGACAAAACATGTAGGCAAAGATGTATATTCTTGTCCTGTTATTCTAGCAATTTGCCGCAGTACAGTTCTTTGATCCTGTTATGACCCTGTAATAGATCTAGGGATTAAAAAACCATCACATATACATTAGTAAAAGACATTTAGGGGCATATTTATACTCCGTTTGCACCGGATTTGCGTAGTTTTTTTGACGCAAATTCGACGCAAAATGAACTCCATATTTATACTCTGGCGTTAGACACGTCTAGCGCCAAAGTCCATGGAGTTTGCGTCACTTTTTAGCGTGGACACCTACTTTGCGTTAATGAAATGCAAGGTAGGCGTTCCCGTCTAAAAAATTTACTCCGAGGCATGTGCGCCGTATTTACACTCCCAGGCAAAAATCATGCCCGGGAGTGGGCGGGTCAAAAAAAATGACGTCCAGACGCTTTTGCGTCGTTTTTAGCGCCTGGTCAGGGCAGGCGTTAAGGGACCTGTGGGCTCGGAAGGAGCCCAGAGGTGCCCTCCCATGCCCCCAGGGACACCCCTGTCACCCTTGCCCACCCCAGGAGGACGCCCAAGGATGGAGGGACCCATCCCAGGGAACATAAGGTAAGTTCAGGTAAGTAAATTATTTTATTTTTTTTGTGGCATAGGGGGGCCTGATTTGTGCCCCCCTACATGCCACTATGCCCAATGACCATGCCCAGGGGATAGAAGTCCCCTGGGCATGGCCATTGGGCAAGGGGGCATGACTCCTGTCTTTGCTATGACAGGAGTCATTTCAATGGGAATTGTGAGTTAAAAAAAAATGGCGTAAAACGGGTTGAGGCGAAAATTTTGCCTCAACCTAACTTGCCCCATTTTTTGGCGCCCAAGCTCCATATTCCCCTACGTCGCCGCTGCCTGGTGTACGTCATTTTTTTTCACGCACACCAGGCAGCTCCGCCGGCTAACGCCGGCTAACGTCATTGAATAAATACGGCGCCCGCATGGCGCTTCAGAATGGCGTTAGATTTTTGGACGCACAACTGCGTTGGCGCAGTTATGCGTCGAAAAGTATAAATATGGCCCTTAATACCTTTGTTGCCTTACAGTAATAACAAGCAGACTAAATCACTCTTTAAATGTTCAGAACATCTCTTTAGCTGAGGGGGAATGTGCTGCGTGAAAAAAAATACATATGTTAGAATGTTTAATATGCTATAGTTCATAATACACACCTGCTTTGCCCTTTTGAGGAACAGCCTACATTTTAGATGAGCCAGCTACAGGATCCTCAGGTTTTAATTTTTTGCACAGTCTCAATCCTCTGTGAGCTCTTCAGGTCACAATACTGACTCCTGGCGCTGTGTTATGCACAGGCGCACTACAGTACTGGAATTCCAGCACAAGCCGGCGGATGTGAAGAAAGGAATCAACATTACATTTCCAATATTAACCGCTAGTTTAAGGAGACTCTTTTAGGGTTAGAAGATGCTGGTTGTAGGAAGACAAAGAGACACATGAGTATCTTTACACAACTACGGGTAACAAGGCCTGTGTTATTTACCTGGATGCGGAGTGTTACACTGAGCACTGTTTAAACTTCGAAACACGTGTCGCTCCTTCTCCGAGGTAACAGTTTTTAATCTGTGCATCATTGTGTAGATCGTTGTCTGTAAAAACATGCTGGAACAAAACCTGTGATACACATTTTTATTTTTCTAGACCTATGTACTTGTTAATTTTACTTTAGAATATGCTACATGCACACACTCTATTAAACAAGTGGCACTGTAGGATGAGGAAAAATTATATTGCTGTGATGCATAGCACAGAAGGATTGAAAGATAGCATGCAAGACCTAGACATATAGAGGGGGTTTGCTGGATGGCACAAGAAAGCGACTTGAGATTTAGCATGCAAGAGATAGACTCATAGCAAGCATGCTGGATGGCACAAGAATAAGGCTTGACAGGTAGCTCATAAGAGCATACAGGATGGTGCAAGAATGAGGTTTGCAATGGGATCACAGCTACACAACCCGAAACATACACCTGTACTTTTTGTGAAGGCAAGCAGTTGCCTGATGGACCACTCTGAGGTCTATACAGACTGCACCAAACCAGCAAACAAAAAAAGATGCTGCAACAATCATCTACACTTACAATGCTGCTTTTTTTATTTTCTTAAACCACCCTTTCGAAAAGTGACACATCAGAAATCTGCTATCATACCGGGGACTGTGGAAGCCTGCTAGACCCCTTGGGAAGTTTAACCTTGAACTGATAGCTTCCACTCTCAGTCCCCTGCCTGGTTCGAGCCCTAGAATCCTCAGCTCCCAACCCCCTCACAGAATAACAAACAATATCAGAGTTGTACAAAATATTACACTTCCTTGTTTTACATAGCAGCATACACAACACTATCAGGAATTCACAACATATTTAATTGATTGGTTAACTTAAATGATCAACCCTCAATAGCAGTGGCATCAGCCACAGACCGTCAACCCCCTCCGAGTTCTTGCACAAAGACTTAAGCTTCCCAATAGCTGCATCCTACATGAATCTCATTAAAAAGCCCTTTTCAGGTTGCTGCCAAGACGACTTGTTTAAAATGGAGTCCTTTCAACACCATGCAGCATTTTAAAGCATGGTTTACATTGTGTTTATCTGTTTGAAAGCTGAAAACAATCACTCTCCTCTAGACCATGTTTAAATCAACCCAGAACATTATTGCAGGTATTTAGAAACAAACGAATCTTTAAATAGAAGGCTTTGCAACATCTACATAGTCAGTATAGCTGAACTCATGTGAGACGTCTCATGATTTACTCTTACACAGTGCCCCAATATCACACAATCTGTTGTAATAAAAGCAAATTTCACCCTTAAATTAAACAACTGTTTATTCATGTGCACAGTGGTATATCTTTTCTCATAGATTTATCATTCGTTCATTATACAAGAATACCAGGCTCCTGTATTTAGACATCAACTCTCCTAGACACAAACAGATTCATTTAGGCCCGTATTTATACTTTTTGACGCTAAACTGCGCTAACGCAGTTTAGCGTCAAAAAATTTTGCGCCGGCTAACGTCATTCTGAAGCGCCATGCGGGCGCCGTATTTATTGAATGGCGTTAGCCGGCGCAAGCAGACCGGCGCTGCCTGGTGTGCGTGGAAAAAAACCACGTACACCAGGCAGCGCCGGCGTTGGGAAAAGTGGCGCTAGGGCGTCTTAAAAATGGTGCAAGTCAGGTTGACGCAAAAAATCGCCTCCACCCGATTTGCGCCATTTTTAACGACGCCCAGACGCCATTTACATGACTCCTGTCTTAGTAAAGACAGGAGTCATGCCCCCTTGCCCAATGGCCATGCCCAGGGGACTTAAGTCCCCTGGGCATGGTAATTGGGCATAGTGGCATGTAGGGGGGCACAAAAAAGGCCCCCCTATGCCACCCAAAAAAAATAAAAAAAAAATAATTTATACTTACCTGAACTTACCTGAATGTCCCTGGGATGGGTCCCTCCATCCTTGGGTGACCTCCTGGGGTGGGCAAGGGTGGCAGGGGGGGTCCCTGGGGGCAGGGGAGGGCACCTGTGGGCTCATTTTGAGCCCACAGGCCCCTTAACGCCTACCCTGACCCAGACGTTAAAAAGTGGCGCAAATGCGGGGTTTTTTGACCCGACCACTCCCGGGCGTGATTTTTGCCCGGGAGTATAAATACGACGCATTTGCGTCGCCGTCATTTTTTTAGACGGGAACGCCTTCCTTGCATCTCATTAACGCAAGGAAGGCGTTCACGCAAAAAAATGATGCTATTTGCCCATACTTTGGTGCTAGACGCGTCTAACGCCAAAGTATAAATATGGCGTTAGTTTTGCGCCGAATTTGCGTCGAAAAAAACGACGCACATTCGGCGCAAACGGAGTATAAATATGCCCCTTAATTCTTTGAGAATATCACATAAACAAAGTGTTTTTTCACACATAGATTTCAATATAGATAGAAAATATTCTCCAGTCTTCAGTGGCTTCAATGTTTATTCATAATGAATACTAATTCACATAGAGAGCCACATTTGTTTCTTAAACAATTTTTTAAAAAACACACATTAGAAGCTTAATGTTATAGCACATGTAAGGCTTAAGTGTTGATGGCTTAGGCACTACAGGCCTCAAATGCAACTAGATAAATCAGGATTTCACAACATAGTAATTTTACATTTTTTAACACACATTTCATACTATAACTGGCAGGCTTCAGCATCCCCTGACATAATAGAACTTACATCCTATCAGACTGCTTTCTCCCCTCACTTAAGAAACATCCTTATGCCTCAAGAGTGCACTAATCCTATTAACTCAGCTTTTTGTCAACACAGTCTGATTTTGCGGAGATGCCATGCCCTATTGTTTAACACAAAGCACTGCTTTTCCATTGTGTAGAAACCAGCATTTCAAAATACTAAGCATTGTACTATATGTGCAATTTACAGCATGAAACAATGGGGATCCTGGAACATTTTCTATTCATCACATTTTGCACATTATATATTGCACAGAATCCTGTCCTCTAAATCATGATTAAACACACCAAAACGTGTAGCAACAAGCTAATCCTTAAACTGATGGCCTTGTAACATCTAAATAGCCAGAAAATAATTACAGCCAATCTTTCAGGCCCAGCTTGGCTAAAGGCCTTTGAATCATATTAAACAAACAACACCCCATGCTTAGATTGCACTTACTACTGCTCCACAATATCAAACTCATTTTCAGAAATGCAATAAACTCTCACAAAAAAGCTGTTCATTCTACAATTTGTCATGATCACCCAATAACAACTGTTTTCCTTTTGGCTTTCAGCCACACACAAATGTAAAACAAATATAACTTTTTTAACATTAAGGCCCTCATTACAAACCTGGTGGTCTCATGACTGCCAGCTTCCCGGTGGCAGTCCGAGAGCCATATAATGACCGTGGTGGTCAGGCCGCGGTTGGACAACCAGCACAGCCAGGAATAGTCAACCCGGCAGTCTAGTGGTCATGGCCGTCCTAATCCGTAGCACTGCCATGAGGATTAAGACTTTTTTCTCTGCTGGTGATTTAACCGCCATGAAAAGGCTGGTGTAGAATGGGTGCAGGGGGCCTCAGGCATGGGGGCATGGGCAGTGCAGACCCCCCCAGCCAGCAACATCGCAATGTTCATTGTCTGCCCCCTGTGCACTACAACATTGTTGCCTGATCTATTACAAGCCAGAGACAATGCTGTAGGCCATTTCATCTGAACCAGCACTGACCCAGTGGGAAACTTGTATTCGGCCCAGCGGGGAGGCAGCCACACTGGCGTTAACTTCCCTGTTGGAATGTTGGCGGACAGGATATTCCATCCTCCAAAATCGTAATGAGGCCCTAAATCTTGAATATAACAAACACAAACGTTCAACTCAACAGATTTGCTCAGTGGTCTAGTAGCTTTTCAAACAAGATGATCTGCTTCCCACAAAAGCTTTTCAGCTCCACAGAGCTGTCAAAGCTATATAACATATAAACGTTTATTTTAACCTCTAGAAAATGGTAATTTAGTGTCTGTGTCTCTAGGCCCTTCAGGATCTGTGTAGCTGTGATAGCCTGGTCTGTCCTCTGCCATCTAGTCAGAGGGGTTCATGGGTTAATTGTCTCCAAAAAGGTATGTTTATTCAGTTGCAAGCAGTATAGACTCCGATTTCTGGGGGTAATTAATAGTTGAAGATCTTAATCATGCACACTTTGTAAACAAAAGAGTTGAAAGAACTCTCAGCCAGAACCGTGGGACCCCAACCTGTAACTTATGCTCACTTTTTTCAATAAAGGAGGTATTTATTTTAACCCACAAAGTTCTAATTATTCATATTTTTCCCACAAAAGGTGTGGTTTATGCACAGTTGTTAAACAAAAGGTTTCATTTATGCTTGTTTTCATAATTGGGGGAATTCCAATACTGAAAATAGCTGCTTAGGTAATGAGGCCTTGCAGGCTTCAGGGAGAGGGGGCAGTACTGAGTTCTGAGGCCCCCAGCTTTTATCTTTCTCTCTCACTCTGTCTAGCTCTACCTCTCTCTCTGTCTCTACCTGTCTCTCTCTGACTCTCTCTTTCTATCTCCCAATGCCTCTCAGCAAAAAGAAGCTGAGTCAACCAAGTTTGTATAAATCACACAAGTAGCAGGCATCAATTTGTTCCTGCATGAAAAATCCTCACCTACCAAGACCATGTATAATAACAGGGTGTACAACAGGCAGAACATGCTCGCACCCCTGCTGAGAAGGGTTGCAATGAAGACGGCTGAGACGTACCCTGTAAGGACCATTATAGTGTTGCAGTGTTGTATGTTGCTCTAGGCCAAAAGATGGATTTTCTGCCTACAGGTGCCTACACTAAAATTATGCCATCCTTGCTCAGATAGGGCTTCTATAAAACAGTCTTATAGCATCATACATTGCAAGGGTTGCTTGCCAGCTTGTGGTTGCTACAGCACCCCTGGGGTCACGTCACCAGTCTGCTGACTAAGGTGTTGACACAACCAGGGTTACATGCTCTTCCAGGTGAGGACTCACTCATAATATCCCCACTGTCATGTGATCGGTCGAATGATTAAGGTTTTTTTTATATTCCAGCAGCCATGTGACTGGTCACCTGACTAAGGTGACATCACATCCCACTTGACCACACCAAAGGTCGCATGACTAAGGTGATGTCAATCCCCATGGGAAAACCCCACAGGTCACATGGCCCACATAGTCATGTGACCCAGATGTGACATCACATCCAGGATGCGCCCCCAGGGGCCTGAAAGTCTCAGCCACCAAAGTGATATCAAATCCGGGGTGGGATAAGTGAAACTTTTAGTTTGATTAAATTTACCATTTTTCTACTACTGGTATAGTTGGCAAAAAAGTATGCTAAACAGTGAACAAAACTTGCTTGAAATAACAATTTGAAATCCCATCTAATGGGCCCACAGGTAACCAAGGTGCAGACCATCTATACTAAGTACTCATCAGAGATGGAATCTAACCACATGCCCTAGTTTGTTTCTATTTCATGAGAGAAAACATGTGATATCTGGTGTGCTTGTGAGCCCTAACATGCAATACTAGCAGTGCCTCACAAATAAGGCAATGACTTTAGCATTTAACTTTTCACATATACACATCTGACCTACAGAGTTTGTCACCATTTTTTCATAATTCATAAGCAAGTTCTAAAGCCTCTAGCAACACATAAAAGCAGACCTCTCGACTTTAGTAATATAACTGTAATAAAACCAGCATTAACACTAAGGGCCTCATTTACGAGGCCCTATCAGCCCACTGCGACATTGGAGCAGAATTTTTTAATTAATGCTTTGGTGGTACGGTGTGCCAGCCCATATTTGCAAGGCCACGCAAAGCCACCTTATTTGGCTTTTCACAACCTTGCAAATATGGATCCCTTTCATGCATAACACTGTGTGAAAGGGGCGTTCCATGGGTGTTGCTTGGGATCTTCCCACACAACACACATGGAACCCAAAGGAATGTGAAATATTCCCCAATTTACAAGTCTGGTAATGCGTTAGATTCCTATTCCACCTCTGGGGTGGTGAAAAATGATGCACGGGGAAATATCTTTATTTCTCCCCATTTTTTTCCTTTTTCGATATTTTTTTAATTCTACAGCACACATAGGAAGGAAAGCACCTCTTGTGACTGTTTTTGTGCAGGAAGGTGTACCTTCCTGCACAAAACAAATCATCCCAAAAACGCAGTCATCCTTGCACCAAGGTGCCGCCCTGAGCCACGGGTCCTGTAAATGAGGCCGTAAGTCTATCATTAGACAGGCAGCCCCTCCTTTAGAATGACATGATATTTCATATTATGTTTCATAACATTACCATATTATACATTTGGAAAGGAAATAGTTGCCCAGCTTTAAAGATACATGGTCTCTTTTTTAAAAGCCAAAACATAATTACAGTCGGACTCAATTTTGCTTCTAATATGTTGTAACTCCAAATTGGCTAATCAGTTACCTGGAAGCTGTCCTGGACCTCACAACAGCTGCATGGGTTTCACAACCCTGAAAAATGTTTAACCCGAACTGCCAGCTCAATCAGATGCCCTCAGGCTCCTGGGACCAGCTTTTATCAGGGACTCAGAATGATGCAATTTCTTCTGCAGGGATGATCCCTGCCCTCCTTGCAATCAATCAGAGTTGTTGGTAAAGGTGCTACTGTCCCTCAGTGACGCTTGTACTCGTGTTTAGAAATGTCTCTTCAAGGACTCACGCAATGTTCATGTAGTTGGGAGCTGAGCAGGGTAGTTCTTCTTTTAGGGGCCAGTCTAGATGTTTGAGGTGTTTCTCATTGCTGGACATCTGTCCTACTGCAGTGGCACATGCCCTGGACCCGTCATTGAGAAAGTCGGTGCATTCTAACAATAAAGAGTCAACTCTCCTTACAGAGATGGTTCCACATCCATTGAATGGCACTTTAAGTTCCAGGATGCTGTGGTGCTAACTTCACAAGGTAAGCTCTCCAATGGGACACAGACCAACAATCCTCTCCCATTCAGCTGACAGTTCCTTCTTGTCCATGTAGTCAACAGTTTGTATTGCAAGGGTCTTACCCAGGTAAACCCAACCTGACAAGGAAAACAGAAATCAGATGATCCTGGTTATACAGCTTAAATTTTTTAAGCCCTGTTCTGTGTGGGTCCTGACCCTGGGCATGGGATCCCTGACACACTGGCTGTGTTTATGTACAGTTTTGTTGTCACTTTTATTGTAAATACAAATGTAGACTACAGAGATTCATCTGTGGTAGTGATTTCAAGCAGTTCTTGACATGTGTTTATTCATCCTTACCTATGTGGGTTAAAGTCATTTGTCACTCAAACCTGACAGGAAAAGGTGTGAAGTAGGACGGGCCCTCATAAGGAAATCTGAGAAAAAGAGACATATTTTAGTGTGGTGTTTCCAGTCACTTACTACAGAGTTACTAGACAGAACTATCTGCAGAAATAGTGAGGGTGGAAACGGTCCCTGCCCTTCGAATGAGCATCTGCCTACCTCCTTATGGCTGTTCCATTTCAGAGGATCTTAGGAATGTCTTTACAGTCTGCATTCTGTCTGACAGGCTGTCTTTATACTCCATCATGTGTAACATCCACATATAGGAGATACAAAAAGAAACACTGTTGACATACTAAAAAATATAACAGACTCTCTCCCTATTCCACACAGCCAACTTACAAGCTGCTCACTCACTCTCTTTACATGTCCCCTGCAACTTACCCAGAATCCCTGGCCCTAGTACTACACATGCTGCTAGCCTTATGTTTTATATCTGGCACTGTATGCTGGGGTTCACAATCCAATTTGTACCAAGCTTACAGTGAGTGAGACTGTTCTGGGGGGATCATTCCACAACAGAGGTCCAAATACCAGAGGTTGTAAAGCAAAACACTTGGTTACACCACATTTTCCCAACAGTAACCATACTTGTCTTTTTCTGCGGCTAGTTTCTCTCCTTAACATACTTATCCTACAGGCTGAGGACAAGCTGCTTACTTTCATATGCTTGCCAAGATCCATCCCCTCAGAAAAATGAGGGGGTGCACCACAGTGGTTCTCATTTAAAAAAAAACTCAGGTCTTCACTTGTTTCAATGATGTGCAAGGTTATATTGTTCAGCATCCCTGATAAACTGCTTTTTTCCGGGTGCCTACTTGAAACACAATCGATTTTTGCATGAACGAATTTAGGAAGCAGAATGTGGGAGTAGAAGAACCTTGCTTCAGGAGACTGAAGTGGGACAGTATGGGGGTCATTATGACCCTGGTGTTCACTAGACCGCGAGGGTCATTGTCATGGTCGTACCGTTGTCAAAGTGGTTGTCCGGCCGCGACATTATGACCATGGCAGAGCCGCCATGGTCAAACCACGAGACCGCCAGGCTGTTGCCATCCTGCAGCTTGGCGGTCCCGGAGGCTGTGATCTACCAGGGCAGCGCTGCAAGCAGGGGGATTACGAGTCCCCATCCATCAGCCTCTCCATGGCAGTAAACACTACCATGGACAGGCTGGTGGGATGGGGGACTCGGGGCCCCTGGGGGGTCTCTGCACTGCCCATGCAGTTGGCATGGGCAGTGCAGTGGCCCCCATGCACAGCCCCATTCCTCATTTTACTGCCCAAATTTATGGGTACTGGAATGCACGACGGGTGCTGCTGCCCCCACTGCACCACCACATTGCCGCCGGCTCCATTAGGTGCCGGCTGCAATGGTAAGGCCCTGTTCCACACTGGGGAAGCCATAATAGCGTCGGAGGGGTTCAGGCCGCATGTTTGCCTCCGCCGACCGCCAATGTGAAAATAAGGGCCTATGTTCTCTACTGTGATGTTTATCATGTTTATGTGTTTTTGGGTGCAGGAATATTTAGGCACTGGATATACCTTAAGGGTAGCATTGTTTTATTTGTGTTAAATCAAAGGCAATAGATGTTTCAAAATTTTGTAGGAGAGATGAAAATTATAACGTGCAACGGCAGGTGGGAAATGCATCAGTAGTGGTGAAATTTGTTTTGTTATGATGAATTTTAGGTCAACCTCTGGCTCTGAGTAGATTCTTCAATAGTCAAACTACTATTTCTCTTACACCTGGTAATAAGCAATTAGCTGGAGCAAACTACCTGTCCACAGAGGATATAAGCAGTTATCTCAGCAAAATTGCTTGAATGTTCAGGATCAGAACAAAATTCAAGTATGTTAGTAAGTCTATATGGGTGGCATTTTATATAGCTTAACCCAAGCAATAAAGCAATATTAAACGCAAATTAAAGTAAGCAAAAGAAGACATGCATAAAAGGAGCACATCATCCTTAAGTGATTATTAGCATTCTTCATGTAATATTAAAGTCCAGATAGGTGTTTAAAGATATGAGTCTTCAGATGATCCTTTTGGAAGTAAATGATGGAAGAGACTAGTTAGCTTTAGGACCAGGCCCTGGATGCTTAGCAGTAGAAGGGGGTAAGTTATTCTTGCCCTTGTTCCCTTTATTCATCTGGAGTCTGACAACGTACCAGCTTATGTTCCATGGTCCACTATATACCTAGAGCTGACTTGTAATGTATGGTAGTGCAATTACTTTTCAAAAATTTTAAAATTATGCATTAGACCTCAAATGTGTATTGGGTGAGTACTGGAAGCCCATGCCTGGGCAAGATATCATCATGTTTTGTCCCTTGAGTTATAGTGTGGCTGTGTTGAGGATGGTTTTCAAGAAACTCAGATGGAAGTTTGGGGCATTAAAAAGAAGCAGAGTATTGCTCCCCTTTCTTTACAAAAGAAGATTTTCTTAGGTTGGTGTTGAAGTAAAAAAATATTGAAATTGAGTTGAAAAAACAGCCACACGTGTCTACGTTTTCATCTGTAACTTCTCCTAACTATGGAAGATTTTCAAAAGCATTATACTGTTACATTTGCTGGACCTTTGTGATTAAGGGGATATATAAAGTTTGTAGGTTCCCCAAGAACCCTGGGTGCCCAGACCAAATAACTGATCTGCACCTTGCAATGGTTTTTCATTGTGTACCAGGTATACAGTAATTAATTTGGTAAAATATATGTGCATGAAAATAGCTTCCAAGGAAACCTATGTATTTCTGAAATGGGCATAAGATGTGGATTTTAAAGGCAGTGATTGTTTGCACATCTCTATATTTGGTGTTACCCATACTAGTGTGTGAATTAAAGGGCATTTCTCAATATTACTTCTTTATTACATACGGTCATGCTTTTGGAAGGCACAAATGCAGAGAAAGACAATTGGTAATTAAACTTGTTCTACTACTCTGTATTCTCCTATGTCTCTCAATAAAAATGGCATTTCACTTGTATGGGTAGGCCTAGTGCCTGCAATGGGAAATGGCCCAAAACGTAACATGGATACATCAAATTATTCCACGCAAAACGGACCCGCTTTTTGCAAAATGGGTAGCTGGGGTTTTTGGGCCCTACCAAAGCAGGAACTTAGGAAAACCTAGCAAAGCTGTACATTTTTGAAAACTTGACACCTAGAGGAATCCAGGATGGGATGATTTGTGTGTCTCTCACTAGGATATTTTACCCAGAATCCCTTGTAGATCTCAAATTTTGACTAAGAAAACACATTGGCCCTCATTACAACCCTGGCAGTCGGTGTTAAAGTGGCGGTTACACCGCCAACAGGCCGACGGTAAAAAAATGGGATCATGACCATCGCGGAAACCGCCATCACAGACAGCCACCTTAATACCCCGACCGCTACGGCGGTAGCAACAAACACTGTGGCGGTAACAGCCAACAGAGAGGCGGAAAACAATGTACCGCCCACACTATTACAAGACACTAATCCGCCAGCTTTTTCCGGGGCGGTACCAACGCCATCAAAAGCAAGGCGAAAACAGTACTTTGAACGGAAACCACTCACCTTTCGACACCCAAGGAAGTACTTTAAACAGATATCACTCGCTTTACGACACCCAAGGAAGAACGCCACGGAGCCAACGAATTTCAGATCCTACCCATGTTGCTGTATCTACTGATACACCACGAAGTAGAAAGAAGGCGGCGCAGTGACAACAATGGTGAGTACTGCACCTAGGACACAGGGGAGGGGAGGGGGGAAAAGAGAGTGACACACACGCACACGACACGTAACACCCCCACCCACAACAATATACACACACACATATCCAACAACATCACAGGTACACCCCGTCACCCCCTGGAAGTACGCAAGGACAAAACAAAATTAGTTTAACTAGTGTTATATTGGAACAATCAGATAGATCAAGAGAAAAGCAAATAATCAGTATACACAAATATATCCATCAAGTACACAAGTCCGTACACTGTCCCATGAAATGTCCGTGGACCAGTGGTCCCAAAAAACATGGGCGAAGCCCACACGTGACACCTGCCGCAAAACGGAGAGAACACTGCAGGGGAATCAGGTTGAAAAAAAAAAACAGGCACCTCAGGGGAAGGGGGAGGGGCGAACCTCAGCTGGATAATGGTACGACGCCACTGCTCCTCGAGGGGGCCCCATGCCCACTGCTTGGTCCTGGGGAGTGCAAAGCCACAGTCTCTCAAGTCTCTCAAGTGGGTGCACTGCCCTCTGCTTGGTCCTGGGGAGTGCAAAGCCACAGTCTCTCAAGTCTCTCAAGTGGGTGCACTGCCCACTGCTTGGTCCTGGGGACTGCAAAGCCACAGTCTTTCAAGTGGGTGGTTTTCCCACATGCTCTGGAGGGGGCTTTGTACCCAGAGTGTTTCATCCTGCCAAGGAATGGGTGAGTGGATGCATTTCTCCACTGGTAATGGAGGGGGCTTTGTGCCCAGAGTGCTTCATCCTGCCAAGGACTGGGTTAGTGAATGCATTTCTCCACTGGTTCTAGAGGGGGCTTTGTGCCCAGTATGCTTCATCCTGCCAAAGACTGGGTGAGTGGATGCATTTCTCCACTAGTTCTTGAGCCCAGTGATGCTGCACCAGGGGTGTGACAGTTGACATCCTCTCACCTTGGTGTCTTAGCAACGCGATGTACCTGGAACAGGTAGCATAATACTCCATGGAGGCAGAGCCACACTCCATCCTGCGGCGACTTAGGCTACCAATTGCTGGTTTGTGTCAGTGCTGGAGGTCGTGTCTCAAGTGGCTTGTCCAGGGTCCAGGACGTCACCTGCAGAGTCGGACGGCTGCCCACTGCCTTCACCGCGGAGGAGTTGGACAAACTGGTGGAAGGGGTGCTCCCCCAATACATGCTACTCTACGGTCGTCCAGACAAACAGGTGAGTACACTGTGAGCATGATGCGTTGGCAATGCCTGTTTGGAGTGGTGTGGATGGAAGATACATGTGGGGGGGCTGAGGGCTACATATGAGGATGATGAGTGTATGTGCATCAGGTCATGGTTGGGAACTGGTGGGCAATGAGTCTGACGGTCTGGACGGGTGAGTAATGTCCTTTCCTCCTGTACCTTTCCTCTAGGTCAGCGCCCACCAGAAGAAGGATATTTGGCGTGCCATCGCCAAGGAAGTGCGGACCCTGGGGGTCTATTATAGACGGAGCACTCGCTGCAGCAAGAGATGGGAGGACCTGCGCCGCTGGAGCAAGAAGATGGCAGAGGCCCAGCTGGGGATGGCCTCCCAATGTAGAAAGGGTGCTCGTCGCACCATGACCCCCCTGATGTTCCGCATCCTGGTGGTGGCCTATCCGGAGTTGGATGGGTGCTTGAGGCCATCACAGAAGCCACAAGGCGGTAAGTACAGTGTCATGAAGCAGACTCTGCGCGATTTAGGAAGTATCTGGGTGGGGCATGTGGGCTGTGGGTGCCCCTAGGCCAGGGCAGACATTACAGTGTAAGTCCCTTGTTGGGTAGGCTCTGAGGCACTCCAACCTCAATAGTGTTAGTGGGCATCTACTACTGGGCATGCTCCAGGTGTGCAGCTAATGGCGTTAGGCATTGTACCCCATGGCCTGGTGACTTTCCTACTAACTGGTAGTGCATGGCCTAGTGCATAGGGTGGGTCCCTGTGTGTTGTGTCCGCCAACGGTAGTGGTGTTGCTGGAATTGACCATTTGTGTTCTCTGTCTTCCCCCCTTCTTGTTTTGTCACCCTGTCCTTGTGTGCATTAGCAACATCTGGTGGGGGAGCAGAGGCACCAATGACGGAGGGAGCTGCATCCCACATGGCCCAGGAGGGTCAATCCATGGAGGGTGAAGGCACAGTGAGACGGAGTGTGAGGGGAGCTCCACAACTGGGACAGCAGGGGATACCAGTGACAGCGACTCCTCCTCTGATGGAAGCTCCCTGGCGGACACCTCTGTGCCTATCCCAACAAAAGGTACAGCTACCACCCCCCCACCAGAACCGCCCTCCTAGCAGCCCCTCAGCGAGTTTCCCGTGCCCGCTCACCCAGGAGGGTGGGCATCTCCTTCGCCCCAGACACCTCAGGCCCTGCCCCAGTCAGCCCTGCTGCCCTCAGTGAGGAAGCTATTGACCTCCTGAGATCCCTCACTGTTGGGCAGTCAACCATTCTGAATGCCATTCACGGTGTCGAGAGGCATTTGCAGCAAACAAATGCATACCTGGAGGGCATTCATTCTGGTGTGGTGGCCCAACAGAGAGCATTTCAGGCTCTGGCCTCAGAACTGATGGCAGCCATTGTCCCTGTGTCCAGCCTCTCCCCTCCAACTTCCACTACCCAGACCCAATCCCCTCTACGTCAGCCTATCCCAAGCACACCATCAGACCAGCATGCGCACACATCAACACACAAAAGTGGCTCAGGAAAACATAAGCATCACACATCCCACAGGCACTAACACAAGCACCATACCCATGCACACATACCAACCTCTACTTCCTCCACTATGTCCCCCTCCTACACATCCTCCACCTCCCTCCCTGTCTCATCTCCACTCACACCTGCATGCACTACATCATCAGCCACTACCTCCATCACCAGCACGCCCATCACTACACACCGCTCACGTGCAATCACCACCCCTACTACCATTCACACGTCCCCTGTGTCCTCTCCCAGTGTGTCTGTGAGCCCTCCTTCCAAAGTACACAAACACAGGCACACACCCACTCCGCAGTCATCCACCTCACAACAGCCTCCAGCCCATGCACCTTCACCCAAAATCAGCAGACATACACCTCCTACAACCCCTACTTCTTCCTCCACTCCCACACCCGCTCCATCTTCCCTCCCAGTGAGTCTAAAAAACGTTTCCTAGGTAACATTAACCTCTTCCCTACACCTCCTCCCCATCCTTCCCTAGGGCCAGGATGTCTAGATCCCAGCCCAGCACCTCAGCCACCAAATCTGCATCCGCTGTGGTCCATACTAGTCGGGTACGATTGAAGTGGGCACCAATCAGAGCTGCCAGTGAGCCACTGACAGATAAGAAGGACCACCCTATTCCACCACCTGCAAAGGTCAAAAAGGGACCTGCTTTCAGCATAGGAAATTCACACCACCCACCCCGCAAGGCCTCACCCAAACACTGTGAGGACAGTGCCAAGGTCCCTGCAGTGATTGTCAAGATGGGGAAGGGCCACAAGCCAAAGGGCACGTCACCTCAGGGCACAATGTCTCCTGGTGAGGGGCTGGTGACCACCATATCATCAGGGATGGCAGCCACCTGCACCACAGTTACCACTGCCGCTCCGACCTCCACCTGCACTGCCACCTGCACTGCCACCTGCACCGTCACCTGCACCGCCACCTGCACCGCCGCTGCCACAACATCACGCTGCAGCATCCTCCCCAAGGATCAGCCATCCGAGGCTACCGGAGACGGTATGGTGTCTCCATCCACCACAACTTTCATCACGGCCAGCACTGGCAGCATCTCAACCTTCGCCACCTGCACCACTATCAGCACTGCCATTGGCACAGCTGATGCCACTCTGTTGGCACTGATGACACTCGAGCCATTGTCGCTTCCAGACTGAGGTCACAGCAGCACTTGCAGTGTAGGTGAACAGATAGAAAATGGCAGTCATGTCCACGGCGGTGCGTACCGTCATCGCCGGCGTACATCGCCATTGGCTCCTAGAACCCATAGGGCCCAATGATAACCAATGCTGAATTAAGCGGCACTCTTCGACTGTCTTCCACGACGCAGCACAATGCCAGCGCAGTTACCTCAGTTCCCCTTGTCCCTCCTCACAAGTCAGGCAGCCGCCAATTCAGGGGGGCACATGGCATGGCATCTAACTGCGTCATAGCACATTTTGGCACATATACGGACTAAGGCCCATATTTATACTTTTTGACGCTAAACTGCGCTAACGCAGTTTAGCGTCAAAAAATTTAGCGCCGTCTAACGCCATTCTGAAGCGCCATGCGGGCGCCGTATTTATGGAATGGCGTTAGCCGGCGCTAGCAGACCGGCGCTGCCTGGTGTGCGTGGAAAAAAAACACGTAGACCAGGCAGCGCTGGCGTAGGGGGAAAATGGCGTTAGGGCGTCTTAAAATGGGGCAAGTCAGGTTGAGGCACAAAAATCGCCTCAACCCGATTTGCGCCATTTTTTTCGACGCCCAGACGCCATTTAAATGACTCCTGTCTTAGTAAAGACAGGAGTCATGCCCCCTTGCCCAATGGCCATGCCCAGGGGACTTATGTCCCCTGGGCATGGTCATTGGGCATAGTGGCATGTAGGGGGGCACAAATAAGGCCCCCCTATGCCACCAAAAGAAATTAAAAATATAAAAAATAATACTTACCTGAACTTACCTGAATGTCCCTGGGGTGGGTCCCTCCATCCTGGGGTGTCCTCCTGGGGTGGGCAGGGGTGGCAGGGGGGGTCCCTGGGGGCAGGGGAGGGCACCTGTGGGCTCATTTTGAGCCCACAGGCCCCTTAACGCCTACCCTGACCCAGGCGTTAAATAGTGGCACAAATGCGGGGTTTTTTGACCCGCCAACTCCCGGGTGTGATTTTTGCCCGGGAGTATAAATACGACGCATTTGCGTCGCCGTCATTTTTTTAGACGGGAACGCCTTCCTTGCATCTCATTAACGCAAGGAAGGCGTTCACGCCAAAAAATGACGCTATTTGCCCATACTTTGGCGCTAGACGCGTCTAACGCCAAAGTATAAATATGGCGTTAGTTTTGCGCCGAATTTGCGTCTAATAAAACGATGCTAATTCGGCGCAAACGGAGTATAAATACGGGCCTAAATATGCCACACACGGGTTTACTCACATCACTGCAGACACTCTTGTGCAACCTATGTGGTACATGACCCTCTGCTCACCGTTCTCCTCCATAGACCCCAACCACTGGGGCAGATGATGAGATGGCGGCATCCTCCAGTGTACAGACCCCTGGTGGACCTGTCGACAATGGAAGACAGACACATCATAATCACCAACAGACTTGATCGTGCCACAATCCAAGACCCGAGTGCCCAATTGGAGCCAGACCTGATGTCATCTATCCACCATCCCACAGGAATCCCCCCCTCTAGTGCAGGTCCTGTCAGTGCTCCATTTCCTGGCAAGTGGCTCCTTTCAAACAACAGTGGCCATGGCATCAGGGATGTCTCAGCCAATGTTTTCTAACGTGTTGACCAGAGTATTGTCTGCCCTGCTGAAACACATGCGCAGCTACATCGTGTTTCCCCAGGTGGAGGATTTGCCCACAGTGAAGGCTGACTTTTATGCCCTGGGACATATCCCCAACATCATTGGTGCCATTGATGGTACACATGTGGCATTTGTCCCCCCCCCGCAGAAATGAACAAGTGTACAGAAATAGAAAAAGCTACCATTCGATGAATGTGCAGATGGTGTGTTTGGCGGACCAGTACATCTCTCATGTGAATGCCAAGTATCCTGGCTCTGTGCATGACGACTACATTTTGAGGAATAGCAGTATCCCTTATGTGACGGGCCAACTCCGGAGGCACCGGGTGTGGCTAATAGGTGTGGCCAAGGTCCCCACACAGTATAAGTAGGTGTCTGGGTATGGGGTGGTCCCTAAGGGTTAGTGTATGTCTAACAGTTATTCCTCGACATTTGCAGGTGACTCTGGTTACCCCAACCTCTCATGGCTACTGACCCCAGTGAGGAATGCAAGGACAAGGGCAGAGGATGGCTACAATGAGCCACATGGGTGAACTAGGTGTATTTTTGAGAGGACATTCAGTCTCCTGAATGCCAGATTCCGGTACCTCCATCTAACAGGTTGCTCCCTATACTACTCACCAAAGAAGGTGTGCCAGATAATCGTGGCATGCTGCATGTTGCACAACCTGCCATTGCGATGCCAGGTGCCTTTTCTGCAGGAGGATGAGCATGGTGATGGTCTTGTGGCAGTGGTGGAGCCTGTGGACAGTGAGAAAGAAGAGGCAAAGGAAGAAGATATTGACAACCGAACAAACATCATCATGCAGTAGACACACAGGTAAGAGACTGTAACTCCTTCTCACATTTCTGAATACTGTAGGACATTGTATAAGTCAGCCTCTTAACCTCTGTCTATGGACACTGACAGTTCACTTTGGATTTCCATTTTTCAGATCTGGGTACCTCATTCTGCCTTCTGCTATATGTACTGCTGCACAACAACTGTCATACATTGGTATGAGCAAATGAACATTTACATTGCTATTTGTTACTAATGTTGTAATAATACTTTTGTGAAAGATCAGACTGACTCCAGATTGGTTTGTGATTAAAGGGTGTTTATTTAGGAGCAAATGAGTATAGGGGTATGTGCAAGGGGCTGTGGTGATGGTGGAGGAAGGTCCATAGTAGAGTCCAGTCTCTTGGTATTACGGGTGCGTTATCCAATGGAGCAAAGGAAGGGGAGAAATGGCAGTTCAAGTTGGACAGGGTGACATAGTGGGACAGAAGGGTGACAATCAGGAGGGTCTTATTTCCTGGGGGGGGTTTTGGCAATGTTCTCTGTCTTCTGCCTTGATCGCAGGGACCGTTTGTGGGGTGGTTCTGCTTCTGCAGGGGGTGGGGTGCTGACGGCCTGTTGTTTCTGTGGCGGGGCCTCCTGTCCACTAGCACTGGCAGAGGTGGAGGGCTGTTCTTCGATTTGCCTAGTGTCAGGGGCCCTTTGTTGTGCCACTGCCTCCCTCATGGACTTGCCTATGTCAGCCAGCACCCCTGCTATGGTGACCAGGATGGTGTATATGTTTGTGTGGTCCTCGCTGATCGCCATGTATTGTCCCTCCTGCAGCCACTGAGTCTCCTGAAACTTGGTCTGTACCATGCCCATGGTCTCCTGGGAATGGTGGTATGTTCCCATGATGTTTGAGAGTGCCTCGTGGAGGGTTGGTTCCCTTGGCCTGTCCTCCCCTGTCGCACAGCAGTCCTTCCAGCTTCCCTGTTGTCCTGTGCCTCTGTCCCCTGAGCCGTGTGCTCACTGCCACTGATCCCAGGTCCTTGATTGTCCTGGGTTAGTGGGTTTGCCTGGGGTCCCTGTAGTAGTGGACACACTGCTGATTGATGTGTCATGGGGACAGTGGCATGGGCCCGCTGGGTGGGTTCTGTGGTGTTGTTTCTGAGGGGGGGTTCTGTGGTGGTTTGGGACTGTGGCAGGGGAACCGACTGTCCAGAGTTCCCTGATGGGCCAGGCTGGTCATCTTGATCCAGGCGTGCAGAGATGCTGTCATCACTGTGGGCCTCTTCTGTGGGGGGACTGGATATGGCTGGCACCTCCTATCTGATGACATTAGGGAGGGGTTGATCGGATGCAAATGCATTGTTATTTTATCTGTGTGTGCCATATTGTGCAATGGCTGTGTTTCCCACTAATACTGTGCTTGCACTATCACCTTTGCCATTGTGTGAGTGGTGATTGTGTGCCCTGGGTGAGTCTCTCTATTGGACATGCTTTGGTGATGGGTGTCCATGCATGTCTGTGATGGGTGTCCATGCATTGTTGTTGCATGCAGGGCTTGGTTGTGGGAGTGGTGGGTTGTGATGGTGGGGTGTGTGGGAGGTGGTGGAGTCATGGGAGTGAAGGTGAGGGTGAGGGTGGGAGTATGTGATGGCATGCAGGTAGGGTGGGGGGGATATAGTAGTAAATATTTGCCTTACCAGAGCCCAGTCCTCCTGCTACTCCTGCGAGGCCCTCAGGATGCATGTTCACCAAGACTTGCTCCTCCCATGTTGTTAGTTGTTAGTTGTTGGGGAGGAGGTGGGGGTCCACCTCCAGTCCTCTGTACGGCTACCTGGTGTCTTGATACCACGGAACGTGCCTTCCCCCGTTAGTCGTTCCACTTCTTCCTGATGTCATCCCTTGTTCTTGGATGCTGTCCCACAGCATTGACCCTGTCCACCATTCTCCGCCATAGCTCCATCTTCCTTTTGTGGGTCGTGATACTGTGGGTGTATTCCTGTTGGTGTAACGGTGTGGGTTTTGCTATCGCCAGTTTATCACTGACCTTTGGTGTGGCGGACTTGTGTGGGTGTCTGTATAATGGTGTAATTCTCTGTGTGGGTCATAATACCCATTGCAGATTTCTGCTGCGGACACGGTATGTTGGCGGCCATCGGCACAGCGGTAAGCAGGATCTGCTGCCAGGGTCTAATGAGGGCCCCTATCCTCATATTTCTGTGATGGAAAGTTCTGGAATATGCACAGAGCCACAAACTTCCTCCCACCCAGAAGTCTCCTAAGTCTTATGATTTTGTGTGGGTAGGCTTAGCGCTCGCAACAGGAAAGGGCTCAAAACACAACAAGGATACATAAATTTTTCCACGCAAAACTGAGCCATTTTTTGCAAAGTGAGTAGCTAGGGATTTTGGGCCCTACATCAGCTGGCACCTAGGGAAACCTAGCAGACCTGTACATTTTTTAAAACACCTAGAGGAATAAAGGACTTGTGTGGCTCCCACCACATTCTGTTACCCATAATCTTGTGCGAACCTCAAATTTATCTAAAAAAAAACATTTACCTCGCATTTCTGTGATGAAAGCTCTAGAACTGAGGGGAGGCCCACATTTCCTACAACCCAGAGTTCCCCAGGTCTCCTGACAAAAATGCTTCCTCACTTGTGTCCCTCAACAGGGAAGACCTCAAAATGTATTGTGGACACATCAAAATTATCTGTGACAAAACAACCTATTTTTGCAGGGAGGACACCTGCGTTTTTGGTCCCGGGCTCAGGGGTTAGCTAGGTAAACCTACCAAACCCAGACATTTATGGAAACTAGGCACCTGTGGAAGTCCTGATAGGTGTGTCTTGCAAGAATCCCCCAACATTTTTTACCTATAATTCCCTGCAAACCTCACATTTAGCTAAAAAATCGAATTTTCCTCACAATTCTGAGGGGTGTCACTGCACCCCAGCATCCTTCCCTGTCTCCCAATAAGTGTCTGTGACAGAAACAGGGCAAAAAGTGTAGAATTTGAGAGGAAACCAAAGAAGATCCAAAAGGGTAGTTTCATATCTTTTTCGGCAGACTCTGCTTTGGGCACCCACACAAGTGGGGCAGAGTTTTTGTCAGTAAAGATGGGACACTGTTCAGTGAATGGAATATTGTGGATTCCTGCAGGTTTCATCACAGAAATGTAGGGAAAATATATGATTTCAGAAAAAGTTAAAGGGTTATCAGGGCATTGTGGGAACAAAAATGGTATGTGGTGCATGTGTAGCACACTATTCTGGACTCCCCCAGATGTTTAATTTTCAGAAGTGTCTGGGTCTGGTAGGTTTTTCCAGGTGTCAGTGCTGGCAAGTCCAAAAAGTGCAGCTGCTCACCATTGCAAGTGGGATGATATTGGGAATTAGCCAAGCTCTTTTGGCCCATATGTAAATTCAAAACCCAAAAGAGTCAAATGGCCTTGTGCTTGCCATTGGCATGAGATGCTTTAGTCGATGAGGGCAGAATGACTGTTGACCTTTCAGTTGGGGTGTGGGGCATAACCATGTCCACACCTCTATTTTTTAAGAAATGCTTCCCTGGTGTCTAGTGGGCTTTCTGACCACCCTGAGGGGTAGATTTGGGGTAATAATCCCCATCTGCCCCGGTGGGGAGGGCAGAAAGACTGTGCCCATTTGTTTTGGTAGGATGGGGGCACTGCCATGCCCATTCTGGGCTGCTTTTACCCCTACACTACCATAAAAAATCCCTGGTTCTTAATGGGCTTTCTGACCCTTCGGGGGTAGATGGGGACCTATTGCCCCCATCTGCCCCAAGGGCAGCAGAAAGACTATGCAAATTATTTTGGGGAGGGATGGGGCATCCCTAGATCAATACAAAAATTCCCTTGTGCCTAGTGGGCTTTCTGCTCCCCCCCGGGGGGCAGATTGTGGACTATTGCCTGCATTCCCCCAGGGGGGGGGGGGGGTAGAAAGTCTGTTCATATTTTTGGGATGGGTGGGGACATTACAATGCCTATTCAGAGCAGCCTCCACCCTGCATGTATATAGAAAATGAATCCCTGGTTCCAAGTGGGCTGCCTGCCCCCCTGGGGGGGCAGATGGACTGAATATGCCCAAAATATTAAGGAGGGGACTGGTGTCTAGTGGGTAGATCCCTGCTTGGGGATAGCCTCCTGCAGCAACCTCTAAGTAGGTATCCACTAGGGAGGGATATCAATGGATTCTAATGATACTTCTCCAATTTGCCTCGGTGCTCTGGGTGTTAAAATAGCCCCCTGAACTCTGAGGCAGTGAAAGTAAAATGAACCGATCAGCTCATTTTACTTTTGTTTTAGTTTTTGGCGTCAGTGCGCCATGTGTGCTGATGGTCATTTCAGTGAAAAGCCAAAACAACCTTAAAAGCTTGGGAAGCTATTCCCAGCTCCTGAGGCAGTTTTGTCAGAAAGGGAATCACTCTGGTTCCCACACCAGCAGTATTTCTAGTGCCATGTGTGCAGATAGCTGGATCAGCCGGCTGTCCGATGCATAGAAGAGGTTAAACTGTCATTTCTATGTTGCAAAATAATCTTCTCATCAGGCCAAAACCATCCTTTTTAACATATATGTCACCCCTATGGGAGGACACACATTGCCCATAGGGCAGGGTGCAGTGAATGTCAAAAACAGTTGTGAAGAACTCCCAAATAGTTTTTCACAACCCTGAGGCCTACCTTTGTCATGGGATAATATTGGGTTACCTTATAACAGTTACTAAGGGCTAGCTTTTGATTAGGATCAAGTAGAAAATGCATGTGTGGTTTCAAATGAATTGTCATTCAAAATCTCTTTAATGGTAAAGTTGGATTTCAGCTCTTAATCATGAAAGTGCTACTTATTTTGCCCTACCCACTTAGTGACTGTAGTCTGTGTCCAGCTGGCATGACTGTTGGCAGTTGGCTTTTGTGTATTCCACCATGACAGTAAGACAAAGGGGGATAGATGTTGGCACAATGAGCCATGCTGCCAAGATGGGAGCAACAAAGCTGTTCCCTGCCCCACTTACATCTGAAGGGGCTGCATCCAGCACACCCATAAATAAGTTGGCACTAGTCTTTTGTCACCATAGACATCTTGGAGCTTGGCCAGGGGGGGAAAGAAACCTTTTCAGAACCAGATGTAAAGGGAAGTCTAGAGGTTTCTCCCACTTTAAAGGCTAGCACCAGGTGTAAATATTGGACCCTTGGATCAACTCTACATTCCACTACTGGCCCTGCAGGGGAACCCCAACAGGGCTGCCTTGTACTTCAGATGACTGCCCTGCTGCTTGAGGCCTGCTTTGTACTTCAGAAGAGTGACCTGCTGCTACCAGAGGAATGTCCTTTTCTTTAAAAGCGTGCCTTGTGCTCTCAGAGGACTGCCCTGCTGCTTGAGGCCTGCCTGGCAGATTGATCCCATGACTACCATAGTGACTCTAAGGGCTAGTTGGCAGGCCTCCTGCATGAGCTACAGGGACACAACTAGTTTCAACAATCTAGAACCCTGCACTTGGACCCATACTCAAGGGAGTACTGCCCTTTAAGTAGTGCCCACCTAGACTTGGATCCTTGGCCCAAAGAGCCTAAAACAGAATAGAAGAGGAAGCAATTTCCACCAAAACTTGGTCTGAGAACCAACAGGAAATCAGGTCCAACTTGCTCACCAGTCTGCCAAAGGTGCATCACCTGCTGGCCTAACTTTGTGGTAGCTCCCACTATGTACTTCTCCACAGCAGCAAATCTTGTTTGGTGATTCAGGGATGTTCAGCCTGGTGGAACCCTTGTTGGCTGCACCCTGCAGATTTGTCCACTGGAGATTTTTGATGTCCAAAAAGGTGGCAGAGTCTGAACATAGAAATCTTCACTACAACTTCGTCCAGCAGTTACCCAGTGATGACACCTTCCTCCTCTAGCACCGCTGGACACCTTGCCCCGCTACATTTTAATTTCACAGGTTAGATTAGGACAATCTACTTTGTGGATCTGAACTGTGGTCTATTGCAGTCGGGCATAACTGTCAACTTTGTCCAGGCCCTGATGCTACTTTTCACTGAAAACTTGCATAACTCATAAATCTGATTCTACTGATCCTATTGAATTAATATTTGTGTCATTTTATTTATTACATGTTTCTCTCTTTTTCTAAATTTGTGTGGGGTGTTTCAGGTTCTGTGTGCTAACTTTATTACTCTTTGAGTGCTGCAAAAGTGCATGACATATTGCCTCTAAGTTAAGCCTAACTGCATCTGTGCCAAGCAACCAGAGGGTTAATCACAAGTTCATTTAGTGATTTTTTGGCTCTCAGTTGTAGGGATTTTGGTTGTTGATGAGAAAGGTTTTTAACCTTCCTTAGTCAAAAACCTAATTCCCTACAACTATTTTGACCATATTCCAAAGCAAGGTATTCATCCAGAAGAGTTGACCAGCCAACAATCTATTCACCTTTGAACCGGGGTCCTCTATGACATACATGTTGAAGACCTGTCTGTTGACAGGTGTATTTGCCCAGGTTTCATGAAATAGACATATATTGTGGTTATCAATAAGGTGACACTATCTGCTAATTTGGTTTTAATACCTGAAAAATAATAGTTGTTGCTGTTAAATCACATTTTCCGATGAGGGAACTTTGACCATTATCATTTGGTGTTATATCCAACATCTTGGAGGTGCAACCAATCAAATATATTATCTCTAGACTGCTTGATCCATCATTGAAATTGTTGCAGTTTTTTTTACCTGGTAATAGAGGCTGCATCGCTGTTTTAATAATGGGATCTTCAGTGCTGGACAATAGGTTGTGCGCAAGATCTAGAGATAAACCATTGAACTTGTACATTTAACTTTTATATGTCCTAGTGGTGAAACACTCTTTAATTAGTATGTTTTTACTATAAGGCCTACCTCTCCCTCGGTTAACGTTGGGTTCACAGGTTGACAGGTCACGTTTAGTGTCTAAGGAATGGCAAAAAAAGCCCTCTTAAATGGTAAAGTCTGTATTTAAGTCACAATTCTGAAACAATTTTAACTTTTAGAAAGCTAGTATTGTCTTGTCCAAAGCATTTGGGGTCTGATTTAAGAGCCCCAAGCACCTTCTTACCACCACATTAGTGTCATTTTGTTTTACGCTAATGTGGTCAACAAGACCAACATCGCTGCGCTAAATTTACAAACTGATTAAATGCATGCATTGCTCCACTTTGTAACCCTTTGTCAGGCATAATGCATATAAATGGGCCGTTCTCCCACTGGGTGGGGTGATGAAAAAAAGAAGCAAAGAAATCCAACAGATTTCTTTGTGTAATTTTTTTCTGCACTTTTAATGTCTACTCAGAGCAGGCATTAAAAGGAGATATACCATTGTTTCCAATGGACCTCAATGGGCTTTGCAGGATTAACGTAAAATATGTTGATGCTAATCCTGCTAAGCTCCAAAATAGCATAAAAAAATCTGATGCTAGTTCCCTAATAACCACCATGGTGCACTGTATCTTAGAAATGGCACGCACATGCTAGGGTTAAGGGGGGGTGTTAAGGCGCACAAGAAAAGTGGTGCTGCACTAGGAGGAGCACCACATTTCTTAAGTATGGCCCTTTGTGCCTGCAACCTGTCCTTGACTAGGTATAGCTGGAAGTTTGTGTATTGGCCCCAGACAGTAGAACAAAAAGAGGCTAGGTGTTGTCAGGATAGGGCACTCTGAATTAAGATGAGGGAGGATCTGTCAACTACCACACTTGCACCTTACAAGACCTCTGCTTGAACATACATACACAGGGTTTGATATCAGTCTTTTTTACTCCTAGACAAGCTGGAGTCAGAGCAGGAAGGAAGGGGATGCATGACACTTCAGGCCGATGAAAACCTCCAGAACCTTACTCTACTTTAATGTACTCACCGGGTATGAATAATAGACCTATGGACCCAACTCTTTTTTGCATATCTGGACCTGTGGTAGACTCCGAAGAAGGACTGTTGTGCTGCTTTTCTACATGAAGGACTGCCACTCTGCTGTTCTGCTGTGCTGCCCTGCTGCCCTCCATCCTGAGTAAGAAGAACTGGACCTGCGTCATGAAATCAGGACCACCAAAGTGACTCCAAGGGCTAGTTGGCTGGCCCCCTGATCGGAGCCTCAAGGGCAGGACAGGCTCCAACTACCAGGAACCCAGCACCAGGATTCTGCCAGCTGTGAGTCCAGCCCTCTAAAGTGGTGCCATCCCAGTCCCTTGAAAGAGAGCCTGCAGGTGCCGTTCCAGCACAACCATGGTCCCAGCAATATTGCCCCAGCATGAGGCATAGCCTCTCAAAACTCCACATTGTGGTCTGCTCAACACTTTCCTGATGCAGGACTTTGCATCCCATCTCCATAGCTCATCTGAACCTCCTATTATCAGTGTGTCCTCAATAGAGGCCTTCCCAACACAAGCCCTTCATCAACAGCATCCTTGATGATGATGCAGGGCTCCACATAACAACCCCCACAATGTCTTTGGAACAACCTAGTGCGCAAAAGACCTTTAATGCAGGGTTTTGTATTGCAAGCCCCTCATGAGCGACATCGTCAATGACGATGCGGGACCTTGCTTTGCAGCCTTGCAGCTCCCAGAACTGCAGCTGCAAGAATCATCTCCTAAGCCAGACGCATCCTCAACGCGGGATCTCGCAATGCTCCGCAACAAGGATTTCAGGTACTCTTCTATAATGGGCCTAACCTGGTTGCTGGGTCAGGCCTGCACTTAATCTCAGTTGTCCTGGATTTTTATCTTTGTGCCTGTCCAGCTCTACCAAGTACCAACAGTTTGCACTTGGTGCTTTTTGGCGCTGCTTTCACTCAAATCTTCGAAACTGCATTTCTCTGGTTCTACTGATTGGATTTTTGTATTTTCAGTCGTAAGTTATTTATAAAAATTCACTCTTTTTTCTAAATTGGTGTGGGATTTTTCTTGTCTGCTGTTTCATTTTATTACTGTGTGTTTTTTTTACAAAAAGTTAAGCCTGACTGCTCTGTTTCAAGCTACTAGTGTTGAGCGCAGGTGAATTTATGGTTTGGTTGTGACTTCACCCTGATAAAGATTGTTGTTGCTGCTTGAGCAGGGTTTCACCTCCCAACCAGTACTACAATTTCTTACACCAGGGCACTATAATTTCGTTGATTGTACTCAAGGGGAAATACCTTCTCTCTTGGACGTATCCATATTTCAGTTTTAAAAATGTGTAACACGATTCACTACTTTCAAGTTTGCCATGATTCTAAGCAAACATACAATACGATGTGTCAGTCGTTTCCTATGAGCTATATAGAGCTGAAAGAAGCTGCACAATAGTGCCTGAAATATGTCTTTAAAAAATGAAGCTGTGTTTTAATTCCAAAGTTATCTTCCAAAATCATTCTCTTTAGAACTGTGAGCTTTACGAGCTATGTCACTGGATTATATCGTTGTGTTGTTAACTCACATGCTAAGTGCATAGTTTTAAGTAATTCGGATGATGCAATGATCACCAAACTTTAGCTGAAGAAAGCACTTTTCTTGCTTGTATATTTTCCACACTATTTTCTTCCTACAGTTGCAAAATGATCTGTATTCCCTTGGCTGTGGTGAATCCAAGCAAAGTCCTTTAAAATCATACTTTGAAGAAACAGCTCCAGGCTATGCATGCCCTTGTCCAGATACCAACATTGCACTATTATCATTGCTGGCCTTGATTCTAAAAAGGATACCGTTAGGCGAACAATAGAACATCCTACAGGAGGGAGATCTTGATGAATTGCTGACAGCTTCCATTAGCTGCATTTTCCTGATGTTTCTCTCCCTTCGGTCTCAGAGCCTTTTGAGACTGCCTGCCTCTGCGTGTCTTGGGATCCAGCCCAATCTGTGCTCCTTTGTTTGTTTCAGAGCTGATGACTTGGAAGTAATACTTCCTGGAACAAGGCTGCTATAGTAATTAGCATAATTGTCGGTAGTTTATACAGCTAATTACCCTTTTCTCGGCTGTATCCCCATTGTGCGGTAGGCCTCACCACCTATGACACATCTTAGAAGCACGGCAAGACGTTCTGCGGCAGTACAGGATTATGCTGTCAAATATTTTTTCTCCGCGCATGAAGAGTTATTACATTAATGTTAGGAGAGAAGAACAATATTATAAACTTTTCTTTTAAGTTGCATCATTTATTGGACTCCATTTTTTTTTGTTTTGCACGGTTGCGATGCAAACGAAAATAAATGCAAGTATATTTTTTCCATTCCTCACCCTTGTACCAATTTATCAATTTCCATTTTCTAATTTTGTGTCCTTTATAGCAAATGAGCAAAGTAAAGGACACATAAAGTGATAATCGCAAATTGCCCACTCTTCTGCACAGCAAGATAAAAATATTAGAAAAGCGAAGTGCCATCTATCTATATTTTAGGTCAATTTTGTTCCAGGGAGGTACCTTGCCTCTTTAGTTCGGCAACATTAATACCAGGTTAAAATTGATTGAATTGACTTTTTCACTGCTTCTTCTTATTTATAAATAAATACTACAAAAAAGAAAAAGATCCATAAATTGAAAAGAAAATATCTTCAGCATGTTGCATGTTTAATATTCTCAATTTGAATGTCCAACAACGTATAATTTTATGTTCGATGCTCAGTTTTCCAATTTTTGCCTGCTCATAGGCTGATTTGTTTGTGCTCGTGTGTTCAGAAATCTTTGTCATAATTGCTCACAGAAAATGTAATCAAAATTAAATACTTTCGTGCTCCAAATGTTCCACAATCAGCCTTCATGGGCAGATTGAGGACAAGTCTATTGGTCGATTTCTACATTTTTATGTAAAGTCTGGTTCTCACGTAAAAATCACATGTTACCATGTCAAGCTCTAAAATGCACTTGGGTGACGTCTGCTCTAGTAAATGCATAAACACAATGAATGTTTCAGCTGATGGAGTTGTGGTATTTGGACCTCAACCTTAAGTGGTAAAGTCATCAATCATATTTACCCATTGGTCGTATGGAGTTTTGTTAATCTACTTGAATCGTTGTAAGGGATTTAACATCAGAAATACATTCCAGTTCTGCAAACCAATGTGATTTCCCAAACAATGACCAATATTTAATGATGGTAGAATTTAATGTACAGGTTCTGGGAACATGTCGTACCACTTTGCTAGGAATTTAGACGGTAATTAAATATGCCTGCTGGATGTAAGCCAGTTCTACAATGTTTTAAAGAGAGAGCACGCACACTTTGACACTGGTAAGCAGTGACAAAGTGCACAGAGTGCTAAGGCCAGCAAAAAATAATTCAGCACAAATTGAAGTGTAGGGGCAAAAGGATTCGGGATGAGCATGCAGAAAGGGCCAGGCCCAACAATCATCAAATATATTTCCCAATTGTTTGTATGAACTTCTGTTAGTCAACATGAACCACTGTAAGGAAGTTAGCATCAGAAATACCATTCCAATTCTGCGAAGCCAATATGACTATGCAATAATGGCCAAGAATCAATGATTTAAATAAAATGGGTTAATTTTAGGATCTCAGGCTACCCAGTATATATGCAAAGTGAAAATAGATTCACAAGATACAGCAGTATAGTCTGGAGACTGAGATATGCCAGTAAGTTAATTTGTAATAAAATTAAATACAGAATAGTAATGGCCACCGCACAAATGAAGCAATTTGTGTGTTCCATAAAGAAAATTCCTTTTTTATTAAAAACATAGGTTGAGAACAGGACTAGCTAATGTGGATTTCTCTCCGGGGGGCATAGAAGGTGTCAACATAGAACAGAACTT
This sequence comes from Pleurodeles waltl, assembly GCF_031143425.1. NCBI lineage: Eukaryota > Metazoa > Chordata > Amphibia > Caudata > Salamandridae > Pleurodeles > Pleurodeles waltl. The sequence continues at coordinate 246,807,918 of NC_090438.1, forward strand.
CTGTAAAAGTTCAAGTAAATAGGAGATAGGTTCAGCATGAAGCTTTACACTCAGAGAAACGCCAGCAAAGAGAGATATCTGTTCCCTTTCAGAGTCAATGTAATGTCTGCCTCACTAGCTATGAAAAAACACCTATTTCATATAACAGTAGCTTCAAAAACATCAATCCCTCTCTTTCCACTAACAAGAATCAACAAAATTGCTGAACCTGAGGGGAGTCAACATAGGCCCTAAGTTCACATCTCCTTGAAAATGTGTCTACAGCTGACAATCTTTAAAACCATCATCATCCTTGTGTGCTGTAAACAGAAGGCCTCCTTTGACCAATATTTGTTGGAGTTTATTGCCAACTTCCTACCAGCAGGACTCACTATCAGTCATCTAATGCAAACAATAAGACTTTCTTTGACTAACAAGAAGCATAAGAACACACCTGTAGAAGGAAACGTTAACACACTGGCAAACAAAGGAAAGCATTTTGAGCTAAGGCCTTATGTCAAGTTAAAATTTTCGGAATTAAAATAAGCATAGGTTACAGTACAAAATACAAATACAGTAAGAACAATAATCAATGTTAAATGTGAATATGCAAATCATGATTACAAGCAGTCAATTGATCATCTTACTACACATGCATATTACATTAATGTTTTGCAGTGGGTACACTCTATTGATTCATTTAAAGGCAACACACACATTAATGAAGTTAAATCACACGTTGAGGATAAATGTTGCATATGAGTATGTATGTATACATTTGCAAACAAGTTACTTCATAATGAACAGGAAACCGGGCTGCCTCTGATTCCCGCCGCAAGAATGAAGCCGGCACCGTTAATACAATTTGAAAGTTTTTCTTCTTTATTTCATAGTAGAAAGTGCAAACTGCTGACTGCTAAATCCACAGATAATGGCAACGCGTTTCGGCCTGAGCTTTCAACTGGCCATAGAGTTGTGTGCATCATTAGTGTCTTTAAATTATGTGATCACCCACCATACGCCAATTAAAATCCATTTAACATTTTTGATCGTTAACACTCTAAATGTCTCTATTTTTCAATTGTTATCCTTTTTTTTGTATAATTATAGACTCGTTACTGATTATGCTGATGTGCTACTATTTGCCATTGTTTATATTATAAATATTATTTTCATAAATATTATTTTTCATAAATATATATATTTTTTTCCCTTCTAGATATTTTCATCCATGCCGCATCTCTTTTCAGATAAAGTACTCCTCCTACATAGTTTCATGATCTGAGACACAGTAAACAATTTAATATACTTAATATTTTCATCAATGCCCCACCTCTTTTCAGGTAAAGTACTCTTTTTACCTAGTTTCATGATCTGAGACACGTGGAACAATTCATTATACTCAATATCCAACTCCCATAGTACCTCTTGCACCTTTTGTATAGCAGTAATTTGTCACTTTCCAATCTTTTATCCACCAGGCTTAATATGAATTTCAAAGATCGGTAAAGTACCTTCTCTGGGAAACAAGTTAGTTCTTTTGATGCTGGAGGTAACAAGACCAATCAACCAAGAGTCTGAATGTCTCTGAATACCCATAGTCTGTTTCTTCTATCTGTCACATTTTTCTCTAGAATGTCCATGTAAATCTATTATTCTCAATAAGATATGTATTCACGTCATATTTTCCCTTTTATCTCACTTAGGATCGATCACATCCCATTTTCAGATGATTTATTATTATTCATTTGTTTCATTACATCCATTCTCACATAGATATCTATGCAGTTCTGCATCTGCATTTAGACCCCAGGGCATCTCACTTCCGATCAGGATAATCCATTTGGATTCCATTCTTCTTATCTTTGTTGATGATCTTCCCCTCTAACATTCTGTTTAATATGTTGAATACCATAGTATTTCAATCCCTTTTGATCACCTGAGATGTTTTGCCATTGAGTATGTTAGATCCTGGAAAATGATACCATGGCACTCCAGATAGCAGTCTGAACAATATATTCCAAAATGGAAATAAGAGTCCAAAGTTCAATCAAGGTTTTTTTCCCAACTAGATAAGCTTTTGTTCCTTTTGAAGTATGTACATTCCACAAATAGTCAACACGTGTTTCGTCCAAAGGACTTTTTCAAGGCTGCGAAATAGAAATCAAACATTGGATGTAGTGGTGCAGAAATAGAACAGAGTATTAAAATGAGAAATTAGAGATACTCTAAAAGAGAAGAAAAGAGAAGTGAGTTGGAAAATTAAAAGAAAATAAAGTGATGAGAGGAGGGAAAATAAATTAGTACCAAAGGGCGGGTAGAGATATATCATCACTGATTCCGTCATTGTAACAGAATATCAAAAACCTAGGAAAGGATGAGAAAGATTGGACAAAGGTGACCTATATGTACAAATTAGAGAAGTGATAGGAGAAACCCCGTAGTTGGTGAACACATAGGTTGAAGGAAGTGCTGAGAAAGAATGAGTGAATTTGGCACCGGTGGGGGTAAGATAATAACCTTGCTAAGAAGAACAGAACTGTAGGAGATTATTTAAATGTTATTAGGGCCATAAGTGTAAACAACAGTATACCAAAAACCAGTGAAAAAGTGATTTTAGTCTATTGATTTTGGGTAAGGAGGTAAAACATACCGAAATAGTGCATGTACGAGATTCACTTGTATAAGGTTGGAAAATCAGGCAATCCAAGGGTAGTCTGTAGTAGTCCAAATAGGGTGTTCAAATATGTCCTGATGCAGTGACCGAAAAGCGAGGTCGTTAAGACGTCATATGATTCAAATCAGGTTATGCAGAAAAAGGCCATGATAAGCCCATCAAAAACTAGAAGATTAGAATTGAAAGAAGGTACAGTAAAATTGACAGTGACCAAGATGAAAAAAATGTATTCTAAAAAAGCGGTAAAGCAGGAGGAATACAACCGCATGAGTGGCACTGTAAAGTCGATAACAAAAGAGCTTTTTTAGTGGAAGTTTTGTTTATTCTATAAATATATGACTGAGGTTCTTAAGTGGTAAAGGGGGAAACAATTAAACAAAATAAATCAATACGTGCAGGTTTTAAGGTTGGAAGAGGACACCCTAAGTATTCAACTTATGGAGCAGATGCGGGGATGTGAATTTAAATTTACCGATACTCTAAAAAGTGCGTCTCATCGGGAGGCAAAACGTCCGATAAGTGATATGCCATGCAAACGGAATCAGCAAGTTGTCGAAAGAACATTGAAACTATTGAACAAACGATCGGCTTGTAAACACAAACGCTAAAGATCCAAAATGGGGTATGCGTAATGATGAGAAAAATATAAATAAAAATAAAAATAAAAATGGCAAAGGACACGAGGTAGTAAGAAAACACAGGGTTTACCCATATCACAGCATCGGTCTAAGTGCTCAGACATGTCGGGAGATGTTAGTATGTGTGGATGATGGCCACCATTTTAAAAGACGATTCCCGAGAGATAGAGAAAGGACAAAGCTGAAAAGGAGATCACCAAGTAGAAACAGGATAACGGGGGCCATATTGGAATGGTCAGTGTAGAAAAAAGAAACATGGCATTGGTTTAAGTAGAGAGGTATGAGAATGCATAAAGATGTGTAAAGTTGTATATTCAACACAGAATTTAAAAGCAAAAGTGAAAAATTAAAATTAAAATAAAATAAAAGGAGATAAAGATAATACCAGGTAAAGAGAAAAAGAAGAGAAGCAAGAATAAATAAGTGAAGATTATGTAGTTGTGAGAAAGTAGCCTCTTTCTAGCCTTGTTAACCCCACTTTTGGCCTGTTTGTGAGTGTATGTCAGGGTGTTTTCACTGTCTCACTGGGATCCTGCTAGCCAGGGCCCAGTGCTCATAGTGAAAACCCTATGTTTTCAGTATGTTTGTTATGTGTCACTGGGACCCTGCTAGTCAGGACCCCAGTGCTCATAAGTTTGTGGCCTATATGTATGTGTTCCCTGTGTGGTGCCTAACTGTCTCACTGAGGCTCTGCTAACCAGAACCTCAGTGGTTATGCTCTCTCATTTATTTCAAATTGTCACTGACAGGCTAGTGACCAATTTTACCAATTTACATTGGCTTACTGGAACACCCTTATAATTCCCTAGTATATGGTACTGAGGTACCCAGGGTATTGGGGTTCCAGGAGATCCCTATGGGCTGCAGCATTTCTTTTGCCACCCATAGGGAGCTCTGACAATTCTTACACAGGCCTGCCACTGCAGCCTGAGTGAAATAACGTCCACGTTATTTCACAGCCATTTTACACTGCACTTAAGTAACTTATAAGTCACCTATACGTCTAACCTTTACCTGGTAAAGGTTAGGTGCAAAGTTACTTAGTGTGAGGGCACCCTGGCACTAGCCAAGGTGCCCCCACATTGTTCAGAGCCAATTCCCTGAACTTTGTGAGTGCGGGGACACCATTACACGCGTGCACTACATATAGGTCACTACCTATATGTAGCTTCACAATGGTAACTCCGAATATGGCCATGTAACATGTCTATGATCATGGAATTGCCTCCTCTATACCATCCTGGCATAGTTGGCACAATCCCATGATCCCAGTGGTCTGTAGCACAGACCCTGGTACTGCCAAACTGCCCTTTCTGGGGTTTCACTGCAGCTGCTGCTGCTGCCAACCACTCAGACAGGCATCTGCCCTCCTGGGGTCCAGCCAGGCCTGGCCCAGGATGGCAGAACAAAGAACTTCCTCTGAGAGAGGGTGTGACACCCTCTCCCTTTGGAAAATGGTGTGAAGGCAGGGGAGGAGTAGCCTCCCCCAGCCTCTGGAAATGCTTTCTTGGGCACAGATGTGCCCAATTCTGCATAAGCCAGTCTACACCGGTTCAGGGACCCCTTAGCCCCTGCTCTGGCGCGAAACTGGACAAAGGAAAGGGGAGTGACCACTCCCCTGACCTGCACCTCCCCTGGGAGGTGTCCAGAGCTCCTCCAGTGTGCTCCAGACCTCTGCCATCTTGGAAACAGAGGTGCTGCTGGCACACTGGACTGCTCTGAGTGGCCAGTGCCACCAGGTGACGTCAGAGACTCCTGCTGATAGGCTCCTTCAGGTGTTAGTAGCCTATCCTCTCTCCTAAGTAGCCAAACCCTCTTTTCTGGCTATTTAGGGTCTCTGTCTCTGGGGAAACTTTAGATAACGAATGCAAGAGCTCATCCGAGTTCCTCTGCATCTCTCTCTTCACCTTCTGCCAAGGAATCGACTGCTGACCGCGCTGGAAGCCTGCAAACCTGCAACATATTAGCAAAGACGACTACTACAACTCTGTAACGCTGATCCTGCCGCCTTCTCGACTGTTTTCCTGCTTGTGCATGCTGTGGGGGTAGTCTGCCTCCTCTCTGCACCAGAAGCTCCGAAGAAATCTCACGTGGGTCGACGGAATCTTCCCCCTGCAACCGCAGGCACCAAAAAGCTGCATTACCAGTCCCTTGGGTCTCCTCTCAGCTCGACGAGCGAGGTCCCTCGAATCCAGCGACTCTGTCCAATTGACCCCCACAGTCCAGTGACTCTTCAGTCAGTTTGGTGGAGGTAAGTCCTTGCCTCACGTCGCTGGGCTGCATTGCTGGGAACCGCGACTTTTGCAGCTACTCCGGCCCCTGTGCACTTCCGGCGGAAATCCTTTGTGCACAGCCAAGCCTGGGTCCACGGCACTCTAACCTGCATTGCACGACTTTCTAAGTTGGTCTCCGGCGACGTGGGGCTCCTTTGTGCGACTTCGGGTGAGCACCGTTTCACGCATCCTCGTAGTGCCTGTTTCTGGCACTTCTCCGGGTGCTACCTGCTGCTGAGAGGGCTCCTTGTCTTGCTCGACATCCCCTCTCTCTCCTGGTCCAATTTGCGACCTCCTGGTCCCTCCAGGGCCACAGCAGCATCCAAAAACGCTAACTGCACGATTTGCAGCTAGCAAGGCTTATTGGCGTTCTTTCGGCGGGAAAACACTTTTGCACGACTCTCCACGGCGAGAGGGATCTGTCCACCAAAGGGAAAGTCTCTAGCCCTTTTTGTTCCTGCAGAAACCTCAGCTTTTTCTGTCCAGTAGAAGCTTCTTTGCACCCGCAGCTGGCATTTCCTGGGCATTTGCCCATCTCCGACTTGCTTGTGACTTTTGGACTTGGTCCCCTTGTTCCACAGGTACCCTAGATTGGAAATCCACAGTTGTTGCATTGTTGGTTTGTGTCTTTCCTGCATTATTCCTCTAACACGACTTCTTTGTCCTTAGGGGAACTTTAGTGCACTTTGCACTCACTTTTCAGGGTCTTGGGGAGGGTTATTTTTCTAACTCTCACTATTTTCTAATAGTCCCAGCGACCCTCTACAAGGTCACATAGGTTTGGGGTCCATTCGTGGTTCGCATTCCACTTTTGGAGTATATGGTTTGTGTTGCCCCTATCCCTATGTTTCCCCTTTGCATCCTATTGTAACTATACATTGTTTGCACTGTTTTCTAAGACTATACTGCATATTTTTGCTATTGTGTATATATATCTTGTGTATATTTCCTATCCTCTCACTGAGGGTACACTCTAAGATACTTTGGCATATTGTCATAAAAATAAAGTACCTTTATTTTTAGTATAACTGTGTATTGTGTTTTCTTATGATATTGTGCATATGACACTAAGTGGTACTGTGGTAGCTTCACACGTCTCCTAGTTCAGCCTAAGCTGCTCTGCTAAGCTACCATTATCTATCAGCCTAAGCTGCTAGACACCCTATACACTAATAAGGGATAACTGGGCCTGGTGCAAGGTGCAAGTACCCCTTGGTACTCACTACAAGCCAGTCCAGCCTCCTACAGTAGTCATAGGATTATAGTATGTAACAATATTTGTGTACATGTAAGAGACACTGAAAAGGAATAGTGGAGCTAAAACTGAAAAAACAGTAGTGAACATCACAGACATCAGTAATTTTGATACTCATGCACATATATAAACAATCAATGAATAAACATGATGTGACAAATGTATATTAAAATACATGTAGAACATAAAGTTTTTTGGCGAGTCAGTGAAGGGTAATGGTTTATAAAAAAACATGTAGGTCCTTCTGAATGTTGAGGCCTTTTTCCACAGCCCTAAGTTTAATGATCCAACTACTTTCAAGATGTCTGAGGGACGCAGTCCTATCGCCACCCCTGGGTGGGCTGCATGCTATGTCAATGCCATGTGCTGTGATGCCCAGGATTTCCCTTTGCCCGTGAGTGTTATTGTATTGTGTGGAAAGGGAGTAATTTGTGTTGGATGAACGGATGGCTCTGATATGTTCTTGTATCCTCTCTTTCAGAGGCCTCATCGTGCTTCCCAAATGTATAAGACCACATATGCAGATGATGCAATATATAACAAAGTTTGTGTTGCAGTTGATGAAATGGTCAATCTTATGTGTGAAATGTGTGTTGTATTGAAAGCAGAGGAATTTGTCCTTAATGTAACAACAAATGTTGCAATGGCCACATTTGTATGGGCAGTGTGGTGGTTTGGGTAACCACGTGTCATTGTTCTGGGGTGGTAGGAAGCTGTAACAAAGATGGTCACGTAATATACGTCCTCTCCTGAACATGATCCTTGGTTTGTCAGTCAAACCCCTCTGTAAGGGTGTCGTCAGCTAGAAGGAAAGGCCAATATCTCCATATGATTTTAAAAATCTGTGTGCTTAGAGCATTGTGTGTCATAATTAGAGACAGTTTATTGTGGATCCTGTCTTTTTTTTGACTGATGAGAAGGTCCGCACGTTTAGTTTTCTTGATTCTATTGCTGGCCTGTTGGAAGGTGTTTGGATGGTAACCTCTCTGTATGAAACGTTATTCCATATCCTGGAGTTCTTTTAAGAACACCTCGTCCTCACTGCAATTCCATCTAATCCTAGTGCTTTCCCCAAAGGGAATCACTTTGATCTGTGAGTTGGGATGTGAGCTGGTAGCATGTCGAATTGCGTTACAGGCAGTGGGTTTTCTAAAGAGCTTAGTACAAATTTTGTTGTGTTTGATATATAGTGTTAGGTCAACAAAGTTAATAGTTGATGTGCTGGACTCATAAGTAAAATTGATTTTAACAATGATGGAGTTGAGATGTTGGAAGAAGAGTTCCAAGGAGTGTGTATCACCAGACAAGAAAAGGAGGATGTCATCGATATATCTCCCCCAATAAAAAATATGTTGTGTTAGTTCAGGTGGGCAGTTCTTCCAAAGATGTATTTTCTCGAGGTACCCCATATATAGATTAGCAAAAGATGGAGAGAATTTAGCCCCCATGGCCACTCCTTGTATTTGCCGATACCAACTGCCATAGTGTAGGAAAATTTTGTTATCCAAAATTGTGCAGATAAAGTCCATCAGCATGTTGGAATTTCAAGTAATATGGCTTTCCGTGTGTCTAGATAGTGTTGGATAGCCATCAGTCCTTCTGTTCTGGGAATGCTGGTGTAAAGAGAGGGTACATCCAGAGTTATTAGAAGGTGTCCCTCTGTCCATTCATAGTCAGTTATCTTGCAAAGAATATCTTTGGTATCCCTGATATAGGAGGGTAGATTGTGCACACAAGTTTGAAGAAAGATATTGATATATTTTGATAATTTCTCTGTTGGTGAACCTATTCCAGATATTATAGGTCTACCAGGGGGGAAATCACCTGTCTTGTGTATCTTTGGTAGAATATAGATTCATGGTGATGTAGGCGTAATGTTATAGAGATATCGATACTCCATATCTGTAATGAGGTTGTGGTCAAGCCAAGTTTGTAATTTTTGTTTACTTCCTGCATAGGGTTATGGTTAAGTTTCTGATATGCAATGACATCTTGAAGTTGTCGATCTAGCTCTGAAAGGTACTCTGATTTGTTAATGATGACAATGTTCCCCCCTTTATCAGCCTCTTTGATGATGACATCCTCTAGTTTAGTTAATGAGTGTAATGCCTGTCTTTCTGCTTTGGTGATGTTATGCATGATAGTGCTGGGGCCTGTATGGCATTGGTCTTCCATAGCGTATAGGTCAGCAGTGACTTTGTTGTAAAAAAACATCTATCATATTATCGGATGGTATAATAGGTGTTCATTTTGAGACAGTTCTTAAGCCACTAGGTGCCCTTACATTTGGAGTTACTTCGAGGTCAGTCAATATCTCAGTTAGTGTCGGAAGGCAGCCTTCCATTTGACCAATGGAAAGTAGAGTTTGGACATCCTTGATATCTCTGATAGACATGGAACCTGAAGTGGCACAGAGGGCAGTTGCCGTTTCAATTGGGGTATCTTTACCTTAGAAATATTTGAACAATTTGCATTTATTTATGAACTTAAAGAGACTCACATGTAGTTGCGTAAAGTCTGGTAAAGAAGTAGGAACAAAGCCTAGACCTTTTCTAAGAATGTTTATTTGTTCAGTATTAAAAGTAATTTCAGATATATTAACAATAGAAATTTCATTGTGCGTATATGTTGAAGGAGTAGAGTTGCAAGTTAGTGTTGCAGATTGCGTGTTGTCAATCTTGTTGTGACCCCCTCTAGTTTATTGCTGTGTCTGAGTTTGCATTTTGTTCCCCGCCTGGTGGCCTTCCGTATGCCTTCTCTCTTCTGTGTGTTTGTTTTTTACCCTTGCGGTATCTCTCCAGTTCCAATAAAAAAGGTGATCTGAGGGAGATGCTGCATGATGGTTGTTGTGCAAAGTCCCTATCATCTTCACTTGCACTACTGGAGGTACTAGAAAGATCTGTATCGCTAGTTGAGGCAGTTGAGTGTGTATGTTCTTTGTGTGAAAGCTCCTCGCCTCTGTCTGGTTTTATGTTGTCATATTTTTGTGCAAAAGTAAAGACTCTGCCGTTTCTGTAGTCATTGTCATCTCTTCTAAGTTTTCTAAATATGTTAGATCCTGATTGTTTATTGCCCTGATGTGTTGTAATATATGTAGTTTTAGTTTATTTACTGTACTCCCCATGTATTTTTTGCCACAGACCCATTCCAGTACATAGATCATACATGGAGTTTCACAATTTATCTTTTCCATAATTTTCATCACTCTACCATCAATTACTTTGAACTGCATCATATTCTTTCCAAAGGTTCATGCTTTGCATTTTGTGCATTTCCAGAAGCCTTGTTGGTTACACATCAGCCAGTTTGATCCATTCTTCTTATGTGGAACCATATAGCTGCTTGTTAAGTGGTCACCCACTGTCGGTGCTTTCCTATATGTAATTGACGGATGGTCAGGCAGAGATCTGTGCAATGTCTCATCCAATAATAATAATCTCCAATTGTCCTCTAACAATTTTTTTGTCATCTGCCTGCATCGAAGCGCATAATGTATCTCACTTCATTCGTTTTCAGTTCATCATGATTATTCCTCAATTTAGGTGTCAATAATTCATCTCTCTTGCGTTGCATTGCTCTTCTTAAAGCATCATTTGGGACTGGTCTTGGGTATCCTCTTTCATGGAATCTATGTTACATCTCATCCATTTGAACTTTCAATTCTGTTTCTTCTATACAATTGTGCTTCACTCTCAGAAATTCAACATTTGGTACACTCCACTTTAGCGCCTTTGGGTGTCCACTATTTGCATGTAACAAGCTATTTGCGTTTGTTGGTTTCCTATGCATCTTTGTGCAGACTCTATCATTTTTTGATGTAGACCCCAATATCTATGTGGTTCATGTCCAGATTACTCATTTCATATGTAAACTTCAACTGTTGGGGATTAGCATTGAGAGCTGTTATAAACTGCACCAAGGTCTCTTCTTCCCTTTCCCATATAAGGAAGAGATCATCGATGTAGCGTACCCACAAAATGATGTGATCTAATGTATCTTTATTATTTTCTTGCCACACCACTTCTGACTCCCACATGCCAATCAACAAATTTGCATACATTGGTGCAAATGAAGTCCCCATAGCTGGTCCTTGCTCCTGTAAATAATATTTCCCATCAAATGTAAAGACATTGTGGGTCAGGCTGTACTTTAACATTTCTATTAATATCTCTGAGTGCTCCAGAATACTAATGGATCTAGCTCTTAAAAAGTATCAACAGGCTTCTACACCATCTTTATGTTTGATTGACATATAGAGAGAAACAACATCAATCTTAGCCATTATGTAATTACTTTTCCAGGGTATATTGTTTATCCTATTTAAGAAGGCCATTGGATCTCTTAGATAAGATGGAAGGCTTGAAACATATGGGAATAAGAAAATATCTATAAATCTAGAAGTGTTTTCAAGTATTGACCCTATTGAACTTACAATTGGACGACCAGGTGGATTAGATTTGTCTTTATGAATTTTTTCCCAAAAATATATTGTGGAGATAATTGGATGATCCGTCCTTAAATATCTGTATTCTTTTTCCTCCAATAGTCCTTTCTCTAACCATGTTTGTAATTTCTGATGATATTCCACAATACATATTTCCATAGGGTTATTTTTCAATTCAGCATAATTTTCTTTATTACCCAATTGTCTTTTGGCCTCCTTTATATAGTCAATCTCATTCATCAATATAATATTTGCCCCTTTATCTGATGGTTTAATCCTGATCATTTCATCTTCTCTTAAGTCTTTCAATGAACTCCAATCTTCCTTTGTCATATTTACATGTCCACATTTTTTTGTTTTCTTGGACAAAACCTACAGCTATCCTTGTTAATCTCTCCGTCAATATTTCTTGGAAAACATCTATCTTATTGCCAGCTGGAAGTTGAGGACAGAATTGTGACTTAGGTTTGCATTGGCTAGAAATTGTCATATCTATTGGTAAGCCCAAAGCAGAACATAAATGATAGTCAGATAAACTTTAATTAAGTTAAACTACACGTTAAAGATACTTGTTGCATATGAATATATATATATATATATATATATATATATATATATATATATATATATAGATATACTCATGACGTGTAAAGCGTGGAAATCTAAATTATGCAGTTAAATTACACATTGAAGATAAATGTTGCATATATATATATATATATATATATATATATATATATATATATATATATATATATATATACTCATGATGTGTAAAGCGTGGAAATCTAAATTATGTTGCTCCATGGTTGTATCAGATATTTAGAAGCCTGCAGCATCCCCATGAGCCTAATTAATCAATGTTACCTTATAAAAAATCAGCCATTTTCTCCTTCAGGTCATCTTCTATGTTTGGATGACATTTTGCCCTTTTTAAGTATTTACAAAAAACAACAGTAGCACTCAAGGGCATCTATGGCATTTGAAGATATCAAGGAATGCTGCAAAATTCAACCATTGTTACACCATAGACAGGTCTTAGGTATAAATTCTCAGAAACCCCTTTCCTAAGAGCCACATCTACTGTTGGGTAGACCTCCCATTCCCAATCTAGATATACATTTAGTCACATCCTTCATACAGAGTACACTGCCTACGGTGCTTAGCTAAATCTATTGCACATGTGTTTACATGTGACATTGTACACAGTGGAAATTACCATTTTTGCATGGTTTATGATTTTTGCCTTAACCGTTTTACTGACTTTAGATCTCTGTGCACGTTACCCCTGCTAACAAGTGATAAAGTGCCTGGGATCCCCCTTTTAACATGATGAAAATGTAATTCTCCTAACTGCATATTTCATTCACCTATAAGTCCTCATTATATGGTCCAAAGGTGTACCCAGGGCTTGTACAGTAAATATTACTGGTGGGCAGCAGCACATATTGTGCCTCCCAATGCAGTGACATTATAAACAGGATTGCAGGACTATCTTTGTAGCTTGGCTGTGCAGTTTTAAAACTGAAAATTCGACCTCTAAAAATAAACTCTTTAAATAAACATTAACTTTGTATAGTCACCACCAACTACACCAAACTAGCCACTAGACAGGTGACATAGTAATTAAAGGTAACACACGTAAAATTTTAATGCACACATGTCTTTACAGTGAGAGAGCCCTAAAAGCTATTTTCAGTTGTGAAATGTTGGCTGCTCGATAAGAAAGTTCAAGGATATTGTATTAAATTAAATCAAAATATCTCCTGCTAGAAACACCTATGAAAGTTGTTCTTGGACTTTTTGAAATATTTCTTACATGCCAAATTCACTGGTGAAGCCAGATTTGTAATAAGTTATTGGAAAAGGTACTTTTAGAATGTTACCTTTTCCATGCCTAGAGGCTCTGGAGGCCCATTTGCATGATTTTCCTAGCAGCTGAAAAGCCACCTTGATTATGTATAGAAACTTCTCTCAGAGCAGGAAATCATGCTTGGGTGTGGAGAGATGTTTTCTCTTCCTATGTCAGGATGACTATCTGTGCTGTTTTTAGGAACTTGATAAACTTCAAGAGGCCTACTCAGTCAGAGGCAAATGTTAGCTGACACCTCAGCAGGCTCCTTCCTATTCCACCTATCAGTCAGGTGCCTTTCCCAGTGACTGAGAAGGAAACTGCCAGAAAAACTGGTTTACAGGGATCACAGAGGTGGGGCTGCTAATTTGGCTGGCCATTCCTTTCGGGGTCGGTAAACAATTTCTGTCAACTGCAGAATAGTTTAATAATGTTGGACTAGGGAAGAGAGGAAAACCATGGAAATGTTTTACAGGCTCTTCAAAAGTGGGTAGGGTTATCCCTGGGAATCGTTACCCTATTGGGTAAGGAGGGGACAGGAGCCACTTCCACCCACAGGCTGCTGGCAGTTTTAAGTAAGGCATCCATAGCACCCCCCTTAAAACATATTGTTGGCCCTGTGGCTGAATGGAAGGGGACTAGACCTTTGGTCTGTGTCTTGAGAAGAGCATAAATGATGGCCTGCTCACCCTCTTGTTCGTAGTTCAAAGAAGTGGGCTCCAAGTATCATAAGGCTAACCTTCTGTTCAAGCTACACCAAAACAACATATTACAAGTTACTCTTTTCTGCAACTACCGAGCTCACCCATTACAACTGTACCTGCCCTGGACCCTGCTGATGGACTCTGCTGATGTGAGTCTTGACCAAGTGCTGACCTGTAGTTGGTGTCAAAGTGTAGTCCTACTCATTTATTCCTGAAATCTGGGACTTAAAAGCTTTTTGGTTCCAATATCCCTGAGGACCAGGGCCAACTTGCCAAGGTGGTCTAATGAACCAGCGTTGCTGATGGACCAAAGATTCAGACCCTCTTTACATGTTCAGAGCTAAATTCTGATTCTTGTGCAAACTTATGCTTATGCAGGAATCACAATTATTAGTGGTGTAGTAATGATTGCACTTTTGCAGTTTTCCCCTTTTAATTCTGGCAGGTCAAACCTGCCAAATTGGACAGACTGAAAAGGCCTGTAGAAAAAGGCAAAATGTTCACAATTTGATGTATTAAGTACCAATTGCCCATGCTTTGCCCCATTTGCTAGTTAAAATGTTGGAATAAGATGTATTTGCTACACGTGGTAACTATCTCACTTTGGAGTAATGGTATTTACCACATGTAGCAAATATGTCACCTTTTCCATTTAATGAGGGCCTCAGGCGGCTCCCACACAGAGATTTTCTGCAGCAGTAAGTCCTGTTAAGGGCAGCCTTATAGATAATCCTTCCTTATGGAGTCCTCTTTGTCTGCAGCCTCAAGCCTTGGCAAAACATTTCCATAGACTAAAGACAAAGCTTACAGACAGGTTGAGCCTGGGTTCATTATCAGATCTGTGCTGCATGGTGGTGGACCTTAATCTTTGCCCAATTACCAGTGGAGCACAACCAGAGGACTGGTGCTGATTTCCCTAATAGGGATTCTGGTTATTACTTAAGGTGGTTCACCACCGGCCCTTAAACAAAACCCCAATGTCATGCAGTTTACGTTTACTAGAGTATCTTTGGGAGAATCTTGATGCAGAAAGTTGGAGAGAGTAACTATTACCACCTTTTCTCTCAACATAATATTTGTGGGGACATGCTTCATGTTGACAGCACTGAAGCTTTGCAGCTACTTCTCATGCCTGTCTTATGTATACACCTGTAGAAGCCATAACTATATATGTTCATAATCAGCACATCACACGATCAAATCCTCAACCTCATCTACTTAACATCACCAATAATCACTTCTGCCCCTGGATAGAACAAGCTATCAACATCCCTATGTCCTTCTTCTTCATCTTACCAAAGCTGACGTTAACTGAAAAGAGAAAAAAATCCTTCGAAGGCTTCTTCAACAACAACCTAATGCTTGAACTCTTCTCTCACCCTGCAAACTCCACATCCCATGCAACACCTTTCAAGACCTCACTCACAATACACACTTCATTGGCAATCATATAAGAAAATGGAAGGAAAGGAATATGCCAGATGATTTAATGATACTGAAATCCCTATGTGCAACAAGCAGACAACTCACTACATTAGCTAAAGCAAAGTACTGTACCAACACTATCATAGAAGCCTGCAACAAAATCAGAACACTCTTCAAGACAATAAAGTACCACATTAAACCCCTGTCTGACCAGTCTATCCAACACATCATGACAAGTGCAATGCAATCAACCTACACAGGGTCCAGTAGTATATGGAGAATAGCAAGTCTACTTAGCCGCATCCCTTTTAATAGAATCCTGCAATGATCATCCTTCAAATCTGCATGTCTCAGAGTTCTTACTGGCATACTCAACTCCTCCTCGGCTACCCATGCCCTTCATCACAACTCTCTTTGGGAAAGCTCTCCCACCCCAACTAACCATTGGTAATATCTGCTTTTGCTTAAAGCATCTTCCCAGAACCTCTCAAGACAGACCAGCTATACCATCTCTTAACAATACGTCTACTCAATACTGAAGACCTTGCTAACTTCAGGACCATCATTCACTTACCCTTTATTAGCATAATCTTTGAAAAAGCTGTCTACCCTCAACTTCAAGATCACATGCTAGTTATCTTCTCTGTGACAAGCAATCTAGATTCTGATCATGCTTCAGCATGAAGAACTCTACCTTACATATCCTAAATAATTACGTCCTCTCCACAGATATAGATGCCCCATCGACCTGATATAATTGCATCTCTCAGCTGCCTTTGACACAGTGGGTTGTATGTATAGAGAGCAGGAAAGTTCAACAATATACTAACATTATACAACTCTACTTGAAAGACTCACTGAACTCCAGACATCAGGTGCATCAAATACTGCCATAAGCTCACCCAGACCTCGATGTCCAGAGTATACCTGAAGCTCAACCCCACCAAGACAGAATTCCTAATATTTGCATCAATACCAAGAAAAAATAGTACAAACTTGACTCAATGATATTAACCTTGATGGTTTCAAACTTTCATGCAATTCCAAGCCAGTTCTATTTATCGTAGGCACCAATCTCACTTCAAGAATTCATTGCCAAAAACAAAGACAGTTCCTCTAATGTGAAGAAAGAATACCCATTTCTTCCAGAAAGCAATTTATACCAGCTGCTCAAGCACTCGTACTCTCGAATCTGGATGGCGATAATGTCCTGTTCATGGCATCCCAGGTTTCGCATTGACCCCACTTAAGTTCAGCCGACAAACACAGATCTTTTCATGCAGGGATTAGAGAAATACGATGACATCAGCCCCACCCTGATGGTATTTGTTAGAAATTGGGTTTATGGTTGGCAGGGGTATGCACCCTATCCAAGCAGGAACCATAGTCTTAGTCAGGGCAACTCAGATACACATCATAAATCAACCTTTGGTCATCGTCTAGTAGATTGGCATAGAGCAGGCAGACTTAACTTAAGAGGCAATGTGTAAAGAATATATACAACACTTACACCTCTAAACCAATGAAAACACTGAATAAAAATAGAGCCTAATGCATTGAAAAAAACAAGACCAAAATGGCAAAAATCTAGTAAGTAGTGGTTGAGATATGGATTTTTCAAAAATATTTACAATTGTACTCCTTAAAAGCTTGAAGCACCAACTGGAGCTAATTGGTCAAGCTAGACTGGGTAAATCCAAAGTTCTGATCCTCACAGTTTGGGGATGTGTTGTCATCGAGCCACACAGTTGTCGATCCTTGAGCAGTAGTGCAGTGTCAAACCCTCTTTGTACGTCGTCATCGAGCCTTACTGCCAGTGATTTGAGGTGATGCACCTGGGCTGATGGTGAGGCACTGGTCCTTAGCCAAGCAATCAGTGAAGAAGAGTTTTCACCTCGGCGTAGAGGAGAGATGTGGCGGTTCCATTCGGTGCACTTCTGCAGCACAGCAGTCTTCCTCCGTGGCAGAATGTCCTCACATCTAGACATGTACTGATTTGGTGGGATTTGGGGGTCTAGTACTTATCCCCCAGTTGTGCCTTTGAAGTGGGGGAAACTTGAAAGAAAGACCTTTGAAGTGCACAGGGTCCCTGCTCTTCCTTCCCTGGCTCCAAACACACTACTGGGGGTTTTACAGCCCTTTGTGAGGGCTCAGGACCGAGCCCATTCAGGTTTCCCTCCCATCCTGCCCATGATGACCCATCAAGATGTTAATGGTCCTTCAGGATGTGGATGGCCCATCTGGCACACCTATGCTCTCTTTGTGAGTGGATATCCAGAGGGAATCCAAACCCAGATGTGTACTCAGATAGGCAGAGACACAGAATATCATGCACTCAAATGATCCCAACCACAGAGAGGACACTGAAGCCGATGCTGGACCTCCACTCCTCTCAGGAAGATTCAAGATACAGGGACGGTATACCTTGATCCTGCAGCTTCTGGAGTGGGAAGGAGGGAGACAAAATAAGAAAAATACACTTGAGGTACCTGATCTGCTCAGTGACAATACTACTCTGCTTAACAGGATGTGTCGCACCTTGAACCTTCTGGGTATTTGAAGGTGGACATTTGCAGGACCAGCACCTCTGGTTTTGTGAATGTGCAATACACTCTGAATAACAAGAACAGGCAATTAAAATCAAAACACTAGCAATTCTCTACATAATTTACAATGCACTTCTTCAATAACCAACATTTACAGGTTTCTTCAAAATCATGGCATAATAGCAGAACAACCAGTTTTTTGGGATGAGTATTTTCTAGGACTCTTGAGGAAGAATGTGACATCACTGAATGGAGCCTCTGATACTTGTGGGCTAAACACTGAACATAGATCAGAGTTACCAGCACTCCCAAGGTTATACTTGTTACATAGATTGGAGTTAGGAACACTCCCAAGGCATACTAGTAACAAGTTTACATTTGGTACATAGATTACATCTGGTACATAGATTACACTTGAAACAAGGTTATATTTAAACAAGTTTACACTTGAAAAAATATTTGAGTTACTGACACTCCCAAGGTTGCAATCGAAACATGGGTTGGAGTTAATGGAACTCCCAAGGGTAGACTAGGTACATAGGTTGGAGATAATGACACTCATAAGGTATGCTGAAAACACAAACTGGAGGTTCCAAGGTTCATATAAATATCAATTGTTTCTAAAAGAACATTCTTGATAACACGTTCATTCAATGGGGAAACACAAAAATAATTCTATGGTCCATGAGCGACAACAGTTGAATTGCCAAGGTTGGATAGAAGTCCGGAGTAAGGACTAGCACAGAGCCCTGGAGAAAAATTATGGAGAAGGAACTGGAGACAAGTCCAGAGTCATGAAGAGGTTGGCAGTCAGGTCTGCTGACTGCTATAAAGAATTAGGGGCATATTTATACTCTGCACCGAATGTGCGTCAAAATATTTTACCCACATTCAGCACAAATTGTGCACCATATTTAAACTTTGACGCCACGGCCCACGGACGTCAAAATTCTTCTGTGTGCGTCATCTTTTAGATGTGGGAAACTGCCTTGCGTTAATGACATGCAAGGTAGGCGTTTCTGCCCCAAAAATGACTTTAACCCCTTCGCTGCCAGGCCTTTTCCCCCTCCTGTGCCAGGCCTTTTTTTGCCTATTTGGGGCAGTTCGCACTTAGGCCCTCATAACTTTTTGTCCACATAAGCTAACCAAGCCAAATTTGCGTCCTTTTTTTCCAACATCCTAGGGATTCTAGAGGTACCCAGACTTTGTGGGTTCCCCTGAAGGAGGCCAAGAAATTGGCCAAAATACAGTGAAAATTTCGTTTTTTTCAAAAAAATTGGAAAAACTGGCTGCAGAAGAAGGCTTGTGGTTTTTCCCCTGAAAATGGCATCAACAAAGGGTTTGCGGTGCTAAACTCAGCAGCTTCCCAGCTTTCAGGAACAGGCAGACTTGAATCAGAAAACCCAATTTTTCAACACAATTTTGGCATTTTACTGGGGCATACCCCATTTGTGCAATTTTTTGTGCTTTCAGCCTCCTTCCAGTCAGTGACAGGAATGGTCATGAAACCAATGCTGGATCCCAGAAACCTAAACATTTCTGAAAAGTAGACAAAATTCTGAATTCAGAAAGGGGTCATTTGTGTAGATCCTACAAGGGTTTCCTACAGAAAATAACAGCTGAAAAAGAAAAATATTGAAATTGAGGTGAAAAAAACATCAATTTTTCTCTACTTTTTACTCTGTAACTTTTCCCTGCAATGTCAGATTATCGAAAGCAATATACCGTTACATCTGCTGGACTCCTCTGGTTGCGGGGATATATAGGGTTTGTAGGTTCATCAAGAACCCGAGGAACCCAGAGCCAATAAATGAGCTGCACCCTGCAGTGCGTTTTAATTCTATACCGGGTATACAGTAATTCATTTGCTGAAATATAAGGAGTAAAAAATAGCTATCAAGAAAACCTTTGCATTTCCAAAAAGGGCACAAGATAAGGTGTTGAGGAGCAGTGGTTATTTGCACATCTCTGAATTCCGGGGTGACCATAGTAGCACGTGAATTACATGGAATTTCTCAAATAGATGTCTTTTTTACACACACCCCTATATTTGGAAGGAATAAATGTAGAGAAAGACAAGGGGCAATAACACTTGTTTTGCTATTCTATGTTCCTCCAAGTCTCCCGATAAAAATGATACCTCACTTGTGTGGCTAGGCCTAGCGCCCGCGACAGGATATGCCCCAAAACACAACGTGGACACATCACAGAAAACAGAGCTGTTTTTAGCAAAGTGACTACCTGTAGATTTTGGCCTCTAGCTCAGCCGCCACCTAGGGAAACCTACCAAACCTGTGCATTTCTGAAAACTAGAGACCTAGGGGAATCCAAGGAGGGGTGACTTGTGTGGCTCGGACCAGGTTCTGTTACCCAGAATCCTTTGCAAACCTCAAACTTTGGCTAAAAAAACTAATTTTCCTCACATTTTGGTGACAGAAAGTCCTGGAATCAGAGAGGAGCCACAAATTTCCTTCCACCCAGCGTTCCCCCAAGTCTCCCGATAAAAATGATACCTCACTTGTGTGGGTAGGCCTAGCGCCCGCGACAGGATATGCCCCAAAACACAACGTGGACATATCACAGAAAACAGAGCTGTTTTTAGCAAAGTGACTACCTGTAGATTTTGGCCTCTAGCTCAGCCGCCACCTAGGGAAACCTACCAAACCTGTGCATTTCTGAAAACTAGAGACCTAGGGGGATCCAAGGAGGGGTGACTTGCGGGGCTCGGACCAGGTTCTGTTACCCAGAATCCTTTGCAAACCTCACAATTTGGCTAAAAAAACACATGTTCCTCACATTTCTGTGGCAGAAAGTTCTGGAATCTGAGAGGAGCCACAAATTTCCTTCCACCCAGCGTTCCCCCACGTCTCCCGATAAAAATGATACCTCACTTGTGTGGGTAGGCCTAGCGCCCGCGACAGGATATGCCCCAAAACACAACGTGGACATATCACAGAAAACAGAGCTGTTTTTAGCAAAGTGACTACCTGTAGATTTTGGCCTCTAGCTCAGCCGCCACCTAGGGAAACCTACAAAACCTATGCATTTCTGAAAACTAGAGACCTAGGGGAATCCAAGGAGGGGTGACTTGTGTGGGTCGGACCAGGTTCTGTTACCCAGAATCCTTTGCAAACCTCAAAATTTGGCTAAAAAAACACATGTTCCTCACATTTCTGTGGCAGAAAGTTCTGGAATCTGAGAGGAGCCACAAATTTCCTTCCACCCAGCGTTCCCCCACGTCTCCCGATAAAAATGATACCTCACTTGTGTGGGTAGGCCTAGCGCCCGCGACAGGATATGCCCCAAAACACAACGTGGACACATCACAGAAAACAGAGCTGTTTTTAGCAAAGTGACTACCTGTAGATTTTGGCCTCTAGCTCAGCCGCCACCTAGGGAAACCTACCAAACCTATGCATTTCTGAAAACTAGAGACCTAGGGGAATCCAAGGAGGGGTGACTTGTGTGGCTCGGACCAGGTTCTGTTACCCAGAATCCTTTGCAAACCTCAAAATTTGGCTAAAAAAACACATGTTCCTCACATTTCTGTGGCAGAAAGTTCTGGAATCTGAGAGGAGCCACAAATGTCCTTCCACCCAGCGTTCCCCCATGTCTCCCGATAAAAATGATACCTCACTTGTGTGGGTAGGCCTAGCGCCCGCGACAGGATATGCCCCAAAACACAACGTGGACATATCACAGAAAACAGAGCTGTTTTTAGCAAAGTGACTACCTGTAGATTTTGTCCTCTAGCTCAGCCGCCACCTAGGGAAACCTACCAAACCTATGCATTTCTGAAAACTAGAGACCTAGGGGAATCCAAGGAGGGGTGACTTGTGTGGCTCGGACCAGGTTCTGTTACCCAGAATCCTTTGCAAACCTCAAAATTTGGCTAAAAAAACACATGTTCCTCACATTTCTGTGGCAGAAAGTTCTGGAATCTGAGAGGAGCCACAAATTTCCTTCCACCCAGCGTTCCCCCACGTCTCCCGATAAAAATGATACCTCACTTGTGTGGGTAGGCCTAGCGCCCGCGACAGGATATGCCCCAAAACACAACGTGGACATATCACAGAAAACAGAGCTGTTTTTAGCAAAGTGACTACCTGTAGATTTTGGCCTCTAGCTCAGCCGCCACCTAGGGAAACCTACCAAACCTATGCATTTCTGAAAACTAGAGACCTAGGGGAATCCAAGGAGGGGTGACTTGTGTGGCTCGGACCAGGTTCTGTTACCCAGAATCCTTTGCAAACCACAAAATTTGGCTAAAAAAACACATGTTCCTCACATTTCTGTGGGTGAAAGTTCTGGAATCTGAGAGGAGCCACAAATTTCCTTCCACCCAGCGTTCCCCCACGTCTCCCGATAAAAATGATACCTCACTTGTGTGGGTAGGCCTAGCGCCCGCGACAGGATATGCCCCAAAACACAACGTGGACATATCACAGAAAACAGAGCTGTTTTTAGCAAAGTGACTACCTGTAGATTTTGGCCTCTAGCTCAGCCGACACCTAGGGAAACCTACCAAACCTGTGCATTTCTGAAAACTAGAGACCTAGGGGAATCCAAGGAGGGGTGACTTGTGTGGCTCGGACCAGGTTCTGTTACCCAGAATCCTTTGCAAACCTCAAAATTTGGCTAAAAAAACACATGTTCCTCACATTTCTGTGGCAGAAAGTTCTGGAATCTGAGAGGAGCCACAAAAACCTTCCACCCAGCGTTCCCCCATCTCTCCCGATAAAAATGATACCTCACTTGTGTGGTAGGCCTAGCGCCCGCGACAGGATATGCCCCAAAACACAACGTGGACATATCACAGAAAACAGAGCTGTTTTTAGCAAAGTGACTACCTGTAGATTTTGGCCTCTAGCTCAGCCGCCACCTAGGGAAACCTACCAAACCTGTGCATTTCTGAAAACTAGAGACCTAGGGGAATCCAAGGAGGGGTGACTTGTGTGGCTCGGACCAGGTTCTGTTACCCAGAATCCTTTGCAAACCTCAAAATTTGGCTAAAAAAACACATGTTCCTCACATTTCTGTGGCAGAAAGTTCTGGAATCTGAGAGGAGCCACAAATTTCCTTCCACCCAGCATTCCCCCAAGTCTTCCGATACAAATGATACCTCACTTGTGTGGGTAGGCCAAGCGCCCGCGACAGGAAACGCCCCAAAGCGCAACGTGGACACAACCAAAATTTTGGAAGAAAACAGTGCCTACCTGTGGATTTTGGCCTGTAGCTCAGCGGGCACCTAGGGAAACCTACCAAACCTGTGCATTTCTGAAAACTAGAGACCTAGGGGAATCCAAGGAGGGGTGACTTGCGGGGCTCGGACCAGGTTCTGTTACCCAGAATCCTTTGCAAACCTCAAAATTTGGCCAAAAAACACTTTTTCCTCTCATTTCTGTGGCAGAAAGTTCTGGAATCTGAGAGGAGCCACAAATTTCCTTCCACCCAGCATTCCCCCAAGTCTCCCGATAAAAATGATACCTCACTTGTGTGGGTGGGCCAGGTGCCTGCAACAGAATAAGGCCCAAAACCTGAAGAGATAGAAGGGATAGGTATTTTTGCAATATATCATTTTGATGTGTGCACATACGTCCGTGATGTGCCAAACACTAAAAAAGTGAAAAGAAACACTTAGGTTATGTGAAGAAGACCCCTCACCCACCAACCAAGTTGGTGGCATGCTTCATCATCGGGGTCCCACCCGAGGCACCTAGCGTGTCACAGGTGTGCTGCGACGCCTGATTACAGCGGAGCAGGTTTTGTCATTTTTTACAACACATACTGGTTGGATTTGGCACGAGGGTGAGTGATGGTTCAGTGGATCAAATTTTATTAACAAGAGATTTCACAAAAATGAAATGCACTGCTAATAACTGAAAGGCAAAAAAGTGAACCAATGACTCACAGCTCGTGAGCTGTAAAGCCGCGACAAGGCACCAACCGCTTTACAGTCCATTCACACACCTTTCATACATGACACGCACAAGAGCATTCACACCGCCAGCCACGGGCCCAGCACATTACAACACTCACATCGACAGACCGCGCCACTCAAGGGCCCATCACTTACATACGCCACATGCCTGATACAAGAATCACACCAGCTGATGGGAGTGTGGACTGCCGTTTGGCTGGCACCGCCAGCCAAGCGCCACCCCACGCACACCGCCAGCCAAGCGCCACCCCACGCACACCGCCAGCCAAGCGCCACCCCACGCACACCGCCAGCCAAGCGCCACCCCACGCACACCGCAATCACTTTTTTTTATTTATAAACAACAAATAAACTACTAATTATAAAATAGGCACAAAACTACAAACACAAAACCTCAAACTAAATACACGACAGATGCCAACCGTGAAACATATGAAAATATAAAACAGACAGCTTACGCTCACGGTATTTCCCAAAAGTTTTTCCTTGTGTGGTAACTTCTAAAACAGCTGGGCACACACAGCCCAGGCTTTGAAGGGCATTCGGGGCAGTACATCCGGCTCTCCCTCCGGATTGATCTCCGGGCACATACTCTACATTTCTTTGTGGGCATGTCTTTTTTGGGAGTGGGAGGAATGTGATCTGGAAAGTGCCGATCTTTCAATCTAGCCACATCCTCCACCACTTCTACTCTAGGAACTCTTGCCGGTTCCACCACAATAAGGCTTTCTATCACCGACTCCTGAAATTTAACAAAAGTCATCCTTGACTCAGGTGAACAATCCTTGTATACAATAAAGGCATTAAAAGTTGCCAAATGAAATAAATGTAGGGCCAACTTTTTATACCACACATACGACTTACGAAGAGCAGTGTAAGGTTCCAACCTCTGATCTACTCTATCAACACCACCCATGTGCCTATTGTAGTCCAAAATGCACGCAGGTTTGCGCACTTCCGCAACCTGACCCCAAACAGCCACAGGGGAAGTACTCTCATCATGGATGGTCGATAGCATGTACACATCCCTCCTGTCTGAAAATTTCATAGCTAACAGCTCATTATTCCGCAAGGCACTGCAATGTCCCCTCTCAAGTTTTTTACAGACAAGCTCCCTTGGATAGCCTTTGCGGTTAGAACGGATTGTGCCACAAGCAACAGTGTCCACCCTAAACAACTCCTTGAACAACTGCACTCCAGTGTAGAAATTATCTACGTACAAATGGTGACCTTTGTTAAACAGCCGTCTAGCAAGTTCCCACACAATTTTTTCGCTAACTCCAAAAGTGGCCGGACAACCAGGAGGGTCAATACTGGAATCCCTACCAGTGTAGACCCGGAAATTATAAACATATCCTGTACTGCTTTCTGACAGCAGATACAATTTAATCCCATACCGTGCCCTCTTACTAGGGATGTACTGCTTAAAAACTAAACGCCCCTTGAAAAGGACCAAAGACTCGTCCACACTTATCTCTTTGCCTGGAACATAGACCTCTGAAAACCGATCCACAAAATGATCAAGGACAGGCCTAATCTTAAAAAGGCGGTCACAATCAGGGTGATCTCGTGGCAAGGCTAAAGCATTGTCTACAAAATGCAGCATACGAAGAAGAAGCAAATACCGATTACGTGTCATAGTTGCAGGAAATATAGCAGTTGCCATCAAGGGACTAGTAGACCAATAAGAAGCCAGTGACGGCTTCCTGATCAACCCCATCAAAAAAGACAAACCTAAAAACCTTTTCATCTCTTCCAGATATGTGGGAACCCAATGAGTAGCTCTAGACTGAGGCTTAAGTCTGGCAGCGTTGTCCCGCAAATATTGCTCTGCATACACATTTGTCTGCTCCACAATCTCTTCCAAAAATACATCGTCCATAAACAAGTGAAAGAAATGGACAGGCAGAAAGTTTTCTGTATTAACTCTACACCCTGGGAGACTAGTAAATGCAGGTAACTGTGGCTGCTCCATGTTTGGGGCAATCCAGGTGTCAGGTCTTCTAATGGGAAACCCTTCAGCCCCAGGCTGCTGCACTCTTGGCACATCAATGTCCTCCTCTAACTCAGGCCCTTCATCTGCACTGAGAGTAGCTTCCTCATCAGAAGAATACTCTTGGACAGAAAACTCACTTCCAGAATCTCCTGCTTCCTCCTCTGCCTCAGATGCAGAGTCAGTGTCGTAATCATGGTCTGAAGACGACTCAAAGAGCATGCGAACAACCTGCTGAGCGGTCACTTTGCGGCTAGCCATGATCCTAACAACAAATGGATTGCCAACAACAACTAGCACTAAAATAAGTAATAAACAAAGTGTAGCTTTATCACAAAGAGTTATGTACTACAAAAAACTATACCACTCAGTTGCCTGAAATAGCTACTCACCAAGCAACTACTCTGCACAGACACAGCAATCACCAATGATATCCCACTAAAAAGAAAAAACAAAAAAGCAAATTAGACATATGACAACACAAACATCACTGTGCTCAAATCTAAGGACAATGTCAAACACACAATACTGCATTTAGTACACCACCTACAAACATGTCATTCATGCATGTCAACAATACTCCTTTGGAGTAAATTGCTTTCACTTACCTAAAACATGCAGCTATGCAAACCACTGGACAACTACTGCCAAAACCGCTAAGATCCACAGCAAAGGAAGCAAAAGCGTTGAAATAGAAGAAAAAGAAGAAATAAATTGTTATAATCACAAATACAAATACTTTGCCTGTTGACAAACACCCCACCACCAAGAACTTAGAAGTTGTCCCTGGTACCTAAGTGGATCCTGCCCCCCCTCGGGGGTAGATGGGCGTAAAAAAATTAGCCGAAATGGGCAACACCTCTGTGCCCCCTTTTAGGGGGCAACCCTTCCCAAAGGGGGCACCCCCAGCACAAAACAAAAAAATCCCTGCCGTATTGGTGGTTTCTGCCCTCCTTGGGGGCAGATGGGCCTACAAAATTACACACACACCACACAATCCCTGGCGCCTAGTGTGCTTCCACCCCCCCGGGGCCAGATCGTCCAAAAAATGACTGGTCTGCCATCGGGGGGCCGAAACAGAAAAAAAAAACTCCCCAGGGGAGAGACCCTTGCCCAAGGGGTTGCCCTCAAAATAAACAACAAAAACAAAATCCCTGGTGTCTAGTGGATTTTGCCCCCCCGCCCCCCCCCGCGGCAGATCAGCCCAAAAATTGGCAATCTGCCCCCGGGGGGGAGGGGGGGGCAAATACTAAAAAATGTGTCCCCCAGTGGGACGCCCCTTGCATTAAGGGTCGCCCCCCCAAAAAAACTTTACAATAAAAATAAATCCCTGGTGTCTAGTGGTTTTCAACCCCCCTCGGGGGCAGATCTGCCAAAAAATCAGCGGATCTGCCCCCCGGGGGGGGGCTAAATACAAATAAAAATTCCCCGGGGGGGCCACCCTGGCCCAAGGGGTCGCCCCCAAAATATACACAAAATATAAAATCCCTGGTGTCTAGTGGTTTTTGCCCCCCCCCCGGGGGCAGATCCGCCGAAAATTCGGCGGATCTGCCCCGGGGGGGGGGGGGGGCGAAATACAAAAAAAAATTGCCCCCGGGGTGGGGCGACCCTTGCCCAAGGGGGTCGTCCCCAAAATAAACATAAAATACTATATCCCTGGTGTCTAGTGGTTTTCGCCCCCCCCTGGGGGCAGATCCGCAGAAAAATCGGCAGATCTGCCCCCAGGGGGGGGCGAAATACTAAAAATAATTGCCCCCGGGGGGGGCGACCCTTGCCCAAGGGGTCGCCCCCAAAATATTGAAAAAAATAAATCCCTGGTGGCTAGTGGAGATTCCTGCTCCACGATCGCGGGCTCTGCCCGCGATCGTGGAGCAGGAATCTAATGAAAACAGGCACCGGGGGAAAGGAAAAACCCTTTCCTTTCCCCCCGTGTCTGTTTCCACCACCCCGACCCCCAAAAACGAAGAGGACTCACCTTTTCGGTCCTCCTCGGTAGACGCGCTGGAAGCAAATGGCTTCCAGCGCGCCCGGCAACACTAGATGACGTCAACGCGCTGTGCGCGCGCTGACGTCATCGGATTGCCGTGGGGGGGGCGGGGGTGGAAGGGGAAGGTCTTCCCCTTCCATCCCCGCCTGGGGGGGAGGGGGGGTGCACGGGGGGCGCGCTAGCGCGCCCCCAAGTTCCCCTGTGCCTAGGACGAGATGATCTCGTCCAAGGCACAGGGGAACTGTAGCCTTGGACGAGATCATCTCGTCCAAGGCACAGAAGAGGTTAAGGCCTGTGCACCTTAAATGACTCCTGCGTCATTTTGACCCACAGGAGGGGGTGGGCCTAAAAAATGGCACACCGACTGATGTGCGCCGTTTTTTAACGCCTGAGTGGGGGCAGGCAGTAAGAGACCCGTGGGCTCACTTCCATGGTCTCCAGAGTCCAGAGGTGCCCTTCCCTGCCCCCAGGGACACATCCTACCACCCTCGCCCACCCCTGGAGGACACCCATGGATGTCAGATAAGTTGAGGTAAGTATTTTTTTACATGCCACTGTGCCCAATGACCATGCCCAGGGGACAGAAGTCCCCTGGGCATGGCCATTGGGCAAGGGGGCATGACTCCTGTCTTTGCTAAGACAGGAGTCATTTCAGTGGGGGCTGTGCATCAAAAAATGGCGCAAGTTCGGTGTGAGGAATGATATTGCCTCAAACATGACTTGCACCATTTTTTGATGCACAACCCCCATTTTTCCCTATGCCGGCGCTGCCTGGTGTCTAGTGGGTTTTTTGTGTGACTATTTCACGCAAGGGGAGTGACCTGTTATGCAAGGCTCACTCCCCACGGAGGCAATTTTATTTTAGGCCATTTCTGTCCCCCCATGGGGGCAGATCGGCCTATTTTAATTGGGCCGATTTGCCCCCGAGGGGGCCCGAAAAAAGTAGTAACCAGGGATATATCCTTTTTTATTTTCTACCGGGGGAGCGGCCTCTTAGGTAAGGGTTATTCCCCTGGGGACCACATTTGTTTAGGCCATTTTTGAAGCCCTTTGGTGGTTAGAAGCTTACAATAAAACCTGCCGTCTGCACATTAAAGGGCATAGCAGGATCTGAAATCCCCTTTGGCTGAACAAGCACACCAAAATTAGTTTCCTGGCAAGTTACTATAAACGCATCCGAATATCTGATTGGGAACTCTCAGTAATGAAGGTGCTAAAAGGCCTCTACTACCTGGATCCATACACCTTCCACGTCTTGAGTCTCTACCACTTGCTGATGTGGTTGGGATCATGAGCTATACAGTTTCCCTTTACAGGAAACTTATAGCATTTCTACTTCAATTCATAAACTCTAGACCAACTCTAGCTGACCAGTAGTACAGGAGCAGGTTGCTAAACAACCAATCAGTCAATAGACACTAAGGCCCATATTTATACTTTATTAGCGTCGCATTTGCAGCATTTTTTGATGGGAGGAGCAGTCTTACATACTGTCACTAGGAGCGATATAGTATATGTGTAGTCTAGAGAGACACCGTCCCCATGTCGATCTGGGGTCAGGCCATCCAAGCAAATAGCTGCAGCGAAGCGGTCAGCAATCAGCATACAGTCGTGGTCATCTGGCTTGAATCTCCCTCTAACGTATCTCGGACAAAGGGGTGTTTTATAATAAAACAGCTGACATTCTAAGAAATGGTCCCCACGTGTGAGTGTATGTTTTCTGTGAATGTTGGAGACACAGCATACCACATCTGTCAGCAACCCTATCTGACTGTAGCCTTGGAGAATTCACAAAGTGCAATACATGTCCTACTAAGATTGTGATGCTTTCCTAGGCGAAAGTACAATGAGATATAGAAAAACAAACAGCACTGCAAATGTGGCTATTGCTAGAAAAAAAAAGCAATGCTGAATAAAATGTAACCAAATTAAAGTGCACAGCAGTAGCCTAGTTAGCTAAAACAACCTGTCTAAAACATGGCTAAAATAGCCATACAACACCCTCCTCTTGGTGGTCAAAGGTGATTTAAAACTCAAGGTAAAAGTAATGTAATAAAACCCTTACACTAAAAAAAAAAAAAAAAAAAAAAACATGTACGTCAACTGTAACAAGTTAAGGACAATTTGAACATGGTGAAAAAACCCAAATTCAACAGTCAGTGTCACTTTGGAAATCACCAATGACATCGGGGACAATCCGAGCCAGGAGACGTTCTACTTTGAAAAGTGGTATAAGATCCAGATCATATTCCAAACCCTGAGTGCCAGCTGAGACAGCAGCATTCCGTGTCATGCCCACAATGCAGGTAAGAGTCACAGAATCCACAAAAGGCAACTCAGAAACAGCTTCCGTTAGCAAATGAATCCTCATTGTGCATGCCTGATAATGAGCCCTTATTGAGGACATCAACAGCCAGCATCCAATGAAAGTAAGTGCTGCGTATAAAGACATATTTTTAGTGCATATTCAAAGAGGCACCAGAGGCATGGAAACACGGGCTCCACACAATCCAAAACCGATCGGAATGACAAAGACCAGTCACACTCCACTTGTTCCAGGAGAGGTGCTCCGAAATACTGCGTCATGTATTCACAACACAGTTGTGCTGGCGGTAGCACTTTCAGCACTGCTTGCTGTGAGGAGACAGCCATTGTGCAGAAAAAGTAGTAACAGCAAAATGCCACCTACTATAGCCAAAGTAATCAGAAATCCACCAGAAATACTCCAAAATATTGAATGTATGGCTGATTGTGTATTAAACCTAATATAGAGGAAAAGGTGTGAACAAAAAGTGGGCGATTCCAGTAGTACTGGATGCATTGAATATTTATCCACGAGCTCACCAAGGGGTCTCAGAAATTTTGAACTCAGAAGGGACTGAATCGCCACCGACGACCTCGCAACCTGAAGCGCATAGGTCGTGCAACATGTTTTTGCAACAATAAAGCCTTTAGTCTGCTCAACTTGCCAAAATTCACATCAGAAGTAGCAATATGAAGCCAAACGTCTGTTACTCCTTGAAGTGGCTTAGGGGGAAAGAGGACATTCCCGCAACATGTAACAATTTGGGAGACCAAAATGACATAAGCTATTCCGGCTCCCATTCCACAACAGAGCTCACTGTTAAGAAGCAGATAGCTGCCATTGGAGAGCACCTGGCACACATCTCTAATCAAGGGGACTGGGACACCCTTCAGTTAACAAGCCAAATTTGCCATGGAGGCATTGCATGCTCCGTGCAAGGACATCTGTTTACAAACCATCAAATGGCTCACAGAAGTCTTGCATTCACTACCACTAAGAAAGACCTATTTCATGCCATTGAAACATTTGTACTAGGAAGGAAGCTATCATTACACATGGAGAGAGGAAGAGGGAGGAGGGGGGATAACTATGGAGGAACACTCCGTACTTAGCTCCCTATAATTCAAAGTACACACGAAAGTACGGGGTTCTCTAGAAGCGGACGTCGCGGATATTAGCGTAGTCCTAGGTTGTATGTATTCCTATTTGGAAGGGTAACGTCAGTGGAATGTCAGTTGGAAATTACCGAGTGGAACAGCGAGGGGTGGGAAGAAGGGAATTTCCTTTTACGGACTAGGTGGTCTCACACACTATATAGTGTCATGCTTCATCATTTGACCACCTAGACCCACCCAGGTAGGACATTGCCACCTGGGCGGACTCAACCTCACTGTTAAAGGAACAGGAGGGAGTGCGTAAATAAACTTGTTTCTGGAAAGATCGGGATCCAGCTAATCTACTGAAAAACTAAAAACACCTAAGCAGACACCTGTGAAGAGCAACAAATTTAATGGTGGTGTCTGTCTGGTGTAGTTAAAAAGGGGGGGTTGGGACACCTCTGTGAGGACAAGGACTCACAGGGTCACCTAACTAATTACTAGCCAACATGTTTCTGCCCTCAAAAGTGAGCCAATGAAGGTCTCGGGGCATTCGTCAGGGCCTAGGATCCCTACGTCTCACGTTGGAGGAAAATACTCTATGGGGAAATCAAAGAGTGAAAAAATGAAAAAAGAATGATCTACATTACCCAAGGAATTACCTTGAGGCGGCCTATGGGGAGAAAAACAATTAATTAGCACTCTGGTGGCACACAGCACTGCAAAACCAACCGACTACACACGTGTCAAGGGGATGCATTCATGCACGAAACACATATGTTCAAAAAAGGTAAAATACATGCGTGGAGTGACTGAGTGGGTATATCTACACAAGTGGACAGTCCTATCACTGCAGGGAATTATAGTTCTTACCCTTTTCTTAGAGGCAGCTAGCCTCTGGTATCCAGGAGGGGGAGTGTCCCCTTATAGTCACACACTAAGGGATAGAGATGAACATAAAGACGAAGTGAGGAGAGGAACAGAAGTAGGCAGAATAGATACAGGGGGAGCGATAGGGGGGGGGGAGAAAAAAGCAAGTTCCCAGTAGGAACCCACTATTGCTGGTAGAAAAATACTGGTTAAGAGAAACCGAAGTGACTATAGACAAAAAAAGTAAGATTAAAAGCAATAAGGGCTTATCTGTGTTGCCTGTGATCCGGTATGCCACTCACTACATCAAAGGGGACGCTCGCCGTGCGCCTACTTCGTCCTCTCCTTGGACCGCTTGTGACAAGTGGCCAAGGGAGAACGGTCTATTTATGGCTGTAAGAAATTCCAGGTGCGCCCTGTTAGCGCGTAAATTGGAGTTCAATTAATGTTAATCACCGCCGCGGGCCTCTTTGCGTTACTAGCCTCGATATGATTGCCGTAATGGCGGGCGCACCGGCCAAGCCGGGGCGCCGGCATGAATGTGATCGAGTTCAAAGGCGGGCCTCTTTAGGTTGATGGCGCGATGTGCTTTACCGCACCCGCCGGCGCCCCAGCAGTGCTGGGGCGCCGGCATGAATGCGGGCGAGTGCAAGGGTGGGGCCCGAGCCGGAAGATTCCGGCCCGTGCGCCACCAGCGGAAGGCTCGCGTTTATAGTGGCCGCTGGGAAATGTAGTTCCCAGCGGTCCCGTAGCCCAAAGGGCTAAGAAAGAAAGAAAAAACGAGGAAAGACGAGGGGAAGGATAAAGAAAAGGAAGGAGAGGGGGGGGGGGAAAAAAAAGAGGGGGGGGAAACGAAAGAAAGGGAGGAGGGAGAAGGGATATTGTAGAAGAAATGCAACCGGGGGGGGGGGGGGGGGGGGGGAAAAGGACGAGAAAAAGATAGAGCAGAAGCGGACGGAAGGGAGGACTCATAAATTAGTCAGAGAAATCATTTATTGAGTGTGAACCAAGGGATCTCATCATTAAGACCATTGGTGTCCATGTGTAATCTCCAGACCCAACGTTGTTCGGCCTGGAGCAATCTCTGTGTAATATTGGAGGACGATGGAGATAGTTGCTCAATGACCGTCCAGTGTAAGTCATCTGCCGAATGTTTTTCCAGAAGGAAGTGGTTAGTCAATTTAGTAGCCTCTCGTTTACAACGGATCGTACTCCTATGTTCACAGATTCTCGTGGCGACCTTTCTAGATGTCATTCCCACGTATTTAAGGTTACAGGGGCATCTAATCAAATATATCACGTTTTTGCTGTTACAGTTGGTTAGGGATCTTTGAGCCCATGGAGTCTTAAGGTCTAGGTCTATTGTGGTTGACTTTTTGGTGAAACAGCAGACACTGCAGTTGCCACATGGGTAGTGTCCTTTTGGTGGTGGGAGGCCCCATAGTGTGGTTAGTGTCGTCAGGGAATTGTTTTTTTCTTCTTTGGGTCTTGTGTGGACAACCATGTCCCGTATGTTTGTGGCTCTTTTAAACGCATGTAGTGGCTGCTGAAAAGGTAAACCACCAGATATAAGGATTTTCCACTCATCATTGATGATTTTCTGAATCTTATTGGATAGTGGATTAAAGGTAGTCACACACACAATTTGTTCAGTGTCAGACGTCCTAGTGCGTGGTTGTAGTAGTTGGTCCCTATTATTATTCCCCGCTCTTTTGTATGCTCTCTTCACCAGATGTGTGGGATAATCCTTGGTTTGCAGCTTACTAACCAATTTCTCAGCGTGTTTACGGTAGTTTGTGAGGGTGGAACAATTCCGTCGTAGACGTAAGAATTGACCAACCGGGAGATTCTCCCTCAGGGACCTTGGGTGGAAGCTTTTGAATTGGAGCAGGTTATTCCGATCTGTGGGTTTATAATAGACCTCTGTGGCTAGAGCCCCATTGCTTTCATAGATTGATAGGTCAAGAAATGCTAGTTGGTTGTCACCTATGGTCATGGTGAAGTTCAGGAAAGGGTTAGCTGTATTTAACCAATTTACAAAATTCATCGCCTCATCTCTAGTTCCCGTCCAGACCAATAGAATGTCATCTATATATCGTTTCCAGAGTTTAATCTGCTTGGAAAACGGGTTGTCATCGTGGTTGACTACCTGTCTCTCAAAGTGATCAACATAGAGACATGCTAGGCTAGGTGCGAAAGTGCTACCCATAGATGTACCCTGTATTTGCAGGAAAAAATTATCCTCAAACTTGAAGTAGTTCCTTGTGAGAGCCAAATGTGCCAAGTCAAGTATGAAGTCAGGCGGTGTACGTGACTCTCCTCTATTGGCTTCCAAAAGGTCGCTAATGACCTGCAGAGTGGCCTCCTGGGGAATGTTGGTGTATAGGGATTCTACATCCAGGGTGATCAACAGTTCTCTAGTTGTGTCAAAAGCCACAGAGTCTAATAAGACTAACACATCCGTCGTGTCTTTTAGGTAAGTAGGAATTCTTCTGACCAATGGCTGAAGGAAGAAATCCACAAATTGAGACAGGGGTTCTAGAACCGATCCGATCCCGGATACAATAGGTCTCCCTGGTGGGGGAATTTTCCCTTTATGCATTTTAGGGAGAATATAAAAGTAGGGAATCCTGGGGTTAGCCTGTATCAGGAAGTCTGCCTCATGTCGAGTAATCCAGTCGTTCTCTAAGCCCTTAATCACGAAAAAGGAAATTTCATCTTGAATATCAGGTGTGGGGTCTCGAGATAAGCGTTTATAATGGTGGGTGTTACCCAACAGACGTTCGCACTCATCTCTATACATTTTAAGTGGAGAAATTACCGTTGCTCCCCCTTTGTCTGCTGGTTTAATGATTATCGTGGGGTCAGATGTCAGGCCTTTCAGAGCTGAAAGCTCGGCCGTACTCATATTCTGGTATGTTTTTTTGGTGGTCCCAGTAAGTGCGTTGACTTTTAGGGATACTGATTTCTCAAAAGCCAGGACCTCGGGGGGCATCTGTCCCGTAGTTGGGCAGAAGGTGGACTTTGGGCGTAGGCCAGTGTTTTTGTCTGAAGCCTCGTAATGTTTCTCCAAGAAGAACGTTTTCAAGCGTATCTTTCGAAACAAACCCGCTAGTTCTGTTCGGGTTTTAAATAAGTCAATTTTGGGCGTGGGCACAAAGTTTAAGCCCTTGTTTAGTGCCTTAGTTTCAATTTCACTCAGAACCCGGTTACTCAGATTGATAATGTTATCTGTTTGATTATCCGTCAGGCTCGTTACAGTGTTTTGCTTGTCCCTGGGAGGGGTTCCCTTTGTGCAGTATTCTCTGGGGTGTCCTCTCTTGGCCTCCAATGCACCTCTTTCCTTTTTCCTTTTCCCCTCCCGTTGCCTCTGTCTAAAAAAGGCTGCGGTGGCTCAGGAAAAGACCATTGTGCAGGGTGTTGGAAAAAGGGCGCCTGGTATTGAGGTGGGAGTCCATATTGGGAAGGC
The DNA here is from genome assembly GCF_031143425.1 of Pleurodeles waltl. Lineage (NCBI taxonomy): Eukaryota > Metazoa > Chordata > Amphibia > Caudata > Salamandridae > Pleurodeles > Pleurodeles waltl. Next base: position 246,843,373 of record NC_090438.1, read on the forward strand.
CAACCCCATTGTTGATTATGGTATGGAGGGCAGGGGGGTAACATAGGTGGGTGATTCCACCTTCCCCGGCGTTGCCCACGTCGTCCGCGACGTTGCCGCAAATTGTCTGATGATGAACTATCATTATCTGAACTGGTGTTGCCACCAGATGAGGTGTCGGATATGTTGTTAGTTTTCGCTACATAATCCGATTTGGTATAAGGGTATATCTTCTCGTGGGAGAACCGATCGAGATCTTTTTGGAATTTAGAAATCTTTCGCTGAGTGAGATATTCCTTATGCTCGTTCATATTTTTGTTAACCTCCTCTAGTTTCTTTTTGAAGGAGAGAACGCTCATCCCTGATTTAAGGTTATTCTCACTCGTTTTTATCTGAATTAGGAGTGCCTCGGATAACCTTGTCGCTGTTTTTATGATCAGGATGAGCCAATCTCTAGTACACTTCCATGCTATCAAAGCCCAATCCTTTCTAAATTCTAGATCTTCAAGGAATATACGTGGGGCATTGGTGACCAACAGTCCATTTGGTGCTGTATTACTCCGGAGGTATTCAGTCAGAACGGCCCCGTGGAGAATAGTTTTGACATGAGATCGTTTTAGTTCTACTAGTGTATCCCAGTCGCCCAACTGGGACAAACTCTTGGAGAGGGTGGTATCACCAAGAAGTGAGGGGGCCGACAGAATGGCTGTCAGATCCTCATCACTGAAGGAGAGTCCTTCCGCCATACTGGGGAAGAAAGAGCACCGATATGAGGCAGTAGGGGGAGAGGGGAAAAGAGAGGGAAGAGGACAAACAACCTTAGTGTTGGTGTGTGGTCCTGGACAAAGGAGCAATAATTACTCACTAGAGGGAGGGGGACTCTCGCAGCTAGCAGCTGCTCAACTATCATTACACATGGAGAGAGGAAGAGGAGGAGGGGGGATAACTATGGAGGAACACTCCGTACTTAGCTCCCTATAATTCAAAGTACACACGAAAGTACGGGGTTCTCTAGAAGCGGACGTCGCGGATATTAGCGTAGTCCTAGGTTGTATGTATTCCTATTTGGAAGGGTAACGTCAGTGGAATGTCAGTTGGAAATTACCGAGTGAACAGCGAGGGGTGGGAAGAAGGGAATTTCCTTTTACGGACTAGGTGGTCTCACACACTATATAGTGTCATGCTTCATCATTTGACCACCTAGACCCACCCAGGTAGGACATTGCCACCTGGGCGGACTCAACCTCACTGTTAAAGGAACAGGAGGGAGTGCGTAAATAAACTTGTTTCTGGAAAGATCGGGATCCAGCTAATCTACTGAAAAACTAAAAACACCTAAGCAGACACCTGTGAAGAGCAACAAATTTAATGGTGGTGTCTGTCTGGTGTAGTTAAAAAGGGGGGGTTGGGACACCTCTGTGAGGACAAGGACTCACAGGGTCACCTAACTAATTACTAACAACATGTTTCTGCCTCAAAAGTGAGCCAATGAAGGTCTCGGGGCATTCGTCAGGGCCTAGGATCCCTACGTCTCACGTTGGAGGAAAATACTCTATGGGGAAATCAAAGAGTGAAAAAATGAAAAAAGAATGATCTACATTACCAAGGAATTACCTTGAGGCGGCCTATGGAGAGAAAAACAATTAATTAGCACTCTGGTGGCACACAGCACTGCAAAACCAACCGACTACACACGTGTCAAGGGGATGCATTCATGCACGAAACACATATGTTCAAAAAGGTAAAATACATGCGTGGAGTGACTGAGTGGGTATATCTACACAAGTGGACAGTCCTATCACTGCAGGGAATTATAGTTCTTACCCTTTTCTTAGAGGCAGCTAGCCTCTGGTATCCAGGAGGGGGAGTGTCCCCTTATAGTCACACACTAAGGGATAGAGATGAACATAAAGACGAAGTGAGGAGAGGAACAGAAGTAGGCAGAATAGATACAGGGGGAGCGATAGGGGGGGGGAGAAAAAAGCAAGTTCCAGTAGGAACCCACTATTGCTGGTAGAAAAATACTGGTTAAGAGAAACCGAAGTGACTATAGACAAAAAAAGTAGATTAAAAGCAATAAGGGCTTATCTGTGTTGCCTGTGATCCGGTATGCCACTCACTACATCAAAGGGGACGCTCGCCGTGCGCCTACTTCGTCCTCTCCTTGGACCGCTTGTGACAAGTGGCCAAGGGAGAACGGTCTATTTATGGCTGTAAGAAATTCCAGGTGCGCCCTGTTAGCGCGTAAATTGGAGTTCAATTAATGTTAATCACCGCCGCGGGCCTCTTTGCGTTACTAGCCTCGATATGATTGCCGTAATGGCGGGCGCACCGGCCAAGCCGGGGCGCCGGCAATGAATGTGATCGAGTTCAAAGGCGGGCCTCTTTAGGTTGATGGCGCGATGTGCTTTACCGCACCCGCCGGCGCCCCAGCAGTGCTGGGGCGCCGGCATGAATGCGGGCGAGTGCAAGGGTGGGGCCCGAGCCCGGAAGATTCCGGCCCGTGCGCCACCAGCGGAAGGCTCGCGTTTATAGTGGCCGCTGGGAAATGTAGTTCCCAGTCGGGGGGGTCCCGTAGCCCAAAGGGCTAAGAAAGAAAGAAAAACGAGGAAAGACGAGGGGAAGGATAAAGAAAAGGAAGGAGAGGGGGGGGGGGAAAAAAGAGAGGGGGGGGGAAACGAAAGAAAGGGAGGAGGGAGAAGGGATATTGTAGAAGAAATGCAACCGGGGGGGGGGGGGGGGGGAAAGGAGAAGAAAAAGATAGAGCAAGAAGCGGACGGAAGGGAGGACTCATAAATTAGTCAGAGAAATCATTTATTGAGTGTGAACCAAGGATCTCATCATTTAAGACCATTGGTGTCCGTGTGTAATCTCCAGACCCAACGTTGTTCGGCCTGGAGCAATCTCTGTGTAATATTGGAGGACGATGGAGATAGTTGCTCAATGACCGTCCAGTGTAAGTCATCTGCCGAATGTTTTTCAGAAGGAAGTGGTTAGTCAATTTAGTAGCCTCTCGTTTACAACGGATCGTACTCCTATGTTCACAGATTCTCGTGGCGACCTTCTTTCTAGATGTCATTCCCACGTATTTAAGGTTACAGGGGCATCTAATCAAATATATCACGTTTTTGCTGTTACAGTTGGTTAGGGATCTTTGAGCCCATGGAGTCTTAAGGTCTAGGTCTATTGTGGTTGACTTTTTGGTGAAACAGCAGACACTGCAGTTGCCACATGGGTAGTGTCCTTTTGGTGGTGGGAGGCCCCATAGTGTGGGTTAGTGTCGTCAGGGAATTGTTTTTTTCTTCTTTGGGTCTTGTGTGGACAACCATGTCCCGTATGTTTGTGGGCTCTTTTAAACGCATGTAGTGGCTGCTGAAAAGGTAAACCACCAGATATAAGGATTTTCCACTCATCATTGATGATTTTCTGAATCTTATTGGATAGTGGATTAAAGGTAGTCACACACACAATTTGTTCAGTGTCAGACGTCCTAGTGCGTGGTTTGTAGTAGTTGGTCCCTATTATTATTCCCCGCTCTTTTGTATGCTCTCTTCACCAGATGTGTGGGATAATCCTTGGTTTGCAGCTTACTAACCAATTTCTCAGCGTGTTTACGGTAGTTTGTGAGGGTGGAACAATTCCGTCGTAGACGTAAGAATTGACCAACCGGGAGATTCTCCCTCAGGGACCTTGGGTGGAAGCTTTTGAATT